>NC_051086.1:12824517-13450142 GCF_004664715.2 Peromyscus leucopus
TTTAGCATTAACTAAACGGGATCCACATCTCATTTAAAGTGCTCAAGAGCCATGTGTGGCCAGTGCTGCTGCATTAAGGAATTGGTCCCAGAATGTGAGGTAAAATTTATTTATCAGAAACCTAAAATGGTAAGGAATGTGACAAATTAATTATTAAAGAATTTGAGGACTCTGTATGAACAAGGATATTATTAAAAAATGTGAATGAGAACCAATATTCTCATATCATGGCATACTCATTCTCCTTATTTCTTGAGATATGATTGGCAAAATATACCTATATTTAAGTAGCAAAGAATTGACATATACATTATGAAGACACAAATAATTAAACTCATTAATATATCTTTCCCAGCTCATAGTTATTATTGTGTATAATCAGTTCTATGGCTTCACTATCATATCACAGGCATGTTACACATTGTTAAGTATAGGATGGCATTATGTGTCCAGAACTTTTATTCTGAATAACTGAAGCTTTTATCCTGTAATCAATAGTTCCATATTCTTTCTAGCATCCTGTCCCAGGTAACTACTCTTTCATGCTTTCTTTAAATTCAAGTTTTAACATCCTGCATAATTAATACCTCACAATGTCTCCTTTTCTATCTTTGGCCGAGTTCCTTTAGCGATGTTTTCTTTATTCATGCTGTTCAAATGTCAACATTATCCTGTTTTAAACTCTGTATAATATTCTATTGTACATATGCACATGTCTCAACTTAAAAATATCATTAAATTTTTAATGTTTATTTTTGTGTGAGTGTGGGAGATAGTATGTGAATGCTATGATGTGTATGTGTGGTGTGTGCATGTGTTTGTGTATCAGTGCATGCATGTGCATGCACACACGCCTGTGTGTGTGTGTGTGTGTGTGTGTGTGTGTGTGTGTGTGTGTGTGTGTGTGCGTGTAGAAGAGAGGACACATTGCAAAATGAGTTATCGCCTTCTACCATGTGAGTTGTGAGGACGAACTCAGATAGTCATTGTTGGCAACTAGTGTTCTTATCCACTGAGCAATCTCTCTGGACTTCATCTTTATTTTTTTCATTAAGCTGTTAAAAGTTGATTTCTTTCCATATTTGGGCTTTTGAGAATAATTCTGTAATGATGTTGATGAGACTGACATCTCTGATAACTGCTACTACTTAGGGTAATTTTATTCTGATATTTTGTGTGAATATAATAATTTTCCACATGATTCCACATGTATCAACCTTTACTTTTTTATTATAAGGAAAAGAGGTTAGACTAAAAAATATGTCCATGGTAGTTTGAATATAATTGGCCCCCATAATCTCTTATAGAGTGACACTTTTAGGAGGTGTGGCTTTGTTGTAGTGGGTATGGTTTTGTTGGAAGTGTGTCAATGTGGAGGTGGGCTTTGAGGTGCCCTACGCTCCTGATACTGCCCAGTGTTCCAGTTGACTTCCTGTTGCCTGCAAGCCAAGATGAAGCCAGCACCATGCCTGTCTGCAAGTCACCATGCCTCCCACCATGATGATAATGGACTGAACCTCTGAAATTGTAAGTGAGCCATAACAGTTAAGTGTTTTCTTTATCAGAGTTGCTGTGATCATGGTGTCTCTTCACAGCAATAGAAACATTAAGACAATGACAACAGTCAAACATACGCTTGATAAAAATTCCATTTCTGTTTCGTTATGAAAGTAAAAATATTCCAAGTATTTTAACACTAAAAAACAAACACATTCTGGTGAAAATAAAATACATTCATTCTTCAATGTGTTGCTAAGCAAAACATATTAGTTTATCAGCAGCCTGAAAAGCCCTCCCTGATAGTCTCCCCTGTACCAGGGGCCTTACTATAAAGCACATAACACTTTTGAGAATGAGAGCATATATTAATGCATAAAAAATTACCCTTTGTGGAGAAAACCATTCTATATTTTTATATACTATATTTTATATAGACGCTAAGTTTACCTATACATTAGAAAATTGCTTATTGGGCTGAGAATACATTCATAAGTTTTGCTACATGGATTTGGGGACTTGAGTTTAATCTGGGTACTTATATGAAGAAAGTTGGGGACAGTAATGTGTTCTTGTAATTTCAGTACTGGGAATGCAGAAACAAGTGGATTCCTGGAGCTTCCTTTTCAGGAAGCCTAGCCAAATGAGTATGTTTCAGACCAAATAAGAAAGCTTACCTCAAAATAATAAAGAAGGGGGAAGGTTAAAGAGAGATTATGTGTGTGTGTGTGTGTGTGTGTGTGTGTGTGTGTGTGTGTGAGAGAGAGAGAGAGAGAGAGAGAGAGAGAGAGAGAGAGAGAGAGAGAGAGAGACGCTCAAGAGATGGGAACAGCAGTTTGCAGATACTATGAAAGGGAATGGGAAATATGGAATGAGGCAATATAAGAAGCACAGGTGTGGAATTAATAGCACTAAGGATGTTTGAAAAATTCTTAGTGAATCAACTTATTTTATGTTTCCTAGAATTACACACAAAATAGACATGTACATGAATACACATGCACACTTTTTTTCAAATGAGTTACACCATGAAGAATGATAACGCTGCCTGCCCCCCTAAGAGCCACAGTCTTTGCAAGAAAATTCCTAAAAACCAGACATTAGAAACATCCTTATGAACTGTTGGTCAAGAGGCTTCAAAAGATGCCAAATAATATAAGCTATTGCCATTACTTTTGGTTATCTCCCAGAATTTGAAGGTAAGTGCCTATTGCTGAAGATACCACAAATTTTATTCACAGGACTCAGAGGAACTGAAGTAGAACTGACTTGAAAGCCTCCTCTCTGAGGACTAGCTCTCATAGGAAGTTACTATGCAAGCTGCCCAGGGAAGAAAGCAAGAAATAGTCCTTCTAGCATGATACCTTTAAAATGCAATGATCAGGGAGGGAAGATACTACTAATGATGTAATGGTGACATTTACATCTTTGGGTAACCACAGCTCTCTAATTTTACTTAAGGCATGTTCAATAAGAAAGAAATAATGCCTGGTTCTGTAAACCTAGTCAAATACTCATGAATGGTGAGGAATTGGATACAGAGAACTTACCACTGCAATTTTCCTGAACAAGTATCATTTCTAACTGCATTTATTTAGCAAGCTACAACTGATCAAAATGTAGAGAACCACTGATAGTGTGGTACCCAGCCAAACTGATACATCTACAATACAACTGCTACAAGTAAACCTCAGGGAATAGCATGGAAGAGGCGGCAGAGAGATTTCAAGGCCAGAGGACCGGGATGTCTGCTGAGAGATTGAATTTTTATAAAGGTCTGAGACACTAAGGCCATAAAAACTTGGTATGGTAGCCTAGACAAGAATTTAACAAGATATCACTATTTGTTATGCAAATGCAGACAGGGGAAATCTCATTAATCTCTAGGTGAAGAACTATAGGCAATCAATGACTACCAAAAGAGGGACATTCAGCATTCCTGGGGAAGAAGCCTTTGAACGCCTATCCAAGTGCCTTTCCCCCATAAAATCATAAACATATGAGTAACACTAAAGGGTGTCAGCAGGTTCCATATATATATATATATATATATATATATATATATATATATATGTAACAATAATACTTAAATAAAAATAAAACAATAGAGAGAATGCATGGGAGTAGGAGGAAGGATTGAAGGCAGAAGAAATGGAACAGTGGAAGGATGGTAAAGGATATGTTAATTAGGGATTTAAGATAATCAAAGTATATAAGAAACATGTTTGGAATGTCAGAGTGAATTCTGTTAGTTTGTACAATTAATAATTGCTACTAAAATGAAAATATTTAATATGGAAATAAGTGAGGTTTGCTTCTGAGTTGAATACACACACACACACACACACACACACACACACACACACACACTACATCTATGTACAACCCTCACATACACACACACATGTAAAGACTGTCTATAAATGTATTTGATAAAGAATACATAGAATAGGTACACGGGGGTTCAACCATGGAACAAGAAAGCCATAAAACTTGAACAAAGAGTACAATGTTATTGTGTTGCTAAATGGAATTAAATGGAGTTCCTAGTAACTGCCACACTGGCTTTTCCATCCTCTGTCAGGTAGGATTATACATTCCTGGAAGACTTCTTCAATAGCTACTCCACAGACCCTTGCTGATTACTGCTGGACAAACAGTGAATTTGAACTCAAAATTCTTAATAAGTAGGAAAGGAATTGAGAGAAAGAATTCCCTTGGAGTGTTATAGGAGTAGGTATTGAAATTGTTCAAATATGCAACCCACAGAACTACAAAAATCCAAGACAACATGCTAAAAGAAAAACACAAACAGGAGATAAACTTACAAAGGCATCTATTCCACAAAAGTTCCCATAAAGAAAGGCGGGGCAAGACTTACAAAATTACATGAAAACTCCTGATAAATATTCAAACAATAAAATACTGAGCAAGGCTGTATTTTTAAGAATGTAAATGAGACAATAATACAAGGAAATAAAAAGTTATTTATCACCTGCAATAAAACATACTCAAATTAAAATAAAATGACTGTTTTGTCCTTTACGTTGAAGAAAATTATGGACTGTCACAATACCAAATGCTGGTCAGGTTGCATGTTAGCCCAATTCTAACATAGATACTGAGAGGTAACAGCAGAAATCAGGATCACCACTTTGAAATATAATCAGATATTATTTTGAAAAATTAGACATATGTTTACTCTACGGCTTCAGAAACCCCATCTTTGAATCATACCAAAGCAGTCTTCTCTTCAGCTAATAAGTAACTCTTTTTCCTAGTGTTATTTCTGCTTTCCTTAAAAGATAAAAAAATTCTCTCACAATTATCTCTTCTCTGCCTCTGCTTTTCTTAGTCCCGTAATCTTTTCTTTGCTCTCACTCTTCCATTGTTTTCTTTGATTTTTCTCCATGCACTGAGCGTGTCTATTCAAACAGCTTAGTCATACCAGAAGCATGCATTCATCATTCAACAAACGCTTATTAAGTAGTCAAGTTTTAAGAGCACAGCGGTGAACCAGATAAGTCTGTCTCCTACCATGAGCTTTTGTTTTGTTTTGTTTTTTTAAGAGAAACTAACCCATTGTTGTTCAGACTGACAATAGAAAAGCAGGTGCTGATTTTTCTGAAGAAGGGAATTGGACTGGCAAACCACTCATCTGAGGAAAATGAGAAATGATGGAAGTGGGTGCAGCTATTAAATACTTGAAATAGTATAACTGAACATTTCCTCCTCTAGGATATGGGATTTATATAACATTATATATTATGTAATATATAAATATAATAAAAGTATTTTTATGTATTTATATGTATATAGCCACTATTTATGTCCTCAGCTTCAATACAAAACAATCCATCATATTCATCATTTGGGGATGATGGGATCAAACCCATGATCTTACACATGCTGGGCAAGTGCTTTACCACTGAGCTATATTCCATGCCCTTTAATTCATTGTTTCATCATCCAATTTGTTGGCAAGTTCTCACTTCACTCCTCATAGGTCCTCACTATGTACTAACTGAAGACATGCATGCAGTATCCCTTTGTATTGCTAAAGCTATATTGCTTCAACAGGGCTTGAGCTGGATGTCCAAAGCCTCATTCCCCATTCTCTTCTTGCACACATTTCTGCCTGTCTCATTGTCTTTCCCTGTATTGACTGATTGAAGCACGTGGACATTTTTCTAACAGAATCTCTATGACACTTACACAGACCTTGAGAATTGAAGGCAGGTGATAAATCAAGGTTTGAGGCCTGAAAATCTACTTGATGTAAATACAAAAAGATTGCACTTCACACTTGGACTTTTTCTATTAATAAGAATTGTGAAAATGCCTAAAGTAAACATCATTAAAGTTTTATTTTATAGTGGTCATGTTCTTGTAAATAAATTCACGAAAGCCTGATCAATTATAGGGAAAAGCATTAGGATTATTTTTTGAACCAATAGTTGAGTTTTTTGTGTAATTTTTAGGAAGTTGATATTCATGTGTACACATGTTTATGGATGAGAATGGGCCTTTTTTTTCTCTGCACAAGATATATTTTTACCTTTAAATATTGGCTGTGTTGGAAAACAAAACAGAGCTAAAAAAAAAACTACCAAGAAAAAGAAAGGAGGTCTGTTTTGTATTTTAATTAACCTTTGAGATTTCATATATTGTATTTTGATAATAACCATCAATTTCCCGTTTTTCCTTCCAGATCTGCCCTTTGATCTGAACTCACCCATCTATGTGTCCTCTTTTTAAAAAGCAAGACTAAAACTCAGCAACAAACTGTTAACTCCCCTTAGTGCTGCCTAGAGACTGTCAGGTGTGTAGACATTCCCTGACACCTGTTAGACCTAGCAGGGACTAGAACCTTTAAGAAAGCTAACTGTGTGGCTTCCAGAAGCTATCAACTGTCAATTGTTCTTCACCTAGGGGTGGGTCTTCCATACTGCCTATCTGCTTCCATGCTGGGATTTTATCTGGCTTGAACTTACACAGGTTTTGGGCATGATGTCACAATTACTGTGAGTTCATATAGGCAAATGCCTTATTGTAGCCAGAAAATAGCTTTTCCTTGAAGTTAGCCACCACCTCTGACTCTTACAGTCTTTCTACTTCATCTTCCATGATAACCTTTGATCCTTGAGAGAGGGTGTGTATTTATGGTCTTATTTCTTCATGTTCTTTTGTAATGGAGATTCAGTATTTTCTACATTTTATAATTTGACATCTATCATTGCCCACCATTTTAAGAGAATTGCACCATGGACTTCTATGGTTTTTGGAAAAGTTATTCCTGTGTTATCATTCGAATTAACTAACAATAATTTATGATGCAAACATGTTTTCAAAATTTTAGTTCAGGTATATTCATCTTTCCTTTAATAACTGACACTTTCTTACAGTCTTCAAAAGCTAAAGGGAGTGCTTATGCTTAGAAGTATGGCAATGTCTCCAAAAGTTATTAACTTGTCATTTTATTATTAAATTATTTTAGCTTTATATTTAGCCTACAATGACTTTGATTCATCTACAATTTTGTATTCTGTTCCCATCTCAGTATTATTTTGCCATACTATGTGAATAAGAAATAAATTATTGTCCTTGCCTAAAAACAGCCAATATTTAGCCTTATTTATTGCTTGTAATAGTTCTGTGTTTTACAAATCTTTCCTAGCAACTCCTTTATTCCAAATACATTCAATTATTAGATTTTCACACACAATAGGTTTTTGCTTTTATCTATCCTGTTTACACATTACTTTAGAGCATAATGGTTAATGTAGTATATACATCTAGAGTGTTTCAATGTATTTCACCATACTTTAAATCTATTCTAAAATATGTTTTAAAACATGTTTGTAGCCAACTAAACTATAAGTCTATTTTATAAAACATCAGTCTATTTTCAGAGGGTGGTTTGAGAAGTTAGCATTTTCGATTATTTGGCCCTTTTTAATTTGGTCTCAATTAGATTATCTATTAACTTAATATGACTAAGGGCTATAAGCAAATAAAACCCTTTATTTTAATGCTTATTAAAATAATTACTATACCATAAAATAATATATGGCTTTAATAATAAACCTTTTTCAACAAAGAATTGCTAAATTGGACTTTAGTTGTCTTCAACATAGAGGAGTTCTTTAACATTTCTCTTAACAGATACAGTCACTTCAAAGGCATGTGACTGGAAGACTGTGTTAAGTGTAGTAACGGTCTGGTACTTATTCCCAGAATGCTTTTAAAGCTACAAATCTCCAATATTTCCTAAATATAATGACTATCTGAAGGTACATAGGAGAGATGAAGAAAATTAAATTCTCATTAAATAAAACGAGACAACCATTATGTTGTAGCAGTCATTGTTTCATAGACTGTTCATAGAAATACTGGAAAGCCAAGTAGTGTGTAGGGCTGCTAGGGAAAGACAGTCTGGAAAGAGGAGGAAAACAATACTGACAGGCAGGTACATTCTGAATCACAGATCACAGGGTCCATGTTCAGTCCTTTCTGTGTCTCTCGGCTATCTATACCCAAGAGGAGGGAAGGCATAAGAATTACAAAATCCTGATCGGTAGATAGATGCTTTATTCTAAAAGAGTGCTGCATTTAAATACAATGGTGTTTATTTTGTGTGAAACGGAAACACTTGTAAAGGTTTCTTTGTGCTGTTTCTAATCTATAATTTAACAGATTTGTTCCACCAGAACAAACATTTGCTGAATGTCATGGAAATGGTTTTGAAAAGTGGAAGTGTCAGCAAGATCGCCTCTGAAAACAGCCCTCAAACAAGGGAGCACCTGTATGCTAAGTATAGAGAGACCCACCCCCATACTGGCGGTGTGTCCACATAGCCAGAATCTCAGCCATAGCTGTATCTTGGTATTCACTTTCCTTTTGTCTGAGCTTGAGACATGTCTCAGGCACTCCCTCATATTTTGCACAAGCAAGATCCATTAATCACACCAATCTCCATGCCTGTTTCTTCAGAGTTGTTGCTTATGATCTATCCTGTGAATAGCTTTTCCTCCCAACATTTCTCATCAATAAGGTGGAAGGCAGAGAAGAAAAAAAAGCATGTGGTTTATATCTTCCTAGAAACAGCTACCTCCTCAGAGTAGTTAAAATAAGTAATTCCTATAGTAATATCCGTTGCCTCTTACTAGCGATCGTGGACACGTTTGGGAGTGAGCTCTTTGATGTTTAGTCTTGTTTGAGGGCTGCTCTTTTGATAAGCTTTCAAAAGCCCCCTACTATGAGTGTCAAATTAAGTACCCTTATGAATATGTATGAATAAAACCCTCCTATATTCATTTTGGTGGCTACTCACTGTTCTGGGTTGCCCTGGAAGCCATTCCAAATGGTTTTGATTTTGCGTTTGAGATTCTTAATGGTAGTAATTATCTGTTGCAGCCATGCAGTACCAAATATGATGCGTGTTAGAGATACTTTAAAAATAATGATAAAAACGACTAAAGATGCTAATTCCCACATTTTAGTTCCTACAGGGCAATTAGCCCCTAGTAATGATGTTTATATTTATATGCAAATGTTTCAGAAAAAAAGAATCTTAACAGAAACTTCATATCAATACTATTGGGAGATGAGAGGGTTCCATCTGTCTGTAGAAAATGCCTGCCATTAGCTGTACATGTAGCCTATTTCTGAAATAGAAACTATTTAATCTTAAGTAATTCATTCTTCATCTTGTGCTATTTTCCTTTCCTTCTGTTCTTTTATTAAGACTCTTAACTAACATACAGTGTGCACAGCTCTCCAGGGCCGATGCTTAGGTGCCTTGCCACATTTTCTTCTGAGTATCATCTGCTCTTTGAATTATTAGCTAATATCATTACCATGTCTCATTTTCAAATAATAATTGAGCAACCAAAGCAGGCTTCTTGGGAGGCACTTACTGGTTAATATCTTCTGTTTTAAGGATTACAACATGTGAAATAATGGAACCATAATGAAAAAGCAAAGTTCTGCATTTTAGTTGTAGTTTGTGATTAGTTTTTTGCTAATAAAGAAAGAAAGGGAGGAAAAGAAATCAAAGCAAAGAAAAAGTTTCTGTACACAGGAGTAGAAATAAGCTTCAAGACAGTTCATGATATCCTTGCACAGTGTCAGTTGAAGAAATGGAAAAGTTTGAGCCAGAGTAAACTTCATTTTGCAGCACATTATATATCAAGACAGTCTTACATGGAAGATCTTCTTTTCACTACTCATTCCCTTTTATATTCCCTTTGTTTCTGCAAGGCATTTAAAACTATTTGTGGGCAATTCAGTTCCTTAGGTACCATTACTGGAGATACATCTTGTAGAAGAATAGAAAGAACATCCTTTATTTAATTTAAGAACTAGTATTGGTTATTCACTTCAGAACACAGCAATGAATCAGGGGACAGTATTCTAAGAACTCAGTGTCATATTTGTCACAGTTCCATAGTAAATAGTCTCATAAGAATAGCAACACCCAAGGCAAGAGGCTTGCTGAAAGTACTTCATTTAACCACATCCAGGTAGAGGGTAATTATCCACAACTTGCAGGGTGAAAAGACTTACCATGACATCTGTGTAGACACATTTTCCATTTAACCTAGAACAAACAAGGAAGAGAGCTGCCCCCAAATTTCTAAATAAGAACCAAATACCTCTAATCGCACCATATTTCAAAAGGCAGATGCTTGCTGTCACTCACTGTCAAGAGCCTGGGATAAAGGAGTCTGGAAAGGAGATTTTCGGCACCCTGACAGTGGGAAATCTCATTAGAAACTCTTGAGATTTATCTGTCACTCTGACAGGATAATTTGATTTTAAATTCCATCACTGCTAGCCCTAATTTTTAAAATTAAATAGAAAAAAAGTGTGACTTCTCTTCCCCCTTACAATGAGTAATAGAATCATATAAATCAAAATCAAGGGTTCCATTAATCAGAAATCATAGGATTTTTTTTTTTGAAAATTTTAGGGTTTGAGGGAAATTGAAAAGTTCTCTCATCCTTCAATTTGCATCCAACCCTCATGGAACTGGGCTGTCGATGCGTTAAGAGATTCCTGCAAGGCTCAAGTTAGAAAGTCTGAAGTTTTCATATCAACAGAAAATTGTAATATTTCTCACAATGACTAATCTCCTCTAAGAAGCATCACAGCCAAACCCCACGGGTAGTTGGTTTATTGCATAATTATCACTGCCATGTCTGGATCTGAGTTTTGCAGAGAGGATGCAAAACATCCTAAAATGTCTTACATATATTCTCATTCTAGGAGTGTATATATAAGAAGACTTACAAATCCAGCCAACATTCCCTTTTCTCAACAAAAGCTCAAATAAACAACTTAATGTGAATGATAACTACGCTTTTAGAAGCTAGTAGATTTCTGAAAAAGCAAGATCACTGCTTGCTTTTTCAGTCATTTGTCTGTGGAGTACCTCGAGTATTCTTAGTTCCATGGTGATAATCAAACAACTCATTAAAAAGAAAAGAATCATATCCTGGACCAAGATGGAACAGAGCACAGCCATGAGCGGAGAACAGCTCCCTATGTCTCCATGTGAGACACTTTACACACTTCTCCAGTATTGAATTTTCTAAAGAATAAGGACTTAATGTCAACTTGCTTGTTAGGGAACCAGGATCAAGAAAGGTCAAGAGAAGAATGTTTTAATATGAAGTTTAGGAGTCAAGGGTGTCCAGACTTTTAGCCTCTTCACTTAGCTAAATCAACTCTGATTGGATCACCTTCCAACAGGTGCCTCCAGAAATGACCACTTTCTCTTTATAAAAAAAATAAAAAATTCTCACCTATCACCTGACAATCTAACTCTTTCTTCTGAGTTTGTCTGTACCATACTTTTTCTCAGTATATTGAAAAGGAGATAAAGTATGTTCCCATTACTTAATAAAATGTCACTATAGTTCCTAGAAGGATGATCTAATACACAATAGCCTTTTCCTTACATGTAAATCAGAACTGACATAATTCACCCAATGCCTGTTCATGTTGTAAGATCCAGGTTGTGCTATGTCAGTCATTAACATAGGAAAAGTATTTAGTGTGTTCATATTGTAAAAGCCTCTTTTGCTACTTGGTGCTCTATGCAAATAGGACCTAATGGCACAGTGTTTCTGTGTCTAACTGCAATCATGTGGCTCCCTTCATGTAAGTGCATGTACAAATGTCTTTTACCTGTGTGTTGTACAGAATGGCAGCAG
This sequence comes from Peromyscus leucopus, assembly GCF_004664715.2. Lineage (NCBI taxonomy): Eukaryota > Metazoa > Chordata > Mammalia > Rodentia > Cricetidae > Peromyscus > Peromyscus leucopus. The sequence continues at coordinate 12,836,235 of NC_051086.1, forward strand.
CCCTACCACCAAAGATCAAGGAAATTTGGCTGAGCAATGTGAATTAATTTTATTCATGCTTATCTGAAAATTTCGACAATAATTATTTTAAATGATAGTTTTGCATAATGCTCAGATTTTTAGGACAAAGCAATAAACTTTACTGCATTAATAATTTAAACATCATTATGGTTTCCTGGGAAATAGGCCAAGTAGGAAAAAAGGACGCCCTTACCTTATGAATGTGTATATTTTTTCCTGGTCAGGTGGTTATTGAGGGCATCCTCCTGAGTTCTCAAACAGGATGGCTTCCACGGCAATCTTCAAAATGCTACAAAATTTTAAAATGGAATTTTGTAAAAGCAGAATAATACTCTTGAAAATTTCACATTGAATGTTCATTATCAATGAACTATCAGAATTATAAATGTGTGTATGGAATCTTCCCTACAACCTTATCCTATTCTTTTTGCTGGTTATTTGTCAAATTAACAAAATAAAAATCATGGAAAAGTAATATGAACATAAAATGCCTTCATCATAGACATTCAGTTCTAACTTTCATGATAAAGCATCTCAAAATTTTCTCTTTCACCTCCAACATAGCTGTGACAAGCCAGTCAAGGTCCACCGAATCCAATTAGAGCAGTTTCTGGGAAAGGAGCTATGCTTCTTGACAACATTAGAGCAAAACACTGTGCAAGCTATTTTAACTTTAAGGAGGGCAATGGTGGCTACAATCATCTTTAGACTATGGCTAAAATGCTGTCGTAAATCAATGACAGGGCGAAGGTACCTGTCAAGCTCTGCTGGAAGTAGCCATTGGTTTCTCTGCCCTATACATCTATGGATTCTCCATGCTCTGTTGCATAGAATCAGAAGAATGTGAAAGGGTTAGAAACTGTCAGAACAGAGGACAGAAAACTCACCACCATCTTCCATAATTTTAGGAGTGTGACCGTGGTCAATCTTATGAAAGGGAAGTAACACATAGTTACAACTCCAAAGATCTGTTACCCCATTTTTCTCATTCCAGTGAGCCTTGACAAGTAGGCTTACTGGATATTTTATTTCACAATCCCTATCCTTTTCTTCATTATCTGGGTTTATATTGCTTTATTCTTGTAGCTGGTTGCTCTTCCTCAGAACTCTCTTTTTCATACTGCCCTGTATCAGCATCTTCAAAAATGCAGATACACACATGCTAACCTTTGGCGTCTTTTATTTCATGATTACTCTATTTTGGAATGTTAGGAAACAGATCCATTATGCTCTTTTGTCGATTTTTCAAACTTGACTTCTGAATGTTCAACACTTTAGCAGAACAAGTTCCAAATACCAAGCTGTATACAGTTACAATCATGTTTCACATACATTATTCTGTGTGCCTTTTAATCCATTTAGTAAAGCTCGGATTGCTTTGTTGGCTGTTCTCTGAGATGCTGAGTTCTCAGTTTTCCTGTTTCCTTCTTGATAGTCATCTTCCTCTATGGTTCCTCTATCCTCTGTCAATGTACTCTTCTCTTTAGGTGAGTTAATACTAAGACTAATATTTTCCCAGATAGTATTTGGTAAATGAAATCAATGGAACATAGATGGAGGGTTCTGTTTTTCTATGTTAAAGGAGTCCAAATGGAGTGGAGCCATGTAATTATATATACTCTTTTGTTTGTTCTCACATGCTGGACATCCTTACTTGAATGAAAGTATTTTTTATTTAAGTTCTATATCACTTACCTGCTGTTCTGAGTTACCTAACATAATGTCTGATCTATAGGCCAAATATAAGTTGATTGAATGTTCAGGAATAGTTTTTTTCACAAACTCATGGGGGTTAAATTTCTTTCGGGTCAATACTTAGTTGGATTCCCAATGTTTGAAGACACTTTCAAATGGGGTCATACATGTCTGACAAGACCCTAGTATTTTCATTTTGTAATTATACAGTTTGTCTTTAAGTGAAGGATTAAATCACAAGACACAAAAACACTCTGGTTCTTCAAAATACTCAAAATTATCTCAATATGAAATTCTTAATTCTCCAATGTTACCTAAGAGGAGTCAAAAATATGAGGGTGTAGACCCTATTTTCCAACAATTTATTTGTAACTGATGTTTGCCTGCAAAAGATGATGCTTTTAAAAAATTCATGGGCAGAAAGAAAAAGAAAGAGGAGAGAAAGAGGAAGAGGGGGGAGGGAGGGAGTGGGGGGAGGAGGGAGAGAGAGAGAGAGAGAGAGAGAGAGAGAGAGAGAGAGAGAGAGAGAGAGAGAGAGGAGAGACTGCTGATTCCATTCCTGAGTCCAGTGGTCACTCAGTAACACAAAGCAAGTATAACATATAAAGTTCTTCATCTCTGTGTGTGATTTCCATAGGTATGACAGGATAAGTATTTGCTCCCATTAGGTTAATATTTTCCCAGCTAATATTTGGTAAATGAAATCAACGGAACATCGATAGAGGGCTTTGTTTGTCTATGTTAAAGGAGGCCAAATGGAGTGGAGCCATGTAATTATACCCACTCCTTCATTTGCTCTCACATGCTAGACACGGAGCGGTAGTATCAATACAAACCACATTTGATCAACATGCAGGAGGATTGCGAAGGTACTCTCTCTATTCTGCAATGCTTTTTTTTTTTTTTTTTTTTTTAACCTTTCAAAATTGAGTGGCTTGAAATAATCCCCTTGAAACTTCCCACCTCACAGCCCTTCAAAGCCCAATGTTCACACATGGTAGCATTAGAGGAAGGATTATTAAAGACCCCATTGGAACTGGGGCCTATTCATTTTCTGTGTAAACCATGGGGTTCCTGTGCAGACAGTGATGTGCCAACACGAAGCCAGACAGCTGCTATACCAAAGCTGCTCAGAGTGCAGGTGGGGGAACAGCTTGTGATATTAACAAGGCTAGATCCTTCTTGTGGCTTTCTATAGCCTTTATTTAAAATAAAGAAAAATGCTTTCAAAGACTTATTTATAACTGTATCAAGCACAGATTGCACCAACATTTTGCTGCAATGAGCACATGTGTTATTCATACTGATATTAAGTATTTTTCTCTTTTGAAATAGCCAAAAAGGAGAAAAGGAGTCAGGGGCTGTTTCCTGAGGATGATTTCTGATAGGAACTTCTAAAATCACATCAATGACACTAATGGGTGAAAATAGCTTTTGGGGGAATTTAAAAACCCAAGAAAACAAACAAACAAAAAGATCCAAAGTAAATAGAGAAATTAAGACATGAGAAATTTTGAAAAAAAAAAAGTTTTTAAAGGCTATCACATCTGTTACGTGTATTTTTTTTTTTACTCAAAGATCATAATTAAATTACTTCAATTGTTCTGCATCGCTATGGGTTCAGTTAAAATTTCTTTCTAATGCCTCAATAAATCACTGTCACATTCTTCATACTAGAAAATGTCCTTGTTTTTTTACTCTGAACCTTTACAAAGCTCCAGTGACAAACCCTGCTGTATTAAGCATTACAACAAGCCAAGATACTCAAGCTGCACTATTGGATTGAGTAATTCTGTACCTCTTTGGGAAAACACAAACACCATTGAGTATATATGAGAATTAATTTGGGTAGCAAGACAGTGAACACCAACTTGGTTCAGTTAATGAAGTCTTTGCTTCCTTCTTGGTGTGCAATTTTTTGAAGTCTTCTTTGAGTCTCTAGCCATAAGATGAAGTCCAAATGCAATCTGTGGTGTGGCATGATTTCAGAAAGTTGAAAGTTTTGTGATATATTATGTACCCAGCCGAACACATGTTGGGCTGCAAAAGCCAAAGATGGGCCTGAGAGGAAGTGAGCTGGTTGAGGACCTAACTTGTTTACCAAAAACTCTGATTGGCTCTTGGGATCAGGAGAGATGATGTAGGTGCATGGCTTCCTCATGATCATCATGCTGAGCTATGCCAGGAGAGCCTCATGGATATGTGACCTTTGTTGTGATTGGTAAAAAGGAAAGCTGGCTTGTGGTTTGACCCTTTATAAATCATGTGCTGATGCTTAATAAAGGAGTTCCTGCTTGACATGGCTGGCTCCCCACTGTCTCTGATTGTCTCCAGGTACCAGGAGGCTGAGTGACAGGCCAGAGGTGCACTAATCCTCCTCAGTCAGGGTCTGCTACAGGCAGTGGGCCTAATTCTTCAGTGGAGTCAAAGAAATTCCACCGTACCCTAACAAACTTACTTGAGGATCAGAGGACAGAGCTAGTCACTGGATTAGACATAGAGGTCAGGCAGTGATGGCACACACCCTTAATCTTATCACTCAGGAAGCAGAGATCTACCTGGATCTCTGTGAATTCAAGGCCACACTGGAAACGGCCAGGCACTGGTAGCACATACCTTTAATCCCAGTACTGGGAAACTTACATGCCTTTCATCCCAGGAAGTGATATCTGTGTAGAAAAATGTATATAAGGCATAAAAAAACAGGAACTCACTCTCTTTAGGCTGAGGATTTTGTAGAGGTAAGAACTAGGAGCTGGCTGCTCTGCTTCTCTGATCTTTCAGCTTTCACCCCAATATCTGGCTCCAGGTTTTTTATTATAAGATCATCTAAGATTTGAACAACATGAAAGAGTCACTTTACTCAATATCTTGGGAAAAAAATCCCAGTGTACAATAAGCATTTAAGTATCCATATGCTATCATTGTTTTATGGTAATTTAGAAAAGCTAGGGTTATTTGTGTGAGTATTTTCCAAAGGAAGGGCTATATAGGATAAAAAATATTATTTCATTCAGAGTACTGGAAAGATTAGCTTTATTTACTCTTAAAAGGGAAGATGGCTTTGCGGGTTAACAGCAATTACTGTACCAAGTTAATAAAAATAGAGATGGGTAAGATGTACGTTATAGAAAGTGATTGTCACAGGAGATGTAGTTCAAAGTGGGGAGTGCTTTTGTGGAAAACCTCAATGATACATGAGTAAAAGGCTTTTATTATTTTTCTCTTAAGGAAACCAGTTTTAAGTTGTACTGGTTCAAATATCCCCAGCCTCAGACATCCTGAACTTGTTTTTAATGGTCTCTCAGTCTTAACTCCTTTAGACACCCAGGGCTATGTCCTGAAACCTACTGATCTCAGAGCCTTGGCTGGCCGCTCATTCTCTTTGTATACTAGTTTCCTTAATTTTTGAATACATTCTTTGTCTTAAAGTCATTAAAGTACATAATAAAAGATCATACTCAATATCAGCACCAAACATGAAAATGAGTTGAAATAAAGGACAACTCCAAGCAAAATGATGCTCCCAGAGAATGCCCATCTGAACTACTGGGGGAAATTACATGTTCTATCCTTTTTACAATTAAAGAAAAACTTTATTGCAAAATTTAAAGGGAGTATTTCCAATCTGAAAATTTAACTTTATAATTAGTGTATTATACAGAATCCATCAAAATGATTAATATCTGTTTACAGAAATCACCTCTTTCCCCTAAAAGCCTTAAGAAGGAAACATGGAGCAAATGTTTTGATATTCTGCTTGTGGACTTAAGCCTAATTATTTTTAACAAAATTCAGAGGGAAAGTAATGAAAATTTGTGTAAGAAAATGTTACAATAAGATCTTGGTGAAGGGGGCAGGGAGTGGTTAGAGAGGAGAAGGGGAAAGAGAAGCATGCAATGGCATATATGTATAAAAACACCATAACAAAACCTATCACTTTGTATGCTGACTTAAAAGATTAATTAAAAATGTAATTAATAATAAAAGAGAGTACAGATTGTTAATGACAGAATGAATATCAACGGCCCTTCTCTCAGGCATCAGCATGGCTTTCCCCTTTTCAGAATACAAGTAACCTAATATAAAATGTATGGATTGTATCACATATCAAATTAATTCTGAACATGACAGGAAGGGCAGACAAGTGGCTGTTTTAGAAATGAATAGAGTTCATGAAGTATTTAATAAGTATTGATCCTGATTTCACCAGGGGGTAAGCTCTTCTCTCCGACTAAGTTAAGCACTTTTGAAAACTGCATCAACTATAAGGTCAGCAGTTCACCTAATAGCCAGTCCTGAACTATTGGGCTCAATAATCTTTATGAAATCAGGACAGGCCCCTTTTCATCTTTCCTCCACTGTCTCCAACCACGTTTAGAAATGGGAAAAATCATGTGTATGAAAATAGGGCATGGGGTTGAAGTCGTCACTCCCATCATGGGAGTGATAATGTAGAAATATGCCTAGATATAACCTTCATGAACTCACAGAAGCTGTGGATACCTGAACAAAATATAGACAAGATAAAGCCATGATTCTAGTATAGGTAAGGAGGTACACTCTAAGCCTCAGCCATTACTGAGGAGTTATTGGCACCTGATAGTTGCTAAGGGAAAGGAAATTATATATATATATTGGTTTTTCGAGACAGGGTTTCTCTGTGTAGCTTTGCGCCTTTCCTGGAACTCACTTGGTAGCCCAGGCTGGCCTTGAACTCACAGAGATCTGCCTGGCTCTGCCTCCCGAGTGCTGGGATTAAAGGCGTGCGCCACCACCGCCCGGCTGGAAATTATATTTTTTAATTGAAGATAAATTTCTTTCAATAAAATATATTCAGATCATGGTGTCCTCTCCCAATCTCTTCCCCACCTCCCCAACCACCCAACTTTATGCTTCCTTTCTCTCTCTCTTTAGAAAACAAACAGGCAAACCAAGTAACACATGCCTTTAATCTGAGCATACAGAAAGTAGAGGCAGGCATATCTCTTTGAGTTTGAGGACAGCCTGTTCTACTCAGTGAGTTCCAGGCCAGCCAGGGCTACAAGAAAACCCTGTCTCAAAGGGGGGATGAGAAAATAAACAAGGGCATTCACATATCCACATCATAGATTTTCCAGGCTCCCATATAGCCTGGGACATGGGGAAAGTCCCACATCTATAAAGATACAGGCAGTATTACTGGACTTAGTTGGTTATAAAAAAATAAAATAAAATAAGAGACATGAAGCTGAAAGGTGACATGTTGTAGGGACAGAAAAGGAAATGGATGAGGAAAAAGGAGGTGGGTATGATCATATTTCATGGTAAACCTCTATGACCTGTCAAAAAAAAGAAAATTATTTTAAAGTGCCTAGAATTACTCCTTGCCATTAATAGACAAAAACAAGACCATATTCGACAGTTATTTAAAAAGCCTTCTATTATGGTTTAAATAAGAAACATCCCCTACCATATTAAGTATTTGAACTATTGGTCTCGGATTAGTGCCATGTGGGAATATTTTGGAAACTTAGGAGGTCAAGCCTCATTGAAAGAATGGGATCCCTGGGGCTGGCCCGCAGGCTTCGTAGTCTGTGTCCATTTCCTGTTCCTTCTCTTCCTCTGGACTGTGGACCCAGTGAGAACAGGAATCTTCTTGGTGCTGTCATGCCTAACCTGCATGCCATCTTGTCTTCTATGCCTTTATGGACTGGACCCCTTGGGAAATGAAAGCCAAAACGAGCCCTTTTTCCATGTTGTGGTATTTTAATCAAAGCAACGGGGGACATATTTAAGATACTCTTAAAAGGCCACTGAGAGCACTTTATCAAATTTGATTCCATCTAGTTTTCTTTCTCCTTTTCTAATTTTTAGTTTTTAGTACAATATCGCACCTACTAGCTAGAGTATAGAAAATAAGCAAAGGGAGGGCTGTGGAGATAGATCAATAAGAAGAGTGCTTGTCTTGCAAGCATGATGCATGAATTCAATTCCCATAAATCATGGAAAAACAGCCAAGCATTGAGGTGTATGCTTGCAAACCCAGCACTGGAAAGACAGAGGCAGGAGTATCCCCGGGGTTTCCTAGCCAAGCAGAATAGCATACTTGGTAGTGAGCTCCAGGTCAGTAAATGATGATATTGTCCCAAAAACCAAAAACCAAACAAAAAGTGGTATAGCACCTGAAGAATGATGTCCAAGGTAGCCCTCTGAACTCTATATGCAAGTGCACAGAAGTGCATGTGTATCCACACAGACAAACGCAACTTCATATGAACATGAACACACACACACACACACACACACACGTACAAGGAAGACTTAAAGGGCAACACAATTTTTTTTTTTTTTTTTTTTGCTGTTGCTGTATTTTAAAGCTCAGTTTATATGTCATTCTCCTTTGATTTCAATTTCCATCTGAGCTTAATGCTTCTCTGGACCCAAAGCTAACCAAACAGAAAAGACAGTTTAATGGCCTATGCTTCAAATGCTCCATAAAAGGAAGTAGCTAATGTATTACCAATTTCAGACTTTAACTCTCCTCTCATTTTGCTCCTTCATTCTAGACTTCCATATTGGTAAAATGAGCATACAACTTGAAAGCCAACTTTAAACTGTACAGAATGAAGATGTCCTGAGAAGATTCTTTTCATATTTTTATTTTATTAAACTGTGCCTTTTGTTATGAACAATGTGACTACTGTCTGGCACAAGTCCTCTGAGTTGTTGAAAGGGCCTTTCATGGTCTTATCAACCTGTTTCCCAGAAGAGTAGGATAATTATCCTCATATTCAGGCTCCATGCTGTTTGTAGCTTTATGGAATATTTTGCTAAGACCTGATTTGGCTGCCTCAATCTCACAGTAGATTTTCTTTTTAAATTAGATCTGTGTTAGTATGAGAGGGTATAAATACAATGATAGGATGAGCAATTTAACCACCATTACTTTGATGAATAGAGTTCATATTCAGGTTAATTTGTCTAATGCTTCAAATGCAAATGGGTCAGAATTGTAATAGTAATCTCTATTTTTTACATGGTCAAGAGGAAGAACAGAAATAATCTGGCATTTTAAAGATGATCCAGATAAAGTAGCCTTTCATCTGAATCTCCAACCAGAACTGTCTTCATCTAATGTAAATACTGTACATATCTATTTTGTGTAACCTTAAATTTTATGTGAACCTACTCATACAAATGTTAAAGACAAAATTAGATTCTGAAATGTTCTCAGCCACTATGAGTGTGGCTCTATTCCTTTTGGTATGATGAAAAATCCCTTTGAAAGCTACCCCTTAAGTAAGGTCAAAGTAGTAAAATTTGGATTTACAAGCACTCACTCCTCCTGTGCATGCTACCTATGTGTCTATTAAGAATGACTTCCTTGTTTACCAGCAGGAAAATGGGTTAGTTATAAGTTGAAAAATGCCCCTATTTGGTGGACCTTCTTCTTTGGATGGATTGAATTCTTACCTAGATATGATATTTCTTTTTAACATATCAGAAGAATATTTTTAAATTTTTTTATTTTATGTTGCTGAAAAATTTGGTGAGGACATCATAGAAGCTTATTTTAGCTACCACAGGTAGACAATGGTCAGCAGAAAAATAGAGCACATTCTTCTAATTTATTAATATAGTTCAAGTATTCCCATTAACAGTCCTAAAAGGCACCTTCAAGCAATGTAACAGATTGTACTTAAATATGTTCACCTGATAATAATTATTCAAGATTATCAAGTACTATTCCTATAGTTAAGAGTTTTTAAAAGGAAATAACTTTACCATCTAATCATCTTGGCTTTGAAGGGCTAGCATAAATATTGACATTTATATTTAGAGAAAAAGATAAAATCATATAATATTATCAATAGAAAAGATCTGAAATGAATTGTAGATATAATGGAAAATTATACAACTGGTAAGGTAGAGACTGTCAAAGAAAATTCAACTGTATTCACAAACACAAAGGTTAAATGTATTTAGATTTTCATATCAATCATCAGACAATGACAATGGAACAGATGTTAGGAAGAGATGATAAGGAAAGAGTACAGGAACCCAATCAGCAAAGGTGGCAACAAATAATAAAAGGGGAAAGGGCTGAAGCCCTACTTAACTTTGTATTGTGGAAAGTGAGTGATTGAGTACGGTACACCTGTCCTTGAAACAAGATGTACAGCTATGTATTCCCAAGCTTCTGGTGACTGGGCATGGTAAGCAGATTTGATGATGCTTTTGAGAAAAGTTACATGGAACTGTGTCATGGAAGAAAGTTAAATTGCCATGACCATAAGATACTTTAATATATTTACAGCACTTTTCCCCATTTGGGCAGGATCTGAGTGTATATTTTGTGGGATCACTTGTAAGTAGTCAGAAGCAAAGTACAAAGGAATAAACTAATATGCCAAGCCAGAAGGTCAAAGTGTTTTCCCACAAACTATTCCCTGTGTACTACTAAACTCATCACCTGGTCAAAATACATGTAATATGAATCAGAGTTACTGTTTTCGAAGTCACAGAGTCTTAATGTACATCCAACCATTTTTCTTCTATTGAAGTGATTTTACAATTTCAGGACCAGATGCTGTTATCTGCCCTTTACAAATATGTGTGTGTATAAAACATCTACTTGTTATATTAGCCAATTAAAATCATGAAAATAAGACTCCAAGATTAAAACAACAAGAAAAGAAATAGCTCTGTAGCAACTGTCCACATATTTTGCAAATGGATATGTATGCCTCATTATAAACAGGAGAATGTGTGGATTAAGAATTTCTCTCTAAAGAAACCTGGGCAGCAGCAGAGCTACTGAGATACTCAGGAAAAGACATCATTGCAGAAAATTTGTCTTACTGACACCAAAGGCAGTGGCAGCCATGAGCAAATAAAGGAAAACTTATTTTTCAACTGTTATATTTGATATTCTCATTTTAATAGACTTAAAACTGTATCCATTCAATATTGGTATTTTAAGTAGAGATTTTACTAGATTTAGTTACATGCTCAATGATTTGTGAATGTTAGTTGCCTAGTTCTGAAAAAATCCAAGCATAAAAACAGTAAAACAGTCAGTTTGAAAGTGTATCTAATATTTGGAGGATTACTCTTCAAACTTTGTGGTGATGACACTAAACTCAAAGATAATAAATACAAAAACAATTATGAGAATGAAATTAGTATATAATTAACACAACTTAATATTAAACAAGAGAAATAGAAGTTGCATATTTGGGTAATGTATTCTCCTATGGATACAGATTTGCACTAGTGTCTACATAAAGCTGTATTGTTTTTGTGGTGTATGTGTGTGTGTGTGTGTGTGTGTGTGTGTGTGTGTGTGTGTGTTTGTTTTACTCAATACCAAGTGATAAAGTAGATGAAATTTCTGAAAACTATAGTAATTATACTAATATTTCTATACTAACAATAGTAAAATATTTATAAAGGAAGGTCAATGACAAAGAGTATGTTATTAATAACTATACTTGTTTCCTCATTTAAATCAGATCACTTGATAGTTATATTAAGAAATTTCCCTTCTTTTTTGCTGGAGAGATAGGTCAGCATAGGGCACTTTCTGGCCCAGTAGAGGATACACGGTTCCCAGCACCCTCACTTGAAGGACTTACAGCCTCCTCTAACTCCAGTTCCAGACTGTCCAACTCCTCTGACCTTTGTGGTGTCTGCATACATATGGACATACCCCACAACCCAGAAACACATGTGTACATATAATCATAAATAATAAAAGTAAAGTGGATTTTTTTCATCTCAAGCATAAAACCATACAGCCAAGAGATTGCCCTCCTTGAATAACAAAAATGTATTGGTGTTATAACATCCAGAAGTCAATATATATTTGGGGAAACCTCAGTATTGCAAATGTTTTTACTTCTGCAAGTGAAAATAATGCAGGTTGAAAAAGTAAGAAAGACAATTTGTAATGTCTAAGTCAGAAAAAAATGTTCATCATCAATGCACCCAGACTGTTCTAAAGGTAGTAGTTGATGAGGTCATGTGTTGTTTCTAGATGCAAGAGTAACTGAATTCTCATTTGACACCCACACAGCTAATCATTTATAGCTTTGACCACTATTCCTAGTCATTCAAATTTATTGTGGAAAAAAAACCCACTAAATATTAAATTCACTGCATTTACATATTTATTGTAGTTTATCAAAATTTATTAATAGTAGAGTTAAAAATATTAAATATAGAAAAAGCCAACATCCATCAGATCTTTGGGTACTTATTAAACTTGGAAATGCCACATGTAAAGCTGTATTTGCATAAATCCATGTTGTGTAAGAAGAGATGAGGATGAAAAAAATTAGCTACTTTGTTAAAAATATGGTAGTTTCTAAAAAAAAGAAATCCTTGTTTGATTTTGAAAACTGTTACTATAATATTGATTTCACAACTCTAATTTTAAAACAACTTAAGAACTTACACACTTACAAGGAGAAATGTGTATTTTAATATGTTTTGCATTTAGGTATTATTTATATATGTGTGTATACAATATTTTGGTCTATGTATTTTCTCAAGAACTTAGTCTCATTACTAAACCATATGTCTTGAAACATTTCCTTTTCTTCACATGTATCTTATGTGTGAACAGCTTTGTATTAACTGGACGATAAGCATCCCATAATATTCATTTATTCAGTAAAATGCAATAGACATTAGGATGTTTTCATGAAGTGTCTACTATAAAACTCTTATGTTGCTGTATGCACATAACTAAATATGTTCTTCCCTATATACAAAGAATCATGTGGCTGTGTTGCCACTTTTAATATGAAAATATGGCCATTGGGAAGGCAGTCAATGTTCCTTAAACAGGAGAATTGCATGAAAATTCAAAGATATTTACATCCAACACTCTGTGTTGTTTTTTTTTTTTTAAGAATTTAATGGACAAATAAAAGTCTCACTATTATTTCTATTTATATTTTTTCTGTCTAAAATGTCACTGATAGCATCTGCATGCAAGAATTCTGAGCTATCTTCTACAGATTTGCAAGCAATTTATAGTGGTAAAATAGCCTTACTAGAATATTTCCACTTTAAGTATATTTAAATATGCAGTTGGGTGTTATAAATTCTACTCACATCATCAGTAGCAATCACCACCATCTCTCTCTAGAACTCTCTTATTTTTCCAACTTGAAACATGTTAGTCTTTAAGAATGAACTATCTACTGTCCCTCCTTCCCGGCCCTGTATCCCAATCATTGTGTTGCTCTTTGTTTCTGTGAATTTAAACATACTTGGTAGCTTTAACAAATGGATTCACATAATATCTGTCTTTCTATTTCTGTCTTATCACTCTAAGGTGTTTTCAAACTTTATACAGTTTGTAATATGCACTAGAATTTCTGCTTAATTTATTGAATCTGATCATTTCATTTTACCCTACTGTTGTAGAATATTATTTTAAGATGTGTTACATTTGTTTATGCTGTGAAACATTTGTTTAATGATGCAAAAATGTGTTGCATTCTTTTATGCTGCATTTGTTTAACTCTATGAATCTGTAATACTTTGCCTGTCTAAAATACCTGATGGTGTAATGAAGCACTGAGTGGCCAATGGCAAGGCAGTAGAAAAGATAGGTGGGCTGGCAGACAGAGAGAATAATTAGAAGGAGAAATCTGGGAAGAGAAGAAGAAAGATCAAGGAATGAGAGAAGAAGGGAGAGGACTTCACAGGCCAGCCACCCAGCCACCCAGCTACACACCCAGACACCAAGTAAGAAGGAAAGAAAAGGTATACAAAAATAGAGAAAGATAAAAGCCCAGAGGCAAAAGGAAGATGGGGATAATTTAAAGTTAAGAAAAGCTGGCAAGAAATAAGCCAAGCTAAGACTGGGCATTCATAAATAATAATAAGCCTCCCTGTGTATTTATTGGGTATATGGGTGGCAGCCCCCTCCAAAGAACAAAGAGCCAAAAGAGTAAGAAAACAACAAGCAACACCCTACCTTTCATGGGGTAATGTTACCAGGTACAAACTAATTGAAAGCTAAACTAATAAAAACAATGTTTCTCACCAGGCAACACAACTATCAACATTGGAAATCCTGTCTGCTCTGAGTTTCTATGAAGTCTTAAGGTTTCATATCACTCCAACAATTTTAATTAAATAGTTAGCTGATAAATATTTACAATGTTATGCTATGTAATTGTATGAATTGCATCCAACATATTTTCCAATTAATATTCTGAAATAATTTTTTATTTCTAACTCAAATTTTGTTGACCAATGCCCAAACCTACCTCCTCACATGTTCTCTGAGAGAACCACCACTTTGCAATTAATATTCTGAAATAATTTTTCATTTCTAACTCAAATTTTGTTGACCAATGCCCAAACCTACCTCCTCACATGTTCTCTGAGAGAACCACCACTTTGCTCTATGATTCTGTCAATTTGACTACCACAGATTTTATATTACAAGGAGTTTGGGCAGTGGTAGATATGAAATAGATGGCTTATTTTACTTTGTGTAATGTCCCCAGGCTCAGCTACATTGTTAGCTTTTAAAACACTTCTTTTGCTTTATTAAATACATATATAATTAAATATATATAAATATATTAAATATAATATATATTCTGTTTTCTTTTCTACTCATCCATGGATATACACATAGGTTGATTACGTGTCTTTGATACTGTAATTAATGTTACAGTGCACATAAGAGAAAAGTTTTCCTAACTTGTGCTTGTGTCCAGAAGGGGGTTTGCTATGTGACAAAGAAATCAGAATATCAATTATTTTCAGAAGCAATATGCTATTATCCATAACACTGTACCAATTCACATTACCACATACAGCATCTCAGGGCTCCCCTTCTTTTACAGCTGCAGCAACAGTATGTTGTCATTTTGATAACAGCCACCATAACATGTGAGGTGATCATTTATTGCTATTGGAATTTGTGTTCTTTGGTCAGCAGAGTTGAGAATTTGTGGGAACCTATGCATGTCTTTCTGTATGCTGTGAATATATGTTGTTTCCATTGGTTAATAAATAAGCTACTTTGGCCTATGGCAAGGCAACTGAGAGGCAGGCAGGATATTGAAGGAGGGAGAAAGGAAGGAGAAAGGCAGAGTCTAGAGAGACACCAGTACCACCAGGAGAAGCAAGATGTGAAAGTACTGGTAAGCCATGGCCACATGGCAACTTACAGATAAATAGAAATGGGTTAGGTTATAAGAGCTATATATAGCAAGAAGCCTGCCATAGACCATATAGTTTGTAGATAATATTAAGCCTCTGAGTGTTTATTTTAGAAGCAGCTATAGAACTGTGGGGCCAGGCAGGACCGGAGAAATCTTCTGACTACATTTGACATCTAACATGGGGCTTGAGTTTCCACCTAAAACCTGAGAGAACTTAATAAGATGTTCTAAATGGAGCTAAAAACAGCTTCTGACTTCATGTCTCATGTGGGTTGAGATATAGAGATGTCAAGATACAAAGATGCTGCAGCATTTGGGCTTGAAGACAGCATGGCAGATTCCTACCATGGTATATGGAGGTGTCTCCTAGGTGTGCAGCATGTTGCATGGTGGATTTAGCCTTTACTCATACAGACAAAAAGGATTTATGGGCTAGCTGCACACTACCTGATGGCAGCATGGACCCCAGAAATGACTGGGTAAGTGTTACTCTCCTGGATACCTCTGCCATGTTGAAAAGCTGAAATGGGTGGAGTCAGCAGGCCAGGCTACCGCTTTTTGTTCTTGCCACAGAGTGCAGCAGTTTAAAATCTCTCCTTGTCAGAGAAGGATTATAGATTCGCAATGAGACAGATTCAGATGGAATAAAACTCTAAATGGTTTACAGTGTGTGTAAAAATGTATGTAGGCTTTGAAGAAAGAGGAAAAGGAATATTTGAAATTATATAAAGAAATAGTTTTAAAAAATAAAGTCTTTAAAGAGAGTAAAAATAATATAAAAATAAGCCACATAAAGATAGAAATCACACAGAGAGTTTGGATTATATAGTCTTTGGGATTTTTAACTGCAGAAAGAATTTTGATTGTAAAGGTTGCTGAGTTAAACCAATATGTATATTTTAAAGGTATCTTGACTTCAAAATTTGTCTTTGGAAAGGAGGTTCTGCTTTTGTTTCCACAGAAGATAAGAACCTGTGGATTACTTTCAGACTAATATGATTTGATCAACTAAGACCACCTGAAAGGTCAATACAGACTCACAGACTACTACAGCTAAGATTTAACTATAATTTTTAATTTTCTCAGGATCCCCATAAGATTACCAGCCCACAATCAGCAGGAAGTAGTAGAAGAAACTATGCCCAAATTCCCAAAATATTGTTTATAAATATTTATTTTTATTTAAAGGGGATGATTAAAAATGCAATCTATTTCTAAAAAGGAAAAGGGGATAGTATAGATATGATAGAATAAAAGGGTAGATTATTATTGATTCTACTGTTAAAGAACTGTAGCTAGAGTTTTCCTACCTTGCCCACAGTCAGGACAAATCTTTGTCACCTGCCAGTCCCACAGCCGCTCAGACCCAACCAAGTAAACACAGAGACTTATATTTCTTACAAACTGTATGGCCGTGGCAGGCTTCTTGCTAACTGCTCTTATATCTTAAATTAATCCCTTTCCACAAATCTATACCTTGGCTCGTGGCTTACTGGTACTTTACATCTTCCTTGTCCTGGCGGTGGCTCCAGGCAGTGACTCCTGCCTTCCTGTTCTTTTATTTCTCCTCTCTGTTAGTCCCGCCTATACTTCCTGCCTAACCATGACCAATCGGGTTTTATTTATTGACCAATCAGAGACTTGACATACAGACCATCCCTCAGCACAGCCAAGTGCAGATCATCTCAGACACCTGCACTCAGGCCCATGGTCCTAATCATCCTCTATGCGGACCTGCTGGGTAAAGTCACGAGGAACCCAAGAATGGGCTCCCACAGGACATACATAACTTATTTAAATGTTTTACATTGCTAGACGTTTTAGTTATTAATACAAATTTAAAGTTAATTTTGTTATACTATATACATATTTCTATTCTTGTTTAAGGTATTATGTTTATGTAACCCATTTAAAATTGTAATATATGATTAAAAATCTAGATTAATAGTCATCTAGAATAATCAAACTTATAGTCAGGTTAGTTAAGTATTTTAGATATATAAAGGTATATTTCAATTAGGTAGGTAATCTTCAAACACATCAAAGACCTACAGAATATGGCATTTAAAATGTTTTAAGAATGTTGACTTTTCTGGACATTGAGACATATCTTCTCCTGGCAGCACCAATTATTTCAGAGAATACGATGGGCATCAAAGAAGCTCCATATGGAGTTTTCTTTCCTTATGGCAAAAGTTGGCCATTTGAGCAAGAAACTGTTCTTGCCTGGGCTGCTTGACAAAATTTTGTATTCACTGGACATGTAGGACCCATAGAAAAATGAGCACTAAGTTTTGCCAAAACAAGGTGAGGTAGTCCTTCAGATTCCTGCTTCGCAGAGTAGACTGCCAGATATTCTACAGGATGCAAGGAGAAGTGACTAAAAAAATTCTAGGCCTATAGGCTGAAGATAGATGTGCCAACATTGCAGAGGAGCTCTGGTGACTGTCCAGGCAGCCAGATGTCTCTGTCATTCTATATTTTTGGAAGATGCTTACAATGTACTTCCTGTTTATTTAGGTAATAGTATATCACTCTTGAGTCTTTGATGTAGTTGACGACTAGATAGTTATAGTTTTTCTTTAGTTATGATAAAAGATAAATTAGGTATGAAACTCTAGACTCACAAATATAGGACAGATGATCAAATATTTTCTTTAATTTTGTCAAAAACAAATAGACTAGATTTTGTAACTGGAATTCTTGCTTGCTAACAGTTATATTATATGTAATTTTACTACTACATTAAAGGTAAAACTCCCCTTTTTGATTAGATAGAAAAGGGGAAATGCTGGGGGATGTCTTTCTGTATGCTGTGAATATATGTTGTTCCCGTTGGTTAATAAATAACCTTGGCTTATGGCAATGCAGCTTAGAGGCAATGGGAAATCAAAGAAGGGAGAAAGGAAGAAGAAAGGCAGAGTCCAGAGTAATGCCAGCACCACCAGGAGAAGCAAAATGTGAAAGAACTGGTAAGACACAGCCAGGTGGCTACTTGTTGATAAATAGAAATGTGTTAGGTTATAAGAGCTAGTTAGCAAGAAGCTAGCCATAGACCATACAGTTTGCAAATAACATTAAGCCTCTGAGTGATTATTTTATAAGCAGCTGCGGGATTGTGGGGCTGGGTAGGACCTGAGAAACTTCCTGACTATACTATTTGCCTATCATCTCTGGAGAAATGTCTGAAATTTATGTCAACTTTTGTTTTGTTATCTGATCTTATGTTTCTACATGTATAAATTCATTTCCAAACCCAATGTTTTGAAGAATTTCTACTCTTTGAAGGTTTTTGTAAGTTTGGATCACATTTTGGAGCCTTTAGTCCGTTTCTTTTAATGAATATTGTATGTAAGTACACTTTTGAAGATTTTATTATTTTTTATCATGTGAATATGTGTGTATGTCTTCCTCAGCTACAATACCAGTCCTAGATGAGGGTATATTTGAAGACATGAAATCCTGTATCAAATTGAAAAAAAGGAAGCCAAGGTTTTATGTGTGTGTGAGTGTGTGTGTGTGTGTGTGTGTGTGTGTGTGTGTGTGTATTTCTAATGTGTCTATAATACCTGACTTACTTATATGCTGTGTTTGATATGCAGAATCAGGATTATACATTCCCAGATTAACTATAGAACATCAAATCTGGCTGTAACCCTAGTTTCCTTTTTGTCATAGACAATGATCTCAGCTACTCCCTTCTATTTCCTCCTTGAATCACTGCTGGCTTCAGAACATGTGCTACTTTAGTGTCTTCTAACTTTTTTTCTGGTTTTATTTTCTGTTTACAAACATAATTGGATCAGGTATGTCTTCGAATCCCAAGCATCTATGCAAAGAACATACTAAAACACTCAGGAGTTTGTTCCTATTCTTTTGAAGTTATGGGGGTATTTCTTAATATCTTCTTATGTATAAGCTCAGATATAATGTTGATAAGATTGTAAACTTGTGCAGCTGCTATGAAATAAGTGTAGAGATTTCTCAAAACGCTAAAAGTAGATCTACTGTATGATCCAGCTATAACACTCTTTGGTTCAAAGGACTGGACATCCTGCTCAATAGATACTTGCTCCATCAAGTTCAATGTTGCTCTATTCACAATAGTTAGGGATTGAGAACAAACTAAATGCCCTTAAACTGATGAATGGATAAAGAATATGTACTATATATACACAATGGAATTCTATTTAGCTTTTTTTCATATATAAAGAGATTTTCTATTCATTTTACTTACCAACCACAGATTCCCCTGCCCTCCCTCCTCCTGCCCCTGAGCTTTCACCCCCAACCCATGCCCCATTTTTGCCTCTTCCAAGACAAGGTCTCTATTTAGCTTTTAAGAAAAAATAAATCATAAAATTTTCAGTTAAATGCATGGAAACAACAATAAAACAATATAAGAAATGATATAACTGTGATCCAGAAAGACAACAAGGTGTTGTTCTGTATTATTTGTGGATCCTAGCTTTGACTATTCTGATGTGAATGTGTTCTCTGAAGTAATTACAGAAGCCAGGAAAGTAGAAAGGGACTATGATGCTGAATGGAGAGAAGACCATCTAGAGAGGGAGATAGTAGGAGATAGATGCTAGGAGGGGAATAATGGAAAAACGCAGGGTAAGGGGGGTATTTAAGGATGGGGAAGGGAATATAACAGGGGAGGGGGAAGGGAAGGAGAGAGAAATAACACTAATGATATTGAAAAGCCACAGGGAGACATTATTTTATGAGATTTTGGTGACAGAAGGTCCAAGCGACACTCAACAACTATTGACGTTGCTCTTAGTTACCTCTCAGAACTGAAGGTAAATCCCTGTTGCTGACGACATTATATACATCAGATGCAGGACTTGGTGGAATTGAGCTGGAACTGACCTGTAATAATCTTCCATCGTGAACACTTCCTCTTACAGCATCAGAAAGCAATATACAAGTTGACAAGATAGAAAAGCTATCAATGGTCTCACCTGATTTTAAATACTATAAGTCACAGCAATGGTCAGGGTGAAAAATGTCCAAAATGATACAATAGTGGCACTTTTACCTTAGAGAAAGCCAACAGATATCTAATTGCATTTAAGGTTCACTAATATGAGGGAATTCATGTCTGATAGTCTACTACCCATAGCTAGAGAGATCATAGAACTTAGAACTGAGAACTACTCTTGCCACTTTCCTAAACCAATATAATTGCTAACTGTAATATAAATATATGTCTCTGTCCCCACAGGTTAGTGTAGCTTTCACCTCGTATCAAATAAGTATATTTTGTAGCAGATGGAGACTTTTGTTCAGATTCACAACTGGGCAAAATAAAGAGAATAATTGGTCATGGGAATCCAAGGCCCACCTGATGCAACTACAATACAATTCCTGCGCCTAATGTCAGCAATCTATAACAGATTTCCAATACATGTGCAGTTTTTTTTCATGTTAAATTCTGTCGTTTATATGTCTATACATTTCTTCCTTAAATCATAATTTTGAAATGTTTTAATATCTGATTTTTTTATTTTATGCCAGATTTTTTACATTGTACAGGACAATCAGGGAAGAAGTATGGTACATCATAGCATATATTTTAAATTAGTGTGTGCACATGAGTACATGCATACAAACACACACACACACACACACACACACACACACACACACACACACACACACCACTCCTAAATACAAAAGTACAACATGCTCAGCTCGATCTGTATAATGATACTTTTGTTTTCAGAGGCTTAGCATTTGGTATTGGATAGTTGTGTGCTATTCTCTGGGGAAGAATATTATTGAGCAAGATTTTTGTTTTTGAAAGCTTTTGTCAAATACTAATAAGAGAAAGAGAGCATATTCTTGATACAAAAGTAAAGGTACCTGGAGGAAATTTAAGGGAATAATTAGCTGTAAACCATAGGCTAATGTAAAATTCTCCCATGAAGATTCCTGATTCATGCTTCCATGCTACTCTCTGTTAGTGCCAAGTCTTAATCCTTGGGTGGACTAAACATAGTTCGCAACCTCATGACCTCTTATCGCTAAATAGCTGTTCTTTATCTAGTGCATCATGATTGTTTCACAGTAGCATTCAAAAATAAATTATTTAATCATACAGTTGAGGAACTGTGATATTTTGGGGCTTTTCAAGCTCTATAATCTACAAATGTCAATTCCTACTTCCCAAGATCTTCCCAAGAATTCCCAAGTTTCAACAAATGGTAGTTCTTCCTTTGATGGCAAACACTTTGAACTTAACACACATCCATTCTCAGATCACCCGTTTCTTAACTTTGTTCCTTAACAATCTTAAATTCATGGCACAGCATGTTTTTAATGTAGTTTGAAGTTCAATGCCTTACTTCCTTTCACTTGTAATTGCTCAAATCCTAGTTTAATCATTTGATTTGTCTACTCTGATTACTGTATACATGTTGAGGTTAAACCAAGCAATCATTTGACTGTGTGTTCCTATTCAATGTCTAAATGCTATTATTCAGTTCCAGGCAATATAATATGGGATGAATCAAAGTTTATATCCCTAACTCAAGGACATAAACTCAATGTATTTTTCTATATCATTTAATTTGTCTTCTTTGTTACACAATGCTAATTAAGATACAATATTCAATTATACCTATGATCAAAAACTCAAACAGAAACAAAATTTCTCAAACTCACTATATCCCCGATTTTCCTTTTACCTCATTATTCCACAAAAATGAATCTGGTAAAACTCATGTATTTTTTAAAACTATCTAAATGAACTGCCCCTTGCTCCTTTTTACTCAGCCTAAAAGGTACAGTCTGGAATTATTGGTGGGGATATTTTTCAATTGAAACCCCAGTTCTCTGAATTATTGGTTCCTCACAGAGCACTATAGTGAGCTAGGGTGGACTCATGATGGAACCAGTCTGTTTCCACATTTATACTTCTCCTTCAGTTTGTGTGACTACCCTGACCACCCTCACCCTCAATAAGAGTGACTGGCCATAGACTTGCCCCATGGATGTCAGCATTAAGTGGCCTGACTTGTTTCACTTAACTCATTTCTCCAGGACTTGATTCCCTCCCTCTGCTCTGTTCACATGCAATCCTGGTGTACTCTGCCCAGTCTCATAGTTTTGAGCATCACCACTATGTTGACAGTTCCAAAATCTGTCTTCACAGCCTACAGGTCTACCAGTGCTTGACTATCCAACTACCTACTCACCATTGACCATTTCCTTTGGAGATCTTGTCCTAATCCTGCATCTATTTTGGAATTGATTAAAGTCAAGTCTATATTTCAGTTGATAATGTCAGAAACATTGGTTTAATCATGGAGTTTTTATTCTTGCTAAAAACTAAAAATCAAATGACTACCTTTGTAATCTAGTTCAGTTAAAACACAACTTATACTGCCGTCTTTCTTATTTTAAGCCCCTGCCCCTTTTCCCTGTGGATTGCTGCAGCTATTTACCAACTTCCTGAAATCATAACTCTTTGCTTATATCTTTTATAAACACAGAAACCAAGGCAACCAGAACTGCCTGTTTAAAGTTAAAGCATTGATGTTTTATTTACTGCTACTGATGATGATGATGACTTTGTGTGTATGTGTGTGTGTGTGTGTGTGTGTGTGTGTGTGTGTGTGTGCTTGTCCATGTGTGTGCCTCAGTGTATAATCACGGAGGTCTCAGGGATACTTTGTGGTCAGTTCTGTCCTCCCATCTTTACATGGGTTCCAAGGTTAAACTCAGATGACCAGGTTTATACAACAAGCACCTATACCTAAAATAGGTACAGAATGGAGATCTAACATAAGATAGGTAGAACAGGGACCTAAAAGTCTGTAGTTAAGAGCCTGTATTGATCACCTAGAGATATCAATTCAGTTAATAGCACCCACATTAGATGGCTTATGATGTCCTATAATGTCTAGCTCCAGAGGGTCCAACACACTCTTTAACATACACAGGAACCTGCATGCACAAATACACACACACACACACACACACACACACACACACACACACACACACTGAAATACTTTAAAACCTAAATGTTAAAAAAAATAGTTATGATGAAGTTAGAGGTAAATTAACACAGAGAGGCAAGTTGAAAAAATTCTTGGAAGACATAAAAGACATTCAACCCTAGGCTTTCCTAATACATTATATCTGCAGAAGTTGCAAAAGAAAAATAACAAACAATTAGCCAGTTTTAAATAAAAGCAAAAGAGATAAATGATATTTAACAGGAAATAAGTGAAAGGCAAATAACTCATAAAGATAAGAAATGATTTTTCAGTGTCTTTCCTTAAGTATAAGTTAAAATAACATCCTCTGTGGCTTAGTCAGTATACAAATGCCATAGTCACTTAAAGTGAATCTAACAACAACATATTTAAACTTTTCTATATTTAACCTGTTAAAGCCACTATACTTTGGAGAATATATTTGCTTGTTGAATTATAAATACAGTATTGCCCGGCGGTGGTGGTGCACGCCTTTAATCCCAGCACTTGGGAGGTAGAGCCAGGAGGATCTCTGTAAGTTCAAGGCCAGCCTGGGCTACCAAGTGAGTTCCAGGAAAGGCACAAAGCTACACAGAGAAACCCTGTCTCGGAAAAACCTAAATAAATAAATAAATAAATAAATAAATAAATAAATAAATACAGTATTACATGAGTAATCAAATAAGCTTTTTTTGGTCTTACAACTGTTTATAATTTTTGTAAGTACAACCTAGTGAAACATCTAAATATAAGAAAAATAAAACAGTATAATTTGTGGAATATTATGCAGCTATGTAGAAAGATGAAGTATCACCTGTTTATTAATATAGAGTTCACTGATTATATATATACTGTGTGTGTGAATCATACACATCCATACACACATGAAAGTAAGCAAGAAAAAGCAAATAAATAAAACTGGAAATGTTGACATACAATAATAAACCATATAGTTAGCAGTACATAGAACTTCTTCCATCTTCCCAATTTAATCTAATAGAAGAGCTAATAAAAAGTTTACTTGTAAATGCAGGCAAACATGGTATTGCAGAGCCTGTGATAGGAGCATGAAATTTCACTTTACAATGACTTTGCTATTTCCTATGATTTATTTAAAATGCGTGGGCAGCATGTATCAATTTCTACTAAAATTTCTCCACTAATATTGGATCTCAGTGAAAACACAAAGTCTAGACATTACTCCACGAGATGTACATTCCCACCTCTGCTGCCTCTCTCATCTATTCAGCTACCTTTGTACTTGAATGTGCTCAAATCAAAATAGTGATTGCCCTACTAATATCTTCATTCATAAACACATTCCCTTTCCTCAGCTCTGATGCTCTTACTGTTGTTTTCTGTGAATAGTTTCACCCTAGATGCCCCCAGGCTTTGTGTCTCTGTTTATTCGAATGTCTTTCATCAGGGATGCTAGGTTGACCACTCTCTGCAAATTCTCTTCACTTCCCCTCTTTCTGAGATGTTTTATCATTAATACTAATTGAGCAGGTACTACCATTTGATATAACATCTTTTTGCTTATTTTATTCCTGTTCTCTCTCCTTCTGCACCTCAGAAGACAAGCTCTATTGAGCATTTGTTTTGCTTATCAGTGTGATCTCAGTGCCTTCCACAGCATCTAGCATATGGTTGGTGCTGAAAAATATTTATGTTGATGAATTTCAGATCCTTCGCAACTAAAATAAGCCACGTGCTTCTAGTGAAGCATTTGCACTACTCCAGAAGGAGGCAAATCCTACCCAGGTGGTTTGGTCATGATAGACCTTTGAAAAAACTGGGTGGAGATCCTAAATACCATGATATCTAGAAGCTTTGTTTTTTTTTCTCTTCCAAGGTTGAATCACATTGGTGCTTAATGCAAGTCCAGATTTTAAGAGAGATATGGGTCAATAAT
Organism: Peromyscus leucopus; assembly: GCF_004664715.2. Lineage (NCBI taxonomy): Eukaryota > Metazoa > Chordata > Mammalia > Rodentia > Cricetidae > Peromyscus > Peromyscus leucopus. Next base: position 12,861,041 of record NC_051086.1, read on the forward strand.
GTATGAAGAAACAGACATCTGGCTTAGACCTCATGCTTAATTTTGAAACTCCTAGGAGCCTTTTTGCCCAGCTCTCAAATATCACACAACTCCTGAGGAAGAAGTCTGAATGTTTTCAGACAAACGGACATTTCCCCCAACAATTCATAACATTTCAATAGCACTATCAGATGAAGTCACTGAAATTAAACTCAGTCATCATTAACATCTAGCTGGCAGGTAAATGTGAATTTTTTGTGTTTTGGTATAAACTGGTATTATGAAACTTGTATTAAAACATATATGTTTAGTGTATGTAGCTTAATCACACATTTACAGAATCTAATCTTCATTCTGAACCTCTTGAGCTTCATGCTGAAAAAAAGTTCAGGCATTTCCATTCCTCCATCTCCTTGAGGCTAGCGCTATTAGATGATATCTTGGTTTTTGAAATTTTCTTTTTTGTCTTTTTATCCTTAGTCTGAGTAGGAGACAGACAATCTTTTTAAAAAATTCTTTTTTTTTCTTCCACTTATCAATCCAAGAGTAATAGTGAGATTGTCCCTTAAACCATTTATCTTCAAGTCTCCCTGCCTAACAGAGTCTAAGATATGCTGCTGCCCTCTCTTGTGGAAGATCTCTGTCTGCTTGAATATGGACTTAGAGGTGTCTTCAGGAATCCTGTGTTCTCAGAAATGTCTGGACTCCTTTTTATGGTGCTATTAAGCATGGTTTCCTGCTGAAACTGGCTCCCCAGGAGCCTCCCTGGACCCAGAGTTCTCACTCTTTTTTGTTCATTGCTTTCATTTTCCATCTTTCAACCATTGCTCTTCAATCAAGTTGACCTCATTTTGTCAGAATTCAGGTTCTTCCTTGCTCTTCTCTCTCAACCTACACTCACCTTCCACCTCCTTTATTACAACTGCATTTTCAAGCATCATATGATATCAGAGGGCTAAGACACACAGCTAGGTTTGTCATACGGAACCTACCTTACATGATCAAAGGAAAGTCCAATAGACAATGCCTTTCACATGTGGAACACACACATACATACATACATACATACATACATACATACATACATACATACATACATCTCCCTCTCCCTCTCCCTGCCCCTCTCCCTCTCCCTGTCCCTCCCCCTCTCCCTCTCTCTCTCTCTCTCTCTCTCTCTCTCTCTCTCTCTCTCTCTCTCTCTCTCTCTCTCTCTCTCTCTCAAATACTCCCAGTTCCGCCAGCTCCCCTCTGCACACTCTAGTGTCACCACACTGATTCCATATCTTCATGAAAGCATTCTCTCACCACTTTCTTCAAGCTGCTGCTTTATTTTTGGATCTTCTTTACTGATTTGCTGTGTAACAGTCACCAAAGTACCTAAGCACATTCCTTACCATTTGACTATTTATTTTTTCTCTGTGTTTCCTGCTGAGGTACAATTCCTGTGAAAACTGAGAATTTGTTTATCTTTGTCGCCATTTCTTACACCCTTCACGTCTAGCTTAGACAAATGGCAAGCACTTGCTAAAAACTGAAGGGCTGCTGAATTTCATTTTCCTGGATCTTTTCTCAGCACTACAGCCCTGCTATCAGTAAGATTTTCCATGAACACCATCCCTCAACTTTACAGCACTTAAACAATAGATATTCTCTACTGTTAAAAACCTGTCATGTACTAAAAGTAATTCTTCCTTTTAGTCTACAAATAGTTTCTAACTCTTACTGGCTCCTATGAAATGAAAGGGGAAATTTCTATTTACAACATTAGTTGACGACATATCATACCCAGTAATAGCTTCATTGTGGCATTTCCCTTCATACTTTGCTATAGATGATCCCCCTTTTCCATTCCACTTCTCTTTCTCATCCCCCTTTCCCTCCCACCTTGTGATTTCTTCCTCCACTATCCCCCACTCGGCTTTCATGTCTCATGCATTTTCTTATCATCTCCATCACTTTTTATCAAAACCTTTCCATCTCTCATCCCTTTTCTAGTTTTATGACTTAACCCCATACCACATATAAAGGCAAAGATACATAAATCAGAAATAGGATCCACACACTACAGAGAACATGTGATAACTTTGTTTCTGAATGACTTCATGTAATAATTTCTAAAGAATAGTTTCAAAATTCATTCATATTCTGAAAATTTATAATTATATTTTCCCTTTATGGCTGGAGAAGATGGCACTATGTGTATGCACTTCATTTTCATTACCCATTCCCTCCATCAAAGGGCATATAAGCTGATGACATTTCTTTACTGTTGTGAATAGAGCACCATTAAACACATATGTTCAGGTATGTCTATATTAGGCTATAGAGTCATTTGGACACAAGCCCATTCGTGGTACAGCTGGGTCATAAGGTAGTGCAATTTTAATTATTTTGAGAGAAATCCATACTTATTTCTCTGTTGGTTGTACCTAGAGTCCTTCTTTCCCCACATCCTTGCCAGAGTTTCTTGTCCTTTGCTTTCTCCCTTCTGTAACATTGAATCTTGGGTAGTTTTAATCTCCATTTTCATGGTGGTTACACACCACACGCTGTAAACACATTTTTTTTAAAAATATTTATTTACAACATGCGTTTCTTTTTTAAAGAATGGTCTGCTTTATTTCTTGGTTTACTTATTGATTTCTACTTTATTTTTTTAGTGCTCAGTATTTGATGTTCTTTTTATATTCTTAAAATCAACCTCATGAACAACGGGCAGATATTTTAATCATGCTATAAGCTGTCTGTCCACTTCGCTGATGGCATTTTTTGTTGTGAAGAAGCTTTATAAGGTTATAGAATTCCATTTGACAATTATTGGAGGACATCTGTGCTATTTTACTTAGAGAGAACTTGCCCTTGCTTAGGTCTTTAAGTGTGTCCCCTATGTTTCATTCTAGCAATTTTACATTACATATTTTAAGTTATTTAACCCATTTTGAACTGAGTTATGTTGAGTGCAACATCTGGATCTAAATTCTTTCTTCTATAGGTAGTAGGTTTGCCAACTCTATTTCACTTACAACTGTATTTTACAAAGTGTTTTGTTGTAGATAAGCACTAAGATTCATTATTATCCTGAGTATTTTAATATGGCATCCATTTAATTTTGACCAAATTATAAAACTATAATATGGAATATATATATATATATATATATATATATATATATACAAATATCAATTAAAGAATGTATCTAATGGTTCCAATCTCAGGTGTATCTTATGTTAACTCACAGAATCTTTAACATATTTTAAATTTAGAACTTAAACTTATACTCGAGAAATTCAGCAATTCACCAGTCAAATGCAGAGCTCTATGGTCTGTCTCACTTTTAGAATTTATAGTAACTTAAAGGGTAAGTCATGCTTTAAAGATAGATTATAATACCTTTAATGTCCTTTTATGAGTAGATTGGCCTTATCATTATATATCTTTTAAGCTATTCATATCGTGATTCTATTATTTTCTTTATTGAGAGTTCTTATAAAATGAGTACTTGCAATTATAAAATAATTCTGAGTTTTGAAGTATTTATTATTAAATAATTTGAAATGAATTTGAACTTTAATTTCTTTTTTTTCTTTTCTTTTCTTTTCTTTCTTTTTTTTTTTTTTTTTTTTTTTTTTTTGAGACAGGGTTTCTCTGTGTAGCTTCTCACTTTTCCTGGATCTCGCTCTGTAGACCAGGCTGACCTTGAATTCACAAAGATCTATATGGCTCTGCCTCCCGAGTGCTGGGATTAAAGGCATGCACTACCACCACCCGGCTGAACTTTAATTTCTGTATTTAACTAAATGGATATTTTTTCCATTTAGTTTCTTTTACTGATAAGCCTTTTAAAAAAGATTAACCACTTAAAATTATATAAAATATATCCCTGTTTCTTTAATATATAGCTAATAAGTTCTATTTAATGGTCTGTCCAGAGATTACAGATTCTTGATATTAAAACATTCAACTGACATGCATATTAACTCAATACCGGTTGAGACATTAACTTTGGTATTGATTTCCTGTGTGATGGTGTTCATATGGTATATCTGTACTAAGATTCCCTTGATGCTCAACATTATAGTTCACAGAGTTTCCCCATAGATTAGATGAGGTAATGTATGAACATTTGTAGCCCCAGAGCATGACAGGTTCCCAAAGATTTCAGCTAATGTTCACTAGAAGAATATGGTTACTGTTACTATTGAATCTCAGTCATTCTTCCTTTCTGAGCAAGTAACCTTAGTCTCGGGAAAAATGTCTCCTTTATTCATGATTTGGGTCATGTGTCAATGGGACAATTCTCTCTGTATAAGAAGTTAAATAGGTCTAACATCCTATATGATGCTCCTTATATGTAAGGTATTAAAGGAATAAAATGGAACTAAGTATAATTATTTTTTGAAGAAGTCTCAAATCTAGTAGGAGTTAAAATATCATCCAATCACTACATTGGCAAATAGAACACACTACTTCATATTAGCAAAGAATCCAGGCAAAAAATGAGAAAGAGCTATACCCTGAAGACAAATACTCAACAGATTTTTTTTAAATTGCAGAATATGCCTTCTCAAAAGGATAGGCTAAAATAATCACACCCAAATGCCTCAGACCATGAGCTCTTTACAAATAGGCTTTCCAAACAGTCAGAGCTCCCCAAAAGTAATCTAATTAAAATCATGACATTCACTTACATCCCAATGAAAGGAGAAATACTGACACCAAGACAACATACCTACAGAGAAGAGATGAGCATGTTCCTGAAGTGAAACCTCTTTTCTCCAGTTGATACCAAAGAGGGTTGGGAAATAGCGAGGCTAGGAGTTACAGAAGGATTCTCTTCTGAATCCCTCCTAGACTGCTGACAGCCTTGATTTCAGGCTTATTGCTCCAGAATCATAAGACGAAAACTTTCTATTTTAAAATACCCAGTGTTGAGAGTCTCTTAAGGTAGCTGTAGAAAGCAAATCTAGTCCTAAGTGCTGCCTCCTACTGGAGGAATAGAAATACAACTAAGATCCAGTTTTTAACTGAGAACAGAAAAACATTCATGGCCCCATAAAACAATTTTTACAAATAAGCAACCATGTATATTAGTATTTCTATGAGAAAGTCAAGTATCTACTGGTTCTTACTTTAGTAGGATCTTTAACACTAAACAGAAGGTAAAGTTCACTAATTAGTTTTGTCAAATAACCTTTAAGATATTATAAAATATTTATTACCTCTAAGATAATATAAAATACTTATTTTAATTTTAGTGTGGTTTCCTGATACAGGATCTCAGTGTCAACACATCCTAGACTGTCCCTGTATCATGGTACTCCTGCCTGAGTCTTCCAAGGGCTGATATTATAAGAAAGTCTCACCACATCTGGCTAATGATTTCTTCATTGGACAAATACTCCAACTGAATTGTTAAAACCAAGCAAGATAATAAAAATTAAAGTCACAGGAAACATAAACAAGTACAAGGAAAGGCACTTTGAGAATACAACAGGGGGAATATAATATTATGAAATATTTTGGATAGTATTTATCTTAAACATTGACAGCATTTTTAAATGTTATTTTTACTGTGGAGAACTATTCATAAATAAGACTTGTTTGCATGACTTTATCCTTGAGGCTTATCAATTTTTCACTAATGAAACTTGTTATTATTTGGAGATAGGATTTGTTCTGACACGGAGAAAACAAAAGGTGATAAAAATTTGAAAGCTCAATAATCTTAGCAACAAATAAGCAAATTTCACTCTAAACCCAACCCGATTCACAGAGAAAGCTTTTTGTATGAATGAGTCGTGTTTTGCACTAATTCTAGGAAAACAAAGAAACAAAGAACTCAGGAACATTAAAATAAAAAAACCTAGACAGTGTAAAAACAAGGGAATTTTGATGTTGTTTTCCCACAGACTATGAGCTAGATGGCACCTACTTTTTATACAGTTTATTCCAGTTTGAGTGTATAAACAAAGTGCAATTCTTTTCTATTATTCTCAAGGAATTTTAATACAACTTGACATTCATCATTAACTGGGCCAGCTGAAAAGACCACAGACATGTATAGATGCCTCATGACTTTGAAATACATGGAAAAGATCTTGAGTCCTCATCTTTTGTAATATTAGGAAATATTGTTTCTATTTCATCTCTACTGATCATCTTCTCAATTCTTTTTTTTTCCAATAGTCTCCAATGGTCCTGATTTTCTAACTTCTGTAAATAATTTTAAAATCAACCAATTTAGCCGTAATTCATCATTGCCATCCCTTATTTGTATAAAACCTAATTTTTAAGTTCAAGTTTCTTTTCAAAATAGAGATTGCAGTAAACACTGATAACAAATATACATACGTATATAAATGTGTGCATGTGTGAAGCCTTACATGAATGTGTGCAACATGTCTACCTTTAAAGTCACCCAGTTTTTTTTTTTAAAGAGAGTAATTGTTAACTTGGCAGGCTAAGTGGTTTTGTGTGTAAAAAACTTGTACTTCTAAAAATGTTTAAATATTATGTTTATGGGTGTCGTATGTGTTCATGCATGCAGCTGCCATAGGCAGTCAGAAGAGGGTGTCAGATTCCCTGGAGTTACAATTCCAGGAAGTTGTGATACAACCTATACGGATGAAGGAACTTGAACACAGGCCTTCTGCAAGAACACCAAGGGCTTTTAACTGCTGAATCATCACTTTAGCCAAAAGAAACTTGCAATGTATATGTACCTTTTCACTCTATGGTCAAGTTCATAGCTAAATAGAAAGTATGTCTGATGTTTTCCATGTATGAAATTAATTTATCTGTTAATATCTTAATGGTGATGTATAGCTATAAAACAAAATTATTAACTAGATATTGCTCTATATTTTTAACAAAGGAGATTTATATACACTTATAACAATAACAGAAGGTGAATATCTTTGTTATTATCTCTGGTTTACTTTCATTTATACAGCTTATATAGCTTTAGGTATCACCTCTCAAACAAACTTTTCTATACAGGCTTCAAACTGATGCAAAGCTGGGGATGTGGATGTCAAGTCTTACCCAGGATCTCACACCTGGTCATCAGTACAGTATTAGTCTCACATTGTCCACCTCAGCATCATTTCTCTAGCTAGCTTGTCACTGGAATTTCCTTAATATACCTAAACATGGGTCAGTGTACATAAGGACAATACTAACACTGATTTGAAATAATTAGGAAGTAGCAAAACTGATCTTAATGAAAGCATGCCTTGTGAGTTACATAAATGAACAACAAATCAAAGAAAATAAGGTATTCCACTTTTAGACAATTTAAAGGTCTGTTATAATCTATTCTGATTATGGTTTCTATGAAAAACATATTTTTAATAAAAATGGAGATAATGAAAACAAACTTTGGGAGAACAAAGTCACAACTTATATCTTTAATATATAGTTAAAGTTCCATTAAGAATAATAAACAAGTTAAGGATTAAAAAATACTAAAATGAAATCTTACAGTGCTGGGCAGTAGCTCAGTAATTTGATTAGCATGTATAAGTCCATAGTTTTAATCCCTAGAACTACTAAGAAGAATAACATTTAAAAAAAATCTCATAATATTTTAAGTTCACAATGTTGTGTTGGACACAGCACAGCCATACTAGGTCTGACCATAGGTAAGACAAACCTGCTAAAGATTAAAAAGGACAAAAACCAGATTCATCTTTAGAGCTCCCCCACCCAAGTGAATGCATACTTGCTTTTATACCCCCAAGACCCTTCCTGGATTCTAACATCCAGAATCATAAACAGTCAACTTACAAAACAACAATAACCAAAGGTCTGTTAGAAGGGGAAGGGGATGAAGTGATGGCTCAGTGGTTCAGAGTGTGCACTTCTCTTTTAGAGGATGCACTCCCCACTGGGAAGCTCACAACTGTCTATAACTCCAGCTCCACGAGAGCTGATGCCCCGTTCTGAACTCATTTGGCACCTGTGATGCCACAAGTATATACCCCACACACACACATATGTACATATAATTTTAAAAATTACATTTAATTTTAAAAGTCGGTTAGGACAACTTCTACAGAGAACATCTCATTTGTGACCTCCAAAAGTCTCTTCTGTAACATGTGAGCTCTGATGCGACAGTGACTACAGCTACTAAAAATATTAGCAGAGAGATGAAAAGTGGAGAAAAAGAAAGGAAATCATTTGAAATGGCGATAACAGGTGAATTTGTCATTATTGTACATGGAAGTACCACCTTTCAACATATCATTCTTATAAAGCTTCTAAGAGGAAGGGAGTTTTAAAATGTTTCATATTAATTAAATTCTATATTGCATAAAACCATCGTCCAGTGTGTTATGATAATATTACATGAAACAATTTGTCGTTCCGTATCTTCCAATCAATCTCAGTACTGATGTGCTCTTAGAAACAGCTCCCAGCAATGTGAATACCAACAGGTATGTGTTGCTTGGGAACCAAAGAATTTTCATTATCCTCCACTAGGCTGAATAGCCAGTTGATTTATTTTGTAACAAAAGCACAACATTCAATACCATATGAAAGATACCTACATAAAACCTTTTGAAAGTTAATGATTTCTTGGTATAATTCGAAAGATGTGTTCAAGCACTAAGCTCAGCACAAAACGGGCCCCTTTATCAATTCATAATGGTGGTTAGCTGTGAAGACCTAATGGAATGGGATTAGGGAGAAAGAAAGTAAAATTTTCCTTAGGGAAGAAAACATCTTTAGGGGAAAAGGCAATGTGTAAATTCTCAATGACAGAATTAAGGGCTAAGCTGTAAAGAGCCTGGCAAGGAAACATGTGGCTTGTAAGCCACATAAACTCAGGAGCACAACAGTTGTTAGTTGGCATTTTGCTCATAAGATATGACCAAAACAGGAAACTTAAAAATACAGGGTCACAGAACCACTTGCATCTGAGAGTAAAATGCTCTGACCACATGTGACTGTAAATCCCCTCTCCTCTCTCTCTCTCTCTCTCTCTCTCTCTCTTTCTCTCTCTCTCTCTGTGTGTGTGTGTGTGTGTAATGCTCTCTATAATGACTGTTATTTATTTTTGGTTCTTTTTGTCTCTTTTGTTGGGGGGCCTGCCACCCAGATCCCAAATAAATCACACATGAAGGCTTATTTTTAATTGTGAATGTCTGGCCTTAGTTTGATTTACTTTCCAGTCAGCTTTTATTAACTAATTATTCCATCTACCTTTTTTTGCTCATTTTTTAAATTTTATAATTTAATTTTACATATAGGCCACAGATTCCCTTGTTCTCCCCTCTCCCATCCACCCAACCCCCAACCCCTGCCTTTCCCCCAGTCCACCCCCCATTCCCATCTCCTCCAGGGCAAAGACTCCCCTGAGGATTGAGTTCAACCCGATAGATTCAGTCCAGGCAGGTCCAGTCCCCTCCTCCCAGGCTGAGCCAAGTATCCCTGTATAAGCCCCAGGTTTCAAACAGCCAACTCATGCACTGAGGACAGGTTCTGGTCCCACTGCCTGGATGCCTCCCAAACAGATCAAGCTAATCAACTGTCTCACTTATCCAGAGGTCCTGATCCAGTTGAGGGCTCCTCAGCTATTGGTTCATAGCTCATGTGTTTCCATTCGTTTGGCTATTTGTCCCTGTGCTTTATCCAACTTTGGTCTCAACAAATCTCACTTATACAAACCCTCCTCTTTCTTGCCAATTGGACTCCTGGAGCTCCACCTGGGGCCTGGCTGTGGATCTCTGCATCCGGTTCCCTCAGTCATTGGATAGGGTTTCTAGCACAACAATTAGGGTGTTTCCCATTCTATCCCCAGAGTAGGTCAGTTCGGGCTGTCTCTTGACCATATCCAGTAGTCTATTGTGGGGGTATCTTTGTAGATTTCTGTGGGCCTCTCTAGCACTTTGCTTCTTCCACCTACCTTTTGTCTCTGGGTTTTTCCAGTTCTCTTACTTCTGTAAATCTTACTCTTACTCTTACTCCATGGCTTGCTATGTAGCTGGGTAGCCAGGTGTCTGACCCCTGGAGTCTTCCTCTCCCAGATGTCTCTTTCTATATATTCTCTCTCTGCCTATCCTTTCTCCTGCCACCATTGGCAGTTCATCACTTTATTAGACCATCAGGTGTTTTATACAGGCACAGTAACACAGTTTCACAGAGTTAAACAAACGCAGCATAAACAAAGATAACACACCTTAAAGTAATATTCTATAACAACTGATGTTGCTAAGCCATCATCACCATCACCTTAAACTGCAGGTTTCCCATCTCATTTAAAGGAAATTTAAAATCTGTGGAGATGACACAAAGGGTACAGAGGCTCACCACGCAAGCTTAAGGAACTGTGGGAATCCCTGGGCCTCAAGCAAAGCCAGGTGTGGCAGCTTGCATCTGTAATCCCAGTGTTCCTATAAAGAGTTGGGAGTCAAAGACAGAGAATCTCCTAGAGAATTACAGCTGATAATAATGAAAGCCCATCTGAAACAAAGTGGAAGGCAAGGACTGGCATGCAAATTGTCTTCTGACCACTATATACATGGAGTAGTATGGGCTTACACACAAGTACACACACACACACACACACACACACACACACACACACACACACACACCACAGGTACACAAATGCACGACTTTTGTGAGCCCTGGGTACTGTGTCCATTTAAATAGAGAAGCTATCCCAGCCTATGTCTCTACCCCAATTGACCTTTGGAAATTTACTCAATTCTCTATGATTGGTCAGCTATAAAATTAGAGGACAACAATAATACCTACTACATGTTGAGAAGGTCAAAGAGGGGGCAAATGAATGTATACATCTGTTAAACATAAATTACATACTCTCCCTTCACGAATGAAGGATGCACAGGCAGCTGTGAATGAAGACTGATAAGGATGGAGAGGTGTGCAAAGGGATTTTGTCACACGAGGCTTAGGGAAGATGAATGGAGCAATCTCAGGGGGACTAAAATATCTTCACATAGCAAGCCTCTTTTGACTCAGTGCCTGTGTCTCCTGTGTTCATATGTTTTCATTATTTTTCAAATATAGCTGTTATTTAGTTAAATAAAATACATATTCATTTAAACAAGACACTGACATTTTGTCATAGCAGATTTTCTCAAACAGTCCTCAAAAGGCACAGCAATTCTTAATGTGGTGATAGTTGTAATTGACAGTAAAAGAAGGTAATCATTGGTGTCAATGAGATAATTTGGAGGATTACAGAGTCAAAAGTTTGAAAATTTAGAAATGAAAGAGACCATAATTATTTAGTGAAAGCCACAAAATTTGCAGCTGATTTAAATGAATCTCAAAGAAGTTTGCATGATGCCACAAATTAGGGTTATCACTTGCATCCACTGATTCTTACTCTCAGGACCCACTTCATTAAACACCATAGTGGGAAGGGAGACTAAAATAATGATTGACAATAGGTCATTCATTGCCGAGTTTGGAGTTTTGAGTATCATGGAGTATTTCCATTAATTTGAATGTGCTTACTAAGCTTATAGTACGCTTGTTAATTTTTATGCAGTATAGGAAAAACACAATAAAACCTTCAAGGGGCTTCTATTTTAGTCAGCAGGACACACACACAGCAAATGATTAAACCAACGTCTGCATCATTTTAAGCATGAGTCCCATTGAAAACAAGTACAAGTGCTAGGGAAAAAAGCAAAGCAAGCATGTAAAATGCTGTTAAAGGTTCAGGAATTGCTTCCCCGAGAAGGAACTGATCAAAATGAGACTTGACAGGTGAGCTCAGGCTAAGGTGGTAGCAGAGTATATTCTAGATACACAGAAAAGGGAAGGCTAAAAAGCCCTTCCCGAGGCAGAGGGAAGATCAGTGTCGCTGTGGCCTGTAAGGGGCAGGACAAGGCTAGTGTCTTGTTTGGTGAAGAGCAGGTTATTTAAGCCATTTAGAAATGTGGTAACAAATGTCCATTTTGGTGCAACAACTTGCTTGTGAATATATTAATATACTCCAGATGAGAAATGATAGTTTATGCTTAGGGTGGGATGTTACAATGAAAAAGAAGGAAAGGGAACTGATTAAAATGTCTCTTATAAGGAAAATACATAGAATTTATTTTTTTTGTTGGAAGGGATATGAATGTCAAATAGTGGGTAACCCTCATTGTCTGATAAAATTAACTACAGGGCAATCTACCTTTCAAAGATATCTTACCCTCTGGTAGAAAGGGGGATTAAATGTCACTTCTTCCATATGCTTTCTTCTGTTTAATTCATCCTATAAGATCAGCTTAATAGGATTAGACAACTCAAGTAAATCTAAGATGGTATTTGGGAATAAAAAGGGATGCAAGCTTGCAGTATAAGAATAAATAGTAGAAACACAGATTTACATTTACTGGCTCTCTACCATTGGCCTGTCTTTTTCCTCAGATAGCTATGTGAGTATTATATGTACATGTGCTCATTCACATTTTCAAATCAACATGAGACAAATACATTTTTTTTTATTTTATTTTATATACCCGAGAAACCAAAGTACAGAGGGGTCCAGTAAGCAAGCAGGATGGAAGTGACAAGACCAGGTCTTAAGTGCCCATTCCTTGTGGTCACAGTGGCCCTCCTCTCTGGCAGGACACATCTAGTTTAATTTTACACAGAATCATAAAGGAGCCTTGGTAACCCTCCAATTATCCAAACTTGCTAAGCTAAGGAGCTGATGACGAATTTTGGGTCCAAACCCTGGATCATATCAAATAGTGTCAGAAATACCATGCTCCCTTCGAGAAGCAGGAAGCAGCAGTGAGTCCCTGGGTGAGAATAGAGATTGAGGAGTTTTTGTAACTGGCTCCAGTTCTAATAATGAATATAGCTACGGTGAGGACTTGGAAATTATTTTTCAGTCCCTTTACAACTGGTTTGTCATTTAAGAGCCGTCAGATGATACCATTTTTACAACACAGAAATTCAGCTCAGGCACCAGAGTGAACTTGCCTTTTATGAAGGAAAAAGGAGCTGGGTAGATATTTTTAGTCATAATCTCGTGAAATCATTTATCTTGCTAAAGTTGACAAGCAGAGGCCTATGGTGCCTGTTATCTGCTGAACATCCATGAAACATTAGTTTTCTTAGAATGGTGCTATCTTAAGGTACTGAATCGTTCAGGTTTATTACCACATGAATTTCTTGTGATCAGTTTTTAGCATAGCATTTTGCCATAACACATTTCACGGTTCATTGATAAAATACAATCCCTCAACCCAGATAAATAACAGTGGGTGACATATTTGTGGTGTCTGATTCCGAGTCAAGCTCTGGGCACATTATATAGATAATACTTCAGTGAGGAATATAATTCATACATTAGATTGTTTTAAATGCCAAATAAGATATCTTCCCACAATACCTGATGTCATTCTTACAGTCTTGGTTGCATTTAACACGTACACGGTGTTGAGATCAACATGGGCCTGTGCACAATGATGCCTTTTTTGTTAACTGCTTTCAGTATAGCAATGCATCCCACCCACCATCATCAGGTACCAACTGCTCTGCAAATGCACCCCACTTTCATTTACATTTTTAAGCTCAGCTTGGAGATCATGGATAAATTTATCTGACACAAAGCACCATATTTTTAGTTAAAGCTGATACAATACTCTGGCAAGCCCTTGTTTTTCAGAGAAAGTTGACTCTGAAGGACATAACCTTTTCTGTCATGATTGCAGCCCTCATTGTAAAAATGGGAAAATCAAATCACTTGGGAATGCTAGAAAAGACAGAAAACTTTAAACTAAATGCCACTCATAACACTAGAAAGCAGAGTAAATGATGTGTTCACTTTGGTACAAGAAAACATCCATGACATTATCTATCATTTAGTTGAAAATCTGTCAGGTGTGTTTTCCTTACAATGCCTTTTTTTCCCAAAATAAGCCTGGGATTGAGCTGTTTAAATAATAATTGACATAGGTATCAGTTTAAACAAACGTCTCAGTCCAACTATAAAGCATAGGCCAAAAGGAGCATCAGTGTTCTGTTTCTCTTTGCTACCTTCAGAGAGACTAAAAAATGCTGCCCTTGCTTGTTCCAACATGCAAACTTTTCCTGTCTCAGTTTACCCTGAATTAATTGCCTATACTGACTATACTATACTATCCTATACTGACTGCCCACTGGTTTCATTTGGTGACTATTCTGGATACCAGATACTCACACAATAATCAACAGCTGTGTATGTTATCTGAGCTGTTCTCTAATATCCTTCACTTCACGCAGCCTGTGACTTTTTGGGAAGATTTGCCAACTATGGTTTTATGCTTTGGAACATGTCTTGATTTCCAAACTAAAAAACTGTAAGAGCTAGACACATTTGGGTAATATTAATATTCAATGAGAAGCTATGATTGAATAGAGACTGATTTTACATAATATTAAGAATTTAGTAAACCTGTTCGTACTATGATGGACTTTGAACCTATAATTTCAGGTTTAGCAATTTATTGGTTCAAGGGCTCAGTAACGAACACCTTCAGTCTCTGTCCTATTAATTTGCTTTGTTAGTGTAGCATGAAAGCAGCCACAGACAACACATGGCAGAGGAAGTGTGTCTGGATTCAAAGAAAACTTTATTCACCAAAATAAATATCCGAGTTGATTTGGACTGAGGATGCTAACTTTCCAGTACCTCTTTTCTTTAACTAACACTCAGATAACCATGATCCCTTTGCAAGGAAACACTTCATTCAGAAAATGAGAAATAGGAAAAGGCTCCAACTATAATGACTATCAGGTCTACATATATTAACATGAAATATCACTTGCATGTATCTTCATTCAAATCAATCTCTCTGGATTATCATTAGCAAATATTACTCCCCTTCTTTATTCCTATTGCTGTGTTACTTTAAAGTAAATAGCAGTTTTCTTAAACGAATATGAGAAAACAGAGGTTGCAGGTATATAAATTGTTGACACTTCATTTTCATAGTTACAGATTAGAGATGTTGATAATTCAATTATAATCTTTTTTCTTTTCTTTTCTTTTCTTTTTCTTTGCAGGCCATGGTGGCTCCAGATCAGGAAGTTTTATTGCTGACACACAGGAAGAGTCCCCATGTAGTACAAAAATTCATCTTTTTCCATTTTGTTTTGTTTGTTTTTTTGTTTTTGTTTTGTTTTTCTTTACAATAGAACTTCTCAGTTTGTGACACCAGGCCAAATCTCTCCTCTGCTTTGCCAGAATACCATCAGACCGAGGGTTGATCTCCGAAGGAGCCAGGCTTTCTGATGGACTCTGAAGACCTGAAGGTATTGCTTTTAAAAGGAGGGCTGTGGATGCAGACTTGAGACCTAGGCAGGGGCTCTGTCCAGGAGGGCCCTAGCTAGGCCTCAGAGCCTCACTGGAGGGCAGCATGGGCTAGGAGCCCAGATTGGCTGCGTTTCTACTCCCTTATAAGACTCTTCATTATCAAATAAAAATAGAAAAGAGCCCTCCCCCCAACCCCAGCACCATGCCCTGACTCCAGCGTCTGGATGGCTGAACTCGAGGCAGAGCTGGGTGCTAGGGGACGAAGTTCTGGGCTCAGGTGGGTTCCTGCAGACCCAGCAAAACAGAGGCCCAGGGGCCCAGGGCGGGATAGGGGGGACAGGGAGGGAGGGACATGGGCTGCCCTGCTACTGCTGGCAAGGGGTGGCCCCATTTTTTTTCCAGATGGAGAAACTGAGGCACAAGGAGGTTTGGAAACTTGCCCAAGGTCACTCACAATGAGTCAGCTTTTTAGGGGGTGAGGGGAAGCTCACAATCTAGGAAACTTGGTATACCCCATTAGAGAGCAAGAGGCAGGAAGAATCTAAGACTGCCAGAATAGGGACATAGCCCTCTCTGAAGGTACACAGTATGTAGGTCTCCAGAGTTGGGTCTTTGCTTGGTACTGGAGTACTGGGTGCGCCAAGTCGAGTGCAGGGAGGGGCAGTCTGGAGAGAACAGCATTTCTGGCAAGACGGGCATCCACTTCAAAATTCTGGCTCAAAAATGGTAGCAGGGCTGTTCTCAAGCCAAGTAGGCAGGCCCCTGATCCATACAGGTTTCCCTCCAAGTCTTTTACCCCCATGTAGACATTTGCCCGGTGTCTGCTGGGAGAGATACACTTCTGAGGCATGGTGGGAGGGTCTCTGAGGACAAGTGGCCTGTCCCCAGCTGGCCCAGAGCATCCTCCAAATTTGGCCACAGGTCTCTTCACACTCTGTCGGTGTTACCTGGGTACCACGTGAAGGATGGAGGAGGCAGGGTTAATGCCCATGTGCAGCACCTCCGAGAAGCTACTGAGACAGAGACACGGCCAAGTCTAAAAACAGAGAGCCTGGTGGGTTCAGAGCAGAGAAGAACCGGCAAGAGAATCCCTAGGTGCCTGGGGGTGAGAAGGGAGCCTACATACAGATGTGGGCCCCATTATCAAGCCAGGCTGGGGGGCAGAGAGTGGCCATGGGCTGAACCTAGAGATAGGAGAGAAGTTGGTGGAGACATGGATGGATGGTGGGGAGGGGTGCTTCCTAGGGGTCAGTGGCAAGCTGCATGGTTAGTTCATATGGGCTACGGGGAGCAGTGGCCTGGACAGGCTGTGGCTGTTCCAGGGCCTGGGCTAATCATAGCCTTGTGAATAACAAAATAATGATGGTGACATGACAAAGACTATGAATCAAATTTTAAAGTAAACATTCAATTCAGCTCATTTGAATCCACTGTTTTTTAATGATTTTTTTTTAAAAAATTATTTTTATGTTCTTTAAATTTGTGTTTGCTGGGGGGTGTTTTTCTTTGGGGGGAGGGGGGGTGCACAGGAGTGTTGTGTCCAAGGTTGCCAGAAGCTGGCGTCAGCTCTCCTGGAGCAGGAGTTATAGGACGTTGTAGGCTACTCCAAGTAGGTGATAGGAGACCATTGATATCTACTAATCTATGTATACATGTACACATTGATTTGCACAAACATATATGTGTGTGTGCTTATACACTAATCTTTATATTACTGTTATAAAACATGTTTGTTGAGACAGTGTATTATTTTACATTTTATTTATTTATTTAATCCCTGTGTAAAGGACGGATAAACAACTCATGGGGCACGTGGAAATCTGAAGACAACAAGAGAGAGTAGGTTGCCTCCTTCCAGGGAACAGAATTCAGTTGGTCAGATCTGGCAGCCAACACTGTACTCCCTGAGCCACCTTGCCCGGAGACCTACCTAATAACTTAGTTGCCTATTTCTGTGAAATCCAAGGCACTCTACAGACACTCACCTTGGGCAGCAACTGCTATTTGGGAGGCTACAAATAGAAGCTAGTTGTCCAACGTCAGAATCCATGTTATTCCCAACTTTTCCACAATTTAAATAAGCAAGCTTTTCTGTCTTCAGACCATTTCTATGAATGATGTGTTATTTAAAGCCAGCGATGAAATTGTACCTTAGTTACAATCCATAGTATTTTAAATTGACATGAAAGTTCTATCTATCCATCCATCCATCCATCATCCATCCATCATCTATCTATCTATCTATCTATCTATCTATCTATCTATCTATCTATCTATCTATCATCTCTATCTATCATCTAGCTCAAGAAATTTTGATTAACCAAATACCTTTCCAGGGCAGGAAACATTGTTTCCATGTCTACCAGAGATACATGAACATAAGATTCATTACAATTTTTCTTATCTGTCTCCTAGCAAATCTCCTTTTAAGACCTCCTAAAAATTAAAATGGATCAAATAAGTAAATGCTAATTCATTATATCCACACACTTGGACTTATTAGACAGATAAGAATAATAAGAACAGAACTATAGATAATGTCTTTTAGGAATAAAAGGCAATGAATATTCTAAAGTCAATATATACTCCACATTCATCATCTCTTGGCTCCATTCTGTTAAACCAGTAAATAACACATAAGAAAAACAACCTTCACATCTATGTTTCCCAATTAATATGGTTTTAATGTGTTTAGAAAATATCTGGTTGAATTTAGTAAAACAGCCAATTATAAAGCAGGTGCTTCTATTGTATAAATAGCCTAAGATGTGGAATGCATTAATTACTGGCTAAGTCTTTATCTCAGTTCCAAACCAACCAACTAAAAATGCTTTGAGGAGTGTTGCACATTCCCCAACTTACATCTACACTGTGTTTTAAGATCTCATTACATTTTTAAAGGATGGAATCAAGATCTCTAAGGCACACAGGGCTCCTTGGTAATTATATATACAAGATGGTATTAATAATAAACTTTTATTTCCATTCATTTCTCTCATTAATTCATTCTTTTAAATTTTGTACATTGCAATGGGATTTTTTTTCTTCCCACTGTTACAGATGTTTGGATTTTCTAATCCCCTCAGGTATCAGGAGCCTGCACAACCCATCTGCAGTGATAAACATATCTGGTGATTAGAATTTCATACAAAGCAAAATACTAATACATCATTAAGCCTACAAAATATTTAGTTCTCCATATGTTGTTTGTGCTTTAGATTTCTCAAACACTTCACGATAAAATACAATTCAGAATAAATAATAGATAAAAGTCAAGTGAAAAGAAAGAGTATGTGGATTTTAAAAACGTCATTTTGTATTTTATTTGTAGAAAATATACTGCTCAATTCTCAGTATTCTTACTCCCTTAATAGAAATTCTGAATATTCACAGTACGAGGTTTATAAAATATATTGGTTTTAATAATACATTTGGTATTAAAATGAGCATAATAAGACGGATGGGGAATTTCCTGAATGGGCATTAATTGCCAGTCATCTCACCAAAAATAAAAAATTCTGTATGTATCATCTCTGTGATGAAATAAAGTTCTTGTTTTCCCTAGAGAGTTTAAATGCAACTTTATTTAAGATCGTTAAAAAAAATCAAAGTCAGAAAATACACAATATTCAAAAAAAAAAAAAATGAAGTGAAAAAAAATTCAAAAGACAATGTCTATCTTGTGTTTCCCCTCAGTAGATCAATCACATGTACTTGACAGCGTGTGAAAAAACGTAAAAAGTTCATTTATGTGAAACAAGATGGGGAAAAAATCAGCTCTCAGATCTGCACTAAGTGATAATCAACAACATTTCTGTGTTGACTATCAACCTTCTGGCTTTTTGTCCACTATCATTCTTAGCCACTGTTTTGTCTATATTCTACTTGTTCCCACTTCATCCAGGATGACTTCAGTCTGTTTTTAGAGTTTTTTAAGGTTCTTTGTGGAGAATGCAACCTGGTATAACATTTCACCTGTTCAAGGATATAAAAATTGCAGACTTAGAACCTGATTATGTCAGTTTCAAATATAAACATAACTATGACCAGGGAGATTCAATACTTTAATATTTTTCTTATTTAATGAAGTCCTAGGGCCTCCAGAGTACAGACATCTTCAAATTTTATTCTTCTTAAAACCAAATTAAAAAAAAAAATAAGAAAGGCTTTTCGGGTTGGACGGTCTGTCCCCTGGAGACCACAGAGGGTGATGGCCTGGCATAAATGCATCTGTGTTTGTTCCCCTCAAGTGTGAGAGTTCCCCAGTGTTAGGCAGCTTTTGACCTTTTATTTACAGTGTTATTTATTATTCATATTTTATTAAATATTTAAAATGTCACCTATTGTATTTGATGACTATTATGAGAAGAAAAAGGTTCCTGTTATTCAGGTCCAGCTAGTTAATATACCAGACTTGGCATTAATTATCTGCCACTCACTCTTAAAAGTTCCTGAAGCTGTATGCTGGTAATAAAGACACATGAGTTGCCAAGCCATTGGTAAAAGCCACAGGCAGCAAAGAAGATGGCAACCCTTGAGAGCTACTACTCTTCATTCATAAAGACCCATTACTTCTTTCACATTGACAGGGAGTATCACTCATAAATGATAGTAACACAAATAAGAAGGAAATTTAAATATAATATATACTTATTACATATGTTTGTGTTTCTGTATCTCTACTATGTCTGAATTCAGAGGGATTTTTTTTCTAATTTTCTTTAAAGCATCTTTATTGCTATTACTTGTATGGAATTTATTGAACCTAACCACCCCCTCTTTTCCTCTAGTCCTCTCTTTCATGTAATACACACTGTATATGTATATAGAAAAAAAAAAAGCTAATGAATTTCAAAGAGACCAAGTAGTGATTTATTGAGAGTTTGAAGAGAGGAAAAGGAAGGTGGGAATTATGCAATTATGTTATAATCTTAAAAAAATAAAATAATTAACATATAGAAGGCACAATGAACAAAAATTTTATTATTTAACTGTTGATATGGTTTTGATTGTAAATGTTTCTTTTCTTTTTTTTTTTTTTTTGTTTTTTCAAGACAGGGTTTCTCTGTGTAGTTTTGCGCCTTTCCTGGAACTCACTTGGTAGCCCAGGCTGGCCTCGAACTCACAGAGATCTGCCTTGCTCTGCCTCCCGAGTGCTGGGATTAAAGGCGTGCACACACACACACACACACACACCCCAGCGGATTGTAAATGTTTCCTAAAGACCACATGTGAAGGTTTAACTCCCCAGCTTCAGGTGGTCTCTAGAGATGGTGGAAACTTGAGAAGGTAGAAGAGTTTAGGCAGGTCTAATTATGTCATTAGAAGTCTTTTCTGTAGCAGATATAGGTGGCCAGTTCCTCCGCCATCCCCTCTGCATGTCTCTCTCTCTCCTGACTGCTTTGAAATGAACAGACTTCCTTTTCATGCTTGTACCATGATGTTCTTGCCATAGGAAATGTGACAGAGAACAGTCACTGTAAATTGAGTCTCATCGGGCCATAAACCAAATAACCTTTTTCTCCTTAAACTTTATATGTCTGTGGTATTTTACGACAGAGATGAAAAGGTGATAATACGAGTGCTTTCCTTCTAAGTTTCAGACATAGTTCTGTCTGGAGAGTGCATATTCTCTCATTAAGTGAAAGGAAAAAATCTTCAGGTCCCACATTTAGGTTTATCTAAGAAGTGTGCATGAGAATTCTCAAGACTCCCAAGAAAAGACAAGGAACACTTGGATAAGAAGGAAATTACAACAAAGTGCAAATAACAAGTCAAGATGGAAACAGGACTTTGAAGGTGTTTATAATCAATGTATTGAAGTTATAGGTGAATCATGATGCCTGGAAGATGCTCTTGATAGATATGTATTGCCTCTGGATATGCAGAAGCAATCTACAAGCAAGTGATATAATTAGATAATGGAACTTGCTATGGCTAATCCTTTGTATACCCTGAATGTTATGATATGCATAACACATGTTGATGCATGTCTTTGCATCCCAAAATGTAGCCTTTAAATATTCCTATAAAGTTTTATTCTGAGTGATAATTTGGCCTCCTTTGCATTGTAGGTAACAAAGGAAAAGGCCTATATGGAGAAATACATTGCTCACTAGAGCACCCATGGTAGTAAGTGGGAAGAGAATTTCATGAACATCAAGAGCAGGACTTCCCAGGTATAGGGCTGAAAAAAGCAACATATAAAGTAGTCATGTAGCACTTATCCCATTATAGAAAATATGGAAAATGAATAATTTATATCTCTACATTATCCTCTATGCAATACACACATGTGTGTAACACATGCATACATACACACTCACAAATAAACACACATGCACACATGTGAGCTCACCCAAAATTCATTCAGGGTCAAGGTCATCACGATTTGGATTGTACTGAGTTCCGGCTGGAAGTACTATTTATTCCTCAATGTCTTTTCTACATGATCCCTGTGTATACATCTCATTTTCATCTATATTTCTTCTTTGCTCAACATCTCTTAACAACTTCAAAGGACCTAGGTATGAGTTTGATTTCTTAGCATCTATTTCCTACTGAGTCAGTAATGATGATGGATTCTTTTTTTTTTTTTTTTTGCAAGAGTTAAATCTTAGATCTGTCAATTATTTGTATGACCTTGGAAAATGAACATATCAGAGGCTCATATTCTCCACACATAATTGGAAATAAAAACTAGGACACACATAGATGTTTTTGATGAGTAAATGAGGTTATTTGTGTAAAGCACTTGGCAGTGTGCCTGGCATACAGTTTATCGATATTAGCTGCAATTATTATTAATTATAATTAGTCAGATGACTCTAAATACGTGCTTTCAACCATGGTATTTATATTTAACCCCAGTCTTTATCACCAGCCCTTTTCTGATTATAATATACTTTTGCTGCATATTCAACATTTGTTAAAGTAAACATACCCTGTTTTTAACTTTCCAAACTGAGATACTCAGTTTTGCCTCCCATTTTCCGTACATGTCTGTTTAGTTATTAGATTCTGTAGCTACCCCTCATGTACCTTGGCCATTCCTTCCTTCTCACACAAAAAGTGTCCCCAGGAAACATTCTAACTTGCTGTCAACTCCTTCAATTGTCTCGTTGTTTTATTTCCTTGGAAAACTCCCTATTATAGTCATTACGAACAGCAGTGTGGTGATTCATTGTCACTGTCAACTTGGCTGGATGTTGAATCACCTAAGAGGTTGGCAAGATATATCTGTGGACATGCCTGTGACAGCCTTCAATTGTAGTTTAACTGAATAGAGAGACCTAGCATGAAGGTTTCTGCTCCACTGCATCATCTCCAGGGCTAGGTAACTGTGGCAAAACAAGAATATAAAGAGAAAGAAAGTCTAGCATTCTCCTTTCCATGTGCTTTCCATTAACCCATGAAGTAAACAGCCCCCTTCTTCCATACAAACCTACCACCATGCTATTCTGACCAAGTTGATGGGGGATAACTGACTGTGGCACGAACCTTCTGAAACCATGAATAAAATTATTAATCTCCTTTGTTTCAGTATTTGGTCACAGTTATGAGAAAAAAGAGTAACACAAATGGAGACCAACCAATATTCCAAAAAATATCTAGCTTCTTTATCTATACATTTTTCCAAGTGGTCCTATTTAAGTTTTATCCAAGTTTATGCTTAGTCTTCATTTTCAGTTTCTACTATTCTCATATAACACATTAAATTCTAATGAAATATATTTCCCATACCATCTTTGAGCATACCACATATTTCCTTACCTATCAGTCAATGTTTGCACTCTCTTTCTGAAATGTATTCATCAGCACATTTCTGTGTAAAGTAATACATGCCCTTTAAAGGTTATCTCTAATGAAATAACACATATATCAATCTTTCTTTGATTCTGATATTGCCTTAGTTAAGATTTTCTAGCATTTCTCTTACATATTTCTTCTGCTGCTTCAGTATAACATGGGGGATGGTATATTCTCAGACTTTTTCTCTCTTCCTTTGTCTTCACCAAGTTTAAAGATGTTTGGTTCTTTAAACCAAGTTCTATATGGACTTTTGTTTACATGTGCTTGATCGATATTCGGACATGTGATTCCTGCAATGGCTGTGGTTGCCTTAAATAAGCATTACAAAAATTATCTCTCACATATCCACTCAAAGCTATTATCAAGTGACAAATCAGCATGTTAATTTCACTATATGCTTCAGTTTCAGGTAATGATATAGTCAAGAATTTATTAATCTTATTACTTAGGCAAAGTATGATTTGGGCCAGGTGCTGTGGTATATGCTTTAAATACTATAGTTGACTCTATGAAAGGAGTCTTCTAGAACAAGTTCTCTAATCCATTAACTGTAGAGGGGAAGTTACATACCACCTTGTGCAGAATAACAGGAACATTCAAATAAAACACATACACTTTATGGATTCAAGATTCAGAAGAAATAATTGTATGTGGTAGCAATGAAGGACCACCAGGGAAAAGCTATTACCTTTTAGCCAAAAGAATGTGATCCACCTCTGGCTGGAGATGAGGCAGTATCTCCTTTCTTAAGTGTTAATCCAGTTTAACAAGTCAGTCACCTGACCGGAGGGCATCCTTCAGGAAATAGGCAATTCATCATAAGCTATGCTAAAGTGATGGTACAAATAACTACCCCCTAAATGAGATAACGTATTTTCCTTCCCAGAGTTCCTTCTCTCTGCACTTGCTATAGAGCCTTTATGAGATTCCGATGGTTCCCCCTTTCTTCTCTTCTGACTCTTTCTGTTGCATGCCAGCCAAACCCTAAGTACACTTTTTCTGATGCTTGGGCTTCCATATTCTTTCTCTGAAGCCCTCCCTGTGGTTGCCTGCCTATCCTATTGCTGTCCTTAAGTAAATAACGTAACTAAAATAGTAAGTCTTTTTTGTCTCCATGTTTCTGCTATAAGCAGCTGCCAAGATGTACAGCTTGCCTGGCCTTGGGTTTTTTCTTAAAAGTGCTAGTAAAATATTTCTTGAGTTTCCTTTCAAGACTATTATTAAATTACTTTACTAACAAGATTAAGAACACTGAGAGGTACCTCAATTCCATGGTGAAAATGAAAATTCCACTAGAAATCCTCCAAATTTCCACAGAAAATAAAAAGGAATCCTTAGATGGAAAGCCACAGAACACAACTCAACAAATCTCTGACATTCTACTGAAGAGTATGTTAGCAAAACTGTCTTAGTAAAGACTCAGAATAGACCACCTAAAAACAAACTATCTTGCCACAAACTTCATCAATTCTCTGACAGATTTGTTATTTATTCTCAACCAAGTCAACTGCATTGCAAAACCCACCAAAAATGAAACCAACATTTTCTATAAAAAGTTCTCTGAATCTAAAACTCCTTACATGACACAATTAATAACCCAAAAGCATAATCCAAAATTAAATAATGTAAGAAATAATGTGAAAATATTAAATTAACATGAAAAATAGTGAGAATAATGTTACAACCCCAGATTCATTAATTATACCCAACAGGATAAAGAGTAAGAGTAATGCAATCAATGAAATGCTGGACTGTTGTGAGGGAGAAACTAAGAGTATAATCAAAGAACCAGCAGAAGAGTCCAAAAGTAATGCACAAAACCGAGAACACTTGGTGTGTTTCACATCATGCTGGGGGGATAACAACAATCCAATGCCTGTAGATTTATAGAAATGATCCAATTTGCACACTGTTAATAAAGAACTTAAACTCTTCTGTTGTTGTTTAACAATTACGATGAAGTCATGAAACACCACTTGAGAAAATGTCTGCCGTATAGCAAAGGATAACCAGGCTACAAAACACAACCTCAGAGAAGCTAGGTAAGAATGAGTCCACTAAGAGGGACATGCATGGATTGCTGTAGGAAGGAGAAATAGTTAAGATCTCCTGGGTAAACTGGGAGGGGATGGGGGGGTGAGAACATGAGGAAACTGGTGATGGTAGAGTTGGGGGAGGGACAGAGACACAGAGCAAGGAAAGAGCTATCTTGAGAGAGGGAGCCATTATGGGGTTAGAGAGAAACCTGGTGCTAGGGAAATTCCCAGAAACTCACAAGGATGACTCCAGCTAAGACTCCAAGCAATAGTGGAGAGGGTCCCTGAACTGTCCTTCCCCTGTAATCAAATTGATGACTACCCTAATTGTCATCATAGAACCTTCATCAATTAAATGATGAAAGCAGATACAGAGATCCACAGTAAGCACTGGGCAGAGATCCTAGAATCCAGTCAAAGCAAGGGAGGAGAGGTTATAGGAGCAAGGGGGGTCAAGATCATAATAGGGAAACCCATAGAGACAGCTGACCTGAGCTAGTGTGAGCTCATGGACTCTGGACTGTCAGCTGGGGAACCTGCATGGGACTGAACTAGGCCCTCTGAATGTGGGTGACAGTTGTGTGGCTTGAGCAGTTGGTGGGGCCCCAGGCAGTGGGACCAGGATTTATCCCTAGTGCATGAACTGGCTTTTTGGAGCCCATTCCCTATGGAGGGATACCTTGCTCAGACTCGATGCAGGGGGAAAAGCTTGGTCCTGCTTCAATTTGATGTGCCAGATTTTGTTGACTCCTCATGGGAAACCTTACCCTCTCTGAGGAGAGGATGGGGGGTTCAGGGGAAGATGAGGGGGAGTGGAGAGATGGAGGAAGGGAGAGCTATTATTGGCATGTAAAATAAAAAAAACTTTTAAGTGAAAAAATATGAAGAAAAAAATGTCTGCAAGAGTTGGAAGCATGTAATATAAATGCCTACAAATGCCACTGAAGACATTAAAGAATGAAATTGATCTCTAACCAACATAACTTTAAAGATGACAGAATGGGCATTGCCTACTTCTAGACATCAAGCTTTGTTTTAATAAAAAGAAGCAGCAATTAAAACACATGATTTTCACTGGGCAGCAGTGATGCACTCCTTTCATCCCAGCACTTGGGAAGCAGAGCCAGGTGGATCTCTGTGAGTTTGAGGCCAGCCTGGTCTACAGAGTGAGATCCAGGACAGGCACCAAAGCTACAAAGAGAAACCCTGTCTCGAAAAACAAAACAAAACAAAAACAAAAACAACAAACAAACAAATAAAAAACTACATGATTTTCACAAAGGAATATTATAAATGTTAATTCCATTTTTAAAAAAATCTATGCAAGTCTGGTTACTAAATTTATTAAAAAGTACTGTTGCACTCAGTGGCAAGCAATGTGCTTTTTAGTAAATGGTACTGAATCCACTAAAAAAAGTCTTGTTTGTTGTAAATAAGCTTACTATAAATATGATTCAAGCATGAGAAATAGCTTTTAAACTGCCCTTTGAATTAAATCAATCATGTGTTCAAAAATAATGTAGATATTACTTTGATAACTATGGCATGCACAAGTATTACTTTATCTGAATAAAAAAATTACAGCAAAGGAAATACGGATAGAATTATCACTATTACTTTCCATTTTTATTTCAAAAATCATGGTATTAACATAGGTGATATATATATTATATTACATACTATATTTGAAATATATCACTGTCTTTAACAAATAAGGAAGCAACACTCAGAAATTAAAAAGAAGCAAAGTTCTAAGTGGAAAATGATACAATATTGAACAGATAAAACGCTGCCACCATCAGCACCACCACCAAAGATTCTCAACAACAACAAAATAGACCACATACAATGTAATCGCACTAATACAAGTCTGATGATATCAAATGATAAAAATATCATGTCATTAGAACTCTCATGTCCTTTCAGTACAAGTTTTAATCAACAAAATTCAGTTGCTTGATTTGTTCCATACCTACCTGTTCTTCTTAGTTCTACACAAAAATATGCATATTGGCAAACTAGAAGTCAAGTACAAGTATGCCCATACTCATGTAATTTGCGTAATGTTGGTAAAACCCTTTAAATACAAAATTTCTAAACTGGCACATTTTTCCAATTGAATTCTAAAATCAAATGGAAAAATATATTCTTATGTGGTGTAATTTGACTGAATCTTAAAATGAAATATTAGCTAAAAGAAACCAAAGGGTACTCACTATATAATTGTTTAATGTTCAAAATCATGTCAATCCAATAAGTGTTGCAAGATGTCAGAACTGTAGCTATTGCCAGAATAGATGATCACAATGATTGCTGAAGACTAGCAGGTTTTTGGGCCTATTTTCCATGTCTTCACTATGGTTGATTTCACAACAAGGTTCACATTTCTATTTTTTAATTTTTATTTTTTATTTGTTTTGTTTTTATTTTATTTTTTTTTCATGTTATGTGCCTGGCACTCACAAGGCTTTAATAGAGTATGTGAGACTCCCTAGAGCTGGAGTTGGAGATGGTTGTGAGCTACCATTTGGGTACTGGGAATGAATCCAAGTCCTTTGGAAGAGCAACAGGTGTTCTTAACCACTAAGTAATCTCTCCACCTCCAGGATTCCACATTAGAAAAAAAAAAATGCTAGAATTTAATGGCTTGCACTACTTTAAAAAATGTATACCTCAATAAAGCATTCTCTTACAGTAATAGAAATATGTAAATACGACACAACATTTAGAATAAGATTTACTATTTCCTAGTCAACATAAATTTGAATGTTACTTTTAAGAAAGAAGGTCTTGCATGGCCAGACATCTGTAGGGAGACTCTTCTTTAGGATTCTACACATTAACAGAAAATCAGAGCTTTGGTGTAAGAACACGTCTGCAAACCTTCATACTTTTTCTGCTGTCCATTTACAGACCACCTAAGTTCCTCTTGAAGACATGCAATTCAAGACTAAACCACAGTCCTGGCATTTGAAATTCTGAAATGTTCTAGGGATTTTTCTGAACCCATGATAAAAATATTTGACTCTAGAATGGATATCATATCATTCTATTCCCTCTCTCAAGGAAAGAAATGTTTTTTTTTTGGGGGGGAAACATGAAATATGCATCCATTGTTTGATACTAATGTGATACAGTTGGTAATTGCATTGTTCTATGACTTTTATTTTTCCCAGTTTTTTTTTTTGTTTTTTTTTTTTGTTTTTGTTTTTGTTTTTTTTTTTTTTGAGACAGGGTTTCTCTGTGTAGCTTTGCACCTTTCCTGGAACTCACTTGGTAGCCCAGGCTAGCCTTGAACTCACAGAGATCCGCCTGGCTCTGCCTCTCAAGTGCTGGGATTAAAGGCATGCGCCACCAACGCCTGACCATTTTTCCCACTTTTTGTTTAAAGATATTCACAGTCACTTCTGAGTCAAACAACAAATCAAGGTCAAAAGTAAGACAATATATTTTATCCAAGTATTTCTTTCTGTCCTGGGGATCTCTCTCTCTCTCTTTTAACAAAAATTAAATTTATGTATTTATTTATTTTATTTCACATCTCACCACAGTTTCCCTTTCCTCTTCTCTTCCCATTCCTTCCTGCTGCCACGACCCTCTGTTCCCACTCTCTAATTCAGTCCTACTCTGTTTCTGTTTAGAAAAGGGCAGGTCTAACATGACCATCAAAAAAACATGGCATATCAAGTTGTAGTAAGAATAAGCACTTCCCCATATATTAAGGCTTGGCAAGGTGACCCAATATTAGGAGTAGGATCTCAAGAGCCAGTAAAATGGTTAGACATAGCCCCTGCTTCCACCTTAGAAGTCCAACAAGAAGACCAAGCTACACAACTATAACATGTGCAGAGTGCCTAGTCAGTCCAATGCAGGCTCCCTGGTTGTTGGTAAGGCTCTATGTGCCCCTATGAGCCCAAGTCAGTTGATTTGGTAAGTTTTCTTGTGGTACCCTTCTGAATCCTACAATCCTTTCTTCCCCTCTTCTTCAGGATTTCCTGAACTCTGCCTAATGTTTGACTGTGGGTCTGCATCTGTTTCCATCAGTTGCTGGAAGAAGCCTCTCTGATGACAAGTGGGCCAGGCCATTCCTGATTTCAAGTTCTACAACAAAGCTGGAGCAGTAAAAGCAGTATAGTATTGGCATAAAGACAGACAGGTGCGTGAATGGAATCGAATCAAAGGCCCAGACATAAATCCACATACCTATGGGCACCTCATTTTGAACAAAGAAGCCAAAATTATACAATAGAAGAAAGAATGCATCTTCAACAAATGGTGCTGGTTCAACTGGATGTCAGGATGTAGAAGAATGCAAATAGATACGTATTTATCACCCTGCATAAAATTCAAGTCCAAGTGGATCAAATACCTCAACATAAATCCAGTTATACTGAACCTGATAGAAGAGAAAGTGAGAAATAATCTCGAATGCATTGGCAGAGGAGACAGCTTCCTGAACAGAACACCAATAGCACAGGGACTAAGATGTTCTATGACTTTTAAATTAGGGAAAGGAGACCCTATAAAGATTTTTTTCTGGACTTACTACTTTTGATGCATGCAGTGTTAAGAGAGTATCTGCATTCAAAAAAAAAAAAAATACTGAGCTCCTAATTGTATTTTGCATAATTTCTTTTTTTTTTTGTACTATGAAACTTCATTTTTATTCATTACATTTGTTAACATTTACATATAAAGGAATGAATTCTAACAGCAGTTTCATGCAAAATTTTAATTTTTTTCTTAAGGAATTTTTTTATTCAATTTATATACCACTCACAGATCCCTCCTCTTCCCTTCTTTCACTCCTCCCAACTTCATTCCCAAATACCCTCCATTCTCTCCTCCAACAAGGTAAGGTCTCCCATGGTGGGGAAACCTATAGAGACAACCAAACCAAACCTGTGGGAACTCATGAACTTTAGACCAACAGCTGTGGAGTCTCAATGGGACTGGACTAGGCCTTCTGCATAAGCGAGACAGTTGTAGAGCTTGATCTGCTTAAGGGGCCCCCTGGCAGTAGGATCAGGATCCATCCCTGGTGCAAAATTTTACTTTTTTTTTTTTTTTTTTTTTTTTTTAAGCCAAACGAATGGAAACACATGAACTATGAACCAAAGGCTGAGGGGCCCCCAACTGGATCAGGCCCTCTGAATAGGTGAGACAGTTGATTAGCTTGATCTGTTTGGGAGGCATCCAGGCAGTGGGACCGGAACCTGTCCTCAGTGCATGAACTGGCTGTTTGAAACCTGGGGCTTATGCAGGGACGCTTGGCTCAGTCTGGGAGGAGGGGACTGGACCTGCCTGGACTGAGTCTACCAGGTTGATCTCAGTCCTCGGGGGAGGCTTTGCCCTGGAGGAGGTAGGAAGGGGGGGTGTGCTTGGAGGAAGGGGAAGGGGGCAGGAAGGGGAAGAACAAGGGAATCTGTGGCTGTTATGTAGAACTGAATGGTATTGTAAAATAAAGTAAAAGGAAAAAAGTAAAACACACAAACAAAAATCTTTTGCACAATTTCTTATGCATGCCATGTATTATGATCTTAACCTCTCTATCCATCTCCCACATCTATAGAACCCCCCTTTCTTCCAGCTTGTCTCCCTCCTATGTTCATATCTTTCTCTGTGTGTGTACATTTTATTCAGAAAAAAACACAGTTGTTGCATACTCATGACTACTGAAGCCATGTCGTATCCAGAAAACAGCTTTACCCAAAGATCATCTCCCATTATTTGGCTCAGAAATCTTTCTGGTCCTTTTACACTATTTTTCTTTTCCCTGGAGGGACAGACTTGCATATTATGAAGCAATATCCTTGCCTAAATAAGTGTTCTCAGCACAGTGGCTGAACTATAATGCACTTCAGAAGCATTGGAATGTACTCTGAACTCAGGATCTATTCAATGTTAGATGGGTTTATCAAGACACAGCTCCATCATAAGTAGATCAACATTTCTTTATGTACTATGTATATATGCATGTTTATAAATATTTATTTATATAAATGCATGAATTCTCAGTAGGCTACTTTCAAATGGATTACAGAATTTTATCAAAAGATTTTAAAACACAAATTAAAAAACACAACTGAATCCAATAAAATATGACCCATTACTAACCAAGTGAGGTGGCCTTGTTCATACTATGTACTTACTATTTCAATTCTATCCACGAAGAATCTTTAAATCTGACATTGAGATAGAAATCATTATGGCTTTAAATTTATTTTTGTTTCTTTCACTGATTTCCAAAACCAAGCTAATTAGGCTAACACGGAGACTACCTCAAGTTAGGAGTGACTGGGTAGGCTCCTGGAGTATATTATTACTACATTTGTGATACATTTTATAATAAGAAAAATAAATAGCAAAATCATATGATTATTTCTGTAATTTAGCTTACATTTTCTAAAACCGGTAATAACTAGTGTAATTTAGATCTCATAAAAGAAACAGAGATGCTCCAGTGAATCTAAAATCAAAGCCCATGAAAACCTTTCATACACAATGTAAACAGACATGTTTAATATAAGCATCTGCCAATCTAATCTGATAATTTTGCTCATGTTGTATTTTTTGCCCATTTGGCATGTTTTATGCAGCAATTTATATACAACACTGTATCAGCATATATGGGGGTATACAAGCAGCTGTGTCCTATTATAAAATTTACAGAAAAAAAAAGTTTGACAAAGAAAATTGCTTCCTAATGAAATATGTAGGAAAAATTCTGAAATGCGAAACCTGTTGAGCTCTTTCCCATTGGAGCTCCCAAGGGCACATCTCCGAGGTAGGCTGTTGGCTGCAATGTTGATTCCTCTTACATAGATCTGTAGGTTTATTTCAAGGCAGACCTTTCCAGTTAGCCTCACAAATGAAGCAAGAGAAATTTGAAGTCAACTGTTTGAAATGTTAGGAAAGAGCAGCATGTACTTGGTTCCCCACTCCAAAATAAGTTTTTTTTCTTGTTGTTGTTGTTTTTCTTTTTTTTCAATCTGAAAGTTGTGATTAGTGGTAAGCAGAGTAAACAGTGGTGGTGAGGAACAATGTACAATCAAAAGCATGCATGAGATGAGCAGCTGCCAGCAGTTAGCATAGTTTATGCACACTGTCTTCCAAACTATTGCTTATACTATTGAAAAGAATCAGGGAGATTGGATAGTGGGCAAAGAATATGGGTCATGACCTTTCTATAAAAAGTGCTTCTACCCTCCACCCCTGAATTCTATTTCCATATGCCAGTTGGGGCAGAGTTTTTGTATGCAAGTATCCTGTGACCCTGAGATAGACCACTGAGCCAGGTATATTCAGCATTAAGTACCCTCCCCCGCCACCACACACACACACACACACACACACACACACACAGACACACACACACAGACACACACACACAGACACCTCTTAGGCTTTAGAAGTCCATTGTCTCGGAAAGCTTCATACATATAAGCAAGTTGAGAAAGCTGGGCTTCCCTCAGAGATTTCCGTAAGAGGATTTTTTTCCTCTTCTTGCATTTAACTCTTGTCTAAATCTCTTTATTCTCATTCAAATGTCAATTTTCTCCTTTTAGTTGAAGGCCCCTGTCAGTATGCAGGAAGAGTCACCATTTCATTTTTCAGTAAGTGTTGTCTATATCTAAACAGTCTGAGTTTAGTGACTGCATGGTGAAACCTCACCAACATGGTTCTGATACCCAACTTGCAGCTTTCGTATCACAGATTTATAAGAATGTAACTGTCTAACATCTTTCTTTTAGGGTCCCTGTACCAGTGCTTTCTCCAAGAAGACTGATACTATCCCAGCAAAAAATACAGCTCTCATAAGGGAATAAGAGAGTTTGTTCTGGGATCATTTTGAGTGACAATAGCCTAGTAATACAGATTAAGGTTATCATAAAGTCCATATGCCATCATGGAACAGTTTTGTCATGTTTTTCCAGCTTTCTAGAACAAAGAAAGTCATACATCAAGGCAGGTTTAGAAAACAGTGGAGGGTATATCAGAGAGGCAGGTACAGTGAGATGGAGCAAACTTTTCTATAGGCCCAAGATGATGATGCCATTCTTAGCTTTTGATTAGTGGAATCTAGCTGTTTGCTGAGTTAATAGATTCTAAAGGTTTTATCTGTTAGTCACAAGATGCTAGTTATGGCACAAAGGAAGGTAAGGAATGACTGTGGCAGAGGGCTAAAGTTAACCTAAGTTCAGGTAACAAGCCTTTTGACTTGCAGCATCCCTATCTCCCCACAGTACTGTCAGCCAGTTAGTCTCTGTAGACAGCTTCTATTCAGGATGTGTTGTTGGCACTACAGTGGATTTCTTTAGCTTGTTCACTGTGAGACTGTAGTATGTATGTATCCATCTCCCAACTATCGATGTAAATCTAGCTCTTTTGCCTCCTTTTCTCACTCTTTTGCTCTTGGTCCTCCTGTTTCTCCTGTTTCCACCTCTTTATAACCTTATGTCACCATTACTGGTTGAGTACTGTCTATTGTGTTTTTGGTTTTTGTTTGTTTGTTTCCAAAATAGAGTAAGATCATTTATTCTAAACCAAATATGAGTGACCATGGCTTGAAACAAAGCTTCAGGTTCTCATGAATATAGAGCCCCGCTGTGGAAGCATTTTTAATATCTCCTTCTAATTTTCTCATGTCCTCACAGCAATCCCTACGTTCTTGTCACACAAAATTGATAGGACAGAGTTGTTACAAATGTGAGTGGAACAATCACAGAATATTTCTAATTATCAAATAGGGATGGAGCAGAACATCGCCAGTGTAACAGGGTAAGCATGCATCTTCCTAACACCGCCAATGATAGATACATTATAAACAAAAACAAAGTGTAAATTGACATTTTTATATACTTGTTAATTTTCAATCCAAACAAACAAATTCATAGACTGATGTGTGTCCATTAGCAGGAGCTGTGGAGACCACTCAGTGGCTTAACAGGACATTTGAAAATTTAATGTCATAGCCAGGAAGGCCAGACCACTGGTGTGGCCTTAAGAAAAATACAATGACTGACATTCATACTAAATTGCATTTGTAGCTATCTAACTTTCTCAAAGCTTATGAGACCGACCACAAGTTATGATTTTGGTATAATTAATGAAAATCTCATTTCAACAACCCTCGCCCCCAGAGAAAAATAACACTTCCTGTTATTGTCAAGCACATCTGGCTCTGTGCCAGGGATTTTCATAAACATTTTGTCATCATATAAAAAAACGAAAAGATATGTGAAGACAAACAGGGGAGTAGGGTACAAGATAGTCTTTTGAGAAGTAAACTCAGAAAAAATTTAAGGCAAACCAAGTCAATATCAATAATTTAAAATTATGTAACACTCTCCCCCCCACCCCACCCCCCACACTGATTAGTAGTTCTGATTGGATCTAAGACCGAATGCACAAGAACAAACCCAACCCTACCTAGAACCATTATCTGACAAAGAGCCTGTTGTTAGACAGATCAAAGACCCTAGAAGAGAACTTATGGTGTATTATTCTCCTAAATGGACATAGTGTTATGCAACTCTAAATGATTTATCATTATAACCACCGATCAGTGCATCTCTAATCACTCTTTAGAGAAGTGTCTGTTTTCAGTAGGTGATAACCAACAGAGAGGCCTAGACCTGGCCAAAGTACAAAGAATAAGAGAGTGCAGATTATTCAGCTATTCAGCCCTAAAGAGAGTGTGTATGTTGAACCTCCACCCCAAAGGCTCAGGAATCACTGTGGAAGAGGGAGTAAAATGATTTAAAAGGCAGAGGCAGTGGATGACTACAAAGGAGAGTGTCTTCCTGATAGTTCAAGGAAACTGCACCTATGAACTCACAGTAGCTGTGAAAGCATACATAAGTCCTGTGAAAGACAAAGCCAGATAAAATCCAAGCATGGGGATGCCAGTTTTTCTTGGAGGCCCTACCTCAGGCCCATTGGTAATTGTGAGCTGCTGTGAGAGGGGTCATCAGTTTTCTCTGAGTGTATAGCCCATGATTCTGTTGATCATGCTCCAATAGAAAGCCGTATATCCAAGAATACCTGTGCAGTACAAATTAGCCTTAATGGAATTTTTTTTAAAGGACACAAAGTTGGATGGTAGAAATAGAGGGTTGGATGTGAGAAGTTTTTAGGGAGCAGGTTGAATATGATAAATATAACTCTATAAACTTCTCAAAGAACTAATAAGCATATTTCAAGAAAAGCAATGGAGCCAGGTATAATGGTGCACACCTCTAATGTCAGCACTCAGGAGGCAGAGGCAAGTGGATCTCTGCGTCTAAGGCTAGTGTGGTCTACAAAGTGAGTTCCAGGACAGTTAGGGCTCAATAGAGAAATCGTGTTTCAAAAAAACACAAACCAAACCAAAGCAAAACAAAACAAAAGACTATGAATGGAAAAGTCAAAGAATATGCATAATTTCTAAATAATCATTCAGGACAGTATTGTTAGCATAATTGAGTGAACACAAACTGGCTCTCTTTTCTTCTCTTCTGAGGAGGGTTATGATCTGGCCCAGGGGAAACAATGACAGCCATGAAATCTTGGTATTTCCTACTTCAGTATTTCCTGGGGGAGAAGGCGGCCTCAGACAAGCCCCGGGGAATGGCCACATCCAGCCGACACAGATTCCTGTTATGGAAATCATTTTGCAACTTCTCGAAGACAAAGACAGTAACACTGAGACATACATGACATCTCTTTTTCTTACGTTGTAATTTATTTGGCTGATGCAACAAGAGTGAATTGCTTTGTATTGTAGTTTTCTTTTGCAGCAGCTGGTATTTCAGAAAGCTTTTTATTCACTGTGTTAATATACACTGCTGTGTTCACGTGTCCACAGGCTTGTAACTCTCATAGTGCATTGACTTTTTTTTAGAGTACCATGAGTCAACTCAAAGGCAACCAGTAATTCAAAGAAACCCAGTTTCTAAGTCTGAACAGAAAAGCCAACAAAGTCTGTTACTAGGAACCTATCTTTTGGTCAAGAATATTGGTTTGCCTTTGTTGGGGCTTAAATGAGAATGGCTCCTATAGTTTAATTTATTTTAATACTTGGTCTCTATTTATCAGAACTGCTTGAGAAGGAGTAGAAGTATGTCACTGGGGTTGGGATTAGAGGTTTCAAAAGCCCATACCACATTTTAGTTAGTTTTCTGCCTCCTGGTTAAGAATCAAATGTAAGCTCTCAGATTCTGACAACATGCCTGTCTGCCTGCTGGCATGTTCCCTGTCATGATGATAGTGGACACACCCTTTGGAACTGTGAGTCCCAAACTAAGTGCTTATTTTTTTATATTGCCTTGGTTATGGGTCTTAGCTCAGCAATGGAATAGTAACTAAGAAAGTTATCATCTATGTGAGACTTTTCTACATATCTGGGTATCACCAACCATGCCCTGTAACTGTATAATCTTCTAGTTTCTGTATAAGGTAATGTTGAGTGAGGGGTTCACTTGCTTCGTTTTTATACATGAAAAGAACAGGCCCAGAGACTATGTCACTATCTTGTAAGTACACGAGGAAATACTAAACATTAAACTGTTTGGCTTAAAAATCCACATTTTCCCCCTCCACTATCCAGATTGAAATTCCTAACATCTGTATTATCATTGAGAAGGGACAGCAAGCCTTGAAAGGAACAGTTTCATTATGAAAACACTAGAAACTATATCAGAGAATTTAATAGGTATGTTTTCACAAGCCTTTGCTTCTTATTTTCTCAGTTTTTAGAATTAAAAAAAAAAAAGGAAATCCCAAAGCTGTGCCCATGACAAGCACCCCTCAGAATGACTGTGTTGGTCACTAATTATACAGCATGCATCCTGTAAGGCTGATTCCTGGATAGAGGTAGTACAAGCCAATGGTCTCTTTTATCTATCCAGTGCTTCTAATTCCAGTGAATGCATGAAACACACATTGGACGAAGTCTCATAAAGAAAAAAAATGCATTTGGAAACAGAAGTTATTCATTATATTAAATTGTGTTTGGCTTTCGTGGAGAAAGAGACTATATTACTCCATATGAATCCAAACAGTTCTTTTTCTCATAGGAAGATTTTTCAGATTTTTTAAGCCAAACTGTAATGTCAGAGAAACACTCCAAATTTCATAACCATTATTATGACTCAGGAGCATTAGGAACTACTTAAAGTAGAGCTTGCCCAAGGCACAGTTATGAAGTAAATGGAATTTTTCATCTCTGTCCTTAATGTTCTTCCTCTATATTCACCCACCCATTCAGACACTTGGTGATGTTGCTCCTTCCTATGTTGCATTTTATTAGATATCATCAGCCATTCACACATTAGTGTGAATGTGTGGTAATTAGCATAACTTATGCTCAAGCTTATTTTAAGACTTATGTCTAGGTGTGAAATAAACATCTTAATAAAACTAAGATGCCTCAAAGGGGAGAGCAGGGCTCTGGATGACATCCTGAAATAGATGGTTCCAGTGTTTCCTGAAATGGCACCATGCAACCACCAAGAGAGATCATGACAGCGAACACCAGATGCAGCTTCCTCTAAAGAAGCAGTGCCTTTAATAATGTGGATCGGCAGTGAGGAGAAGTAGCATGCCTGTTATCCAGGAACTCACACAAACACCCCATGGTCAGAATATCACACCAACTGCCCTCCCTGTTTTCCATGTTTATCCTTGCTACTCTGCAACCATGTGGCTCTTCCTTCCCTGAGACTAGATTCCACCTCAAAGTCATCATCTTGTGACTTGTGGTTGTTTCTTGCTCCTTGTAAAC
Organism: Peromyscus leucopus; assembly: GCF_004664715.2. Taxonomy (NCBI): domain Eukaryota; kingdom Metazoa; phylum Chordata; class Mammalia; order Rodentia; family Cricetidae; genus Peromyscus; species Peromyscus leucopus. Next base: position 12,898,914 of record NC_051086.1, read on the forward strand.
TGTCCCCCCCCCCCCCGCCAAAGGTTTCCATTTCTGTATGGCATTCTTTTTTCAATTAATGATTAGGCTTGGTAATAATGTAAGTATTAAGGGCGCAGGCACACAGGCAAAAACACACAAGTAGTATTTAAATATTTAAGTCCCTTTTATTTTTTCAATTAAATAGAATATAGCTTAACTTAATTAAATGCTTCAAACCACAGACACGAGGCAGATACTACACAGGTACAGGGTATGTGATATTTCTAGCTTCATACCAGCAACAAATACATCAACAATAATACATGTAGTGGGTCAACACATGGACACTAACAGCTGGGGGAGTAGTAGTGAGTCAATGCTGTCTATCTAATGTCTAAGCATTAAAGTGCCTGCTCTCACCTCCAACCAAAAAGGCTGCTGCTTCCCAATTGTATCTATCTGAAGTCATTGTTTTTCATTTGTTTATTTTGATTTTCATTTGTGTTTTGCTGGGGGCAGGGACATAAAGTTGGGTGGTTAAGAAAGTGGGAGGAGTTGAAAGAGGTAATCAAAATATATTGTATAAAAATTTTAATAAAAAAAATCAAACAACACAAATGAAATAGAATTATCCCAGTCACATGCTAAACCACATTGGTTGTGAAACTACTGAAACGAGCCCTAGCATTCTGTCTCTTGCAGCAAATCTGTTATCTCCTCTTCCATAACCTCAAAATATTTGGGGGTTTTGATCTATGCCTGAAAGGAAGTTCCGGATTAAAATCCTTAAGCAGTTACAGAAAATAAAGTGAATCTTTCTTCTCATAGAAACAGGACAAAAGCAGCTGTGTGCATGCAGATGCGCTTCTCTTTCTTGCCCTAACTGTTCAGATCCATGACCATTTCCCTTTGATCTTCCTTGCAGTCTTACTATCACTTTGAACCAGCATGCCACACACTCTGGGTACCAGCTTATTAAATACAGGTTATTGTTGAAAGAAAGTTCCAACTGAGACCAGGCTGATTCATGTATGGTCCCTGTTGTTTACTAAGAATACTTTTTACTGGAAAATATTGAAAGGCAGTTTTCTTTCTTTCTTTTTTTTAAAGAAGTTTTAACTCCTTTTGATTTTGGAAAAAAATATCTTTGAAGTGAAATATATACACTCTATTACCCAACTGGTTTAATAGTAACCGTCCTTGTATTTGAAGGCATCTGTACATCAGTGAGTTGGTTAAATACATATCCAATATGGCATTAACTAATATTGTCATTGTTTTCCTTGAAAACAGAGATTGCATAACATATGTGCTATTAAAAGGAATGACATCAGCAAATCCAGTTATTGCTTGTCACCGCCCATCCAAACTTAATTACCGTATTTCTCTCTTCCCTTTCCTCTGTCCAAACTCTCCCAATGTACACCCTCCCACTTTCCAATTCATGGTCATTTTCCTTTTGCTAATTGCTACTGTCTCCATATATAGATGTGGATATAAACATGTGTGCCCTAAATATAGACTGGACAGTCTGTATAATGCTACCTGGATGTATGTTTTTCAGGGATGACTCTGTAAACTGGACAACCTATTGGTGTGATTGCAATAATAATAAAAAAAAATCTAACAAATAAAAGGAAAAAAATCTTCTATGATATTTTGTAAAAGCAAAATACATAGATGCTACACACAATTAAATACGGAAGGACACACAGGTGTATTTACACACACTAATATAATTATGGTGCGTTGGATTGTCAAGTCAAATATATACTTTTATTTATGACTTTTTATTCACTTTATTCTCTCTGGCCCTGCATTTCCTTTTATTTATTTATTTGTTTGTTTGTTTGTTTGTTTAGTTTGTTTGTTTATACCTTTCTCATTTATGTCATGTATCTTGATTGCATTCATCCCTCCTATCCTTTTGTATCTGCTGTCTTGGCCACCTGCCCTTGCAAACCAACCCTCCAAATAAATTAAAGAGAAAAGAAAAGAAAGAGGAAAAAAGACAGAAGTCTCTTTGTGGAAGCTGTAGAGTGGCTCAGAGTGTTTCACAGCATACCCTTTGGTCTATTCATCTTTATTTACAAGTGGTCATTACAAAGAGTCATTGGTCTGCTTCAAGGCCTCTGGTTTCTGCTACACCCTCCATACTGGGCTCGCTATGGGACTCTTCTTGGATTTCCTGTTATTGTCCTGTGTCTTAGAGATCCTGCAGCTTAGGATCTGCAGGACCAGCCCCTTCACATGCTCCAGCAGATCACAGATAGTGTGGATGTTGGGGTGGGCCAAATCATCGCCCTTGGTTCTGGACCTAGGTAGTTGTAGAATTGGTCAGACTGCCAGCAATCCTCTATCCTCACCACCAGGGTAAGATTTCCAGCATTTCACTGGCTAGTTCACCCTGTGCAGCAAGGAGCAAGCAACAGGGCCACTTCTGCTTTCGTGACCTCAGGGTTGGCTCTCCCACACCGGGACCCATCAGGGCCAGCTCTACTGTGATACCCGGGCAAAGCATAGGGCTCATTCTCTTCAGCACTGCAGCTGGTGAGGGCTAGGGAGGCAGGGTCTGCTCTCTTGCTTGCCACAGGTGAAGATGGCCTTTTTTTTCTTTTTTTAAAATATTGTTTTCCATACATTATATTCTGACCATGGTTTACCCTCTCCCATGTCCTCCCAGAAACTCCCTACCCATCCAACCCTACCTCATTCTCTCTCTCTTAGAAAATAAATAGGCGAAACAAAAACAAACAAGTAAATAATAAAATAAACAAGAATAAAAACAAAGAAAAAGAACAAGAAACACAATTTTAAAAAAATCATAAAACACCATAAAAGCACAAAATTGGAAATCATAATATATAGGCAAAAGACAATTCATATAGAAAAAGAATGTTGAAACAAAGCAGTATGAGACAAAAATTCCACAGAATACCAATGAGTTTATTTTTGTTGGTCATCTGCTGCTAGACACGGAACCTGCCTTTAAGTGTCCTTTATATACCCAGTGAAATTCGAGTGGGGAAAATTAATTTTTCTTTTGCATGCAGTTATCAATTGGAGATACCTTCTTAGCTAGGGGATGGGAGCTTGCAATTCATAATCTGTGATATTATGTTGATAATATTCATTTTGAAAAACAGTTGCTAGATTCTAAAGAGTAACTACTAGGGAAGCTGACACCGAGAAGGTTGAGCAGGCCTATCATTTGAGAGGTCATTAGCTAGCATTAGTAAAATAAATCCTTTTAGTCCCTCACTCTACTTTTGTCTATAAGAAGTGCCACTACAGAAGACTATTATGTTCAATCCCAAATATCTGCATGTGTACATTGTTTTGGGGATCAATATCTTATCGTCTGTTTGTACCTGAAAACTGAGATTTTTATATCCAGCAGAAATCTCACAGGGCCCCTAGCTGAATCTATATTACCCACTGTGCCTCAGGTTGGCATCCCTTTTAGATACCCTCAAATTTTTATCATCATAGTAATCATTATTTAAAATCAAGGAGCCTTAAATACAGTTTAAATATTTTATAGTAGTCAAATAGCTCTCTTCTGAAGAAGTTATAAGTATATGTTTTACTAGTTTAATAAATAATTCTACTCTCAAAAGATCCTCAGGGGAAAAAATGACCTATGTATAACTAGGAAACTACAGTACCATGAACTAACAATTAAATATTTATTATTCTTAGGGCACCCTCCAAAATTATGTCTCTTAGCCATCCTCATTATCATATTGGGTTGACAAAATGTCATTGTCATACACTGACACTGTATTATTCACTGATAAAAGCCCTCGGGTTATATCATTATATCACATAATCTATATATCAAATCAAGTATCTATTAAACCCTTACCACCCTATTATGGTAAATATTAAGGCTATGTCAGTCTTACACTGTTAAGATAACTGAAAAAAAACTTGCAGTTTACAACTGATAGTGTTATCCTGGATGGCCTAGGTGTGATCAAGAACATGGAGGATCCATGCCTGTGCTTAAGCTCCCCATGGGAAGGATCCTCCACATTCCCTCTTGCATGTAACCTCTTGCAGACTGAAGAGCTCAGGAACAAATTTCACACGTGTAAGGCACAGGCTCAGATTCTGTTTTTTGCATAACCCAGTACTCCGCATCAGCACAGGAGGGAGCAGGCAGAAGATCATCCAGGGTCCTGGAAAAGTTCTCTACCATTCATCAGTGATGGAATAGCTCTCTCTACTCAGTCATCCCTCATTTACTTCTCAGCATCATAATTTTCTAGTCTCTAAATTTAGAGGATTTTCTCTGAGAAATGCCATACATCTGGAATTAAAGCGAGAAAGCACAGCCACTCGGGTAAATATTTCATCAACATCTTTACATATTACAAGGCTACTTTAAAAAAAAATGCCTTCAGAATATTTTGCAAAAATACTAAAGGAATGCTGTCTGGATCCTTTAATGGACAGTAAGTGCTGGCCTATTGTTTTGCTTAGGAATGTTTAAACACAATTTAGTACATCTAATTGGCTTAATTAATTGTCAAGAGAAAGAGGCAGTAATTTGTAGGTAAACTATGGAAAGAATTATACAATATGCAGGAATTAGACAGTATAACAATTTAGGGAAACAGTTTGGCAAGGATCGTGTTGCAAAGATGGATTCTTCTGACTAACTAGTATTTGAATGGTCTATTTGCATCCCACCCCCTAAGTATTATGAGATAATTACAAAATAATACCTTCATAAACACTAATGAATATTTACATATCCTCTTTTTGGACAATATTACATAAACATCACCATCTCTTTAGGGTCTTTATGTCTAAAATCAAGCACATTGCTACTAAAAATGATATTGTTTCCTAAGTACTAATTTTTTCAATACAGTCACAGTAGAGTATGAAATACATCACTAATTAACATTTTATTGTTTTTCCTTTTTGAGACATTATCACATACAAAGAGTACAGGTACTAATTTTAATTTGGCAAAAAGTCCTCTTGGGTAAATACCAGTTAAATTGTTATATATATTCATTATTATTGTGTGAGTATGTACAGATGACATAAATGAATATAGGTGGAATATACATTCTAGGACACACATATGGATGTCTGAGGACAACTCTGTGGAGCCAGATCTTTGTTTTTACCATTGAGTCTTAGAATCTAAACTCAAGTCACCAGGCTTTGAAGACAAGCATCATTACCTGTTGAGTCTTTTCCATGGCCCATACAGTTAAATTTTAAATACCTTAAGGAGGCATTCAGAGACAGCTAAAACAATCTATCCTCATGAACCTTCCAAACAACATGTAAAACTAATGTTTCAAAGATACGCCCTGCAATACTAAGCCTACTGAGCAGGTTGTGCATGAGTATTTATGTATATATTTAAAAATAATAAAGAAAAAAAAGGCCATGAATTTGAGAGGGCATGGGTGGTACATGAGAAGAATTGCAAGGAAGAAAGTGTGGGGAGATGATGTAAATATGTTAATTAAAATTGAAAAGTAATTTAAAGCTATGCTTCCAGACTTGGGATATTTCATCTACTATTCAGCACCACTGCTAAACTCTCTGCTGTTAGGCTCAGGCAGACTTTTCTGTTGTTGAGACTTCATACTTGATAAGGAAAGAAAAAAAAATGAATTACTCATTCACCACTGGCCTGCTCATGCTAGTCATTTAAGGTTCTTCTCCTTTGAATAGGAAAACCAAGAGGTAACTATGAATGAGACTAACTTTTAACACTGACAATGTAAGAGTGGAGGAAATATCTGACTCCCAAACCTTATGTAGCCACATCATAATCAGAGCACAGTAAAGAAAAGCTTCCAATTCACGAAAGTACTTTCCTATGGCATGCTGCAATTTCTAAACAATTGATCTTCTCTCTACTTTCTGGATTCTACCTTGTGCTTCTTGAATGGATATTATGCAATTAAAGGTGTCTGTTTTATGTCAGTCTGGAGCTAATTTAAAACAAAACTATGACAATCAGACACAGGCAATTATTAAATGTCTTTTACTTAAAGACATGAAAGTCTTTGGCACAACTGCTAATGTGTCAATAATTTCATACTATTATTCATTTATGCAGAAGGGGCGATTGAGGTACTGACAATGTGTTGCTGGAGGGCTTCTCTCCAGCTTCCACCAAGCCCCGTAGTTCCACCATCCACGTATAAAATAATCACTCAGATGCTTATAATACTTATAAACTGTATGGCCGTGGCAGGCTTCTTGCTAACTGTTCTTTTATCTTAAATTAACCCATTTTTATAAATCTATACCTTGCCACGTGGCTGGTGGCTTACCGGTGTCTTTTCATGCTGCTTGTCCTGGTGGTGGCTGCAGTGTCTCCCCCCTTCTTCCTGTTTCCCCAATTCTCCTCTCTCTTTGTCCTGCCTATACTTCCTGCCTGGTCACTGGCCATCAGTGTTTTATTTATATACAGTGATATCCACAGCACAATGTATTTATACAAATGCCAGGATTAAAATGAGCATGAAATGCATTTATTTTTTAGTCATTGATTTTTTTTTTATGAATTGTGAATTCTGATGATTCATTAGCAAAAAAATTTCCTAAGACTTCTAAACAGCATATTCAAATTTTTAATTCAAAAATTAATAATACATATGTGCATCAATGTAAATCATTTGAAATGAGAAAACATGAACAAGCATGATCAAATATCTTATAGAACCAGGGATCCAAGTAAATATATCATTAACAATATCGATAAATTACTTAGATTAATGATGGCCAAAGAGTTTTTAAGTGATGACTTCAAATTTAGAATTGTCATAGTTCACTCATCTTTCTAAACTATCTTAAGACTGAGAATATATATATATATATATATATATACATATATATATATATATATATATATATTCTTTGGGAATTTCACATCATGCACCCTGACTCCACTCACCTCCCAGTCCCTCCATATCTGTGCTTCACCCCTGCAGTGTCCCCCCCAAAAGAAAACCCTCCAAAAAAATTAATTAAAAGCAAAACAAACATACTGGGCACTGGTAACTAGGAAAAGCTGTAGTATTCTGAGACCAATATGACCAGGTCCAGAAGGAGGGAAACTATGTACAAGTGACATGCTTCTAACTTGGGAGGAATGAGTGAATATGTGGAAAAGGAGTATACAATGCTAAAGTATGAATGTTGTTGTCAATGTTCTTTAGGATTTAAGATAGAAACTTATCAGTATACACTGAAAAGATGGGGAAATTTGTATTAATTAGTATGAATCTAGCTCAAGGGGTTGGAAGAAGATGTGAGGGAAGCTGAGAAGAGGCCCTAGAAAGCACAGCAGAGCTTGATCAATGGCCCATTGTATGGGTGAAGAAAGTAAGGCTTGTACAAATAATGTTCCCCAAGGACAGGGAACTACATTGTCAAACATTAAATCCCACATTTCTGACTGTACAACCACCCTGCCAAAACCCCCTCTTATATATTTTAAGTACACAGCATCGCAGTATGTTTGTTTCTATGTATTTATATATTGCATGCGAAACTATTCCACATATTTTATTAATACATCCTGTATAAGAAAAAAAAAAAAAACTAGACAAAAGTTCTCAGCATTTTCCATTTCAAATATGAAACACATATTCCAATGGATTGGTCTTTGAATAAATTTCTTGATTAGAAACAGCCCAGTACAACCATAGAAGGAACACTAGTTTATGTGTTGATCACGCCCCTAAAAAAATGGAAAACCCGTAGAATGAGGACTTTCTTCCTCAGTGCCTCTGCCAGGAGCACCATCCAGCAAGGCATAAATACTCAAGATGTCCATGATGAGGAAATGAAAAATACCATATCCCAAAACATGACTGTCTCCACTTGTATAAAGATTATAATTTAGAAGCAGTCATGAACTCATTAAAAGTTTTTCTTCTGGGGACTAGAGAGATAGCTCAGCAGTTAAGACCAGTGGCGGCTCTTCTGGGGGACCTGGGTTCAATTCCCAGCTCCTACATAGCAGCCCACAACTGTCTGCAACTCCAGTTCCAAGGGATCCTGACACCTTCACACAGATAGATATACATGCAGGAAAAACATCAATGCACATAAAGTAAAAAAATATATATTTAGAAGATATTTTACAAATTATTATTAAATATTATTTATTAAAATATTTTTTTAACATTTTCCTTCTCTTTCTTGAGCTCTTTTACTTTAAATCTGATGATATAACAGTTACCACCCAGTAATCGCAATCTGCTAAGTGAAGAGCAATAGCATTTTTAAAAAGCAGGACCATGTGGGAGAAAAAACATCAGGTGATGGCCGTGTTTCATAATGTGAGGCTCTAGGTCAATTTCTGCCCCTTTAAGATGACACCTGGAAGTCACTATGAGGAAGGCAAGAGGCAAGTATAATCTAAAACTAACACAATTTTCCCATTCCTTACCAAATGCTGCAAAACAAGGTAGGCCGTTTCAAAGTCTTGGAAATCTCTAGATCAGTGGTTCTCAACCTTCCTAATGCTGTGACTTTTTAATACAGTTCCTCATGTTGTAGTGACCCCCCCCCCAACTATAAATTATTTTCTGTGCTACCTCATAACTGTAATTTCAATACTGTTATGAATCGTAATGTAAATATCTGGTGTGCAGGATTTCGGATATGTGTCCCCTGTGAAAAAGTCTTTCAACCCTCAAAGGAGTAGGGATCCACATGTTGAGGACTGCTGCTCTATGGAATCTGTAGCAACAAAACCGAATTATGCTGCAAGGCCGCTGCCCACCTAGAGGCCAGCTCAGTAAACAACAGACACAACCAGGGATCCTGGGTGATGCCTAAACAGAATGGCAAAGCCACAAACAAAGGCCAGCCTGGAAGGCTCAGAAAAAAGGAGGGGGGGTGTAGGGGAGAGATGTAGCCATTAGGACTCAGAACTGCCTGGGAGGCAAACATCAGAAACCACTGAGGGTGCCAGTTAAATAGTGAATAGAACTAAATTCAGGCCAAAAAGCTGGAGTTTTTCATTTCAAAGAGAGGGACAAAAGGGGTATAGCAGGCTAATATTTCCAGAAAGCTCCACGGAACTTCATAGCCTTTGGGAATTCCCCAGGGTGTAAAAGGCCAAAGAAATTCAGCTTCAAGTTCTCAGCAGGAAGTGAACGTCTCAAGATTAGTTAGGTGGTCCCCGTTGGCTCACATTGGTGCTTTGGGACTGGGCAGAGACAAAGCATGAGAAACAAAGCTAAATAATCATTAACATGACTGAGAAGTGCGTGGGTCCAAACAACAGGAGTCACACCATGAGAAGAGAATAAGCCCTGTTTGGGAGAATCCTGCAGTTTTTTTCATTAGGAGGCGATCAGCAACTGGAGGGAGGAAATAGGGATGACAAGAAGTGGTGATCATACCTGCTTTGTGTTCAGGCTTGGTTCTCGAAATTTCTATGAAGATGTGCTTAGGTGATTTGTAAGGAAAAAAGACCTAAGCCGGAGCTTTGTAATTATTTAGAGGGTTCGAATATACGTGAAAAGCCTGTTTGGATAAAGCTTTTCACATTTATTAACCATTTCTTTTTACATATGTTGTTTAGAAGAGAAGTGTTACATGAACTTTTTTTGAAAATGATATTAAACTATAGATCACATTTCTTTAGCAAGAAATGTGAAAGTTTCTTGCAGTAGGAACATATTAACTTTAATTTTCAAGCCTTCAGATGAGTTTCTTCATCAGGGCCATCTTTAGTAGTTACTAAATAAAAAGAGTAGACTTTTATAAGATCCATGTACATTTTATAATGTCTGAAATCAGAGTATTCCTCAAAAGCAGTTTGTTTGATTCTGTGGCTTGTTAATAAAATAGAGAAAGAGCAATCTTGTTCTTATTTGTCACATTTTCCATATATTGATCCTGTGGAATTAGTGCATACATATTTGTATATATGTATATATATATATAGAGAGAGAGTGTGTGTATATAGCATATATATGTGTGTATATAGTGTAGTGGTTGTGACATATATACATACATGTACATATAGATACACACACATATATATTGCATATACATATATACAGTCAAAGTGAAGAACAAGGTAACTATATGAACCCCTGGAGAACACAAGCACATTAGCAGAAGTCAGTGTTTAAACAAACAGAACTTGACCATAGAGAATTGCATACAATCTTGTATGTACTCATATGTCATTTAACTTAGTTCGGTACATATCAGAATGGACATGCCTACTGCTCTGAGAACAAGGCTCTTCAAATGGGAATGTGCAGATTGCTCTTCTATTAGATTTTCAACTTCTCTCTCCCACTACCGAAAATGTTCCATGATCAGATATTTTAACCAATCAATATTCACAATTTGTAGTTGCTTATGCTAACCAAGCAATTCTTTTAGTTAAACAAAAATTAGTCTCAAAAGAGGGGAATTTAGGGCACATTTGGAACTGAGGTCTGATGATAGGGAGAAGAGTGGAAACACATTGCTGAGGTTATGACAGAGGGAAGCAGAGAGTTGGGGGACAGCGTCTTGACAAGTCAGATGGTCTCAGGTGTCACTAACTGCATGAATGTTTATTTTCTTCATTTGTAGTGTAGCAACCAAGATCCTAATTATCCTAAGGTTAGCAGTGAGAACTGAGGGATGGCTCACAAACAATGGTAATAATATTAGGAATTAAAATTTTAAAGCTCTGTAACCTTTTAAACAAGAGATTGTCAGTAAGAATAGATAGCCAGACCAGGTATAACAAAGCTCACTTTGTAATGACAGGGAAAACTAATTCCTTGTTTTAATTTATTTTGCCTTTAATATGAAGGAAGTAATGTAAGTATTATTAGGAACTTTGTATCGTTATGTATCTATTCATCTAAATTTAAGTAATATCCTTTAATGAAATATTTTGCATATATTTGGAAACAGCTTATTAAATGCAGTTATAATTTTTTATTTGATAGTTATAATGTGAAATGTGCATGTGTTCTAAGGACCTTTGTAATTCTATGGGTTTTTGGTTATTTTTATGATTTCTTTTTTCAATTTGTAGTTGATATAAACAGAACATTTATAATCTATTTCTTTGGTGAACAGTTTACTCAAATGTACTTTAGAGATTCTTAGCTGCATTCCTAGAATTCTAAATTGGCATGCTTTATTAAAAAAAGATTCAGTGTTAACCTTTTTGTAGGATACACAGAGATAGGCAATATGTGATAAAATATTTAGTCATTTCCTATCTATTTATATTTCAAAATGATAAATTAAATTTAAAGGAAAAATACAAAGTTGCAAGAGCTGTTAAGATGTAAACTGACAAATATAAGTAAACATTTAAATGTAACAACAGAAAGTAGAACATAAAGAAAACGTGAAACATTAAGTTTTTTGAGGTTATGATTATATAACAAACTTTTCCCTTTCCCTTTTTTCCCTCCGAACACTCCCATATATCCCTCTCCACTCTCCTTCAAATTTATGGCTTATTTTTTAACTATTGCTATAGTATGCACATGTATATTCCTAAATATAACCTTTCAGTTTATATAAAGTTACTTACATTTATGTTTTTTAGGGCTGACTGTTGGCACTGGACAACCAATGGTGTGTTCTTCCCTGAGGAGGAACACCTCTCTCACTCCCAGTTTTCTACAGCCACGTATGCGTCTTTGTGTAACGCTGAGGCGTGCATCATGGGCTTTTCCTTCCCCGTTTTGGCATGTCCATTGGTGCCATTCTTGTTTAGCTCACATTTGGGAAGCCAAGTATTACATTTTATGTAAATTCATTCCTTTCCCAAGTTTTGTAAAGGATAATATTTGGAATTCCTTTTTTAAAAAAAAATCATACCTCATGATTAAAAACAAAAAAATTTATTGATTAAACAAAATCCATACAGGCAGTCTTCTCTGTAATGAAAGCCAAAATGGCTAGTGTAACTTTTTTTTTCAGATGGTCTCTGCGTATGACGGTATGTGCAAGATATGGGGACCAAACAGTAGTTTCATTATCAAAATGGTGACTGGTTGTGCCTTTCTGTTTCCATGCCAAATTATAACTGAGAAATAGTTAAGTAAGAAGGAAAGTGGAATTACCAAAGGTCATTTCCTTTTAAATTAAAAACACTTGACCTCGGTTACTCAAAGCCCCCAACGTATTTCCACTCCAATAAAAAGCTCAGGAGCACACTTGTACATATGTGAACACTTAGAATACTACCTTGCCCCAACCATCTCATAGTTATAATTAAAAGCTACATTTTGTTAAGCAAATTAGGAGTTACAATAAAGTGGAGGGAGCATGTGTAATGAATAATTAATACTGTATAGACTTCAGCATCATAATTAAGATTAAATGCCGCATATATTCAAACTAGATTAGCATAGCCATTGAAAGTAGCAATGTGCTCAGTGGGAGAGTATGATTTTGCTAAACAATGTTTTATGAAGAGTATTCTAAAAACATTAAGCATAAGGTTGTCATATATAAAATGATTAAAGTTTTATACAAAAGAAGCTGTAATTCCAGCAAATGAAGTAATTTCATTCTCCTGCTGATTTCACCTTGAGAAACACACTGAAAATGGACAGGATCGCTCTGTGATATCTTATTAAATTGAGTATGAATCCCCCTTGTTTGAAGTTAATGAACCCTCACTACATAAATCTGGGGTAACGTACAGTTCCAACATTCCCCTTACTAATTCCCTTTGTATCTGCTGGAAACATTCATTTTCTTAAATTCCTACTTTTGTATTCATTTCCTATTTTGGCTAGCAAGGTATTTCTGTGCCTTGCTCAAAATAAACATTTATTTAACTTATGGGTATTGTCTTGATATCTGAAAACTCATCACTGATGATTTTCACATATTTCTAATGCACGTGCCATACGTTCATGATGACAGCTACACATTTTGTGGATTCTGACCATATCTGTTTCCTATTCTTTTATGTTTTTTTCCAAAAATATTTAAAAAATTAGACTTTTAAAATAAAGCCAAAACAAGTGTGGTTTTTAAACCAGAAATAGCAATGATTATGATTATTTCCAAACTAACAATTCTACTATTTCCAATTGACCTGAAATTGTTTATCTTAGATAAATTCTACATGTATTATTTATTATCCACAAATGTACAGAACAGGGAACAGGGAGACATGTAATAGCTGACTACTGGCATAGTGTTTAAGAGAAATAGGTCAAGTCCTCATCTACCAAATTTAAACAATATGATGAAAGCCAAAATAAATATATCATGTACACATTCTATTTCATGCACGTAAGGTTATTTTAGAACTTGAAATACTATAGCCCAGGTCGGCAAAATTATTTTCTCAAAGAGTCAAGTATTGGATTATTAACAAATCAAATCACAATAAGAATAAATAGCACCTGTTTATATATGTAAAGTTTTAGGCACTCCTTTGTCCTAAACCTCCTACACACATGTGGGTATGCTATAACCTGTAGCAAAAAGAACAAGAAAGGCTAAATGTTGGGGGTGTAGAAGGTCTGAATACAGGTAAAGGACATGACTTATGAAAGATGATCCAAAGCTAATTGTCTTTTTTTAGTTCTAACACTGTCATGGATTTTTTTTGAGGGGCTACTAGGTGAGTGCATAAAAATGTATTCAATAGTGAAAGTGTAAAATCAATATGAAGCTCCATAGCCTCAGAATGGCATACATAGACTTTGAGTCTGGTTTATTTCAGTATGTGATTTTTTTTTTTATTTGCAAGGTTTTCTATAATAAAGTTTATTTATTTTTCATTATTGAAAATAGACTCTTCTCTCATACAATACATCCAAAGCAATATGACAGCTCTCAGAAAATTGGTAATTGATATGCTTCAATACCCAGCTATATCATCCTAGGGCATATACCAAAAGGATGCTCCATCCTACCACAAGGACATTTGCTCAACTATGTTTACATTGACTTTATTCATAATAGCCAGAAATTGGAAACAACCTGGATCTCCTTCAACTGAAAAATGGATAAGGAAAATAAAGTTTATCTTTTAAAAGAATACATTTTCTAAAATTAAGACAACACAATTATACGACTTGATCATAATTGCCTGAAAGAAATAAACAATTTGGGGACTACATTTGTTTCAGTCACTGTCAGATGAGATATAACTTCAAGCAAGGCTTCTCAATTGGACAGTACAATCTTTTCCTATAAAGAATCTGCAGTTTTATCAACCATATATAGTTTGTATTAGAATCAGAAATGACTTTGATCCAGGGTAGGATTATGCCTATAAACTGAAAGCGTTTCTAAAATATAGTATTAATTACTTATTTTCTTCTTTTATTATACTAATAAAATATCATTCAATAAAAAATAAAGCATACCAAAACCAGACAAAAATATTGATTGTCAGAAGTCGGCATTCTCTGTAGTTAGACTACAGATGATCACAATGATCATAGAGAAGTCCTAATATATCAACTATCTAACTAGGCTAGAAGTTAGAAATAACACATATCGTGACTTTTTTAGGTGTAGTTCCAGTGATTAATTCATCCAGGACAATCCTGAAGACAAAAGAAGAAATAAATAATGACAACAGATATATTAAGCTTGACTCTAGTGAAAAAGAAACACTACAGGTATTCTTTTTATTCAAAGCCCTCTGATTCTTTTTATTCAAAGCCCTCTGAAATAGTATTAGTTACCTGTTTGGGTCTTGAAATCAGGGTTGTTTTGTGGATTTCAGATTTAAGATACACTTGGATACTGCTACTGTTATTGATAAATTATGTTTACTGCAATATATTTGCCAGGCTTTTGCATTAGCCACACTAAAATCATATCAATTACAGCATTACAAATATTTTTGGGACAGTGTAAATATAGATATTAAAATAACAAAAATCAATAGTCATTATTCTAAGTGTTTTGAAAAATATGGCTAAATTGGACAAAATATTTATTTTAAACCTATTTGCAATAAATATTGCTACCCAGAAAATTGTGTGTCTAAACTAGTAAAATTTACAGATTTATGATGAAAATAAGGAGCTGGATTTTTGTGGCCATCTGTGTATGGAAATATTTATTATAAATTATAAAATGCTGTCCTTTAAATTTTGACACTGCTGTGAAAATAGTTCTATAAATGAGTCTATAAAACTGAGTTGCTCTAAATTCTCAAATCAGTACAAAGGATTATCGTGGCAAAGAAACACACACACACTGTCCCATTTTGTGCCTGCCAGAAAGAAACCATTCACAATTGTCAGGGGCATAGTTGACATCATTCCATTTAACCCTCTCACTCTGTGTAGGTACCTTGCAGGATTTCTGTCTCTTATTGCCAACACATGGTATTATTTAATTTACTTCTTAAAAATACGAGTGGCTTCTTTTCTGAAGATGAACTTTTAGAGACAGGAATATGGAAGTCACTTGTCAGAGAGGTCCTAAGAGTACACAGAGCTCTGTGGAGTATATCATGCTGGCTTTAAAGGCATAGCAGTCTGGAAACGCGCACAGAGTACAGAATATTGGGCTGTCTTCAGCAGCGGAGAGCAACTAGCTAACAAGTAGGGCTGCCACTGATGCAGTTGAAAGGAAATGAGTTCTGCCAACAACCAATGAGACTGCAAAGGAATTCTGAGTCCCAGATGAAAATCCAACTTTGATCAGCACATTGGCTGCAGTGGGATGAAATTGTGAGCCGGGGCCAGTTAGCCCACAAAGTGACTTCTGACCTACAAGACTGCACAACAGCAAGGTGTTCCTTAGCTCTTTACAAGTCTTCTAGCCTGTGGGAATATTTTATTCAGCAAGAGAAAACTAATACACTTGTTTTCCCAGTCTCTCTGATATCTACATATTCCTGCTGACCTGTTCTAATATCAAAGCAACTGACAAGTTAAAAAAAAGGAAACATCATCTCACCATGATTCTCCAAATTGGTTCTAGCATAACTAACATAAAATGAATGTGTAAGTCATAAAGCATCAAGTGGAAAATGTGTGTGCATATGTGCTGAGTACCAATCTCCTCTGAGATTAAATCCTTCCATTTTGCGGGGGGGGGGTTGGGGGGAATTTTGTTAAACACAGGGTGCTACATGGGAGGTGAAACATTTCTTCCTTTGGAGAAGCTCCCCATGTTCAGGAAGTAAACAACCCAATGGCTTTAGGGAGTCCCTGTAACTAACCAGATTTACAAGGTCCATCCTTTCCCAAGGATGTATAAGCAGTAGGAGCAGCTCAGAGACACTCAGACATGGGGAGCAGCCTGGGGAAAGCACAGAGCAGCTAAGGTGAATGCAAGAAACAGAGACCACCTGAGTTCCCTGAAAGGGGCCACATCAATTGTGCAACTCAGAAGAATATTCTCTGACCTATTGAGCTGCCTATAAGATGTGCAGTGTGCTACATGTTTCCAGCTTTTGTAAGCTGCCATACATGGGGTGGGATTTTGGTGATGTCGCTGTCTTTAAGTCATCTCTGCTCCTGTAAATTACCTGCACCAATGTCCTTGTAAATAACCACCAATATAAGTCACTGGTCTAGCAAGTTGGACTTCAGAGGTATCCTTAACATTATTCTGCCATAGGCTTGCTGTTTGGAGTAAGTAGATGTTTGTTGTCATCTCCCTAGGAACAGTGTCATACAACTACAGATTAACCATGTCATCACATTTTCCAAAAGCATTCAAAGAGGGTACATGTGTACAAATACAGAATTCCTTTGTGCATAAAAGACAACTATGTAGTTTTGGGGGAAAAAATAAGCCTTGGTGAGCATAATATAAGACTGAGAGGTTTACATTTGCATCCAAAGTATAGGAACAAGTCATATGTGTCTCATCTGTGACTTTAAGAGCTAGTGACCGGGTAACTTAATTTCATTAGCATTTATATAAACTATTTGCCTCAAATTCTCATTTTTAACCCAGGCAGAATAGTTAAAGAGCATTACCCAAATTCACTCAAATAGTGACAAGGTTCCCAAGCCTAATTCAAGGACAACAAAAATTTTCTATCTTATGCCATGTGTCATCAAACAAATTTATTATTTGCTATCTACTTATATGCCACACAGTAGAGGAATTAGAAGCAGACATTGACAGGGACCTGAGATGGCATAACACTGAATTGTGAAGCAGTCAGAAGCATTTAGAGGTGGTAATGGTAAAGACCCTGAGTATAGTTTGTTCAAAGTCATCCACAGTCCAAACTTTTCACAGATTCTGATGACAAACTAATACATATGCTTGCACTCCTGAATAAGTAATGGTTTTTTGAGAAAAGCAAATGAGCAAGCAATAAGAAAAAAAAATTCTAGTAAAATAGTAAGAAACCCAGACTAATTTATGTTCTAGAACACCTATTAATAAATTCTGTAGTCATCAAAGCAAGCCTTTTTAACTTTTAAATGAAATAATGCCTAATTCTTAATTTTCACAAGTGCTATATAATTCATATGAAACAATGGTCCTAATAACAGGCATTAGTATTGAGAGTGGTGAGAGAAAGCAAGAATAATAGTGAGAACATAGTGGTAAAGTAAATAGTGATAAAGTAGTGGTAGAAAAGGAGGAAAAATGAGTGTGAGTCAAAGAATGGGGAAGAGTGTTTTGAGAGACTGTCTTCCAGACAACATTGCTGTCAAATCATGAACTCAGGACCTACCGTTACCTGTATAGGATCTACAGAAGCTCAAGCCCACCAAAATCCTAATATAGATGGGGTAGATGATCTCTGGGACCCATTCCTTAGTAAGGAGTTATTGGCAGTTGATAGGTGCTGTGGAAGAGACTATCACTTTTTACTGAGGATATGTTCACTGGCTTCCTAATCTCTAGTAGATAGTTCCACATCCATGCACATATGGGCAGTGCTAAATAGACTTAGTGAGGCATGAAAACATGGAAGGTGTTAGGGATAGGGCAATATCAGGAGAGTTGGTGGAGGAACTGAGAGTAGGTGTGATCATATTTCATGGTATACATGCATGAAATCAGTTTAGAAAGAATGATGATAATATTACTTCCTCTGTAATTGTTTCTCTCTGTAACCTTGGCTGTCCTAGAACTCACCTTATGGACCAGTCTGGTCTTGAACTCACAGAGATCCACCTGCCTCTGCCTGCCACGTGCTGGGATTAAAGGTATGTGCCAACACTGCCCAACTTGCAGTTTCATATTTTTCACTAAAATGTTGTTCTGTTGGAAGCAGGGCAGGCTCATTTAATCAAATATGCAGTATTTTGGAAGGACTTATGAAGCCGTTTATTCAGTGGTTATCTTACTGTCACCATATTTGATTTGAAAAGTTACATCTGAAGATAAATTGAAGGGCTGATACATTTCATTCTTATAGATATCTGGGTCTTCCATAGTGGAGAACTTTCCTCAATCATATTAAATGGATTTCAGTCAGGATAACAAAGTAGTCAAAAATTGGATGTCTTTGTAGAATTTTTTAATGATACAATGGAATGAGTTCTCAAATGCTCCAACTCTAAGTATATTTTCTGCTGCTACAAACTATGAATTACCATCTCATTCAGAGAATTGTTAATAAAGTTCTTTTTTTTAATGGACAATTTAATGTTTCTAATGCTCTTTACTGCAATTTAGGGAACTTCCTTTTCCACTTGTTGGACCGAGTCCCAATTATTACCATAATGACTTCTCACCCACATTTTAATGACTAAATAATTGATATGTTGGTGCGTTCTCAATGCATATGATTTTACAATATTAAATATGAAAGAAAAGAACATTTTAATCACCCAGGAGCAGATTAAAATATATTCTGGAATGTAGTAAGTGTTACAGTGCAGGGAAGTTAAATAGAAGCTAATAACAATCCTGTAATTTATGCTGGATTCATACTTAGGGTTAAGTACTCCGGCACAGGCACTTGTTCACCTTGGAGATTATGTTTCATTTCCTACATAATCCTCAAATTAACAAGATATACATGTTGCCATCGGCCCTGTTTCTTAAGTACAGTAGCTTTTATTGTCCTAAAGTGTCCCCTTGGGTCATCCTGCTATGGAAGCAGTTCATTTTTCCCATGTTTGTAACCTAACATTGTTTAACAGAATTCAGTAAAAAGCCCTGCATACTAAGCACAACTAATTACAGGTTCTAGGAGCAAAAAGGTCAAGATTTTCATACATATACAGAAACACACCAAAAATATTACTTAATAACACTAGATTATTTGGGAGGATTTGATAAGTTTATTTATGGAATTCGGGTAGTCTAAACAGGAAAATACATATAGATTATCTTGCACCAACTCAATTTTCTGAAAGTACTAAAAAAGCAGTTTTCTTACATATTTCCACTAAGATTCCCAGCATGTAGCAATGGTAAAGTTTTCTTATAGAACTGCACAGGGCGATTTAATGTTCAGATCAGTTGGAACAACCAGTGGTATCCAGGCTGTCAAGAATGCATGGTAAATGGCTGTTAATGAAGCATTTAGGAAGCCTATTTGCATAAGTTCTCTTTCTTAAAACCAATCTTTTAAAATGTAGTTGCTAAAAGGTAAAATCATGAGCAATTCCAGTTAGCACCTAGTGTTTTCTAGATAAAGGATAACAGCTGTCTCTAGGAAGGACTCTAAGTGCCCCAAGTTAGGATCCTGGAGTGGAACAGTTAGGCTTCATGATGAACATTTCTACAGTTAAAAGGTCTGTCCATGACCAAGTACTTCACATAAGGTAGCTTCAACCATGGGAATCAATGTTCTCATTGTTTTGTAATTCGGAGTTCTAAGAACAAACTGACCATAGAATTGTCTCCCTTCAGGAATATCTCTTTGGCCTGTTCCTGGCCACGATCTCATGTCTTTCCTCATGTATGTTTTCCTGTCTGCGTCTTCATCCTAATCTTCCATGTAAAGGGCAGCAGTTTTATGGGCTTCGGTGCCCTTATGACCTTGACTATTTAAATTTAAATATTAAATTCGGGGAACTACCCAAATTCCATAAATAAACTCATCAAAGCTGCAAACAAACAACCTGTTTTCAAATGCAGTCGCTCCTAATGTCCTAGAGATAAGATGTAGGTAGAGACATGAGTTTGCGAGACACAGGTCGGTAACAGTCTAAAAGAATTGTGGATGCTATGGATTACGACTAAAAGATTTTTAGGCTTGGTGAACTCATACTTAAGCCGATTTTGTGTCATTTGCCATACTATCCGATGTAAAATGTTTTTCTATTTCAGAAAATTTGAGTGATAATTTGGGCTTTCTTCACGGTGTCCTCAGTAATGATTCTTCTCTGTGCAGTTAGAAGGTTTCTAACAGCCTTCCAAAGAGGAAAACTCCTTCCCTTATACATCTACTTACAGGTGTAACACTTCCTATTATCTAGTTATAAATTCCAGACTTAACTTGAGAAGTACTTGTTGATATTGATAAGAGAGAAAGGTAAAAGCTGCTATGATAAGCATGTTGTCCAGAAGTAAGCCTTGCTCTCAGCTAGGACACTGAATTCTGCCTAGAAAACAGAATCAATAATCAATCTTTACCTGATATGTAAGGAGAGGTTTTTTTTTGTTGTTGTTTGTTTGTTTTTCTTTGAGGGCATTTAATTAATAGGCTAACTGTAGAAAGAAACTTACTTTCTACATGGCAAAGACCTGAAAGATCTGAAATATTAGTTGGCAAAAGACTCACAGGTCAGAAATTCCTGAGAATTCCTGAAGAATATTCATTATGCCACACAAATATTGAATAAATTGATAAATATGCAGGCTATTGCTACTTCTCTTTCTCAATGGCCATTGATTATAGTGACACACCTTGTTTTATATTACCATGGTTAATGATCAACTTGCTATTTGTGTTACAAAAGACAAATGAAGTTAAATCATATTTAGATGATTTAATAGATAATTATATAGATTTAAATTATTAATGCAAACATAATACCAGGAAAGTGTAAATAATTAATGATGTACTTATAAATAATTTCTATTAGTGAAATAGATTAAGAAAATGATTTGTCCTTACCAGTGGGCTCTTAAATATTTAACAATAACTATCACTGACATCTTTTAGATTCACCTTAAAACCCTAACAGTTAAGCCTCTTTTTATAATACAGAATGCATTTTAAATAGAAAATAAAGCCAACATAATGTAGTCATGAGTAGGCAGTATTTACTCCATTTCATTTACAAATATTTTACAATGGCTGTGATCTAAACAACACTCCATTTTTCCATATTCATAAGATAGGGATCTGCTTTTCTTTGAAATACTAAATATGGAAGACGTTAAAATGTATGTGCATTTAAATAAATTCATTTCTTCATAGTGGACTATAAGATTCACAGTGTAATTTTCTATTATCCTGGCAAGAATTAAATATGTTTAAGAAACTATGTATTTGCTTTTCAAGCACTGCTTGGATAAAATTGCTAAACAGGTCAAATTGTGGGGAAAAGGTGTTTGCATGGGTTGCCTCTAAAATTCGCCAATTTTTATAATAAAGAAAGATTTGCTGGGTGATGACATAGGAGCAAATCAAAGGCTGTCATATGGAAACTTTCTCCATGGGTTTGGGCTGAGCAACTGACAAAGGATAGCATTGCTCTTCCTTCCTGGACTGTCTCCTTCTCCATGATGTAGTTAGTATATGTGTCTCCCATTGGATACAGCATTTTCTGAGATTTTTTAAGACACCCTAAGTTCTTTAACTGCTCCAGTTCTTCTTTGTCTACTTAGTATTATCTTCATAGGGAACAGGCAACATATAAATGAATCCTGACACGAACCGCATGGCCACCATTGTAGTTTGACCAAGTTGACAAAACATTTCAACTGTGAGGATCACAATTCTTCAGTACCTTTTTACTTTCATTTTTAATGATTCTCACTATTATGTCTTTCCCTTTGGGAAATTTTGTGTGGGCTTTGATAAAGGATGAAAATTTGTGCCATGGTAGCCTCTCTAAACAAAATAATTCTTAGGGAAAAAATCCCCACCACCATGGAAACATATAGCATGCTGTGGTACTCTGCCTACTCCCATACAAGTTACACCAAGGGGCTAGAAAATTTAGATAAGTAACATATGCTTGATAAATAAGGTATATTGGATAATCAAGATTTATAAATTCCTAAGGTCTACGTAGGTTCACAGTAACATTTGTCTAGCCTTGTCTTTGATCGTTTTTAAGCTTTAGCTATTTTGATCAACTAAGTCATACAAGAAACTGCAATATTCTATAATGGAGCATCTGATCCCCCAAGGAAGTCCTTTTCCCAAGGTTAGGCATTTAGACAAAAGTTCCTATTCCCCCAGGGGCTTGAAGAAAGTTCCTGCTAGCTAAAAAAGGAAGAAATTCTTATCTCTGGGAAGAGGAACTTCTTAACATTCATTAACATATGACTGGTGCCTATTGTCAAGATCAATGCTAGCTTCCTCAACCACACATCTTAAGCCACACCCCAGCTCACTTGCCTCCTTTCTCCCATTTAATCCTATATGCAACTATAGAGTATCAAATGTGTAGTCTTTTTTCAATAAAAGCACTGGCAGCTGTGCCGATTGATTCACCATCAGATCCTGTCCGTCTCCTCCTTCACCACCACCTACCAACTCCACACATTCTCCTTGGGCCATGAACCCCGCTGAAGTAGGTCTCCCATAGAATCCAAATAAATAGGGTAAGTTTGTTATACAGTCCTTATCAATAAACATATTTGTGGCAATATATAAGCATGTAAAACAAGTATGTATGAAATACTAGAATATCCTATGAAGTCCCTCTCATTTTTCTATACCAGTTCTCTTTACTGCCTACCTCCATTTCTTTTGTATTTACATGTGTATGCATGTATGTAGGTATGTAGGTAGGTAGGTATATTTAAGTATGTTTGTGTGTGCACACCCACCTATTGAAGCATGGGTTACAGGTACTGCTACATGTGTTTGTTCCTGTGTATTTGAGATTCAAGGACTTGATTGGGTGTCATCTTCAGGAATATCATTTACCTCTTTGAACGTGGTATTTTATTGGCCTAGAGCTCATCAGTTTAGCTAGATTAGCTAGCCAGAGGATCAGTGATACTGTCTTCACCTCCTTATTGTTTTTAATGTGTGGTGACTGTCCTCACCACTGAACCTGGCTTTCTATGTTGATTCTAGGGATTGAATCAGGTTCTTACACTTAGAAGGCAAGTGCTTTACCAATTGAGCTGTCTCCCCAGACCCTGCCTACCCTACTGCATAATGATGCAATGCCTTTTTATATATCATATTTGATAAGGCTAATTGAATTTATGGACTGAACAATGATTCTCTTTAAAATATCTCTGCAAGCTCTGCTTTAGACTATGATTTACTTATCTTTTTTATAATTTATGATTTCATCATTTTTGTTCTTATTTACTGCAACTTGATAAAATGATTTACTCTCCGGCAACAATATTTATTCCAAGAATATTTTTAATAGGGGCTTATGCACTGACTCCTATGAAAAATTAAAACCAGAGTGAGTACAGTCTTTATGGGAACTCTCTATTCTTCTACTTTATTAAACAACAGTCTGGAAATTTTGCAGGTATTGTTATTCCTTACTTTATTTTATAGTACTTTTCACGATATCACATTAATTGTATAATTAAGTAAGTGTCCTAGTTTGCTTACTATTATTACAAAACATTGACCAACAATGACCTGGGAGGAAAGGGTGCAGTCTGTTTCCATGCTCTGATGACAGCTCATCATGGAAGAAAGTCAAGACAAGAACTCAAGCAGGAGCAGAGGTAGAAAGCATGGAGGAAAGCTCTTACTGACTTCTCTTCCAGGCCTTGCTCAGCTCACTTTTTTATGCAATCAGAACCACCTGCCTTGAGTGGCGCCACGAACAGTGGGCTAGGCCTTCTCACATCAATTATTAATTGAGAAAATGCCAAACAGTCTGACTACAAGCCAATGTGGTGGAGGCATTTTCTCAACTGACTCTTCCCAGGTGACTCCAGCCTGTGTCCAGGTGACAGAAAACTAACCTGCACACTAAGGATCTATTAAGTTGGAGAAAGGAAGTGGGAATTCAGTGACAACTGAACCTTTGTTATATGCATGCCAGCATGACTTCTTGTAGTACAATAAGCATCCATAAGTGATAGATCATAAAGAGGAAATTATGATTCTAACATGAGAAGAAAATGGAATGTGAGAAAGCACAATCCAAGATGTAGATATCATTCTAATGAAACTGTAGTATACAAAAACACAGAGGCATAGTGGAAATGCACTGAAAGAATAAAACATTATGAAATTTCAGTTCATTGATTGTAGCACAAGATAAAAAAGTTAAGTGCCAGGGGCTGGAGAGATGGCTCAGAGGTTAAGACCACCGACTGCTCCTCCAGAGGTCCTGAGTTCAAGTCCCAGCAACCACATGGTGGCTCACAACCATCTGTAATGAGATCTGGCACCCTCTTCTGTATACATAATAAATAAATAAATCTTAAAAAAAAAGTTAAGTGCTAATTGTAATGCATAGGATCTCAACAAACATTTTGAAACGTTTATCTCCATGACAGAAAACTTATCTTCTTAAGAAATAACCTTAAAATGTACCTAATATGTACAGGGTAACACTACTAACAATTATTTGATCATAATGAAATATAAATAGCTGATATTTAAAAAGGAAGGAACATGCTTTTTGGTTAGGATTTAATATAATAATGAACTTTTAATTTGCTCATTAGTGGAAAAAACTGGAATAATAGACTTTTGGCAATAATCCAAATATATTATATAGAAAGATATAAAAAACTATCATAATAATGTATACATCACAGCAAATGTAAAGCAGTGGCAAAGGAAAATTCATAGCTATACAATGGGCTAGTTACAGTAATGAAAAAGGAAAGTAGCATCCAGCTTAAACCAACAATTTAAGAACCACAAAGTAAATGAAAAGAAAGGACAAGAGAAATAAGGGTAAGAGCAAGACTGAAGAAGAGGATAGACACGGTATCCTTAAAAACATACAGGATTAGGATTTAGTATTTAACAAAATTTACAAATCATCAAGAAAACCAAAAGAAAAAATATGCATATAAAAAGTATACAAAAACAAAGTAACCACGATGAGCAATCACATTTCAAAACTGTAAGTTACTACTTTGAAGATACCTCAGAAAAATAAAAAAGAAACAAAATGCAAATCTTGACACAAATTTTAAATCCAGACATAATAGCACATTATGAAAACATTTCCATTAGAAATAGTAATCTTAAAACACTTTGTGTGGTAGTCATGGCAGACCAGCACCGTATAGTTAGGAAGGTCCCAAATATGAACTCAAGACTATGTTCCAAGTTCTCAGCCAGATGCCAGGTAGAGTTGCATGGCGAGACACATGGTGAGAGCGTTTCCTCTGCCAAAAAAAAAAAAAAAAAAAAAAAAAAAAAAAAAAGGAAAAGAAAAAAGAATTCTACCTCTCAGCCAGAAAAGAAAAAAAAAATAAAGGGAAAAAAATCTTAAATAGATCAAAAATTTGCTTTTAGGGAACAGAGAAAGTATTGAGTGGGAGCATAAGGAACAGAGGACAGCAATTGCATCAAACTTAAATGTTTTATTATGACAATTCTACCAGCATTCATACACATAGATCACCAATTCTTTTTCATCTTAAATCATACAAAATGAAAAAATCTTTTCTAATATTTTTGTGAAGTTAACATTAGAGGCTGGATTTTATTAAGATATTTTATATAAAATAAATATTACTCACAAAGAGCTATGCAGTCAGCAGAAAGGTGTGTGCTTTCCACTGGTTGACTTGCAAGTACTTAACAATTCCCAATAAAAGTCTTAAAATCAATTTTTATAGACCTGTAATCGAGTTCATATAGAAACAGACTATGTAGAAAAAGAAATGTCTAAGAAACCTTGTATTAGGGGACTAAGTCTACCAGTTATATATGAACACAAAAAGGTTTCCATAAGTAATACAGTAAATATCCCAGTGGTCTATGAACAGAAAACAGACTAGTGGCAACAGTAAAACATTGGGCAATTGATATGATATCTGTAAATATATATGAAGATGACATCTCAACTTGTAGAAGCAAAGATAAACTTTTTAGAATAAAGATTACTGAGACAATTGGGTGCATTTACAAACAAAAAACAGAAAACACTTTATTCACATTCACACACACAAGAAAGAAAAAACATTGGAAAAGACTCTGATAGGCTCATAACAAACACAGTGAATCCTAGATGAACCAAAGACATAAACATAGAAAGTTAAAAAAAAGATTAAGTCATAGCTATACTAGGAGAAACCATGGGTGAATTTTTCCTTAGCACCATAGTGGGAAAGGGGTCCTAATCATGACCTAGAAGCCTAGTCAATGGAATAATGGACTGATGGACTGTTCAGTGTGTCGATAAACAAGTATGAGGAGCTGGATATAGTGGCTCATGTCTTTAGTCTCAACACCTGAGAGGCAGAGTTATGTGTTTGAGGCCAAGTTTGGCTACATAGAGTGGGCAGCCAAGCCTACATAGTGAGGCCTTTTCACATTAAAACAACAACAAGTGTTCTGCATGTTAAAAAATTAGATTTCAAAAGACTATTTAAGAAGAGAAAATATATGTTGCATCCATCCCAGACGAACAGTTAATATCTATAACATAAAAGAATCAATTCCAACAAACAACTACTAGAAAACAATAGGAAAATTGGCAAAATACATAAAGAAAACTTGATTCAGAAGGTATAAATTCAAAAAAATGACTAAAAGACTGTTTTTCAGGCATGGGGAGACAATGGCTATAATTTCCTCATTTGGGAGGCAGATATCCAGAACAATTTAGAACATTTAACCTTTAAAATAATACATATAGTGTTTTTTTTCTTTCATGTAACCATCATCACAAAAGTTAGCAGTAGTAGAAGATCCCTGATTTTATACCATACATTCTAGTGACCAAGTGACCATAGTTTAAATACATATTCCATCTACATAATAGTCAAAGCATATTTCAATTACTGAAAATATTAAATGGAGCACAAAACTACCATAGTTTATGGTTTTTATGAAAATGGCTCCCTAGCACCTAATGTAGGATGACAAGTGATGAGAAATACATTACAAGGATCCATGGTGGCTCCAAATTATTTTCTTTGGTTGGAGATAGACTGATCTATTTGCATACAATTTGATTCCATTTATTTCCCAGATTTATGGGTAATTTCCAGGACTAGAAGCTATGGACTAGTCACAGTACTGGAACTAAAGTACTGACTCATGAACGGTAGGATACAAGTTGTATAGAACCATGATAAGATTGAGGAACTTTTGTTTTCTGCTTAACCATGTCTGTTCCTCTCCATATGATCTCCCATGGGCATGCCACATCACTGTCACTCCGTACAATATGGCCTCCAAGGAGAGTAAGTTGGTTGTTGAAAAGGAGATGGGAGACTTCCAGGCTTCTATAGAAATACTGGTAGTTAGTGTAGTACTCTTCCCTAAAGATAGTTACTGTTTTCTTTGTGTCCTCTCAAGAAGATACTGGCATTTCTATGTGATCCTTGTGAACTCCAAACACCACACATATATAAAGAGCATACATGCATCTGAGCACTATAAGTGTATACTATCTTCAATAAAAGGAAACAGTCCTTACTATAAATGAACATAAGGTCAACACACAAAGACAAAAAAAATGAAGTTCATCAATAAACTAGAGTACAATTTGAAGGGGATAAAACCACGCCTAAGCTTTTGCTCTTGACAGTGGTCTGGAGATCAAGTTATTTCCAAGAAAGCATAACTTAAGGAAGAGTAGAGCATCTATCCTTAAGATGCTTGGCAGCTCTTTTCCAGGTCAAGGCAACTGCATCTGCAAATGGCCTGAAGAATGTCCTAAAATGATAAAAAGCTAGACTGGGCAGAGAGTGGTGCCTATGGGAAGAGTGGCTTCATATATAGTTGTAATGAGGTGATTCCCACCCCTAAGCTGTGGTGCAGAGCAGTCCTTGTCGTTGGTTGTTTTTTACTCTTTGTTCTTTGTTCTCTGGGGCCCTACTACCCAACTCCCAAATAATTACAGTGATACTTATTCCTTCTTATGAATGCCCAGCCTTAGCTTGGCTTATTTCTAACCAGACTTTCCTGAGTTGAAGTATCCTGTCTGTCTTTTGCCTCTGGGCTTTCATCTTTCTATATAGACCTTTCCTTACTACCTACACTGTGGCTTGCTGTATTGCTGGGTGACTGGACTCAGAAGTCTTCTCTTTTACCTTTCACTCTCCAATCCTCTCTTTTTTCTCTTTCTATTTATTCTCTCTGCATGCCAGCTCTTCCTATTCTTTCTCCTGCCTAGCTATTGGTTGTTCAGGTCTTTATTAGACCAATCATGTGTTTTAGATGGGCAAAGTAACACAGATTCCAGAGTTAAACAAATATAACATAAAATAATGCAACACATCTTTGTATCATTAAACAAATGTTCCACAGCATAAAAGAATGTAACACATATTTAACTAATGTTCTACAATAAATCCTTTTTCTTTTCCCATGTATAATATAAAGACTTGTAGGTGCTAAGTAGCTGACTGCCATGATCTACATCATGATTAAAATTCAGACTGCTGTGAGTAGTATACAATAATTGAGTCATGCTATTAAATTAAAGCAACAGTTACCTTAGGTAAGAGGCAGATTGTGTTAGACTACATTGGAATATCAGCAAAAATGCATAGGAGTATAATAATTAGTGAGGGCTCTTTTCATTGTCTGGATGCTAGGGGTTTAAGAAAAAGAAAAGTTCAGGGCAATCCAGAATTCTGGTTTCAGAAAGGCAATCAAATAATGACATTTCCTAAACTGGCAAAGCTCTAAATATCTTTGTATTAAAATCACTTTATTATTAAGCCTTTATTAATGATACCTTTTCTGTTTCTATCAAGACTCCTGTAATCAGCACTTGAAGAAGTGTTCAACACCATCAGTTTATAAGGAATTTGAAGAAGAATATACAAAATATCATCCATAACAAACATAGTTAGAAGTAGAAGAAGAGGAACGGGAATAGGAGGTGGGAAAAAGGAAACATGGAAGAGAAGGAGGAGGGTAAAAGGAATGGGAAAGGGGAGGAAGAGAATGTGATAAAGAAAGAATTAAGAGACAGAAAAATAATGTGTTGGCAAAGATATAGAAAAAATCTGAATGCTTGTATACTGTTGATGTGAAGGCAAGGCTCCTACAGCATAATAATTATTTAAAGGTTTACCTAAAATGTTAAGCATTGATGACTGATTACACTCCTCAAATACATGTATATGTATGTTTTTATTAGAAGTGTTTACAACAGGAGGAAAAGATCAAATAGGTCAGTTTTCCTTTAAGGAATGAGTGGGTAAACAAATTGTAGCTTACATATATAATGGAATTTTATTCACCCATAGAATGAAGTACTGATCCATGCTGAAGGGCAGATAAATATGATAAATTCTGTATTAGTGAAATCAGTCAGACACACATTGTAATATATTATATATTTCCATTTATATTTAAAGTTCAAAGTGCATAAATCATGGAGATCATGAATTAGAGTTGTAGTTTCATGGGTCAGTGCCAACTGATGACCAGGTACTGTGAAAGAAACATGGAGGGGTCTGTCTGGGGGAGGAAATGGAAAGTGGACTGATGTAATTATATTATATTTCAAAATAATAATAAAGAGCAAGATATTCTTTTCAGTTTTTCTGGACAATATCTTAGAAAGCACTTGATACAACATTGTGAACATACTGAAGACCGCGGAAAGATTTACAAAACCGATTGTTTCGTTTTCTGGCTATTACTCAAATCAAACCAACAGAAAGAAACTTCATGAAAACATGATTCTTACACTTTGAGATAAAAATAAATTACAGAGCCAATAGGCAATAAGGGCATCATCTGCCTAAATATTTATGCAATAAGAAATTACCCACCAAGATTCTGCCATTACAAGCCACACTCTGTGTATGTTTAATGATGTAAACTCTGTCTTTGAAGATGAACTAAATAGTAGCTGAAGAAAAAGTTGATATAATACATATCTAAAGATTTTGTTTTTTTCAGTCTGTGAGTCGGAACACCAACACTTACTCCACCTTTGTTAGTCAGAAAAGAAAATCTCTAAACACACTCAGATACAGACGCTGTCAGCTCAGGTCCTGCTATGTGTTCAATCAAGTCAGTTACTCACTACCTTTGTTATCTTATTAATTCCCTATGAATATCATTAAATGATAAATATCCAGCTTTATATACAGAAATGCATGCTGGATTAATAGAACTATGTTATTTTGTCCATACCCTATTCATGCATTCTCTCTCTCCCCTTCCCTTTCTCCCTCCTTCCCCATCCCTTCCCCTCCCTCTTTCCCTCTCATATGTGTGACCTACAGTTTTGAACATGTATCCTGAAACATATGTGCACCCAAGCATGAATATTCTCCATCACTCATCAGTTTCTGCCTTATTCTCTTAATACGAGATCTCTCACTGAAGTCTTATCTTTTTGATTTTCAACTGGAGTGGCAGCCAGCAAGCCACAGCAATTCAGTATTTAATCTCTCAAACTCCAAAGCAAGGTTTGCAAGCATGCTTAGCTGTATCCAGATTTTAAATGGATGTTGGTATCCAAACTCAGATCCTCATGCTTTGCATATAGCCACCCTTACACAATGAGTCATTTTCCTCTTCTCTATTATCTCTCATATTCAAGTTGCTGTTATCACTCTAACATACAGACACTACAGTGAGTCTGATCCTTCATTTATATTGGGTAAATTGAAGAAATTAACAAAAGCAGGCAAACAAACCACTATCCTTTTTAGTTTAGGACTAATGAGATAAATCCCTGGGTAAAGGCAATTGTCCCCAAACTGACAATCTGAGTTTTATCCCTGGAATTCACACAGTAGAAGGAGAGAAATGACTTTAGTGAGTGTTCTTCTGAAACCTCTACCTGCACAATGGCATGCTACTGTTCACACACAGACACATAATCACTAAATAAATAGTATGCCATAATAACAAATCAAGAATTTCCAGAAAAAGCCAACTTAACCATACTTCAGCTACACCTCCCAGGCATCCTGTACTTTGCAGCATCTGTGCAAGCTACATGTGTTAGTCAGAATAGTGAGTCAGAGTGAAAACTGAATTCTAAAATGCCAAGCTCATAAACTATAACACTGGCATTCTAATTATCACCTCACACTAATCATAAAATTCTTTATATAAAGTTGGCTTTTTTTCTCTCCTAAACTTCTTTGAAGTTCCAAAGGAATTTTTTTTTCCTAAAGATATTGCAATTCTATAGTTGGAAATATAAAATTCCATCTTCTAAAACAATTATATTCTTTTCATTGTAAAGTAAATAAAAATTGGAAATACTGAAAGTTCTGAACAAGGCAAAACTAAAGACTATCTAACTATGAACTGGCTGTTAAGAGCTTGGTATATCCCCTCCTGCTTCACATATTTATTTCTTGTTAGACTGAAGTACATCTTTTGAGTTGCAGCTCCAGGCTGAAATGAATTCGACTAGATCCGGTCTGCATTTCATGTCTCATTCGGAACCTTGAACAAAAACTGAAAGAGATTGTAACTAATCTTTAGCACATCTGGCCTTTAGGCACCCAGACTTTAATTCCATCCTTGCAATGGCAATTTTACTAAAAATAGATGACTAAGACCTCCTGTGACTTCTTCCCTTCCAGATGTACCAGCCCTCCTGCTGGCATCCCAGGGCTATTAATTAAAAGGAACAAATATACTTGAACACACATCACTAAATGATCTCCATGGTCTTTGCTTCAGGGATGGAAGATTCAGATATTGAAAGTAATTTCTACCGAGGAAGATTTGAGTTGGATGGGGGAGGGAATAAGGCAATCACTGAACAGCAAGTAGGGATGGTGAAGCTACGACAAATTGTAGGAATAGGAAGATTACATGGATACCCAAGAAGCCTTCAGGCATGGAAAAGAGTATAAATAATCACATTTCAATGCTAACCATGAAAACCTTAAGGTGTTTGAGACTCAAATGTAAATAATGGGGACTATGCAGATATTAGAACATATGTAAATAGACCAAAGGAATGAAGTAACATTCTGAACCCAAATATGGAAAGTCAAAACACCAGGGAGACTTCTAGGAACTTCACAATACATTGGATGAATGGAGCACAGGATATAGTTAACTGGACTACAATGTCTACAGAAGAATTCAAGGCCAATACACAAGGTTTCAAGGGGAAGAAATAAGGTATGAGGGATATGGTTTGGGGGAAGATATCAATAGAAAACCAGATATAATCAGGAAGGATGTCAGTATGCTGCCACCATCCTGAAAAAAAGCAGCCCTAGCGTAAATTTAGTTTGTGATGAGAGTGTTACATGCAAAAAGGAGGGGGAAGAAGAAAGGATGAAAGGGGAAGAGGGAGTGGAAGGAACAAGTGGGTGGAGGGGTAAGAGAAGGGGGAGGAGGAAAAGGAAGAAGAATTGAAGAAGAAGGAGGAGAAGAAGGAGAGGAGGGGGGAGAGGGAAGAGGAGGAGGAGGAGGAGAAGGAGAGGACGGGGAGAGGGAGGAGGAGGAGAAGGAGAAAGAAGAAGAAGAAGAAGAAGAAGAAGAAGAAGAAGAAGAAGAAGAAGAAGAAGAAGAAGAAGAAGAAGAAGAAGAAGAAGAATAGAAGACATTTTTATATGCATGTCCAGAAGCATAGAACACACCTGCTGAGATGGACAAGCATAGTTAGAAGATATTGCTGTTACTGCCTGCAGTGGGTCAGAGTGTTAATGTAAGAAGTAAGAAGAAACCATTCCTCATGGTTTGACTGGTATGAGGACAAGTCTAAGGCAACTGTGAATAGGATGCAATGTTTTTACTTAAAAACTTTGTAGGCAAGACTGTTATACAGAGAGACAATTGCAGAGGGGAAAGCAAAGCTAAGAAATTTAGCATATTGAAGGCTTCACGAAAGGTTTTCTTTTGCAATACTGACTGAAGCACCAACCTGCAGCTGCACTCCCAGAGGTCAGCCTGCTCATTGCACATCCAAAGAATAGGAAAAGACAGTGATGACCCAGTAGGCCAAGAAGATCAGGCAAGGTTCAAGACGAATACATCTTGGCCTACACCAGGTTGTTCTAGTCCTTCTTCATCTCCCAAGTGTCCTCTGTCATTTGACTTTGATGTTTCTGCTACCCAACACCCACCTGATTGCTCTACCTTCTTGTCACTCTACTGACTCATAGAGCTCAAGCATGCTTACCTTTTAAAAGAACATATTTATAATCCCAAGGTCCTTCACCTGGTGAGGTAAGATACTTACATATTCCTTTTCAGAACCAAACAAATATAACACAACATTTTTCTTCAGTATGGCTTTATACTGGCTTATGATGTAGATTGAAAACTAACAGAAACACAAGAAAGTGTCTCACCACTTGCCAGGTGGCCATGTTCTGTGGCTGATTTACTAAATTTCACTACTAGGAGCCAATATCTACTGAAACACCTGGCATCACTATCTTCACAAAATGATGTCACCTTTAATATATTTCATAATATCAATTCCATCTAAAATAAAGTTCCTTCTAGCATATGGATCAGTGTTACTATCTCAATAGCTGAATTCAGGATCATGTAAATTATTTTCATGTCTGAATCCAATGCATAGCTATCTATTTTCTAAGACTGTTAAATAAAAACAAAGCAAAAATGTACAGACATCTGGTCAAATGCACAATGACTTACTTAGTCTTTGGTCATATTTGCAGTTACAGCCCATTTCTGCATCCTAAAAGTTTTGCTACTTTATTATTAAGTTCCTTGATCTCTATAATGTTTTTCTAATTATACAAAGCTAGAGTAATTCATTCCTTAATGTCTACCAATAATACTTTCCTGAGACCCAATAAGAACTCACGTGTTGTCTTTCAATTCTTACAAAACTGCCTCTTGTATGCCAAATACCTGGTGATGAGTGAGCAGCTATACTCGTCTGAGATACGAGACTCTGGACACAGACAGTAAGCATCCAATAAAGGTAATTATGAGATTACTACTCCTAAGGATTTATAAATTTTCCTAGCAAATGTTTCTATAGTTTTCTCCAAAATAGAGGGTGCTTGTCTTATTTCTTTTTTTGTGTATGCATATCAAATAAAAATACTTTTTCATTTATTCCTCGTTAGCTATAAATTTACAGAACATAAAAATACATAAGTACAGCCAGTTCCTTTTCACCAGTAGAAAACCCATCACTAACTAAAACAGATGCTGGGTAGATTCCTAAATGATGGAGGTAACAAATGTGGTTAAACTGCAGAGGAGTGAAACTGATAAATTTTTAAATCACAGCTTTTTAATGTAACAGCTTACTCTTTAAAATTTTAATGTGTATTGCAAAGACAATATAAAAGATGGCATACATCAGTCTAAAATGATAAAAATGTCATTATGACCTTCATGGGTTTTTGTCTAGCCTAAGTAATCCCAGTAAACCCTACAGACTGAAGAATGCATCTTCAAACATTTACTGCTCTTGCCCTTGATTATAGTCATCTCTGTCTCACTTTTGCATTTCTCATTAATGTATCCTTTCTTAGAAGAATTAAACTAAAATAGGAAGGCTTTAAATAAAAGTTAGTGACTTGTCAAGGAGACTGGCTTAGATCCTGATACTATGGATTTTCCTTGTTTCAATCATATCAAATCTGTCTAGGCTGTGCTTTGCTATTCTAAAGAGTCAGCATCTCTATTTTGAAAGATTTACAGTTTTGTTTTAAGAAACCCCTTGTGGTAATTTTTGTCATGCAAATTTCCATTTGAAAGAATAGACTTGCAATGTATTAAAATTAAAGCAGTCCTGCTTCTGACCAACATATCTGAGACTAATTTCTGAAGAGCAGAGGGTTATAGAAGGAAAACCTAGACAGCAGCCCAGGGCTCTGATAGCACCATGTTCTATCTGTGTGTTTAGTATAAGTCCTTCCACTATGGTCCAGGGGGCTATGACTACCTTGGGGAGAGCAGAAATGATATTTAGCATCACAGATTTTAAAAAGTGTTCTGCTTTGGAAATGATTCCAATCCAAAATTCTGTAAGCCTAGAATATTTTGTTTCTCAGAAAAAAAAAGGTTGCAGTCAGGATGAAAGGTGGCAAGATTCTAACTATGAGGGAAATGAGAACAGGGAGGTGACGGAGCTTTAGTGCAGCAAAGAGGAGTAGAATTGTTGCATGCTGTGGAGGTGGTTGGGACACCCCTGAGTACTAAATCTCATCCACTTCACAATTTTGTGAGGTGCCAATCGGCTATTTAGGGGAACTGTAATTGCTTCCCTTCTTCTGACTACTTCCCAGGCATGTTCTCCAGAGCAATCCAAAGGATTACCTTTCCAACCCAGTGCAAATCTTCATCTGCTGAGACAGATGATCCAACTGTTTCCCTCTTAATTCACACTCAGTTGTGATGGCAGATAGCCCATTGGTGTTATAGCTTCCAAAAGAGGAGTCAAGTTATCCAAAAAATTGAAGAGTGACATTCAGGCAGCTGTGGTGAAAGCATTTCTAATTTTGAGTGGGGGGCTACTTTGCACAGGGCATGCCAGCCTTGCTTGGGGTTTGCCTTCTGTGTTTCTAACAAACATTCGACTGCTACCCCATCCATACATTGCTTCTTCTAGACATCAAAGACACTTCTCCCACTTTGGCTTTGAATTTTTTGATTGATTTGGGTAGAGGTGGAGGATAGCTATCTCCAGGGCAACTGTTACATGCCACTGGGGCACTTTCTCCCTCTGAAAGTTTCTCTCTCTGTCTCTGTCTCTCGAATAAATTCTTGACAAATTTCTCAGTGTAAAATGTTAACTTGAAAAAGTATCACTGTTTGTAATATTACGAATATTGGAATCCCTAATATAGATTTTTTTAAAAAACATTCATTAATTTTATGTGAGTGTCTGCCATGTTTGAAGTTCATTGTGCTTCTTGGCCTCTATCAAGTGTTAAGAGAGCTCTAGACTATTCTGCACATGCTAGCCCGAAGTCTCGGAAACTTCTTAAGCATTTCTGGCTTTCCCAGCAATCTGACCTCTACTTTGCTCTTACACAGTTTAGAGCCTCTCCCTGCTTCTGTCATAAGTCACACAAAGACTAGGCTGACTGTATTTGTACTGTTGAACAAATTTTAATCACTGTTTGAAGATGCAAGCAGAGGATCACATGGAAAGGAAAAGGTAACTGTGGGACTAGACATCTCTGTGCTTAAGTTCACAGCCAAACATCTGATATCAGGAGTTTCCAGATCATGGCTTTTTGCTCTACCCAAATCATTTACAGAGACTTTTTGTCATTAGATAAATAGAAGTGCCTTCATTTACTCAAATCTATGTTACTTCTGGTGAGTTGAAAGAAAATGGCCCCCAAAGAGAGTGGCACGATTTAAAGGTGTGAACTTACTGAAGGAAATTGTCACTATGAGGTTGTACTTTGAGATTTCTTTTTCTCAAGCTTCCCTCAGTGTGACAGGCAGTCAACTTCCTGTTGCCTCTGGATGAAGAAGTAGGACTCTCAGCTCCAAAACCATGTCTGCCTGCATGCCACTATACTACTTGCCATGATGATAATAAACTGAACCTCTGAAATTGTAATGTTTTCATTTATAAGAATGGCCACAGTCATGGTGTCCCTTCATAGCAATGAAAACCCTAACTAAGACAAAAGTTTGTGCCAGGAGTGGGGTTTTGCTGTGATCGGCCTGATCATATGTTTGTTTGGAATAATATAGGCTTTGGTACTTTGGATTAGGAAAGCAGTGGCTTTAAGCACTGCCTAATGGAGCATGCTAGTAGAAGCCTGGAAGACAATGGTGCTGATAATGGTTTGAAATGTGAGGAGCTGGCTCAAGAGGTTTCAGAGAAGAATTTTAGTGTGTTGCCTAGATATCATTCTTGTGATATTTTGGTGAAGAGAGTGGCTGTTTTTTGCCCTTGTCTGCCTGTGGTTAAAGTGAAAAGTTTTGGATTTATTTCCCATGGCAGAAGAGATCTCAAACCAGCCTAGTATAGACTGTCATGTGGATATTAATGGTAACTTTAATGAAGATATATAATGAAATGGTGCAAGCTGAGCAAGGAAAAAAAAATTGAGGAGAAAAAGGCCACCAGAAAGTGGAATGGAACTAAATCCTATGTTCAAGGACATAAACAGAGTAAGAAATGGAATAAAGGGAGTGGTGACCTCAGGGCACGAGCCCATCCAGCTAAGTTTCCAACTTGTGGAATAGAATTGTGTTGCAGTCACAGAGCAGAATGGGAGATGTGGAGAGCATTCTCATATCAAAAGATGCAGAGGTTGGAGTTTGCATAGCCGGTTTTTGGTCTTATTTTGGTACACATTTCCTCACTATGCTCCCTAACCTGTGTTTTAGAATGGTAATGTTTATTCTGTGCCATCATATGTTGGAAGTATGCCCCTCTTTTTTTATTTTGATTTTATAGGGGGATTATGGTTAAGAGGTTGCAATCCATCTCGGAAGAGACCTTGGACTTTGGACTTTTAATCACTATTGAGACTGTGATAAACTATGGGGACTTTTGAAGTTTGAATGCATTTTTGTGTGTCTGTGAGCCTTTGGGAGCCAGGGAGTGGAATGTAGTGGTTTGAAATATGGTTCCCAAAGGGAGTGGCACTATTAGGAGGTGTGGTTTTTTTTTGTTTTTTTTTTTTAGAGGAAGCGTGTCATTATTGTGGGTGTGGGCTTTGAGGTCTCTTTTTCTCAATTCTGACTAAGACATTACAATTTGAGGAGGAAAGCTGTGTTTATGCAGATTTTTTTCCCTCACTGTTAACTTTGTAATGTTTATTGATAAGGTACATTGTAGATACTTCTGAAAAACATTGACAATAATGTTTGTTCATATGAATGGTACTAAAGTTTCCTCCAGAAACTTCCAAGAAATGTTATGAGACTCACAAGGCCTCTCTGTTGAGACATAAAAATAGTTTAAAAATGTTGGATGTAGAACCCTTTGGTGTTATCACTTCCTAAAATTTGTATGATGGACACATCATATAATGTAGCTTTCATTGGACATGACAGAGGCTGGGCTTTTTCATGATACAGCTGTCAGAGTCACTCAAGTCCCTTTAAGTAAACAAAATAAACTCACTTGCTAATTAAGTGGGACTTACGAGAGATAATTTCTTTGGTTTCTTGCTTATAACTCTATTGACTGACAATAACAGATCCCTAGCAAATGTCACACAACAAATGGTTACTTCTTTCTTCTCTCTGAATTATAATTGTCCAACCAAAATAGCTTCTTGTTAGCTTTTCTACTAACTGTTGATAATTGACGTGCTTGTTTCTCCTTTGAAGAATTCTGCATTTGGCTGGAGCGGTTGAAAGAGGTTGCCACCAGGCCTGATTACCTAAACCTAATTTCCAGAATCCACATATTTGATGTAGGGAAATTTCTCCTGTATGTTCTCCTTCTACCTCCAAATACGGGTAGAGATGCACACTTATGCATGTATAAAATACATGAAAGAAAATAAACAGTGATCCAAGAATTTTAGGAAACTTGAATTAAAAATAGAAATTTACATTTTTCCTGCTTTGTGTGGCCCACGTAGTTTGGTACTCATGCCTTTACACATTTCATCCTCACTGTAACTCAATGAGTTATGAATAATCAATATCTTATGATTGTGATTTTCATTTTGAGGAGGGAACAAGTTTTAAGAAATATCTTCTGTTTACCCAGTCTGTATAATAAAGAACAACTCATACATAAATCCACCTAAATACTTATCTATTACAGTGTACTATAGCTATAAAGCATGTTATCAAATTCTGTTTTCTTCTTTTCATTTACTTTTTCCATTCGTTTTATATAACAGATGTAAGACAAATTGCTAAACAGTCTTACAGATAAAAATTCTGGAACCAGATATTGGGGTGAAAACTGAAAGATCAGAGGAATAGGACAAGCCACAGCCAACCTCACCTTACCAACTCCTCAGCCTCCAGAAAGAGCTACTTCTTGTATACTCATGCCTATGTACCTTTCTGTGCCCTGCCATCTTACCTCCTCTCTCTGCCCAGCTCCATAATTTTCCTCTTTCCACACAGCTCTATCACTTCCTGTCTGTCTGTACAAACTTCCAGACTTCTGAGGTTAACTAGCACTGAGATTAAAGGCATGTGCCACCATGCCTGGCTCTGTTCCCAGTGTGGCCTTGAACTCACAGAGATTCGGATGGATGAATCTCTGCCTCTGGAATGCTAGGATTAATGTGCTACCACTGCCTGACCTCTATATTTAAAAAAATGGCTGACTGATCCCCAGATAAGCTTTATTGGGGTGCATAAATAAAATATCACCACAATCAACCATAGTTTCCCCCTCTCCTTTCTTCACATTTTGTCTCCCCTCTTTACATGTATTCCCCACCCCCCAAGCCACTCCTCCTCCATTCTGAAAGGGGCAGGCCTCCCACAGGAGTAAAAAAAAAAACATGTCATTCATATCACACTGAGGCAAGACCAAGCTCCTTCCAATGTATCAAGGTTGAGCAAGGCATCTCTGCATGTGGAATAGGTTCCAAAATTCCAGCTCATGCCCAGGGACAGGTTCTGATCCCATTGCTAGGGGCCTTACAAACTGATCAAGCTACACAACTGTCATCCACATGCAGAGGGTCTAGATCAGTCCCATGCAGGCTCTCTAGCTGTCAGTCCAGCATCCTTGAGCATTTACTAGCTTAGGTCAGCTGTCTCTATGGGTTTCTCCATCATGGTCTTGACCCCTCTGGTTCATACAATCCCTCCTCCCTATCTGTCAACTGAACTCTTGACTTGTGCTTGGCTGTGGATTTCTGCATCTATTTTCATCAGGTACTGGATGAAGGCTCTCTTTTGGCAATTAGGGTAGTCACCAATCTGATTACAGGAGAGACCAGTTCAGGCACCCTCTCCACTATTGCTAGGAGTCTTAGACTTTTCAAGACAGCTTTATAACTTGACTATATTTGGAGCAATCCTCAACTTATTTAGTTCATATGTCATTGCTAATTGTAAAGGTTGTAGTTGAAAATTTTCTCAGATAGGAGCCCATGTACATAAACAATGACCAGGTCCAGAACACAGTCCCCTTTACCCAGTTTTTTTTTCTTTTTCTGATAATCTATCTGTCATTTAGTATTCTATAGTCCATACTATAGATGGCCAATCATGCAATCTCTAATATAAAGATGACAATTATGAACACATGACAATCCACAATTTCCTTGCACATGAACTCTCTGATGCACACACTTATGCAACTACTTCCTGGCTTGATTTCAATGGTTTTGTGCAAGCTCAAGCAAGCCAATTTTCAAAGATTCCTATGAGTATTA
This sequence comes from Peromyscus leucopus, assembly GCF_004664715.2. NCBI lineage: Eukaryota > Metazoa > Chordata > Mammalia > Rodentia > Cricetidae > Peromyscus > Peromyscus leucopus. Next base: position 12,939,321 of record NC_051086.1, read on the forward strand.
TAAATATCTAAGGTAAAAGTTTTTGTACTAGTTGGCTTTCTGTTGTTATACCTCTGACCAAAAACAACTTGGGAAAGAAAGGGTTACTTCAGCCCACATGGTACTGTCATTTAACAGGGTAGTTGGGACAGGAGTCTGGCAGCAAATACTGAAGCAAACTACTGGGAAATATTGTGTCTTGGCTTATAGAGCTAGCTTTCTTAAATTGTTTGTCTGCCTGTTTAGGGATGGTACTGCCCACAGTGGGCTGTACCCCCTCCATCAATTAGCAATTAAGAAAATGTCTCACAGACACACATACATAGACACAGACCACTACAATGTAGGCAGTTCTGTAGGTTCCATAGACACAGACCACTACAATGTAGGCAGTTCTATAGGTTCCTTTATGTTCTATATGGGTCTTGGTTTATGTCAAGTTGCCAACTGCAGCCAACTATGGCAGCTCTATAAACAACATTTTCCAGTCTCATTTCTCATCCAAGAGCACTCTCCAGGTACTTTTGATTTTAGTATTGCAAAGTCATAGATTGCTGAGTTCTTTCATGTCACAGGATGTCAGACATTGATGCCATATTTGGTGAACAAATGGTAGATCCAGAGGCTGTTGGGACTGAGCTCCTTCAGTGAGAATGAAAGAGAAAAGGGGAGGAGGGAGAGGGAGAACATCAGATAGTAATAAAATACCATGCTGCTGTTCCCCTTTTCTGCTCAGTTCCTAATAAAAATTAGTTTCAAAAGTTTTTTTTTCTTTTTATGAAAATAATGGCCACTGAATTTTTTTTCATAAAACTTTATAAACTTTCTCCCACTTAGCCAGTTTCGAAGTTTGAAATCTTGTTTGACTTCCTATCCTCTCTGCTACTATCAGACTAGCTAGATGGAATATAAAAAATAGTATTTATTAGAGAGGAAAAAAGCTCATTTAGAAGCCAATGATAAGAATTCTAATTACTTTTCCTGAAGATGTAATTATACAGAGATAACTTCCAATTACAGAAATAGTGGAGAGATGAGAGGGAAAAAAAACATAATTCAATACACCCAACAATTATTTCCTCAATGATTACAGATCCGCAGGTCCTTTGAGACTGCATGAATCTGAACTTTCTTGAGTTCCCATTTAGCACTGTAAGGAGCTAGTTAAAAAATTCTCACCATCTGTGCCATTTCCTTCCAGTGAGCAACATTATACTCAGCCCCCATACCTCTTCTAATCATACAAACTATGTGTTTTAAGTCACCATACTTTGCCCCAAAGATTAAAAAAAAGTACTAAATTTAATTTGGTCGTTGATGGGCATGTGACTTCTTAGCATGTAACTGATTTTTAAGAAAACATTAGGGACTTCTATTAGCATCTGTGTGTTTTCAAATATAGCACTAGATAGATTATAACCCCCCATCTTCAAAATTACGATTGCTATGAATGGAGACAAATGTGTCTATGAAGTTTTTCTTTTATTCATTGCCTATGTCCTATTGAACACACTCATTATTTTGTGTTTTATTGAGTAGACTAAAATTTACACATTGAACAGTATGGTCTTGATGGGCAATTTTGAATTAAATGGCCAAAACATACTTTCATCATTTTGTTACATAAAGTGCACTCTAGTTATTGGCAGATGTTTAATTTTCAAATCAATAAGGTGCTTTCTCAAGCTTTTAAGTACAATGACTAGCTATTAAGCTTGTGGAATTCATATTTTGAAAAAAACAGAATACTGATTCAAGAGGCTTATTTATTGTTTTCCTTCTCCCACCAAGTCAAATGATTTTTAATTGAAAATATTCTTTAGCTTAATAACCTAGATCTGATTATGTAGGTTGGGTATTGACCTCAACCTACAGCAGGTGAGAAACTATTTCAGTCATAGGAGGCCAAACAGATTGATGGCCACTGTTATCAGGTAAAACAGTATTCATCTACCATCAAATTAGAGGAACAACAAAAATGATGACTGTTATTTTTAAAAATCAATCACAGCCCAAATGACAGCATCCATCTTTAGATACATTTCTTTTTCTCCTTTGAAGGTGATGGATTTGAAATTCTTAGCATTGGGATACAGACAAACACTAGGAAAAGAAGGACTCTGAGATGCCCTGTAAATATGACAATGGGTAAAACAAGGAGGAAAATGCATTTGTGAAGTTGTGGAATTTTAAGTGACTACACCTGTAACAAAAAGTTTATCCATGTACAGTCAGTGGGATATCTAGACATTTTAATTCTGGTCAAACAAGTTTATGTCCTCATTCAGCTTTTAGGTTTACTTCCTGTTATAATAAAATTAGGGTATCCATGAGGGCATGCCTTTCATATTAAGGAGCTGGCTCATATAGTAGCTTAGGGGTTGCTTTTGCAATCATTTGATTATGAACAATTTCAAATGTATTTAAAGACAAACTTACAAGACACTTATGAATATATCACCAAATTTCAAAATCTGTAAATTCTCTGTTCCACTGCTTATGGCATCCATCATCACAATCTCAATTCAACTCTATCATCCAAATATGCATATATATCACATATTCATTTGCAAGCAACTTCTGTCCCCTTTCTTCTGAAATACACAAAACAAATCTCAAATATAACTCTATGCCCTGTAACTGTCACATTTGAGATTTAAAGATAAAAGCAAAATGTATTTAAATGTCAAAAACAATTATTCAAATTTAGAATTACATAGTACTCAGTTAGTTTTGAATTGTCTTTCAATTGTCCCAATATATTTACCATTAATCTCTGAGTATATTTTGTTATTTTTCTAATGAAATTAACAGTATTGATTTAATGTTATACTATTCAAGATCCTTAAAATAACTTCACTGTGACAATTTTCAAGCCATATAAACATAGTAAGATTCTAATTAATGTTATAGTTATAAACTCTGTGATAAAAGTAGGAATTCCTTCTGTTCAAATCAATACAATAAAGTCTAATGCAAATCACCACATTGCCTTAAACCTTGTGGCATAAAAAGACAGTGCTTGAGATTTGAACATAGGAGATAGTTAAAAGTGATAAAGATGAAGAATATATATCAACCTGAGGCTTCTGAATTTCCTAGCAACCCAGGCCAAGTTTGAATTGACCTTTGAGTAATGACACTCAGGACTTCTGTACATAAATTTGTTGGGATCAAGTGAAAATATGCTAGGGCTCCCTGAGCATACAATGTAAGCAGTCCATAATGTTGACTCAATATGTTCTGTCTACACTTTCCCTTAGCCTGTAGTGTCCCAGCTTCAAAGTCCTTTCACTGCCCACACAGGCAAGTGTATGTGGCATCTCTGAACACTCAGTATTCTCTCTTTCATGACAACTTTGTGTGTTCTTTCCTTCTTAAACCCTTAAGAAATTTTTCTTTATCATCACTGCATTTGTGACCTTGCTTAGTACTCCACAAACAGATGAATGTGAAGTGGATTCTGTTGAAGTACAGCATCTACCTAATTGTGTGTTCACCTTCAGGTTATACTGGCTAGCTGGGGTCATAGATAAATTAGTGATGCTCTTTACTAATCTCTACAATCTGGCAGAGCTGCCATCTGCTAAGGACAAATAAGTATCGCCCTAGAAGTTCATCTATACTTAACATTGATTTTTTCCTTCTATTTGATAATTCTATTAGATACAAGCAAATTTTTCATAGGAAGAGAAACATCTCTATGTTCTTTCTCTTCTAGGTACCATTGTTGAGTATATGGGAATAACAGCTGTCCAAAATGCCCACATTCCAATCCCCAGAACATGCAAATATCTATGTAAATGTATTAGTTCACATAGCAAGGAGAAGCAAATTTATAGAGAGGGTTCAGCAGTCCTTAAAGATGGTGCATTTACGGTGGTGATCTTGCTGGGCTCATTGTAATTATATAGATCCCTAAAGTACCAAAAAAAGAACAGAAGAGAACAAAAGAGGCAGCAAATTTAGGACCCATTAGTGGCCTCCACAAAATGGAGAAAATGAAATGAATCTGTGTTTATAGTCTCCAGAAAGAAGACATCCTGCTGACAGTTTAACCTCAGCTCAATGAGACTCACTTGAGAATTGTCATCTCCAAAACCTCAGAACTAATATCATGTGGTTTGAAGTCACTGTGATTATAGTAATCTCTGCAGCCAAGATACACTAGTACAGATCCTACTTACATTTTTATCCCCTTTCTAAAGGCTTCATTTTCATATAGTGTTACATCTTTTGGTCAGAGGTTCCCAGCTCATCTCATCGATTTTATTCAAACAATCAGGATATTAGATGACATGCACTACTCAGTTCCTTCATGTGGCTTCTCTAACACCCCACTCTCTCCTTTCTTTCCAGTCACAGCTTCTCCAGGTATTCACACATCCCCTCCTCACCTCTTCATATCCCTGAACTCCAGAGCTCAGTCTTTAGAATCACTTAGTGATGTTTGGTTGTTCATGGCTAAATCTGTTGTTGATAACATGGTGCAGTCACATTTCTAGTTGTACAACTCCAGCTGGACTCTCCCGAACATCAACACTGTCTGGACTCCAAGTTGAGTTCCCAGATTTAAAGCAACACCCACTCTCACTGCCACCGCTTTCTCATATAATAAACACCGTCCTTCCTGTCCCCGCGCTATTCTACCCCTTCCTTTTCACCTCCTACATTCAAGTCATCGGTCTCATTGCTTTTAAAGTACAATAGAATCGACAACCTCTTTACCTCTGTGAGGAGGCCTATTGCTGCTCTCAAACCCTTGTCTGTAGACTTCCTTTTCTTCCTCAACACCTACACACACACACACACACACACACACACACACACACACACACACACACACCACATGAGGAGGGGGATGGAGTGAGCAGCTTTAACCAGAAGTATTTTTATTGCTTAGAAAATTAGCATTTTACTCTTTGATCCTTTCTAGTGATACATTGTCCATTTTTCTCAGGACACAAGCAACACTGTCTATAGGGCCTATGTAGCCTGGCACTGTCACATTTACATTCCAAGTGCTGTTGATCAGACTGCTTATGCAGACGGGCTGGAGGGCCTGCTTTTTTTTGTGTTTGTTTTTCACTTAACATTCCAAGCGCTCACTTGCATGATTCTTATTTTCAGCTGGTGCTTTCTCCAAGAGCCCTCCTCCCTGGTCACTTGCTTTGCTCACTGCCTCTTCCCCTCTTGCTCTTTAGTCAGATGGCATGTTTCCAGAAAGGTGGGTCTCTGCCTTTTTCTATCTTCTCTACCTCACCCTCCCACTGTTACCCAGATCCCTGGAAGTCACAAATTCCCTGCTTGCTTTACATTGGCTTTGACATAAGGCTTTCAACCCCTGAAGTCCTAGAAGATTTAAATGTACTGTATCTCCTTCCTCGTGATTCACATTCAGAAAGAAAGAAAGAAAGGAAGGAAGGAAGGAAGAAAGAAAGAAAGAAAGAAAGAAAGAAAGAACAAAAGAAAGAAAGAAAAAAGAAAGAAAGACAACCAAATAATAATCAACCTAGATACCATCCCATCTTTCCCAACAAGTTCTATTCCTATGTACAGACAACAGAAATTTATATACATAGACAATAGCACATTTTCAAATACTGTCCATATGCTCTTTCTATTAGCACTCTGGATGAATTTTCCACAATTTTCTTATAGTTGAGGAAACAATTATAAGACATCAATACTTTATAATACATATAATAATTGATAATACATAGCTACCTAATAATATTTGCTAATATACAACTATCTAAATTAGTAGCTCATTACCTCAGATATTAAAAGAGGACATAAGTTAAAATCAAAGAACTACTAGTATTTCAATAACAACTGTTAGTGTAGTTGTGTTATTTTGTTGCAAGAATTAGTAAAGGATTTAAACAAAATAAACAAAATCCAACTTTTAACTAGTTAAAATTGTTTTGCTCCCCAGTGGGACTCAAAGGGAACAGCTGAGTCCATTCATTTTTGGGTCTTAGTACTCAGCTATTGAGTACTATTTTACTTAGGCATTGTAGGCTCTCCAAGGTAAAACTGGACATCTTTCATTCTCAGCCAATTATTTTGTAAGGTAACATATGAACTTGGGTTGACACTATTCTGTGACTCAAATTTTACTAGAATTCCACATGCTATAAATTAATATCTTATACAAGCCAACCTTAAAACAGTATAAGTTGCAAGTAATGGAAGAGTATGGCCTCCTCATTCCCTCAATATTATATTGAATTGAAAAGAAATTCCATGTATTTGGATTAAGTCGGAGTAATTCAGAATATTTATTTAACTATGTTGACTATTTTAATATGTTTAAGTTACTTTTTTATAGTATTTTTATTTTATAATTAACTTAATTTCACATATCAGCCATGGATTCTCCCGTCCTCCCTCCTCCCCCCCCCAGCCCTCTCCCCAATTAACCCCCCATTCCCACCCCCTCCAAGGCAAGGTCTCCCCTGGGGAGTCAGTCCAGTCTGGCAGACTCAGCTAAGGCAGGTCCAGTCCCCTCCTCCCTACACCAAGGCTGAGCAAAGTGTCTCAGCATAGGTCCCAAGCTCCAAAAAGCCAGCCCATGCACCAAGAACAGGTCCTGGCTCCACTTCCTGGGGGCCTCCCAAACAGTTCAAGCTAATCAACTGTCTCACTTATCCAGAGGGCCTGGTCCAGTTCCATGGAGGTTTCTCCGCCATTGGTTCATAATTCATGCACTTCCACTAGTTTGGCTATTTGTTCCTGTGCTTTGTCCAACCATGGTCTCAACATCTCTTGCTCATACAATCCCTCCTTTCTCTTGCCAATTGGACCCCTAGAGCTCCACCTGGGGCTTGGCCATGGATCTCTGCATCCACTTCCATCAGACACTGGATGAGAGTTCTATCATGACAGCCAGGGTGTTTGGCCAACTGATCATCAGAGCAGGTCAGTAGTCATTCTCTCGACCATTGCCAGTAGTCTACAGTGGAGGTATCTTTATAGATTTCTGGAAACCTCTCTAGCACTCTGCTTCTTCCTATTCCCCTGGGGTCTTCATTCATCATGGCATCTCCCTCTCTATTCTCCCACACTGCTCCTGATCCAGCTGGTACCTCCTTCTCCCCTAAGCTCTCTTTCCCCTGACCCTTGCCCTTCATTAGCACTCCCACCCCCAGTTTGCTCATGTAAATCCCATCATCAATTTCTCTGTTGTTGGGCAATTGCCGTGTCTTTCTTAGGGCCCTCTTTACTAGGTAGCCTCCCTGGAGTTGCGAGTTGCAGTCTGGTTATCCTTTGCATTACATCTAGTATCAACCTCCCTCAAGATCCAGCTATTCCACTCTTGGTCATATACCCAAGGAATGCTCAATCATACCACAAGGGCACATGCTCAACTATGTTCATAGCAGCATTATTTGTAATAGCCAGAACCTGGAAACAACCTAGATGCCCTTCAACTGAAGAATGGATAAACAAAATGTGGTACATATACACAATGGAGTACTACTCAGCAGAGAAAAACAATGACATTATGAGGTTTGCAGGCAAATGGATGGAACTAGAAAAAATCATCCTGAATGAGGTAACCCAGACTCAGAAAGACAAACCTGGTATGTACTCACTCATAAGTTACTTTTTTAAAAAGTACACAATTTGATGTAATCATATTCTAGTAGTAAATTGAGAAAAAACTTACTACAAAAATCTTCTGTCATCATGAAATTTGTAGGCAAATGGGTAGACCTAGAAAGAAATCATCCTGAGTGAAATAACCCAGAACCAGAAAGACAGATATGGTATGTACTCACTTAAAAGTGAATGTTAGACGCAAAGCAAAGGATAACTAGGCTACAATCCATAACTCCAGAGAAGCTAGGTAAAGAAAAGGACACTAAGAGGGCACACATGGATCACCCTAGGAAGGAGAAAGTGTTAAGATCTCTTGGCTAAACTGAGACGGGGAGCAGAGGGGAAGGGATGGGAAGGGATTGGAGGTGGGAACATGGGAGAGAGACGGGGAGGGAGAGCAATGAAAGAGATATCTTGACAGAGTGTACCATTAAGGGGATGGGGAGAAAGCCGCAGCTAGGGAAAACCCCAGGAACTCACAAGATTGTCTCCAGCTAAGGCTCATAGCAATGGTGGAAAGGGTGCTTGAACTAGCCTTCCCCTGCATTCAGATTGGTGTCTACCCTAACTGTCATCATAGAACCTACATCCAGTGACAGATGGAAGCAGATGCAGAGACCCACAGCCAAGTACTTGGAGAGTACTTGGCCAAGATTCTGGAGTTCAATTGAAGAGAGGGAGAAAGGATTGTAAGAGCAAAGGGAATCAGAATCATGATGGGAGAAACCACAAAAATAGCTGACCCATGCTAATGGGAGCTCATAGACTCTGGATTGACAGCTGGAGAACCTGCATGCGACCGAACTAGGCGCTCTCAATGCTGATCAAAGTTGTATGGCTTGTTGTGTTTGTGGGTTCCCTGGCAATGGGACCAGGACTTATCCTGGGTACAGTAACTGGCTTTTCAGACCTCATTCCCTATGGTGCAATGTCTTACTCAGCCTTGATGCAGGGGAGAGGGGCTAGGTCTGTCCCCAACATGGTATGACAGCCTGTGTTGACTACCCAAGGGAGGCCTTACCCTCTATGAGGAGGGGATGGGGGTAGGATGGGGTAGGTGGGGGGGGATCAGGAGAAGAGGAGGGAGGGGGAACAGGGGTTGGTATATAAAAGGAATCAAATACTTTTAATATGAAAATTATATAAAGAATCTTCTAAGACAATCTTAGTTGTCATTTTTGTTCACTTCTGTGCATCTAGTCTATTGCTAAGAATGAAACCTTTTTTTCTTCTTCTTTTTTTCCCTGATCTTTCTTAACAGGCAATTAGCTCTCCTGGGAGACAACAAAAGTCCCCAGCATACATAGGATTCCCCCTACCTACCCTATACCATACTCTCACCATACTCTAAACCTTAGCTCATCAAATATTTTTGTTCCCTATACCAACACTCTTACTTCAGGCAACAGCCTGATTTGTAGAAAGAAAATGAACATTCTTCCTAACCAAAGGGTTGAGCAAACTTATCTTCCAGCAGCTAACTTCACTCTACTCATGACCAGATTCTTCTTGGGAAGCCGAGGAAAACAATTTTATTAAAGTGCTTCAAACACACTTTATTTATAACCCCAGAGACCCTAGTCAATTGTCAATTAGCTCTACCATGAAAGCAGTACCCACCAGGAATATTTTCTAACTTTACACGCCATGTTGTGATGAAAAGTTTATTTTTTTTTCCACTTGAGGGTAAAGAAACTGAAAGCTAATGAAAAGCACAAATGAGGAGGAAGGTAAGGGAGTTGTCTGTGATAATTCTACTATCCTGTCGGCCAGAGAGAGAGCACGGCGCCTCTGATGTTGCTGGTGTATCCCTGCACTGTGGCTGGCAACAGAAACTTTTGGAGCATACAGCTTCATTTCAAACTGATGGTACAGAGGATTTTAGAAAAAGACATAATACACATTATTATTTAAAGAATGTTTAAAGGCATGAAGTATAATCTGTGAATTAACTTCAAAGAAACCAAATCCTGATGCAGATAAGAGGTTCTTAGCTTCAGCAGTCTGATGGGTCTTTGAAGGCCTTTAATTGTATTTTATGTGCTATGTCTTCCTCCTTCCTTTCTGGGAAGCTGAAAATGGAACAGAACGGAATGTTTTGTTTGATGGTTGGTTGGTTTGTTGTTGTTTACCTGAATGAGATGTAAGAACTAAAAAGAATGGCTGAGGCATACGTCCCTGGCTCATCTCCATGATGCTGATCTCAGCCTCTGTCTTCCCCCTTCTTTAAATAAAAAGCCTGACTTTCTGTCACTCATACAAATAACCTGTGTTGGCTTGATCTTATTAGAGAACAAATCTACCTCCACGCTCCCTATGGTGCTTAAAAAGACTTGATTTATTTTTTTCTTTTAAAAAGTATTTTATGCATTTTCAGTTCCCATAACTGAAATTATAAAGCCCTCTGCAAGCAAGATTTGAAAGTGTTACATTGTAGTCTGTAGGCCATGCACAATTGGCTGATTTAAGATACTTTGTGTAATAAAGTTATTTCTGTCAAAATATTACCTTCAATGCAGCTGGGATTTAAGTATTTTCTTCACCTCCCAAGTCAGTGAATCAAATGGGAGAAGAATGCATGTGTTTTTGTCCTTTAATTAAAAACATAATCAGAAACACAACTGCAGACTATCACCTATGAATTAAAATGCTAATTTCTTTCAAAAGAAGAATTTATTTGATGTTCCCTTTGAAACATAAGAAATATACAACAAAGAGAGGAGGAGAAAGATGCCATAGGAAGTCAAACACACATTTGCAAAGCTAATTGAGCAAATTCAACACCATTTGACATTTTGCTAAGAGGAAAGCAGTCTTACAGCTGCATAAAAGAACAATGCAAATAAAGACATGAAAATACACAGTCTAAATTGATCTGCTGAACTCCAAAGCACTATGATAGCCTTGAAGAAAGTGTGAAATTGAACTGTGAGCAACAACAAAGAAAGAAGTTGATCTTCCTACCACCCAAGATCACAGCTGTAGGTGATCTGCCCCTCCTGCTTGGCTTCTCTTTTGGGAGAAATTACCTTATTTGAACAAAGAGAGTCCTAAAGTCCCAAACCTTCCTCGGGGTTAACAAATGAAACCCACAAATGATTCAGAAAGATTTCTCAGTGATAAAAGATGCAAAGGCAAGCTAGGATTAATAAGAAAACCAGGACTGAAAATAGAAACTATTATGTTTCCAACCTACAATAACATACTACATGGATCTGCTAGACATGACTTGTGTCCAAATCCAAAATGTGCACCAACATTTCACTTGTTAAAAATAAAATCAAATTCATATTCTGTGTCTTCTAATAATCACCTTGTCCCTCTACCATTCTCTGCCACTATCTTTCCAAACAACACATTACCGAAATGAAAATGCTGTAATTTACATCCGAGTTCAGGTTGGCACAGAGTTCTCAGTGCTTAAGGTTGCCAGATCGACGCAGAAAAAAAAAAAATAAAGAAAGAAAGAACTTCTTACATTCTCTGCTTGGGATGTCAAACAGCTGCCAGTTAGTGGGCCAATCACATCGCCCCTCTCCAGAGATCCCCATGGACCTCATCAAATGCCAACAAATATTGAATCCATAACTGATGGGAACCTGGCTTCAGGTGATGCTGTTAACCTCCAAAGGTACTTGTAAGGGCTTTTCAATTTAACCTGCGTGTCCTGCAGCTCCTTTCCTGTACCATTGGAAAAATAATGGCTCTTTCCTTTAAAAATGTGGCTTGGGCATGGGCGAAGGCCTGGTGTGCTTATAAAGTTACCTGTCTGCTTTGATATTGGCTTTGTCTTTAATTGCAACGGTGTTGGGGGTGGAAGACGCCACAGCAGGCTTCTTCCTTCTCCAGCCTGATGAGTACTTTGGGGTCTGACTTAATAGAGTCCTGTAGGAATATTTTCACCACTGTTCAGAGGAATCGGGACTATCTTATTAAATTAGTTTCCCTCTACAGTGAGGATTTGTGGGGAGATAATCTGGTGGGGAAGGATGGTTTGTCGATTTGACTTCTTACACTCAACCCCGGGCGGCCTGTGTGCTTTCCCTGTCCCTCAGCTCTTCCAGGGAAGTTTGCCCTCAACCTCCTGGCAGGGGTGAAAAGCACGAGGATGCCTTTTCACATGGAGCTTGCTCCCTGCGTGTGAGTGTAGCATCCTTGCTCCAACATGCCCATGTCACAGTATATTAAATTCAGAGAGGAAGGTTGACTTAGCGCTAGGCGTACAAGGGGGGTTGCATACAGAAAACAACAGGAAACAACTATAGCGGTGAGGGTGTTAAAAAAAGAAGTAAATTATCTCAACAACCAGCTCTGAGACTCTATGGTTATTTGTCCTGTTCACAGTGCCATCACAGTTCTGCCACTGGGTTGATTAGTATTAAAGTAACAATTATAAATAGGTAAAATTCTAAAACAAGGGATCTCTTTCTTCTTCTTTTTCTCACTCTCTCTCTTTTTTTCTACCTAGAATGTATTGGTTAGAGTCAGACTAAGGAGTTCTTTAGGGAACTTAGTTCCTTGTTGAATTTCAGGTTTCTTATGCTGCAAATCCCAGTAGCCCAGAAGAAGTGATTTCATGATTTATTAGCATTCAAACAAACTCTGTATAGATTCTCTCATTCCCAGTTTCATCCTTAATATTCTATACCAACTCCAAGCTTGTACATGTCTAGGTTTTGAACTGAATACAGATCCATATCTGAGATTCCAAAGCACAACAGGTTTAATCGAAAAGTCCTTTTTATTTTTACGTGGTTAGCACTGCATTTTACCCAGCCAAGTTGATGAATTATTAAGCAAATACAACATTAAGAAGGAAATGGTGGACAATCAAGAGTACACAAGAATTAAGCTAATGTTCTTATACATTATGAAATGGAAATATTCACTGAAAGAATTTTCATTCCAAAAGACTGTTTATGAAGCATATACTGTATGCCACACTGTGTGCTGAGAATAAATTTATATTCTTGAATCATAAATTAAACATTTTTTCCTTATTCTCAGAACATGGGACAATGATAAATGGTAGGCTTTTTTAGGCCGCTCAGGTAATCAAGCAGTAGGGTCAAGACTGAAGCCCCATACCATACTGTATCACATTTCCTTTCTACTCCAGGTAAATTCCATTTTAGTGTTTAACTTCAAAAACTAGGTTTTGGAAAGCATGCTTCATTGAAGCTTTCCATGTGGTAGAATGGCGTAGTGGTATTACCAGACTGTTCAAATTTCACTTCTCCCCAAGCACTTAAATGGTTATCTTTTTGTTTCCCTTCTCAATTTCAGTACACACAGTGTTTAGAGCAAACATTTACACTAAAGTACCCATATTGTTTATCTAAATTTTCAGCTTCTTTCCTGGTCAACCACGCCTATCTCCCTGATCACTATACCTTATGGATAATTCATGTATGCATTCTTATAAAATATTTCACTTATGTATTTCATATTTTCTCATGGCCATTATAGTTACTATCTCCAGATTTGGGAATGGGGTTATCTTTAAATTCAAAGAATGGTTTACATGGAAAAAATGTTTTAAGGGATCTTTTACAGTAGTTACCTTCTCTGTGATACTTTGGACCTGCATTTTTTTCCTCCTTGAAGAGGGAGCATGTCTACTTGGTGAGAATTTACATAGAGTCATTCCCTAAATCAGTTGTTTTCTAAAGATTTCTACTTTCTGCTGTCAGAATCATCTGGATGATTCTTGAGATTGAAACTTTCCTAGAAATGGACCAATATACAGAGGTAGGCAGGTAAATATCTGTGATATATATAGTATATAGCCTGTTGTCATTAATTCTTTATTTCAAAGAGCTGAGTCATGTATGTTTGTTCTTATTCCAAATGTAATATTCTGCCCTCATAATACACACACACACACACACACACACACACACACACACACATATATATATATATATATATGAATTATTTTTTCTCTTCTACAATAACCAAATGGATTGAATTTGGGTGTTCTTTAAGAAATGTTCAGAATTTATTATCCACAACAAATCTACTTTACATTCATAATATAGAAAAGAGTTTAATGGTTCTATTAGTAATAGCCCTAAGAAAGTCATTCTGGGAATATGATAGAGTTTTACTGTAGAATAAATATTATAACACTGTTTATTCTGCAAATTAGTGAAGAGCAAATGGGCAGTGGTAATGGATTATGGTAGCTTTTGGATAATGGATTATGGTACTTACCTCTTTGATAATGGATCATGGTATTTTTATGTAATAGAATGCTGTAGAGCTAATAAAATTATGTGATAGAAGATTGAATTTATTCTCATGTGTGTTTGAATAGCAGTAATGTAGTGATACCAATCAATATGGACATTTTGTCTTAACTGAAATAAATAAAAAGACAGAAAAGATATAAATTGTCCTTAAAACTCAGACTTATTTTTGTTGATCCTAAAGTGTTGTAAATGTAACTTGTCAGAAAATTGTAAGCTTTACACAAATTTCAAAACAATGTCATTATTAATTCTTTGAGAATTCCATACAATATATTTTGGTCATATTCACCACCACCCCCAACTCCACCTAGATCCATCCACTTTTCCTACTCACCCAACTTTGTTTTCAAGCTATCTCTACCTGTCTTTATAAACTTATTCAAATTGTATTAGCCAACTACTCAGGAACAGGGCCCCTTGGAGTGTGGTCAATATGCCAGAAGTCTCACATTAAACAGACTCTGCCTCTCTTAGCAAGTTCTATATTATGTGAGTCTTAAAAGCTTTTCTTTTTCATGTGCTGTTTTTTTTTTTTTTTCCTTTTCCTCTTTGGAACATTCCTCAAATTCTTAGTTAATATCATTGTTTGTGCCAACAAAAATTACTACAAGTATGACTAAAGTTATCTTTTTAATCACACTATGTAATAAAACTGAGCTCATTGTAAAATATCTAGGGTCAGTGCAGACCAAGAAAGAGAGCATACAGTATCATGATAAAAGGATTGTATAACAAAGTGGAAGAAAAAACGTATCAAGAAAATAAAGCAGCCCTAAGCCACTTCCTGAATCAATTCTTGGCCTTATTTATTAGGATGTCATGTAAATGTATCTATGCCCAAATCACCTGAAGCCCTGACAAATGATCCTACCCTCTCCCTACATTCTATTTTTGTGCATCTAACCTTGGATTTAAGTGTACAACTTTTGAACACACTGATCAGTTTTGGTATAGCTAAACTTTGCTTGGGAACCACTTGTCAAGGCCAGGTAACTCAAACATTTTCCAACTTTGTATATAAGTACAACTAAACAAATACTTGAAATAGATTTACACATTAATGTTTCTTTACATCTTGTAGGCAAGAAAATCAGACAACATAAATAATCTATTGATGTTCTTTTGATTAGTATTCTGGAATATGGAACTATAATGTTTTGGTATGTTTATATTCATAGTCACTTTCTAATAAACACTCTCCACTAATGGTCATGGGTTTAAAAGGCTTTTTGTTAATATGGTAAGGCTGTGGGTGACTGAGTATCACATCTTTTGAAAATCTCAGCTTTTAATGTAACCATTACACATAGAAGAAATCAATGATTTCATCAGCTTAATAGGGCTATTGCTCTGTGTTCAATTTATTATATGGAGCCATGAGGGTGCCATTGGAGATGGCTTTGAAGATTTCAAACAGATTCAATTTTGGTTTCTGATTCAAAATTCAGAAGATGTTCTTGAAAGGCTATGATACTTGATAGAAATTATACATCAAAATAGTATAAAGAAAAAAACTAATAAAAAATAGAGCTATAATAGGGAAACTGAGCCTGGAAATTGAAGTCAAGGGCATTAAAAAGCAAACTCCTTATGCCTAGTCCCCTGTTCATATTTGGGTACACAATCACTGAATAAAGTTTCAGATTTCATTTCTCTCACCCTCATCTATGCATATGAACAGCAAATATGAAATGATCTCTCTGATTGCTTAGGAACCAGAACTGGCCATGCAAGGACCAGCTTTCTCCGAGTTCTTTACAGAGATGCTGATGCAGAGGACACACACTTTGGGTTTTTATTTTTACTATCTCACTTATTGGGAATCTTGGTAGAAGAGACACTGCCATCATGAAGAGGACAAGAGAGATCTTTTTTTCTTTTTTCTTTTCTTTCTTTTTCTTTTTTCTTTTCTTTTCTTTTTTTTTTTTTTTTTTTTTTTTTTTTTTTTGGTTTTTCCAGACAGGGTTTCTCTGTGTAGCTTTGTGCCTTTCCTGGAACTCGCTCTGTAGACCAGGCTGGCCTCCAACTCACAGAGATCCACCTGCCTCTGCCTCCCGAGTGCTGGGATTAAAGACGTGCACCACCACCGCCCGGCGGCAGAGATCTTCTTTAACCTGTGAAGGGCTGGGATAGTCTCTTTAACTTCAGGGAAAATCGTGAAAATCATGTGGCTTCACATAACAGTCATATTTATCAGCTTATTAATCACCAAGTGTTATCAGCAATAATATTGCTAAGTTGATCTTCAGATCTTTGAGTTCAGGACCTATTTCTAAGTTAGATCTGAAGACCAATGGGGGGTTTTCTTTACAAAACCGACAAAAACCTATTAACGTACTCCACAGACAACAAACCTCTCCTCCTCTCCCATCTGTCTTTTAATGTTTATATACATGCTTATGTATATGGGTGCCCATGTGGGTACAGATACATATTCAGAGGACAGAAGTCAAGTTCTAGGGAGCATCACTACTCAGATCCACCCTGGTTTTGTTTGTTTGCATTTTCTCAGACTGGATCTTTCCTTGGCATGGATACAACTGAGTAGGCTGGGCTCATTATCCAGCAAGCCCTAGGGATCTGCCTGTCTCCATCTCCTCAGCTCTGTGATAAAAGGAGCAAGGCTTATTATTATTACTTTTTTAGTGTTGGTACTAGAGATCAAATGAGGGTCCTCATATTTGTGTAGCAAGCTTTTCCCTGACTGAGTATATCCGTTACCCCAGGAAGAATTTTCTAATGTTTCAGGATTTCCCATAGATCAGTTCCATGGCTTTACTTAGAAACAAATAGTAGAGGCTTACTATTAAAAAGGCAAATTTGCACACACTTACTTATATGAATGCACAAACACACACACAACATTAATAGATGTAAACATATTTTTTAGGAAGAGAGCTGGAGAGAACTATTTTCTGATATGGTCCCACTGCCACATGCCAGAGCATACATGTACACTCAAGTAAAATTACAAAAAAAAAAAAAAAAGAATTAATGTAAAAGCTACATTCAGGATAGCTTATAGAAGTTATAGTTATAGAAAGAATTTAAACTAGTTTCATGAAGGATGTGATGATTATAGTTTTTCTTCCACTTCTGATAATTCACAATTCCCCTGTCCCCTCACCCAGGTAAGGTCCATTCTAGGGGCTTGGCAAAGGCACAACGATTGGTTCATGGGTGGGCACATGGCTTACTTGTGCTCAACCAAAGCCCTTTCCAGAGATTTGTATTGCTGTTCTATTCAATGCATAAAGAATATCCTATGTATTTAAACAGTGGTTTTAAGTAAGAAAAATGTGAGTAGGGGCTGCTTATCATACATTCTCTATCTCTTAGTGAATTTATATTTCCAAAATAAGAAGAAAGAAAGACTGATGAGCAAAACACATCTTATATTATTGGCCTTCTAATAAAGCAGTTCCAGGACACAGTAAATAACTTTAATTTCCTCAAGTCAATTACAGCTGAAATTTTGTTTCTAGTATATAAGATTCTTGAGTAAACAGTAGGAACACAGACCTAAATTGGTGGGTTAAAATACAAGTAAAAATGTGTATTCATCAAAATTAAGATTATAGTGAGACAGAAAATAATTGCCCCAAATTGGTGTGCTCCCATTGGGTTTGAAATCAAAGCACAGATATAAACATATTCACACAGACAGATAGCCATTGGACTGCACCCAAACAAATTGTTTAGCTAAGTTTTATAATAAGAGATTTTGTTTTGGAGTCAGGGCTCAATTCTTGTCCCAGGCAGTATTTGAGCTTGTATTTTCCATGTCTTAGACTCCTGGATACAGAAACTGGTAGAGCATGTCATCACGCTTGGCTCTTACTAAATGATTTATCATGAAAAAGCTATTGCATAACATTATATGATTCACCAAACATACTATATAACAAAAAATAGCTTTCATACTTCCTTTTAATCACTCTTTGGAGAATGAGGGATTCACTATGGCTTCGATTCTATTGTACTTGTGAGCCTAGCATGTTTGCAGGACAGAAGGAACAAGTAGTTGTTTGGTTGTCATGGGTAGAGAAAGCAGTAGAAGAGGTACACAAGAAAACTGACCTGGGCCAGGTCATGAAGGGAATTGGGAGGCATGTTAGGGATGCTGTAAGAACTTGGAAAAAAATCATGAGGTTTTCAAAAGAGGGGTATTTTAGAAATTTAATTCACTGAGATATATTAACAGTTTGCATTGTGTTTGTGTTAGTGAAGAGCTGAGTGGCTATATAGATATGAACATAGATATGAATAAGAATCATCAGGATTTGCATCCCAGTATTGACAGATGAATGGATTAATTTTGTATCTACTTGTCCAAAACAGAGACATGGAGTTTGTCTTCAGCTGTTTTCCAGAGTCTCTGTCATGTCTCCAAATGACACACAACATTTTAATGACACTTGGATCTATAGCAAACTCTGAGTAGGTACCTTACTTGTGTGTATTAACTGTTGTTTATTTTCTAGAACTGGGAATGCATTATGGAGACGAGGGATAACTGCTGAAGCTGACTCCTTTGCGGAGAGGCTATCTTACTAGAGGGTAGAGGGCTGGCACGGTGGCTCAGCGGCTGGTTCAAACATTTAGAGTCCCTGGATGGACAGGCTGTGATCTCAGCAGGGCTCACTCAACCATTCATTCTCCCAAGGGAGAGAAATGGAAAGTTTCACAATTTAGAAAGTATGTGTCTTTCAGATAATGCCTTAAAAAAGCAAATTCTATGTGAACATTAAAGACTGAATAGCAGTATTGAGGAACAGGGACCACCTCTGTGTCCTTGGCCTAAATTCCCTCCTTCTCTAATGTGGTAGGGTAGACTCTTCAGTTGCCAATACTTTACAGCAGCTAAGTGTGTGCCGTTTGTCTGGTCTCTGGAATCCTTTAGAACGAAATGAGTTTTATTAACGAAACCTGTTTTGACTTACTGAGTCCCTCCAAAAGTCGACTCCAGCTTCCCCGTGCCTTTTTAATGATGTCACCATCACAGGGATTATAGCCCTCTCAGACTGGAACAAACACATTTTGTAGGTGAAAGGTACTTGATCTCTCCTGCAGGAGGTCTGCTGTCATGCTCTGATACCAGGGGAAATGCCACCTCTGTGGCTTCCCTGCCCTGGTGATAACCCAACTCTGGTAACTGAGAGATGCAGAAAAGGGTACTGTGAGGGAGTGAAGAGCAGGGGACCTGGGCCGTGCCTTCACTGCGGTTCCTTTCATTTTATTCTATTATAGGATGCCAAGCTCTGTAATAAGTTAGGATTTGTTCAGAAATGCAAAACTGATCTCTTGACCATTTATCTAACCACAGTAAAGATTTCTCACACATAGATTCTTTAACAGTGTTATATATTCTTATTCTTAGAACTATAGATATTTCCTATTCATTCCATGTGGCAGTTCTATGTATACACACTTCCTTCATCTCCTCTGCATTCTATTCCTCGCCACCTGGGGATGTACTTCTTCCTACTGGTCAAACAAACCCATTGCCAGACCACGGAACTGAAAATAGGAGAAATCAGGATTCAGACTTCTGAACTCCACAATTAGAAGTTCACGTGTAAGGCAATAAAGTAACCCCAGGTCTCCATAGTACACCCTCTATCCTCTGGAATCTAGGCAAAATTTGTGCACTGTGAAAAGGAAGAATGACTTGAGAGCTCGATTGATGGTCATGGAGCACTGAAAGCAAGATTCCAGCAGTAACATTTGAAAGATGGAAATCAGCATCCAGCAGTGCCCTAGCAGCAGAGGGTCATCCAGGGGCTGCATTAGCCCTTCCAGCTAATTAAAACATATGATCTAGGTTTAGGTCTTGAGAAGTTCAAAATTGGTTAGCTGGACAAATAGAAGAATTATAGCACAAGGAAAACCCATCTGGGAGGACTGAGAAAGTTATAATTGATTTGAGGACTGCGGTTTTCTGAGACAAAAAATTTATTTGGCAGGTCTCTCTTTAGAAACCACAGAATCATCCCAAATAGACCACCTTTCATCCTTGCTGTCCTCCTCTGGGAAGTAGAGGGATGGAAACAATTAAGCTTCATTTAATGAGGGAAAATGGAATGAAAGGTGTATTTCTAAGAAGGATGATGCTTTCTTACCATGCCAGAAAATTTAGGAAGCATATAATTTTTAACTCTGTCCTGAATCTACAAAGAATTTCAACACTAAAGTGATTGCTATGAAGGCCTGAGGATGTGAGTTCAGATCCCTAGCGTCCCTGTAAAAGCTGGGTATGGTGGCATGTGTCTATAATCCCTGTAGTGAACAGGAAGAGACAGGACAAGCCTCCAGACTTCCTGGCCAGCTAGTCTTATAAGTTCATGGGCTCCATGTTCACTGAGAGACCTTGTCTCAAAAACCTAATGTGGAGTGCTATGGAGCTACAAAGAAAGACACTTGATGCACTTGTGCATGCATACACACACACACACACACACACACACACACACACACACACACACACACACACACAGCCTATACAGAGGTCAGAGGACAACTTGTAGGGTTTTTTGTTTGTTTGGTTGGTTTGTTTGTTTTTCTCTTTCTATTATATGAGACCTGGGGATCTAACTCAGGCCATCAATCTTGGTGGCAAAGCCCCCTTTACCAGCTGAACCATCTTACTACCAAGAAGCTACTTTCACAGTAACAAATTTCTCTGTAAGCGGGGTTTGGATGATTTATATCAGCGGTCCTGCTGCTTTTCCTTAGTGCTGCACATCTCAGGTACTCAGAGCCAAGTCGCCAATGGCTCTTGCTCAACTAAATGTTCCTTAGCCCTTTTAGGGCTAGGAATGACACTACTCACAACTCACAGGTTTTTTTTTTTTCTCCACTTTTTAAAATTTATTTAATATTTTTACTTTATAATTAACTTAATTTTACATATCAGCTACAGATTCCCCCGTCCTCCCTCCTCCCACCTCCCAGCCCTCCCCCCCCCATCAACCCCCCAATTCCCACCTCCTCCAAGGCAAGGTCTCCCCTGGGAAGTCAGCCCAGCCTCATAGACTCAGCCAAGGCAGGTCCAGTCTCCTCCTCCCTACACCAAGGCTGAGCAAAGTGTCCCAGCATAGGCCCCAAGCTCCAAGAAGCCAGCCCATACACCAAGGACAGGTCCTGGCTCCACTGCCTGAGGGCCTCCAAAACATTTCAAGCAATCTATGCCTGGGCAGGGCAAAGCCAGGAAACTCTGGTGGAGGTCCATAGTGGTCCTGACGTGCAAATCGTATAGGGGCAAAAGACTAATCGAACTGTCTATAGCTGGTTCCCTCCAGTTTCCCTCAGAATAGCTGGCACTCTCGCATGACCCACATACACAGTTTTATCTGGTAAAGCGAATGATTAGAGGTCTTGGGCCTGAAACTCAGTTTTTAAGGACCAGTAGCCTGTCATAAAACAGGTCTGGGACCATGGAAAGGAGACTCAGTGGACACTAGATACCTTCTATTACCATGTCTTTTCTTTACACGGTATCTTTTTTATGTCATAAGCATTTAACTCTGGAAGTGCTCATGAGTACCAACTGCACTCTATTACATCCCAGTATTAATCTTACACACATGCTTTACTCATGTACCCTTATCTTTTTGTGCAATTAGCCCAACTCATCTCGAAGATATACTAAAAAAAAAAAAAAATGCCTCTCTGTGAGCATCTGTGGTACCTGGAGAGCCCACTCTCCTATTAACTTATACCAACCCTTATTTCCTGAAGTCTACCATTTTATTTGCTCATAGAACCAGATAAATGGTTCTAATTAATGCAAATATTCAATGCCAGTTTCTAATCACCGGACAAAATATTCAGGTCCTATGAATGCTTGTGTGTCACCTACATTGAGGCATGTATGATTGAGTTGCATTTATGTAGTCCATATTGTGTTGTAACATGCTTGCACTGATGTACACATTCACAATCACTTGTGATATGATTTTTGCTGAAGGTTTAGAGAAAATGTTCAGGACTAGGGCTGCAAAGGATATAGGAAGCCTTGAAAAATATATTGAATGGAAAGGGGCCAGGTGTGTTGGATGAGGCATACAGAGAGAACAAGATAAGACTCAAAAAAAGAATGAAAAAATTCCATTTCTATCATTTCAAAACAAAACATACATATACCAGGGGTGCCTAAAGCTCTCCTAAAATAAGCTTCTTTAGGGTATTTCAACATTTGCAATGATCTGTATCATTGTCTGTCCTACCGTGTACCACGTTTCACTTCTATCAACAATATTCTGTCTGAAAACAACCGCTGATTCGTAGTACAGGCAGATGTCACGATCTCTGAAGTCCAGGCATAGGTCATGATACTAACATTGGCACACACAAGATTGATGCATGGCCCCTCCCCTTAAGTTCTACATACTCGGCCGGGCGGTGGTGGTGCACGCATTTAATCCCAGCACTCGGGAGGCAGAGCCAGGTGGATCTCTGTGAGTTCGAGGCCAGCCTGGGCTACCAAGTGAATTCCAGGAAAGGCGCAAAGCTACACAGAGAAACCCTGTCTCAAAAAACCAAAAAAAAAAACCAAAAAAAAAAAAAAAAAAGTTCTACATACTCTATTTAAGGAGACATGTCTAAAATGTTAAAGGTAGCCATCCTATAAACCAGAATTGTTGTTCTAATGAAAAGAAAATGCTTTGCACAATGGGTCTTAGTATGGCAGTGAAGGAAGAGAAAAAATACAGTAGGTGAAGGAAAGCACCTTAGAGGCTGAAGTTTCAGGATCTTGACTCAATCCTACCAGAGTCCAAATCTTGATCTTCTCATTAACTCATCACTGCATCAGTTATTTGAATACAATGGCCTTAGGTACCTTGTTTTTAAAGTAAGGATAAAGGGGACCTTTGATCCCCTGATTCTGAGAGAATTTGTAAATGAAGTTTGTGGCTTATAAGGGTGTTTAATGCTTGTTAAGTGTCATCCTTGCTTAAATAAGCATTGTAAAAACTGACAGGGGCCTAACAGAATTTGTAAGTAAAAATGAGTGTGGTAATTCATTATTGGTGTTCAATAAAATATTTGTTGACAGAATATGCTCAGAAATTGAAGTAATAAAGAGAGTATAAGATTCCCTGAGGATACAGTTCAAAGAGTGAATAAAGTCTCAGATTTATATTCCATCCATGCTATTAGACATCTGCCAATTGCCAGGTAATGTACTAAGAAACTTCATGCATGCAATTCCATTTAAATTTCTCAACAATGAGCTGTTGGGAGCTTGTAGTATCATTACACACTTATAAAGGAAAACAATAGCAACCAGGACAGTCAACTGCTTGCTGTCAAGTCCCATATTTGTAAGAAAGATTAGCTATAGGTTCCATGAATCACAGTGTAGAACTTCTGACATAAATACTTCTCATTCAGTAAACAAATGCATGTCAAATGTGTGGTGGGCAAATCAAAACTTAAAAAAAAAAATGTAAGAGATGGAGAGAGTTGCTTTGGAGGAAAAAAATCTGTGCATATTTACCAAAATAAAGAAACCAGACTGTAAACCAGTTAATGGAAAAGAGAAAAGGAGGTGAGTGGCTGCCCAGATAAAATATAGTTAACACACATGAGCAATACAGTAGGAATTAGGAGACTCAGACCATGCCATCAAATGAAGATTGACATCTTCAGAATAGTATTTTTCAAATGGAAAGGATAATGGTATTTACAGGTGGACTCACTTTTACTCGAAAGGTCTATATATACAGATCTACTCAAGTCATTCAGGAAAAGGGGTGTGGGTGTGTGTAATATGCATGTGCACATGTATGTTTGTGCAGTTGTGTAAAAACATACAGAGCTAGAGCCTGACTTTAAATATCCCCTTCTATTGTTCTCTACTGTATGCTTTGAGACAGAGTCTCTCACCGCATCTAGTCTGCTAGAGTCCTCTATCCTATGGGAAGACAATCCAGAGGTAGTTAGAGAAGGAAACCCTGCAGCATTAGGACAATCTAGTCTTGCTAGTCTGGCGAGCCATTGAGTTTTGAGGATCAGTCTGTCACTGTCCCACCCCAGAGGCTTATATCTCAAAGCTAGCCTATCCAGCTTTCATCTGAATACCAAGGATTCAATTCAGGTCCTCATACTAGCGTGATAATCATTTTACCAACTAAACCATATTCCTAAGCCAGGAGGTATTTTCAAAAACAAACTTTAAAATGTGCAGGAAAAAATGTGATGTTTCTCATCTTTTCCATTTGTAATTATTTCCATTTACTCCAATGTTATTATTTCTCTCTCACATCCACGTTGGCTGTGCACAGTACCAACTCATACTTCTTTAAAAACTATTTCTTAGCTTTATTTTTCCTTGTGAGTATGAGTCATTTTCCAGACTGTATGTATGTGAACGATGTATGTGCCTGGTTAAACACAGATGTCAGAGGACAGTGTTGAATGCCCTGGAATTAGAGTTAGGCATGGTTATTAACCACCATGTGGGTGCTGGGAAGTAAGCCTGGGTCCTCTGCAAGAGCAGCAATGCCATTATAGTTATAACGGTTTCTCTTCTCTCTCTCTCTCTCTCTCTCTCTCTCTCTCTCTCTCTCTCTCTCTCTCCTGCAGCTCATACTTCTTGCCATATTGGTTTTCTTTCAAGAGAGTCTTTTGCTAGCCATTGACATTGCAGTGACAGAGTCAACTGAACATCCATTTCTCTAGACAATTCTAAATTGTGTCTGGAAATACATAGAATATGCCTGCTGAGAATAGAACACCAGTGTCTCAAGAAGATTCCCATAGAAGGCAGTGTATGTGAGGCAGTTCATTACATCTCTTACACGTTCTGTTCGCTAGATAAAGCAAACCAGGCTAACATTCAATATGTCACTCATGCAGAGACTGTATAGTGAATGAGAAGCACAGCACAATGATTTTAGCCACATGTGTCATCATCAACAACATTAACACCAAAAGAAAAAGAAAGAGAAAATGATCATTTACTGAAGAAATAAAATGAACATCAGTTCTTTCTAATTACTCTCTAGAGGCTATAAAATTTCATTTAAACAAAAGGCAAATACTTTTCTATTTTTTAAAGTACAGTTGTAAAGAAGTTCCATTGAGAAACATGTGCATCATTCTAGAATTAGTAATGCGAGGGGGATTGTAGTTCCTAATCTGTGATTGGGCAGAATGATGTAAAAATCCCCAAAGTGTCATATGGAGTTGGACTTGGTTTTACAAATATCTTTCTGCTAGAACAATTAAAAGAAATATTCCTTCTTTTCTACATGTTTTTGGTATCCAGTTTACGTGGGTGAATTTAAATACTCACCCAATAAATAATTTATATCTCTTTTTTCCTTTTGGGATATCCATGATGAGAAAGATTAACTTTATATGAAAGAAGAATTAGTAGGATTTCTGACTCTCAGTGACATATTTTATATAGGTCATTTGTCACCATACCCTCCCACACAGCTATTGTAGGGAAGGTACATTCCCATTCCATTTACTAGTGATGTTCCTTAAGTCCTGGTTACTGGCCTCTTTTCCCTGCTCCCTTACTAATACCTGGATGTCAGCATCTGTTGCTTTTGAAGGAGACACAAAGTATTCATTGGTTGCAAAATCAAGGTCATTTCATGAACTATTTGGTATTTATAGATGTATGTTTTCAAAAAGAATAACTCAAATTAATTAAAAAAAAAAAAAACACAACCAGCTAAGTTGCATCTGTTAATTTTGTTTTCCCGGGTCATATGTTTTGTTTGTTGGGCAGCTGTAAGTAAGCAGCCTACCATTTAAAGCAATTTCAGGTGAAAGTAATTTAATTTCAGCCTTGAAAAAAGTAAAGGTTCTTCTGACTTAAGCAGTTCTTCAGTCAGAAACTGCAGTTCATTTGCTAGGAGACTTTGAAATATACCAGAAAACAGGCTGGCTGGCAGGTTGGTTTGTGCTGCAAGATATCCTGACAACCTGTCAAAGTCCCACTTTTCTCACATTCTACCAACTTCTCTTTTCTAAAGAAAGCATGAAATGTCAAAATGACAGGTGCCGAAGCGCAGCAGCATCCAGCTTCTGGGCCCATTACCTTAGGAAGGGAAGAGTTGAAAAGTTGTGCAAGTGACAT
The DNA here is from genome assembly GCF_004664715.2 of Peromyscus leucopus. Lineage (NCBI taxonomy): Eukaryota > Metazoa > Chordata > Mammalia > Rodentia > Cricetidae > Peromyscus > Peromyscus leucopus. The sequence goes on from NC_051086.1 coordinate 12,965,262, forward strand.
ATGCTGAAGAGTGATAGAATTTGCCAGGTAAAGGGGTGGCTTGATGGTGCTGATGTTAACCCTTTGCAACTGAATAATTCGGGCTACATCCTTTGGGAGGACCAACTAGAGGCAGTCAGAGAAGAAAACCCTACAGCTTTAGGGCAATTATCTTCAATGAGTGATTGGGCATCCACTTTTTCATAATTGGAGGTTTTCTGCTACTAATTTGTTTCATGAAACAAATACTGCATAGCTAAGGGAGATCTAAGGTTGCAACTTTGTTATTTTTAAGCAGAAAGATAGTTATATAGCTAGAAGAGAGATTAAACATGGGAAACAAAGACAACTACATCTGTATCAGTCTACTAGTGTGTATGTGTGTGTGTGTGAGAGAGAGAGAGAAAGAGAGAGAGAATGTGAGTGTGTGTGTGTGTATGTGTATGTGTGTGTGTGTGTGTGTATGTGTGAAAATAACTTTTGAGAGAGATAAGTATGACTTCATTGGCATATATGCTCGGGGAAATATTCACTGAACTGTGAAATTCAGCTTGAAAATTCCACTCTATTTCTTTTAAGTTCATATTCTGTCTTAAACAAATAAAAGTAACTCTAGATGTTCACCCATTTCTTTGAAATTTATAGAGATCCTTAAGATACTGATTTTTCTAAGTGTGAATTGTTTTTAACTGAGTTAAGTGTTGCCACTTTACACAAAACAAACGCATGAGAGTACAAGAGGAATAGCTAAGTAATAGCAATGTGTGGTCAGGAATAGCTGGGAAATCTAACAAAATCCGGGGGGAAAGCTTTGAAAGACTTGAAGAACAGAAAGGACATTCGATTTTCAGCTATAGAGTTCTATAAAACTAAGATGTTGCCGGGCGGTGGTGGCGCACGCCTTTAATCCCAGCACTCGGAGGCAGAGGCAGCAGATCTCTGTGAGTTCGAGGCAGCTGGCTACAAGTGAGTTCAGGAAAAGGCGCAAAGCTACACAAAGAAACCCTGTCCCGAAAAACAAAACAAAACAAACAAACAAACAAAAAACTAAGATGTTATGGATCCAACGTTATTTGTCCTCTCAAAGGTTCATGCCTTGGAAGACAGTCCCTGGAATGTCAGTTCTGTCAGGTGCTTTGGGAACTTTAAGATGTGGTAGGTTGGGAGAAGGATCTCAGGCTATTAGGACATATTCTCAAGAGGAAATTCTAGTCTCTTCTACTGAATTATCATTGGTATGGGTTGTTGCAAAACCTTGAACATGACCCCAAATCTCTCTCTGGTTTCTTATTTCAACATGTGCTGCTTCTTCTCAAATATACTCCACCATATGCCCTGGAGCCACCCCTCGTGGGAGATGAAACCCAGTCTCTAAAAGTGATGAGTAAACTGCTTCTTTATAATGTTAATCTACCTGAAATATTTCAGTATAGTCAGAAAAACAGATTAATGCATTGGTAAAGGATTGTTGTCTTTTGAGGAGATGCAGACAGGAAGGAAGGAAAGGAAGGAAGGAAGGAAGGGAGGGAGGGAGGGAGGAGGAGGGAAGGAAGGAAGGAAGGAAGGAAGGAAGGAAGGAAGGAAGGAAGGAAGGAAGGAGGAGGAAACTGGTGTTTCTAGCTTCTCGATAGAAAACAAGTTTTAATGGTAGTAGTCAACAGATGTAGTCCTGCTTGTTTTCTGGGTAACATCGTGTAGGAAGTTGGGATTTCATACAGTGCAGGAGTTCTGCAAATGACTCTGTTTGGACCTGGTTGTCAATTCATATTGTCTAAAAGATGTCCACTTATAAAATGAGAACTCTTGAAGTGTCTGGCTCATAATGTCCCGATGAAGAAAAAGTGATTCTGTGTGTATGCAGCCATCATTACATAATTATATCATTAAGAAACCAGTTACAGAAGACTCTCCCTTCTATGTTTTTAGAAAGAAATATGAACAGATACTTCATTGAATTAGGATTATGAATCAGACAAGGAAACTTTGTATCAGTGGTGAGTTAGACCCATATTACTACAAGAACATGAGGTTCAATTAATCAATCTGTTTACAATGTATCTACAACCTTGACAGTGTTGTAGCTAAATGTGCATTCAACAGGCAGATAAATAGTAAGCTGTGGCATTTGTTGCTGATGAAGACTTGGAATAGCAATGCCTAATAATTACAAAACATTTATCTATCCCTAAGCAGAGCACTAAGAGTTAAAGAGTGCATGTGGGGTTGTTGTTGTTGTTTTAGCTTATCTCATTTGTATCCAGATGGGATAGCACCATCTTTATCCCTATTTGACAAACATAAAGTGTTTTCTGCAGATTCTTAGCTTGAAAGTGGCAGGCTCCATGCTGAATGTGAAGCCTGGATACCAAACCACTGTCTTGTGCTGCAGCTTCCAAATCAGAGAAGAAAGGGAACAGAGCAAAATGTTTCAGGTGGACCCACTCAAAGACTCCATACTCTTGGGTCAGTAGTCATTTTGTGGGAAGAATTTATGTAGAATGTTTATCTATGTTGACTTTAATCTTAAGTGAGATGAGGATTTTTCTGTTTCAAGTAGATACTAATAACTCATTAGGTTAACATTATGGTAAAATTTGTTAGTGTCTGATAGGCATTGAAGAAGTCGAGAAGAAAGAAGGCTTCAAACCTTCCTCTCATCTTTTACAAAAGATATTTCTACTGTTCTAAGATCTTCATTGAAGCTTAGGTGTATCATTGGAATAGAATGCTCAGGAGATCAGCTCCCCACAACCACCATGCTTGCCTCCTATAAATTAAGTTGTATTAAAGAGTAGTAGAAATAAGGATATTAGGAGAACAGCACTTGGAGAGGAGGAATACAGAGGCAAGCTTTGTCAACTCAGAGCATTCCATTACACTGATTAAGTAAGATGGTGGAGAAAGAGGCCCCTGACCTAATTAACTGCCACTTTGGCTAGAAATATTATAATAGACTATACTACATTTGGTGCCAATTCTGAATATTTTTAAGTATGATGTAAAACTTTTGCAGTTCACAAACAGAGCCTCAGAATGAAGATAGTCCCCTTGAAGGAGGAGCCAAGGGATATCCTTACTAAAATGGTGGAGTCCCAGGATCAAATCTGAAATTAATTATAATTTAGAGACCTTTTTTTTTCTGTTTAATTTTTTTCCTTGTTTTGTTCATTTGACTCTTCTTAGCTGTAATTGCAGGGGTTCTACAATTGAAAAATTCTTTTTACCAAATATGTCTATGACTCAAGCAACATTACCTTTGTCCAGAAAACCATGATGAGACTATACATCTTGAAAATGGAGTTCTCACAATAATTTGCCGGCAGGTGTCTGGCTTATCTTCTCCTAAAGTCACACTAATTACACTAAAAGATGAAGGACAGTCAACTTCAACAGTAAGTGTTATAAAGATTCAATTATGAACATTTGCAAGGGACTTCCTAGGCATTTTCTAGGTTGTTTAATACAGTGCTCAAACCCATGGCTTCTATACATTTTTTTTCATTGTGAATAAAAATTGAAATTTGTTTGATACTGTCAGTTTCTTGATGCAAACTTCTCCTGTCTACTAGGGTTCTGCATAGCCTATTTGTCTGTCTGTTGCTGTCCATCCTGCTTGGGACATGTGTCAGGGATTATGATAACATCAAATGTGTTATCAAAAATAATGTCAAGAAAAATATTTTAAAAAAATAATTATGATATGGTGAGTATTGTAGCACATATCTTTAAGCTCGGCACTCTGGAGGCAGAGGCAGGAGGATCTATGAAAGTTAGAGGCCAGCCTGGTCTACCTAGTGAATTTCGGCTAGCCATGAGTACATAGTAAGATCTTGTCTTTAGAAAAAAAATGGGTCGGGAGCTGAAGAGATGGCTTAGCAGTTAAGAGAACTGGCTATTCTCTTCCATAACCCTGTTTAGATTGCCTGCACCTGTACAGTGGGTTACAACCATCTGCAACTCCAATCTCAGGGGCTCCAGTAATCTTTTCTGGCTTCTGCAGGCACCAGGCATTATGTTTTACACAGATGTATATTCAGGGAAAAAAAACCCAATTGACATGAAATAAAAATAAAGGAAAAAATAAAAATATTTTAAAGGCTGTTGTGTATAATTCAATGGCTAGTGGGTATAAGTTGCTACAAGACTATAGAACAACACTGGGAGTATACTGATGTCCCAAAGCCTTTGGAATTAATCTGCTATTTAAGTTACTCTTCTAGATGCCTTTAGTGGAGTACATTAAGCAGTTCCCATTATGTAAAAATCTGTAGTTTCATCTGCAATGTACAATAATTCATAATAAGGTTCTTCATAAAACAAATCACAGTAACCATTTTTATCACCAATATTGGTATCTGACAGTTTATCCTTTCCTCCTGCCCATATTACTACAAAGTGTTCCAGGTTTTTGACAGAAAACTATTAAATAAAACAAAAACAAAACAGTAAATTGTCAGAGGAGATAATCCTTAAATCATGATTTCTCTGGATTATGATGCCCAGGTTTAAAATGGAAGGCACAGAAACATATGTATCCTGGGATCCTTTTTAGTTCTAAAAGCAAATTTCTCTAAGCTCAGACTTTGAAGATTGCTAGCTCATTATGTATGGACATTTGCTCACAGCTTTAGTTAGAAGGATCATTAATGGTAGCAGTATCAAAGCCCCTCCTCACTAAATATTAGTTATATTAATATTAAGTTAATGCAAAGGATTTCATCCTGGGGCCTCCTACAGATTCATCAGACACTCCAGACATACTATTTATGCTTATACTTGATTAAAAATAAATTTCTCCTAGAGGGTGTCCTTCTACCCAAAGATCAATTGCCACAGATCACTTTTTGTTTCCATTAAGATTTTATAGATTCACTGTAATTATGTGTATATAGATATAGAAAGACAAGTGCTGGCTGAAAAATTAGAGTCCTAGTAATTCCTTAACTATTATGCAGGTATTTTAACTCTATCTTAATAGGCAAGTTTCTTACATCTTTAGTGAAATCAGAGAACGTTCCAAATCCTCTGGGTTGAAAGTTAGTTTGAAAGTTACAACTTGTTCATTCCAATAAAAAAGCAAGTTAAATTAGAAAATAAAATGCTGGGTTCAGAAGCACTACCTCTTTTTACTGTTTAGACTTTGAGGGCTAGAATTTTAAGTAATGTGAGATAATATCTAACTCTCTCAGCACTAGCTCTCTTTCTCCTATGTTGTGTAAAAGGCTACTTATTAATTATCATTAAAAATAGATAATAAAAATAGTCTATCTCATTTCTAGAAAATTTATAAAATTCAAAAATGAAAAACAAAACTACACCCCCCCCCACACACACACAATACAAAAATACCTTCAAATGGAAGATTCTGTGTCATGTTCCCTCATTCAGCTGAGAAGGGAGTAAATCAGCCAGGAAGTTCATTGTTTGATGGATGGAATGCCAATTCACTAAGTTGACACAATGCAATGGACAAATTTGACTTACTTTTTTTTTTAAATAAATTGACTGTCTTTCCTTCTTGTTTCCACGTCATGTAGACATGGCAGCAGATAACCGTATCTCTATCGAACAGAGTGGTTAAGTAACTCAGCTCTAAAACATTACTATTATAGAGACTACACTTAATAAATCAATGTTTGTGAGATGCTTGGGGATCTATGGATTAAAGATTACTTGGCTTCTGGAGTGTCTAGTAATCATTATATATTGTAGACCCAAACAGAGCATGGAGGGTTTGCCTGCTTCAGTTGTCAATACTGTGCGTCTCCAGGTAGCCCCACACCTGACCAATACCCAACAGTAACTGAGCTTCTTCAACAGAAAACACCTGTTTTGTTACATCATATATCAAACTGTGTCTCAGACTTAATTATAGGTGCTTGACAAGTTTAGTTTAAAATATCAATACAATAGTTATAGTAAGCATAGCATAAATCATTCATTATTTGAACCTAAGACAACACTGTGTTTTCAGTTTTTCTCACCCCAGGCAAACCCAATCATTTGCACAGATTAAAAGATACAACAAAATAACAACAGCAAAAGCATTCAGTCACAGTGCTCTGATGCAAATTCAATGTTAAAATAGATCTCCTGGGCTAATAGTCAATAGTTCAGAAATGTCCATAAATTGTAACTTTCATTCTCCAAGAATTCTAATCTATGATAGGAAACATGTACAAGCGTGGTGAGAGATCATCCTATCATAGGCTGATGGGCCATGAACTCACCACTATTAATAATAACAATTACTTTGTATCCAAAGGCCAAATCTCCATCTGTAGAAATCTAGCATGTCAATCAATGTATTTTAATAGTTTTAATAGCAAAAATGTGAACATTTATTTGAATGAAATGTGAGAATGAACCTGAACACAAGAATCATCACATTATGGAAAATAATGAGCTTCTAACTCATTTAGACCCCGTCTTCAATGAAACATGCTACAAATTCAAGGTGTTTATTGGAGTGAGTCTACAATTTTTTTGATGACAAAGGTAAATATTTTAGACTGCCTTTTCCCTCAATTTTTTACAGTATTGTTGAACTCTATGCTTGAAATTATTTTAAAATATGAAGAATTTAAACAGATTTTTTTTCTGTCCATATTGTAGCTCTATTGTGTCATTCTCAGGATGAATCATGGTGACTATATTTAAGGAATTCTTTTCCATCCTAACCAACACTGATCAATCATGTCTGTCCATTCTTGTATTAAGTTTCTCAGTAAATCATGACTTCCCTAACAAAAGTCTTGGATATAAACACCATGAAACAAGCAATCATATAATCTACAGTCAGTACTCAAGAGAGAAGGCATTTTAATAAATTTGAGTTAGCTGAATTAGGTTGCCTTGCCCCCAGATCTTCTCTTGTGTGTAATAATCTTACCAAAACAAGATGTTACCATTTTGTAATATTCATGAGATTTTACTGAGTAAAACAATCCAATGCTCCAACCCCACAAAGGGGATTGGCATTAGGTTTTGTTCTCTGAATCAATGAAAAATATCCTTGTTCCTCAGACAGAAAACTAGTACCTTCCTTAAAGAGAACACTCATGGGAGGTAGAGCACCACCTGAGAGGAATTACCATGTTCAACAAAAACTATGAACCCAGGGATTTTTAAATACAACAATTAATGTCTTTTTGAAGACATATCATAAGGTCATTTCTGTCTTGAAATGGTTTACAATATAATAGGGACTTTTTTCTCCCTATAATGAGATAATAGTGTCTTGAGAACATACAAAACTACAGTTCAGACTTCTGTATAAATCTATTTTCTTTCTACTATTTGGTTTGTATATCAGCCTCAATGATCTGTAGGTCTCTATGTAAGAAAATAAAAGAAGTCATTACATCCACATGGTTTATTTCTCTGTATTGGACATTTCACTGAACTTCTGAAAGAGAATGCAATTCTGTGTAAAAATAAACACAGATGTTTTAGGGAGTCATTCAATGCTTCTTGAAATAATATATAAAATAGAATAGATAAAAAATGTTCTTTCTGTAGTTTCTGTACATGGACCCTTCATTATGAGTCATTTTCTGTTATGAAGCATGCTTCAGTATGGGCAGTTTAGCAATTCCTCAAAAGCCCAGCCAGAGTTTTCATCAGCCTCCAACTTCTTCTTTCTGGCTTCTTTCGTGAAAGACTCTTCACTTGGCTGCAAGAACTAAGATAATAAGAATCTGTTGATCGTGACATGAAACATGGTCATGGTTCTGGTCACAAAACAAGGGTGCAGGAAGTAAGTAACTTGGATGTTAACATTAGGCGGCATTACTCAAGATTATTAATATGGTAGACTGCAATATAGAAGATTGGGTTCACCTCATAGGTAGGAAAAGCAACTTGAGATACATAGTCAAGAAGCAGGGGAGGACAATCAATGGCTAGAAAAATATTAAGAAGAGGCTTCAAGAATAGGGGGAAATCTAAACTGACTTAGTGATTTGTAGCATGAATTGTAAAAGTTCTTATTAATAAAATCAAACCTTACCTCGCTGGATCCTCAGCTGGTCTTGTTTCCTCAGACTGGAGGCCTCTGAGTCCTCGTCTAGAATGGGTCTCAGCTGAACTGCTGCTAGAACTCTGAAAGCTTAACCAGCCAAATGCTTAACCAGCCAAATGCTTCTAGTTTCTGGTCCTCACACCTTATATACCTTTCTGCTTTCTACCATCACTCCCTGGGATTAAAGGCTCACTTTCTGGGATTAAAGGAGTGAGTCACCATGCTTGGCTGTATCCTTGAACAGATGGATTTCTGCCTCTGGAATGCTAGGATTAAAGGCAGGTGCTACCACTGCCTATCCTAAGTATCTAGTGGCTTTTCTGTTCTCTGACCCCAGATAAGATTATTAGGGTACACAATATTTTGGGGAACACAATACCACCACAGTGATTCTTTCTTTAAACAGGACATGTGGTCAGAAGAGAGGGGTGGAATAATACTTGCTTGAGGAGTGTTCAGGAAGGGAACCCAGAGAAACCTAACATAACTCAAAGAGCTAATCTTTGACAATTTAAGTGATGGATAGACCTGTTAGTGTATAATTTTGTTGGAAAAAGTTACCACAGGACACAGTTTTGGAAGACTGTCCTACACTGTTCTTGGGGTTAAAGTGTGTTTATCTCACTGTAGAAATTGCTCTGCATTTACCCTACTTGCTAGCCACTGGACAGACTTGAAGTTATCCTTTGTTCAGACTTTTGGGAGTATGTAGAGAGAAAAAAAGGATGGATTTAACTCTCCTTTTGTTCCACATGAATTTATTTCATTAACAATTTTTTGTATTATCATTTAAGCAAGCTACTTAAATATGGGTCTTCAGCTCCTCTCTGATGTAATAAAGGAGCTTATCAGGATAATTCCTGTGCCCTTCACTTCACACACACACACACACACACACACACACACACACACACACACACACTCACATACAAGCACCACATGTATCTCTGGTTTCAGGGGATTTGACACTGACACTCTCTTCTGGCCTCCTAGGATAGCAGACATACATACAGAGTCATATGGATAAAATAGTAATATTAAACAAATAAAATACCTATCAGATTATATATGTTCCTTCATATGCTGTCAGTGTTTCACTAAGAGCAGATTGAAAGAGCAGTTTCACTGCCCTGGGCTAGGGAGAGGGGACAAGCTTTTATGCAAAAGAGAAAGGCAGGGTTGAAAGCTTAGCACCTCTCCAAGATATATATATATATATATATATATATATATATATATATATATATATATATATAATATTTTTTTCTGTGGTAGAGGAGAGAAACTTTTTTTTCTAGAAAAAAACTGAGTGCTACAAATAATTAAATAATTTGTTTTAGCATAAAAAACTGGCTCAAGCCAGATCCCATGGAAACAGGGAACATGGAATAATCAACTTCTCAGTGAGAAAATATCTATGCTGTGGTTCTGCTCTCCACTGATATTATTCAGCAGGATCTAAAGGTTATTCAAATGCAATGTTCTATGTAAATACAGGATGAGGATGCAGTTAACCAAGATTAAATGTAGTGAGCAAACTTATTGAAAGGTAGCAAGTACTGCATAAATTTCTCCTTAGAAGACTAGTATTCTCTTCTCTCAACTTACAAAACCAACATTTCACACCTATAAGTGAAATTCTTACTTGATTACACTTTTTTTAAAAGTGGAATACAAATTAGAAGAATAATTCACATATTTCCCTAACACTTGTGATGAGACAAAGCAGTACATAAACATGGATGCATTTAACTCATAAGAAATACTTCATAAGCAGAGACTGGCGTTCATACTTTAATCTGTCTTGTAAAAAACATTGCAATTTGATTTCTATTTTACAACAAACTCCCGATTCTAGTTGGAAACTATCCACAAAATCATGGCACTATTCCTTGAATGACATTCCCAGCACCTGGAGAGTGTCACAGCTGGGTCCAGGACAGAAGCTTCCAGATTCTATGAGCAAAGTTTTGTTGTTGTTGTTGTTGTTTTAATTCATTACAAACCAAACAGGATTTCTGCAAGCAAATTTAGAAGGCCTAACACAACATAGACTCACTTGTGGAATCAGTGAACACATGTCCCATGGAATTTGTTATCTCCGATTGTGTTCCTGTTATGGGATTTGTTGTCCTGTTTTCCCATTCTGGACTTGATTTGCAATTCTGGGCCATAGCAACAAGCTGCCCCAGAGGACTGAGCAATGGTCAGTGAATTTAATGTCTCACATTGTGATCTGTGAGCTAAATTGTTACAGCTCCACCTAGTGGACAATTTGCATCCAGGGGGACAGCAAAAAAGAAATCTGCTCAAGGGAGGATGGGCCTGCAGAATCCGAGGCAGGGTACTTCACTGTGAGGCAAAAGCTGTAAAAAGTTGTACTGACAACTAGCTACAAACTAAAGATGGTTATAGAGAAATCAAAGTATAATTATTAGATGGAGGGAAAAAGCCATCAGCTTTCTCATTACTTCAAGGACCTCTAGAGATTTTTATAGCTTTCTGGAGGATGCTGTTAGATATGGAGAGAATCAAGTCAGAGGATGAAATTAATATAATTCACAAGTGTAAACATTTTTGGGGGGTATTTTCTAAAATCGTGCACACAGCCAGATATACTCAACATTCTGTGGCTGCTTCCTTCCACAAGATATTTGAGGCACATTCTGAATGACCAGCTTCAGTCTACGGTTACTTTGTAATCATACCTAAGGCTCTGTCCTCAATACTTCATAGGATCCTTTGTTCGTTTACATTCACTTTCTGTCTTTTGCTGTCTTTCTAAAAGCTGTGACCAGAAGCCAAAGGATTGAATTAATATTATATGGTTCTTTGAAAGCAGAAGCAGCAGTGCAGTAGAAATAAGAGCTCCAGACCACACAAACTACATGTCTGTACATGTGGATGGGATAGCAAAAAATAAATAAATAAATAAAAACAAAAACAAAAAAACAGTCTGTCTAGATCTTTGTCAACTTAATCCCGCCCCCTTCTTTCCTCTCCTTCTTTCTTTACCTTCCAGTTTGCTATTACAGAGGAGAAAAGTGGCTTCTCCTGCACGAATTCCTCCTTATACAGTCCTCCCTGAGACATACTGCTCCTAAGTACAACTCTTTCCTGAGAACTAACAGAACAGCTGCAGATTTTCTCTTATTCAAATCAAGTAGGTTTTTTTCCATTTTGTCAACATCTATATAGGGTATGCAGAGAGTTTTTGCATCAATAGCGACTTTAAGAACGCCCTTGATATTAACAGCTTCCATATTTGAGACATGGCTGCCTTTGAAGGAAGTGCCTAATGCTCGAAAGCTGAGTTAGCAGAAACATTGTGTGGTCCCAGGTAAATGACACCTGGAATGCAGCGTACATTTAATAAGCACTTCCTGAATTGAATTGGAAAGGCAATTTGTGGGGTAAGCGACAGCATTTGCATGGTTTCTCAGATAGATGTTTGAGTAAATTAGGTGAGAACCCAGGAAAACCATGTCCTAAGAGCTCCATGCTAAAGACTTCAGAGTCTGTGATTAGAAGCTGAGGTCAAACCCTGTGTGACCTTACTTGCTGTATTACCATAAGTAAGTGACCTCCTTCCATAATTCCATTTCCTTCCTGTAAATCAGAAAACAAAAGAACAACACATATTTTTCTGATGATAATAATAAGAGAATATGAGAAGTCTTTTGTACAACATTAGGTTCAGTATAATAAACACTTGATAAATCCCAGCATGTGTGGGTACCATATTGAAGGGCTGATTTATTTATTTTTTTGATCAAGAGAGACTTCTAACAAAGGTATCACTTAAAAAGGATAGGGAAATAATGAGAACAGAGATAGTTGACTAAGGATTACAATTACCCAACTAATTATAAAGTCCTCTGAAGAACTTCTTTTCAAAGCAAATGTATCCATGTAAACTAAGTTTGAGACAAGTGCTTTGGCAAAGACGAGCAAGATGTTGCCTTAGAGAATAAAAGAAGCAACTTGTAGACAACCTGTATGGTGCCATCAGTAGCCTTATTAAGGGAAAGGTAAAGTACAGAACAAATTCGTCAAACACAGAGAAGCTAAGTGACCTATCAACAGTTCTTATTGGACACAAATACATATGCAATGAGCTTTTGACTAAAAAATGGGATAGTGATGATGAATCCGAAACAAGCCGAAGCAAGTGGGTTTTACAAGGATATCTCCCAGGTTCCTGCTGTGGATATTGCTCTATATAAATAAAACACTGATGGACAGTGACCAGGCAGGAAGTAGGTTGCCAGGCAGGAAGTAGGTGGGACAAGGAGAGAGGAGAATTCTGGGAAGCAGAAGGCTGAAGAGGGAGACACTACAGCCACCGCCAGGACAAACAGCATGTAAAGACTCTGGTAAGCCACCAGCCACGTGGCAAGGTATAGATTTATAAAAATGGGTTAATTTAAGATAAAAGAACAGTTAGCAAGAAGCCTGCAATGGCCATACAGTTTATAAGTGATATAAGCATCTGAGTGATTATTTTATAAGTGGATTGTGGGACTGCGGGGCTTGGGGAACCTGGAGAGAAGCCCTCCAGCAACAGGTTCCAAGTTTTAAAACCATAAGCATTATTCTGATGAGTAAAGACCAAAGCGTATTTAGTGAGACAGAAGAATATGTTGCTTATAAAAACATGCTGTTGCGTGACACTTTAATAGATAGCAGAGCAGCGATTTGATTCACAGTTACAAGTGAGTCAGAAAGGCAAACTAACAAGAAAGTTGAAAAAAAAAAAAAAAAAAAACAAAAAACAAAAAAAAAAAACATGCTGTTAAAGTGAATTTTAATCTAAGTTATTTGTGATGTGGGAGTGGATTAGGTTTTGGTATTTTGGACCAATTATTATAGGCAATAAAGGGAAAAAATAAGTCTGGTAGGCAGAAAAATCATATTCCAAAAGATGCCTCCCTCCTAATATTCAAGACCAGTGGACATATTACTACATGATTGCAGATGAAGGTAAGTCTGCTAGCTAAGGAGATAAGGTAAAAATTGCATTATGTCAGGTTACCTAGTGGGTCCTGTGTGATCACTGGGGAGGAAAGAGACCATGGGAGTTAGGGAGAGAAGAAAAGTTAGTGTTAAAATAATTTGAGAAGTTAGCATCTGAGGGAATTGAGGAAGGGAGAGAGCAATGAGCAAAGGAATGTAGGCAACTTTTAGAAACACAAAAAGGGAAGAAGAGAATTTATCCTCAAGCTTCCCTGCTGTGGGGTGGTCTGTATGTCAAATCTGTTGCTCTGATTGGTCAATAAATAAAACACTGATTGGCCAGTGGCCAGGCAGGAGGAAGTATAGGCGGGACAAGGAGGAGAAGAATTCTGGCAAGTGGAAGGCTGAGTCAGAGAAACTGCCAGCTGCCACCATGACAAGCTGCATGTGAACATGCCGGTAAGCCACAAGCCACATGGCAAGGTATAGATTTATGGAAATGGATTAATTTAAGCTATAAGAACAGTTAGCAAGAATCCTGCCATGGCCATACAGTTTGTAAAGCAATATAAGCCTCTGTGTTTACTTGGTTGGGGTGAGCGGCTGTGGGACTGGCAGGTGACGAGATTTGTCCTAACTGTGGACAAAACAGAAAAAACTAGCTACACTTCCCCACAAGAATATATCCCTGGCACTACCTTGATTATAGGTCAGAAGTATCTGCCTCAGAATTGTAACTCAAAGACTGCAAATGGAGACAAATTCTCCTGGGAATATTATGGGTTCAGGTCTAGACGACTGTAATAAAGGGGGATGTCACAATAAAAGTCATGCATTTTTTAAAAATTTCCCTTTCTATATAAATTATGTTTATACTTAGTTATAGTAAATTAAATGAGCAATACTATTACATCTTAAAATATCAATGTGTAACTAGTAAAAACCCATGAGCTGTGGACTGGTGGCTCTGGAGCCCCATGGGACTGGACTAGGCCCTCTGGACATGGAAGACGGTTGTTTGGCTCGAACTGTTTGGGGGGCACCCAGGTAGGGGGATCGGCATCTGTCCTGGTGCATGGACATGCTTCTGGGAATCTGGTGCCTGTGGTGTGACACCTTGCACAGCCTTGGTGCAGTGGGAAGGGGCTTGAACCTGCCTAGGCTCAGTGAGCTGGGCTCTGCTGACTCCCCTTGAGAAACCTCAATTTGGGGAATGTGGGTTGAAGGGTGGCTTGGGAAAGAGGGTTGGGGGTGGGAGGAGGGAGGAAGAGGGTCTGTGGATAGCATGAGGAATAGAAAATTTCTTAATAAAATAAAAAAATTCAATGTGTATGCCTTAGTTAAAATACTGCTAGAACTGCTTACAGTCATGCAGATACTTTGAAAATTGGTGTTAGTAGACCAACTCAACACAGGTTTATAATTAACATCCAATTTCTAAAGGAAAATATAACATATGTGCTAAATTGAAGCATGTCTATAAATTGGTATTGTTTAAAGAAAGCAAATTTGTCATTTAAACTACAGCAGCAATAAAAGTTACTGTGGCCAGCTTGACTCCTTGCAGGTGAATAAATTTAGAAAGCCTATACTTTGGGCAAAAGAAGTAGATGACATTTAAAAATAAAGAAGATAGAATCAGCAGAGTTGGTCCACTTTGCTTGGATAGGGTATGTCTAGCTAGCAGCATCATTAGAAGTCATCAGGGATAGGTGGTCCAGGGGATCAAACCCTCCAATGTTCTGTTTAGAGTGCTTCTTGAGTTAAAATATTGATTGGGCTGATAATTTTGGCAGAGGGCAAGCAAGAAAATAGGGCTTATGGTAAGAAAAGACCATGTGCATTCATAGTATTAGGTAGAAGATAGGAATGAGCAGTGGTCCCGGGAGAAGAGACTGCTTACAGCTGGAGTACTGTTTCCTGTTAGCATGACTTGCCAATCTCTTATAAAACCATGGCCTCAGTCTTCAATATAAAACTTTAATTTAAAAAACAAATAACTAACATCCTTAAGGACATAGAGACATGAAAACCATCATGCGGCTATGAACAGTCTGAATACAAGTTAGGGGTGAGATAACTAAAAAAAACCTATGTCCATATCTTGGTAGCTTTACCTCCTGAGTCAGAATGCCCCTCTGTGCATACAGGTTCTTGAGGCTGCAGGTAGATTCATTACACACACACACCACACACACACCAATTTACCTGGTCATTTTCCCACACAAGTATACTAATGAAGGTCTACATCCTTAAACCACCTGGGTTTTGGCTGAGCATCACTCTTATGTCATTTACACTGTGTTCTGGAACTTCTTAGAGGAGTTTTTTGTTTGTTTGTTTGTTTTAATGGTTCATGGGAAGATATACCCTAAATGGAAAACTGGTTCTAGTATGATGTGGGAGGGTAAACCCAGTGACCTTACCTATGAACAGTCTACCAACCTCATAACTACTCATTAAAAAGTTCCATACAATTCACAACAAAGTCTGGGGAGATGACTGAGTTGGTACAATGGCTACTATGCAAAGCACAGGGACTTGAATTTGGATTTGCACTTAAAGAACTAAGTATGGTGGTGTGTGCCTGTAATCCTAGCAGTAGAGGGACAGAGGCAAGAGGATTCCTGAGGCTTTTTGGCCATCTAGTCTTGCAGAGTCAGTGACCTCCAGATTCATGGAGAGATACTGTCCAAAATATAGTATGGGGAACTATAGTGGAAGAAACACAGCACTGACCTCTTGCCTACATTTGCAACTCCTCTCCACATGTGTGCACTTCTGAATACATGTGCACACACACACACACACACACATTTAAAAAAAATTATATCACAGAAATTATTGGGCTGCTATGCCCCTTATCCATTGACTTGGGCACTTCTTTATAATTTCTCTTTGGAGAACTTGCATTATTTTCCTGAATAAACTTCTACTAGAACCATATATCATTTGAATGAATGCTTTCATTCAGGAAAACCAGAACTGAGATAGCCCTGCAGCAGAAGAATGATGTAATAATGAAATTTGTTCATGAAATGTATCAGGATATAAATGTGACATAGATAGGGGCTACAGATATGACTCAGTGGTTACGAACACAAGTTTCTCATGCAGAAGCCCTGGTTTGGCCTCCCAGCACTCATCTTTTGGCCAACAACCACCTGTAGCTTCCATTCCAGTGGATGTGACATCCTCTTCTGGCCTCCAAATGCATGTAGATATACATGCAGGCAAAAACCCACATACATAAAAATTAGTTTTAACAAAATATATTTTTTTAATGTCATAAAATCAGAGAGGTAAATAGAGCAAAATTTGCATAATAGGATCAAATAACAGATTTCTGTTCCTACAGAGGAAGATGTTTCACCTACATGTTTAGATACTTTAAAGAAAAAAAAAATAAGGAATTTCTTTTGGGGTAGGCTTTAGTGAGGGAAATAAACCAGCACAGTAGGGTCAAGTAAAACACAGCTTCTCTGAGATAAAGTCCTCTGGCTTGCATACTAGCTTCAATACTTCCCACCTCTGTGAGGGCTGAAGATGCACCTCAGTAGGCAGCGTGCTTGCTTAGCACATACAAAACCTAAGACCTGATCCCTGCTACCACATAACCTAGGTGTGGGGGTACCTGCCTCTAATAATAGAACTCTAGTAAGAGGCTGGAGGATCAAAAGTTCAAAGTCATCCTTAGCTGCATAATGAGTTAGAGGGCAGTTTGAGCTATGTGAGACCCTGTCTCACAAGCAACACCCTAAAACCAAATGAACAACAAAAAAAGTCTCAGTGATCTATCTTCTGGAAGCATAGACAGATTATTCCGTTACATGAAAATAGCAAG
Organism: Peromyscus leucopus; assembly: GCF_004664715.2. NCBI lineage: Eukaryota > Metazoa > Chordata > Mammalia > Rodentia > Cricetidae > Peromyscus > Peromyscus leucopus. The sequence goes on from NC_051086.1 coordinate 12,982,064, forward strand.
ACGATCCAGCTCTCTCACCTAGTTATTGTGAGCATCATACCAGGTCACAAAGAGCTTGGTGTGTGACATATAATAAGCTGTTAATTATATTATGTCTAATGAACAAACAATCATAAATACACAAAGGCAAAAATTCATTTCTAAAAATTCAATTCTATTTATTAAGCTTTAATCTCAATGACTGTCAAATTGTGTGTCTTATATATACTGTGGAACTTATTAAAACAGTCTTGATCTTTATTCTTGGAGTTAGATGCGAATAAGTATTTTTATCCTAATAAATGTTTAATTGATGCTACTGTTACAGGAACTGCACCTTAAAAAAACATGGCGCCAGACCGTGGTGGCACACACCTTTAATCCCAGGAGGCAGAGGCAGGCAGATCTCTGCAAGTTCAAGGCTAGCCTGGGCTACAGAGTGAGTTCCAGGAAGGCGCAATGCTACACTGAGGAACCCTGTCTTGAAAAACCAAAAAAACAAACCATGTTTAACCTCATGACACCAGGTTTTTTTTTTTTTTTTTTTTTTTTTTTTTTTTTTTTTTTTTTTTTAAACATATCACCTAATATTGTTTCCTCAAACACCCACTTTTAGGTAAAGATCATTTTGCAGATACCACAGTGGACAACCATAGGATAACCACAATCAGAGATGGAGATGAATCTATGTCAATGAATTCAGAGAATGTAATTTGCACCGAGAATATACACTTTAATAAAAGCATGATCCCTGGACTTTGACTGTCACTGCTCAGTGTCAAGGAGGCAATCATGCAGATACTAGATTCCAAATGGTGAATCTACCACAGGAAGAAATGTTATCAGCCTAGGTTTTTGAGAAGAGGCCTTCAAATCACTCAAAAAATAGTTAATAAAAAAATCTATGCGTCTGCTGAGGAGAAGGTTTTTTGTTCTTCTTGAGTAAGTTATTCTCTTACAATTAATACTTGGTCCAAGTTAGTATCTCTCTAAGTGGATATTCATAGGCTTGTCATTACTACACTACCCATCAGTCAGGACTTAAATTTTCTCCAACTACTACACACAAAGGAAGTGTTGGTACTATACCCCTTCCACTCTTGCTCAGGGCTTCTGTCTAACAACCACACTCAGGTTTATTTAGATATGTGCCAGCTTTACATTTATTTTTGTCTACTAACATACTTTTTTTTTTTTTAAATCTTCCCTTGGTAGTCCATTCTTCATAGTGGAGAATGCAATACTATGTGGAAAGAAGACACACATACTGTATTGTCTTAAAAGATATTGACAAAGTATGGTGATTTTTTATTTGTACTGAAATGTGATTTTATTCATATGTTAATAAATAAAGTTGCATGGGGCTCAGAGCTAATAGCAAGCCATAGCAAAAGTCAGGCAATGGTGGCACACACCTTTAATCCAGATCACATGACAGACAGATCTCTGTGTGTTCAAGGATACAGCCAGCATGGAAACACATGCCTTTAATCTCAATACCAACCATAGAAGACCTGGAGGTCTATATAGACAGGCAGTGACAAGGAGGTCATGTGGTTGGGTTTACAACCAATGAGAAGGTAGAACAGAAAGTCAATAAAAAGACAGACACACAGGAAGTAGGTCTCTTGCTGAGGGGAAGGACAGCAGTGGCAGGAAGGGTAAGGAGGCAGCTTTAAGTCTCAGCTCTCAGCTACTGCTCTGACCTCTTGGGCTTTTAACTCTGCATTTGGCTTTGTGTTTCTTATTTAATAAGACTGTTCATCTACAACAAAGTAATTGTCTTAATGCAAATCGGTGACACAAATTCTCACAGAATCCTAGGGTTAGTCAGTACCATTTCCAAACACCATAAGCTGTCTTGCTCAGACAGTGGAGGTTGGGTTACTCATAGATAAGGAGTCCCAAATTAGGGTGTCAACCTTGTTCTAGTAAGAAATGTTTTCTGGGTTGCACACTAACTTGTAATTTCATATGAGGGATGGGGGGGAAATCTTAGGGAGTTAGGGGACATGGGAAAGAGTGTCTGGGATGGACACAAAAACAGAGATAAAGACAGAGATAGGTGACAGGTGGGTGGGTAGATATGTAGTAGATAGAAAGGTAGGTAGATTGATTGATACATTGATGATAGGTAGATAGATGATAGATAGTTAAATTATAACATATATATGATATAGATAGATAGATAGATAGATAGATAGATAGATAGATAGATAGATAGATAGATAATTAACTCTGTTATGTCTTATCATAAAAACACCAATTTATTTGAAGGTCCACTTGCTTGCAACTATTTAGCACAATGTCACCACCAAATAACATTATACTTAAAATAAAGACTGGGTTGTGACCTGAGAGAATCACAGTTAAAATGGGAACAAGCTTTACTCCATTATTATCAACATGAAGATTTTCTAATCTCAAACATTAAATGCTTCCTGAAAGTTGGAAGATGTTCCTTACATCTTAGTTAAGACACAAACACATAAAATATATGGATGAATGGAAAAAATACATAAGGTGAATGCATTTATTACAATGCTCACTTAGATAATTATAAAAGGAGCATTTGATGTTTGGGGGACAGGGTAACTTTCATGAAAGAAGCCTCAGCTAGAATAAGTATTTCTTTGAAGCCAATACTCAGTTTACAGTAAATAGGCACACACACACACACACACACACACACACACACACACACACACACACACCACTTCTATGTCCTTTAATTCCCATACTATACCGTAGTCTAAAGAAAGCTAAAAGTTCTAGCTTGAAATGCTAACAATTTTTAGAGAAATTTATTTCTTCCAGTTCACTGTGTTCCTATTCAAACTCTTCTGGAAATGAAAACAAACAACTTTAAAGTTATTTCCCAAAGAAGATTCTCTCTGAGCAGCTCTGTGAAGGTGCAGAGTCAAGACCAATCCAAATCTCTTTGTGTAGTATGTTTCTTTCTGTGTATGGCATGGTTTCACTTCCTCTGTTCCTTAATGCCAGGTCTCCTTTCTACTCTAGATTGTAATTGGCTTGAGGGCAGAGGCTATACTTTCCCTTTGTTGAGTAGAAGTAATCTCAAAGAGCCTGCAGTATTGTGAGCACTCAATAGAATTTTGTTGATGACTGTGATGTTTCTGAAAATGGCTAAGAATAAAAGCAGATAGCTGTGGGCTGCTAGGGCCCTCACTTGCTTATACTCAAGTACCTTTCTCTCCTCCCATAAACAATAACACATCTAGGCAGCATCTATGCAGGAAAGTGAGTCAGAAGAGCAATTCATTTCTCCAGTGCCCTGATGTGACTCTCTCAATGCCTTAGGAATCTGAGTGAGGATTTGTTTTAAACATACAAGCTGTTCAATGTCTCAGCTCCGTAAGCACAAAACCTGATCCCACTCCCTCCTCCTCAATCCACATATTCTTAATGCTTAAACTGTGCCCTTGAGACTTTTCTGTTAGTTAAGAGATGTACAACATAGGGGCAAAAATCAATCTTAATTAAGGCGAACTTTGGAATTATGATCGAAGGAAGGTACATTAGCCAGTGCTTCCACACCCCATACACTGTTGTTATTGATGTTTGGACAGATGGGGAAAGTGAAACAGGAGTCAATATTTCGATCCCCTGTGTTCTCTAAGGATCTGAATTTTCAACACCTCCATAATGAGTGCTGGTGGTGTTTAATAAATACACAGCCACCCCTTGGAGTAGCTGTGTGTGGAAGACACCAATGAAGTCACTAGACCTTCTTAGTAGTGAGAGAAAGTAGCCTAGACTTAGTGGGACTGCGATCTAAGTTGTGTGTTTGCCGAGGATTTTAACATCCAGAGTTTCTTTTAGCCAGGGTGAAAAGTGTTGACCACTGGTTGTTTCACCAAAGAATATAACGTGGTAAACATCCCCACGTTGAGATATTTGAAATGCAGAGAGTGCCCCTACTGAAATAGAGTAGACAATGGTTGGATCATGTGACACTCTCTCCTCCCCTTATCTAAGACTATTTCTGCCCCATCATCTCATTTCAGTAATAATTATAGCATAAAATATTGGTAATTGAATTATAATAATCAGTTGACCTAAGACAGCCAATCAAATTCTCTCTCTGGAGACAATGACTTGTTAATAGGGTACAAGAAGCCTATTAGTTCTTTGAAACAGTACTGCACATGCCAAACTAATTATGTGAATGCCTGTTCACTCTTCATTTTTACAACACACAGTCTGAAAAGAGAAGAATATATGTATCTAAGATAAGGTAAGGCATTCCAGTGTTAAACAAATGAGAAAACTAAACAACACTACTGCAACCAAACAGCTAGTCCAACTATCCTATTTGTGACTATCCTTTTGCAAAATATCCTTTTCAAAATAATTTATTTTTGTATAAGCTAGGATGAGTGAGGGAATATTGGTACTCACATATTTTTGAGTCAACTCTTCTCCTTCACCAAAAATCGACCAATCTTTCAGCAATGTTTCAGGCACTCTTGAACATGGAAACAAGAAACACATTTTCAGTTTTATGTAGATCATTGCATAGTTAGTCAAATAGGAAGTGAAAATTAAAAACTCTATAATACAATGTTACTAATGATATGAAATGATGAAACACAAGCTTGGAAAATTAATAGATCAACAGTTTGCAGAGGAGATTTGGAGAAAGAGCTTAGAAATGTGACAGAATGTATCTAGTTAACATATTTTCCAGGTGGACAAGGAGGTCGATAGCATACTTCCTGAAAGTAACAAGATGTAAAAACAAAGAAGTCTAGGATGGCATTAAGTATTGACAGTAAAAATAACCGTAAGACTTGATACTTAGACACATAATATATTAGTCGATGGAAAAGGAAGAAGAATCTTTTATTATCCTACTGTAACAGAGACCTTGGATTAAGCTTCATTGAAAATTTATCAACTTGTGGCCAGAGTTATAATCACCATGAATGATGTGCACTCAATGGGAGTATTTCAAGAAACTTCAGGTCAGAAAGGGATGCTAAGAAAAAGGATGGACTCAGAAGTCTCCAAATATCCAGAGGATTCTTAGGACCTTCGGCAGATTGTTCTGACTCCTATGGCTTGCACAATTGGCTGAGATTTTAGTACAGGTGGGTTTGGCAAGGATATTCCCTCCACTCTTGGCTTATGGTCAGCCTAAGAATGCCTATTTATCTTTGCTTTTCACTAAATCTCGATGGGTCTCTGGACAAGATAAGAATCTTGCATGTAGGGAGTAATCTTGTTTGGAGATTGAATCCATCAGTCCATGACACTTTCCCAGGTTTCTCATAGAAAACTGATAATTCCAAGAGTCATCAATCTTCCAAGAGGAAGTCTGTGGAGAAAAAGTTCCAGATCACAGAGATGATTGACTTTTAAAAAATATTTATTATAAACTCTAAGAATGACTAATTTGCTGTTGAGCCTTTTCTAGGTATCAGTAATTATTATAAGTAAATTATATACATTTCCTAACTTTATATTTTAAGAATCTTCTGAAGTAATATTATTAAATATATTTTGTGGGTGAGAGATACAAAGATCAAATATTCTAAATAATTATACCAAATTTATGTTCTCAGTAAGTGTTAAGAACTATGCATAGGCTATAATTTTTATAATTTAAGGTATTAATTTTCTTTTCTTTATTTCTTCCTGAGGATGACCTTGAACTCCTGATCTTCATACCTTTCTCTTCCAGGTGCTAGGATTATATGAGTTCATCATTATTATAAGCTCAATTTAAAATCTATAAATTCATTATTTTTTTATTTCCTTGAGTGAAAACCTATTCTCCAGGCTCTATTTAATGACTCCTATTTATAAGAGCTATTTCAGCTGTTTTATTTCTACTAGCTTATGTAATTATGACAAGTATATAGTGATGCTAATACTATCACTATCCCCACAGATGGTTACAAAAACAAACCTGAAGAATATCAGTAATAACAACCAGCAATTATAGGCTAATAACGTCTTGTGCCAGGCAATAGTGGCACATGCCTTAAATCCCAGCACTCAGGAGGCAGAGGTAGGCGGATCTCTGTGAGTTTGAGGCCAGCCTGGTCTACAAAGTTCCAGGAAAGGCACAAAGCTACATAGAGAAACCCTATCTCAAAAAACCAAACAAACCAAAACAAACAAACAACAACAACAAAAAAAAACCAGTCTTGTCAACAAAATTGTCCTTTTCCTCATCCACAATGCATATGCACATGCTAGGTAGTATAGCAAAGAGAAATTAAGAGGACCAATAGAATCAGTCATTAGTCAGATGAAAATAAAATGACTAGATTATTCTGATTTATCCAGGGAGGGCCAGTGTAATCACAGGATTCCTTACAAAGGGGACAAGAGATTCCAAGAGAAGAATGGGCAAGACATGGATACAAATAAGACTTAGTCTTAGATTGCTAGATATAACTCAAGAAACAAGAAGCAATGAATAAAAACAGGAAAGGAAGTCTCTATAACTTGAAAAGGGGGAGAAATAAATTCTTTCTAGAACTCCAGAAAATAAAGCACCCTTCTCAAACCTTGATCTTATTGGAAAAGATCTAGAATAGATTCAGAATTGCAGGACAATAAACATGCATTATGTTAAATGACAAATTTGTTGTCATATTTTAGAGTTGGAATAAAACATTAATGCAGCACTTTCCAGCCATTTTCCCATTTATTTCTCAAACCAGCTGCATAGAATTTGGGCTGTTGTTTTTATTTTAGATATAGGGAAATGAAGAATTAGATTGTGTGCATATGTGTGTGTTGTCCTGTGTGTCAGGCAAGCATTCTGTCATGACACTGTACCCTAGCCCATATATATATATATATATGTATGTATATGTATATATATAACATAATTATATACATCATTATATAATATGTAATAATATATTATTGGTATTATTAGCAGTAGTATTATTAGTATTACTGTTTGTATTATTGGTAAGAGTCTCACTGAATAATTTTCAAACCAGGTATAAGTCATTTTATTTTAAAATAAAGTGTGCATGGAAACCCATTGGGTTATGTAAACTAACAATTCTAACAATGCCTTAAATGATAAATAGTAAGTGTGTGGTTAAATACGGGGGTTATTACACACAGAAAAGAGAAAGGGATATGTCAATCACTTAGAATTAGAGAAACAATGTCTTTTATGTTGATGAATGATAACAATGTATATCAGATCACAATGAAAATGAATCCTTTCAGGAGAAAAATGCTGCCTTTCTATCCAGAATGGGAATAGGTTTTGGAGTCAAATTCTGTTTTTCTGTCAGACAAATTGATAATGCTCTGTTCTGTTCCTCCCTCTGACCACTCTGGCCTAAAATCTCAAAAGAAAACAACTGCAGAAGGATTCTGACAATAAGAACAGAATTCAAAATATCATTGAACAGTCATCGGCATTAGACCCCTTCCCCACAATACTAAGTCCAGTTCACCAGGATCTGGTATTAGTAGACAGACAGAAGAAACTCCAAGGAAAGGCCTATTGGTCTAGATCTGGGAAAGAGAGGACATCTAGTAATCATGGGAAGTGTGAAATTCTCTCCCCCTTTCTGTTCTCTTGAGTTTCCTCTTCTTTTCTTTTCTCCTCTGGCCTAGGACACCAGCAAACTTCCCCCTATCATTAATAGAGTCCTACAGGGCTCAGATTTGTCCAGCTGATAAAGAATGGCCCTGAGAGTGTAGGCCCAATTGCTACTGCATGACTTCTCTCTCTTTTGCTTCCCATTGGTTCGGCTATGGATATGAGATCAATCATAGAGATTATTGCGAAGTACCATAGCTGTCCTCACATATCTGCCAAAGCACAGAAAAGAGGGCACTCAGGGAACTAGAAAGTGAAGGAGACAATGCAGTAAGCATTGGCAGGACACCCAATAGCGTGTCATGAAATTCTTACCCCCAAGCAGCACATGCTGGGATTTGTACTCCTCAGCAGAGGAAAGGCTTTGAGAAACATTAACAAGTAGACCAACTCCTATGCTCACCACTCACCAGAAGACAGTAGAAACTAAAAATACTTTGAGAAATGAACTGATATTATAGTCAGTCTTCAGAAAGAGACTAGAACTTGGGCTCCAGTCCTAGCTAGAATAACTCCATTATATAAGAAAAATATAAGCATCATCTAGGAGATTTAAGCATGACCTCCATTTTTATGGTATAATATTTACAATGGCCAAAGTTAGGTTAAGCATTATCTAAACAAAAAGAACAATGTAATTTCTCTTGGAGAAAGTCAACAGGCATCAGTAGTGACATGGTACTAGTGTTCTAAGAATAACATCTGTCATCAACAAGTGCTTAGCAGGAAATCGGAGACCAGCTGTCTCTGTGGTTTTCCCCATCATGATCTGGACCCCCCTTGCTCATAATATCCCTCTTCTCTTTCTTCAACTGAACTCCAGGATCTCAGCCCAGTGCTTGGCTGTGGATCTCTGCATCTGCTTTCATCAGTTGCTGGATGTAGGTTGTGTAATGACAGTTAGGGTAGACACTAATCTGATTACAGAGGAAAGCTAGTTCAGACACCCTCTCCATTATTGTTAGGAGTCTTGCTCATGGAATTTGGACTGACAGCTGGGAACCTGCATGGGACAGAACTAGGCCCTTTGAATGTGGGTGACAGCTGTGTGGCTTAATCTGTTTGTGGGGCACCTGACAGTGGGATACACTGCACAGTCTTGATTGCAGGGAGGTGGGGCTTAGTCCTGCCTCAACTTGGCACTTCAGACTCTGTTGACTCAGCAAGGGAGGCCTTACTCCTTCTGAGGAATTGATTGGGGGGGGGCACAGTGGGGAGGAGGTGGGAGGGGAGTAGAAAAAGGGGAGGGAGGAGGAACTGGGGTTGGTATAGAAAATTAAATAAATAAGTAAATAAATAAAAGAAATTAGAGAACATTGTTGATTAAGATAGGAATGAAAAACTAAACAAATAACTTAGAACCATCAGTTGCAAGCAAGAGCCAAATGGACTTAAGAGTAAATCAGATGCAAAAGAATGAACTTGCAGATTAGTTGATAAGAATAATGAGTCTGAACAACAACAAAAACCAATACTATTAGAACGGAAGCTGATGTCAGTGATATGCAAAACAGTAATAAAAATCTCTAATATTTCCATGACTGAGTCTAGAAGGAAGTGATGGGAAACCAGAACCATATTAATAATAACCCTACAGAGTTTTGAGGATTAGCAAATACAAAGTAGAATAAAGCAAAATAAATGAACTGAAGATAGAGGAAAGAAATCAAAGAACGAAAGACAGGCATACAATGCAGAGATGGAGGAAAGAAGAATTTTAAAAATAGTATATATTCATTATCCAAAGTGATGTTTCATAATGAATGACATTTTAATTAGGTACTTTAGGTCCATTGCTGTGTTCACCCAACTCATTACCCTATCTTTCTCCCTCCTCTCCTGCTACTCTTTTTCGGCTTCCAAAATAATAGCCCCCTTCTACTTTCATGTAATCTATATCCTTACATATATAGATAATATGTTATACACATAATATTGTGTATGTGTATCATATATAATATTTTTTAATGATACATATTTATGTGTGGGCATGTACACATTAAGTGCAGAAGCCTTCAGAGGCCAGAAGATGGTCTCCTATAACCTCAAACTGGTATTATATACAGCTATTAACTGCCCAATTTGAGTGGTAGGAGCTGAACTTAGATCCTCAGGAAAGACAGCAAGTACTCATAACCACCAAGCCAACTCTTCATTTCCTGAAATACAATCTCATAGAGATACAGGAGGGAATATCTCTCAAAGCTAACAACTATCCCAATATCTCTATGAAATGAAGGTAAATTAAAGGTATTCTACGGTGAAAGGTAAACTTAGAAAAAGCATTGGGGGGATATTTTCAAACTGAATGGAAATAACATCGAACTTTGAATAATACTAACAATAGAACATCAAAAAGTGATAAATCTGAAACAACTTAATGGACTATGCATTTCCTTTTGATTGTGTATGGTAATGCTTGATGGGTGAAATTTAACATTGTTCATTGTGATTGCCAGTGTATGTATATGTAACATATAATGCAATGATAATATAATCAAGGGAGGTTGAAGGGCTGCATCTCTTTGTAAGATTTTTACAATCCATTTAAATGGTGATTCTAAGATACAGGAAAGCAAGATGTTTACATTATAATTTCAAGAGCAGCAATCACAACAATAACGTTATTCCTATCATACAATGATAAAACACACCAGATAAACTCAAAGAGATGTGGGTGGGAAGATACAGCTCTGTGGTGGCATGCTTAAGTAGCAAGTTCAGGGCCCTGGGTTTAGTCACCAGGACTTTTCAAACAAAATGAAATGATGCAATTGTGAAATAATCCAAGATAAGGCAAGAAAGAGATATTAGAACAGGTCAAATGATGTGGTGACACCCCTAAATCTAAACTAAATAGCAACTTCATTGATCAGCCTCAAACAGTAAGATGGACGTTACCAAGGGATGAAAAGAGTTCTTTAAACTACAGGCACAATACAAGAAAAACAGCATCCATAAATCTTTCCAAATAGGAAAAAGTGAAATAATGGAAGATAATACACTCTACACTAAATTTTTAAAAGTAGGGGCAGAGTTGGCATGGTGATTCACCAGGCAAAGTCACTTGTTACCATGTCTGATAACCTGCATTTTATATCAGGACCCATATGGTGGATGGGGAGTATTGATGGCCTCTAGATGACCAGTAACATCCATGGGCATGCCATAGTGCATGAAAACAAATAAATGCATAAATAGAAAATGAGTGAGTACATAAATAAAATATGGAAGTGGGAATCACCTTAATATTGGCCCACAGGGCCAGATACAATAAATTACATAATAAAAACAGGACTAAACCACCAAATGCCATAAGGTCTTCCATGTGTATGTATCTAACAAGAACATATAAAATACAAAAAGAAAAAAATAGGAAGAATAAATGCCCATGAAAATAAACTCTCAAATACAGTTGGAGACCACGACTCCTCTGTTCACTAACTATATCATACTTAGGTAGAAAATCAGCAGTGTATATAGAACTGATCAAAACTACCAACTGGTATATTGTAAGTAACATCTGTAGCCTACTTTAAAATAAAGAGAGAGGGAAAAAACACACATTGTTTTCAAGTATTCATGGAACACATCAAGAAAGAACATATTCTGAGCATAAACAATAAAAAAATGACATTTAAGAAAGTAAACTTACTTGAATTATACTCTTTGACATTTATGAAATTAAGCCTGGAAAATCAATAACAAAAATGATCACCTCAAGAAATCAGAACATTGGAAAATTCAGACCCTCTAAATTAGTCATGGGTCAGAAAGGAAGATGTCAGGAAGTTTACAAATGACTTAGAGCTAAGTGAAAATAAAAACTCCAACAAATTAAAATTATTGAGATAAAATAAAAGCAGTGCTGGGGAGAAATATATGACATGGAACATTTATATAAAAAGGACAAAAGATCTTATGCCCATCATCTACTTTGCTTTATTAAGAACTGAAAACAAACAAAAGATAAAAAACATAAAGATAAAAATAAAGGTATTATGGGACTTATGCAGGGACGCTTGGCTCAATCTGGGACTAGACCTGACTGGACTGAGTCTATCAGGTCGATCCCAGTCTTCGGGGGAGACCTTGATCTGGAGGAAGTGGGAATGGGAGGTGGGCTGGGGGGAAGGGGAGGGAGGCAGGAAGGGAGAGAACAAGGGAATCTGTGGCTATTATGTAGAACTGAATAGTATTGTAAAATAAAAAAAATTAAATTAAAAAAATAAAATAAAGGTATTAAAGATTATAAAACAAAATCTCATCCTATGAAAACGTTAATAGACATGACAAACTTCAGACTAACCCACAACAAAACATAATGAGAGTAGACTGAAATTGTTTGTACCCTGAAGGAAGGGGACATGCTGCTAAAGGTGTGAGCAATGCAAAGGACAGTGACATTACATCAATCAGTTCCTCCCAGCTCAGAGCTACCAACACACTTTCAAGATAAAATAGAAACAGGAATAGTCCAGTGTCTGCTAGAGCACTGAAATCATGGTTGCAAACTATCTATCTGAGGGATTTACAAACCTCCATGGTGTTACTAGGAAGTTCTATTAAGTCAATGATTGTCAACGTTCTTAATGCTGTGACACTTTAATGCAATTCCTCATGTTGTGGTGCTCCCCCAACACCCCCTCCCACCCTGTAACCATAAAATTATTTTCATTGCTCCTTTATAATTGTAATTTTGCCACTGCTATAAATAATAATGTAAATCTCTGTATTTTCTAGTGATCTTACTTAACCTCTGAGAAAAAGCTCTTTAACCCTTAAATGGGGCATGACCCCCAGGATGAGAACCAGTGTACTAAGCCTTTAAAGAATAAAGAGCAACAATTTTGTACAAACCATTTCATGTAACAGAGAAGGTGGAATGAGCACAAATTGAAATGAAAGGCCCAAGTGCAAAAATATATTCACAATAGTAAAATAAAATGTTTACAAATCAGTGATGTATTTTAGTTATTGTTCAAGTTGATTTGATCACACTGCCGTCAAGTTAGCAAATGAAAATAGCAATAGAGATAATAATTAAATAAATAAGTAAATGGAAAAAAATAGGGAAAATCGCAAAGTTTGCTATCCATACATGTCCCAAAACTGCAATAGTCAAGGTAGTACTTTCTAAAATGATATTGTTGGTTACAGTTCTAGGGTGAATTTCACATCCTTATTTGCATTTGCTTTGCTAAAGGCCCACAGTTTGCATGGGCATCAGACTCATATGTCTTTTGTGTAGAGGCAGCACCTCCTTTTTGAATGATTGACATTTGTCATGGATGTGAGAGGGAATTTGCCACTGAGATATATACTAAGGGGTCGACTGCAAAACTTAGTGTTTTGTTCCTCCACTTATAAATGGAATGGAAGACAGGAATAGCCACCTCTTATTTCATGACCATATTGATACCCACATGAGATGCCTTGAAGTTGTCAAGCACCTTTGGATTATGCAAAGTGACACTCTAAAAGCATATGTCTACAGATTTAAGATGGCAGATGATCAATGTTGAAGGAAAGTTGATGAAATTATTGAGGTATATGACTAACAAGCCCTAGAAACTGGGACTGGATGTTTTAATACTTGAAATGTGAATGCTCCACCACGTAGTACCATATTGTTGGATGTTTCTCTAATTATTTGGGGAATAATTTGTCCCAAGTGTCATGATAACACATCTCTGTAATAATTTATAAAGTTCTGACCTCTTAATATTTTTCTTTGGGTTAAAATTTATGTGAATCCTTGGGGCTAAAGGAATGACTCAGCAGTTAAAAGTACTTATTCTTGCAGAGGACCCAGAATTTTATTCTTAGTATCCATAAAGTGGCTCACAACCATCTGCAACTCCAGGATCAGAGAATATGACACTCTCTTCTGACTTTTGGGGGCATCGTATATACAGACATACATGCAAACAAAAATCCATATAGAGAAATAAATAAATCTTTTTAAAAAACAAAAAGCTATATGAATCAATTATATTTCTTGACTTAATACAAAAAAGCTAATAGAAAAAAATTTAAAAAATTTCATATTGCTGTATCCTATAAAATATTGGTGATATTTAAAATTATACATTTTCAGGTCTTATGAATTCTTGTCCTCATTAAAACACTAATAGTGAACACTGGTAAATGATACAGTTGTTTTCCTGTCTCATTCATTATTTCAGTCAATTGAAGATTGCAAGCTGTACATTCTAAGTATTTTCTGTTAATTCTGGTTTTCTTTTAATTAAGAAGACCAAATGATGGCAGAAATATGTTGACATTATCATTCTATGCTATCTTTAATGCATTTAAGGAATAGAAAGAAATAGGGATAACAATAATGTGGTAATGCGAATATTCTAAGCGTAAATTGGAGGAATGTGAATACTCATATTTAGTTTCAATTTAAGGTTATTTCAGATTTCATATTGGTTTCAAATAATGGCAGATGTTCAGGGCATATATTGAGATGGGGACTTTGCAAATTGCAACTTCCACAAACTTGGCAGGCAAAATTTGACATTTGATATGATATTAGTTTTTTTTTAAGTTGGAATATATTCTCAAGTGATCAAGATTGTAAGTGCCTTTAATAGTCTACACTTTTCAGTTATGAAGTCAGTTTATGAAAGATGAAGTTTTGAGAAGAAATTATTAGAAACCATGGCTTCTTAATCTGACATATGACTGTAGGCATTTGTTCTTAATTGACAGTGAAATGAGATGTAGATTAGGCATCTATCTAAATATTAAGAGCTGGAATAGAGCAGAACCTATTCAGTCCACATTTAAAAATCATAGACTTTCTAAGCACCTACTATGTGTCATATGCTTCTCAAAGATATTGAAATTCGTTAGCAACAAATTGTTCCAGTTCTGTGAAACTAAAGGTTTTTGTTGGTTGAAAAAGAAAAAAAGCAAAGAAGAAAGAAAGAAGTCTACAAACATATATAAACCAATATGAGTGGGATTACATTGTCAAAGTTTGGTAAGGGAAATATACTAATAAGTTGTTCAGAATATGCTTGGTTGATAATATATTTTTTGAGGGTTCACATTAATGAAGTAAAATTACCTAAACAGATAGCTACATGAAAATGCTTCAAGCAGGAAGAACTGCTGGCACAAAACTCTCATGCAGGAAAATATATAACTTAGTTGTTGACTTGCAAGGGTATTGGCTCAACAAATATAAACTAATTAAATAGTAGGCCTGTAGAAGATGATAGCCTAGAGGTGATGAATGGTAGACTATGTAAGCATTTGGGGGTTCTTGTATAACTACTACAGCATTTCCTCTAAGAGAAACCAAGAACCTTTAGAAGAATGATAATACACCCTATGAACTTGAAGAGAAGAACTCCATCCTTTTAGTACTGAAGAAGGATGGAGGGAGTGTGGCCATAAACTCTGCAATGGAATGATAACAGCAGTCACTGACATGGCACATCCCAAGGAAAACAGAGAAGCACAAATAAGAAATGGTTTTGATTTGAACCACCAGGACACCTGATGAATTAGCCATGGGAAATAAGGCAATATAAAACTCAAGAATGATGCCATAGTTTTTTGGGCATCAGTAACAAAGATAATATATTTGCCATCTATTGTGGCAAGAGGCAGATTTAGGGGCAGATGAGGTGCTCAGTTTTGAATACATGAATTTTGAAGTTTGGTTTAGAAATATAGACTCAGATGTTGAGTGAAAACCCTATAAAGTATGCAAAGTAAGGGTATATACAATAGAGTACTTTAAAGCAGTGAGACTGAAAAATCAAGAACTGTGATATGGGATGATTTCCATAAGAGAATTTATGTGGGGATCGAGGTGAAGAATTTATATTGTGTGCCTTCTACATTTCATGTAGGAAGTAAACATAGATGTGCTTATCATTATAAGACAATGCAGAATGAATGAAGCAGCAAATTACTCCAGAAAACTAAAACCAAACACAACCCAGTGAGATCAGTTAAATACATGGGTTTGGGAATATGGAGGAAAGGATAAGACAGGAAAACGTATTGTGTCGATTTTTCCTCCTGGAAACAATGTTGGTATTCTGTATCCTAAAAAAAAAAAAAAAAAAAAAAAAAAAAAAAAAAAAAAAAAAAAAAAAAAAAAAAAAAAAGTTTCTGAAGATCACTGCTTAGGTGCAGGCCACACCAACTAAAGAACAAGTGAATGATCTGATGATCTGCCTGCCAGGTGAACTGCCCCACTCCCCAGATTATGTTCCCAAAGACCCATCCCACCACCTGCCCCTCTCATCTCATTGCCAGTCCTGAGGCCAGGCCCTGGCCCCAACTCCAGTGGACTTTCACTGTTCAGGTGCAGGCCACACCAGTCAGAAAAACAGAAAAACCCTGGTGCACAAAAAGCCAAGCTAACCACCGGAAGGCCAGCTCCCAACTTGGACAGAGACTCCCTCCTTGATCAAGGGCCATGCCAGCCACAAAGACTAGAAGACCAAAGAGGAAACAGAAACCAAGGATAAAAAGCACCTATCCAACAAAAACAAACTCAGAAATCAGAAACTAGACCTATAACTATCGAAAACTGAGATGCCTAAACACCAGTGTAAGAATACAATCAAAAACAGCCAGGGAAGTATAGCACCAGAAAAACCTGGCTATCCTATGACAGCAACACCTGAATATTCCAACATAGTTGAAGCACAAGAAAAGGACCTTGAAAACAATTTTTTTAATTTTATAATTTGATTTAATTTTACATATCATATACTCAGCAAAACTTTCAATCATCATAGGAGTGAACAAGACATTTCAAGACAAAGCCAGATTTAAACAATACTTATCCACAAACCCAGTCCTACATAAAGCACTGGAAGGAAAATTCCAGCCTAAGGAGGTCAGATACATCCTCAAAAACACAGGCAACAGATAACACCACAGCAGTAAACCCCAAAGAAGAGAAGCACACATACACTACCACCAAAAAATAACAGGAATGAACAATCACTGGTCATTAATATCCCTTAATATCAATGGACTTAATTTACCTATAAAAAGACACAGGCTAACAGAATGGATATGAAACCAGGACCCATCTTGAAAACAATTTTATGCAGATGATTGAGGTCCTTAAAGAGGAAATGAAAAACTCTCTTAAAGAAATTGAGGAAAAGACAGACAAAAAAAAAAAATTGGAGGAAATCAAGAAATCCCTTAAAGAAAGTCAAGAAAGCCAAGAAGAAACAAACAAGCAGGTGAAGGAAACACATGTGGAAGAGAGAGTCTCAGGTGATGGAGATATGATAAAAGAAATAGATTCATTGGTCAAAGAAAATGTTAAATCTAAAAATCTAAATGTTAAGTCTAAAAACACAAACATCCAGGAAATCTGGGACACTATACAAAGATGATACCTAAAATAAGAGGAATACAAGAGGGAGAAGAATCCCAGCTCAAAAATCTGAAATTATATTTAAGAAAATCATATAAAAAATTTTCCTAACCTAAAGAAGGAAATGCCTATAGAGGTACAAAAAACTTACAGAACACCAATAGATTGGATCAGAAAAGCAAGGACCTGAGTCCCATGATAACCAAATCACTAAACATACACACCAAAGAAAGAATATTAAAAACTGTGAAGGAAAGGAGCTAAGTAACATAAATGCAGACCTATTCTAATTACACCTGACTTCTCAATGGAGATTCTAACACTTAGAAGAGCCTGTGCAGATGTCTTGCAGACTCTAACAGACCACAGATGCCAGCCCAGACTACTATAATCAACAAAATTTTCAATCACTATAGATGGAGAAAAAAAGACATTTCATGATAAAGTCAAATTTGAAAAATAACTATGCATAAATCCAGCCACATAGAAGGTACTAGAAAGAAAACTCCAACTAAGGAAATTAACCACACCTAGGAAAACACAGGCTATAGGTAATCTCACATTAGCAAGACCCAAAGAAGGGAAACACACACACATACACACACACACACACACACACACACACACACACACACACACACACCATCACCATCACCATCACCATCACCATCACCATCACCATCACCACCAACAGCAAAATAATAAGAATTGGCAATCAAATCATTGGTCATTAATATCTCTTAATATCAATGTACTCAATTTCCCAATGAAAAGACTCAGCCTCAGAGAATGGATACGAAAACAGGATCCATCCTTCTGCCGCATACAGGAAATAGATCTCAACATCAAAGATAGATTTTACCTCAGAGTAAAGGGTTAGAAAAAGATTTTCCAAGCAAAGTGACCTAAGAAGCAAGCTGGTGTAGTTATTCCAATATCTAACAAAATAGACTTCCAACCTAATTTAATCAAAAGAGATGGAGAAGAACATTTCATATTCACCACAGGAAAAAATCCACCCAGATGGCATTTCAATTCATTTTTTTTTCATTTTTTAAATGTATTTATTAAATTTAATTTTACATATCAGCCACAGATTCCCTTGTTCTCCCCCCTCCCACCCCACCCCGCCTTCCCCCAGCCCATCCCCAATCCCATCTCCTCCAGGGCAAAGACTCCCCCGAGGATTGAGTTCAACCTGGTAGATTCAGTCCAGGCAGGTCCAGTCCCCTCCTTCCAGGCTGAACCAAGTGTCCCTGTATAAGCCCCAGGTCCCAAACTGCCAGTTCATGCACCGAGGACAGGACCTGGTCCCACTGTCTGGATGCCTCCCAAGCAGATCAAGCAAATCAATTGTCTTATTTATCCAGAGGGCCTGATCCAGTTGGGGGCTCCTCAGCTATTGGTTTATAGTTCATGTATTTCCTTTCGTTTGGATATTTGTCCCTCTGCTTTTTCCAACCTTGGTCTCAACAATTCTCGCTCATACAAACCCTCCTCTTTCTCACCAATTAGACTCCTGGAGCTCCACCTGGGGCCTGACTGTGGATCTCTGCATCCGGTTCCCTCAGTCATTGGATGGGGTTTCTCTGGTCCAGAAGGGAAGTCCGGGGCAGGATGGGAGCTGGGGGGCCAGTCTCTAAGTCTCAGGAAGAGGCTGGGGTCTTGGGCAGATGGGTGTGGGGGCAGGGCGTGGAGGTTGCTGGGTCTGCTGGGGGTCTTGGAGAAGGGGATCCTTCCTAGTGGTGCTAGAAGGGAACCTGCCCGGTGGCCAGAACCTGGGGCCAAGTTGGGCAGGTCTTTCCCCAGAGTGGTTGGTGCCCAGGGATGGGGTCCAGGCTCCATTTTTTTATTTAAAAATTTTTTTATTCATTTTACATACCAACCACAGACACCCCTCTCATTCCTCCTGCTCCACCTACAGCCTTCCCCTCCCAACCCATCCCCCATTCCCTCCTCCAAAAGGGTAAGTCATCCCATGGGGGACAGCAAAGCCTGGTACATTCATATGAGGAAGGACCAAGCCCCTCCCCACTGCTGTGGGATGTCTTTCTGTATGCTATGAATATGTGTGACTCCCATTGGATAATAAATAAAGCTGTTTTGGCCTATGGCAAGAAAGCTTAAAGTTAGGCAAGAAATCCAAGCAGAGATATGGAGAGAAGAAAGACAGAGTCAAGGAATATGCCAGCTGCCACCAAAGGAGCAATAAGTTGCCATCAGACTGGTAATGCCACAGCCATGTGGCAACATATAGATTAATAGGAATGGGTTAATTTAAGATGAAATAGCTAGCTAGCAAGAAGCTGAAGCCATAGGCCATACAGTTTGTAATTGATATAAGCCTCTGAGTGATTATTTTATAAACGTCTGTGGGACCATGGGGCTGGGTGGGACTGAAGAAACTTCCAGCTACATCCTCTTGCATCCATTTCAATTCTTAACATCTATACCCCAAATTCAAGGGCATTCGCATTTGTAAAAGAAATATTACTAAAGTTTAAATTATATGTCAAACCCCATACATCAAGAGTGGGAGACTTCAACACTCCACTCTCACCTGTGGACAGGCCATATAGACAAAAACTAAAAAGAGAAATAATGGAGCTAACAGACATTATGAATCAAATGGACCTATTAGATATCTATGGAACATTTCATCCAAATACAAAATAATATACCTTCTTCTCAGAACCTCATGTAGTGTTCTCCAAAATTGACCACATACTTGATCACAAAGCAAGTCTCAATAGATACAGGAAAATTGAAGTAACTCCATATCCTATCAGACCACAATGGATAAAAGCTGGTTATCATCAACAAACAGAAACAACAGAATGCCTACAAACTCATGGAAATGGTACACATCTCTGCGGAACAACTGCTGGGGCATGGTAGAAATAAAGATACAAATTAAAGACTTCCTGTAATTCAACATAAATGAATGCATAATATACCCAAACTTATGGAACAAAAAGAAAGCAGTGCTAAGAGGAAAGTTCATAGCACTAAGTGCCTTCAAAAAGAAACTGGAGAGAACTTATACTAGTAACTTAACAGCACACATGAAATCTCTAGAACAAAAAGAAGCAAATACATCCAAGAGTAAAAGGCAGAGATGAAATCAATAAAATAGAAACAAAGAGAATACTATAAAGAATCAATGAATCAAAGAGGTGGTTCTTTGAAAAAATAAAGGTAGACAAACTCTTATCCAAACTAACTAAAAGACACAGAGAGAATACCAAAATTAACAAAACCAGAAATGAAAAAGGGGCATAACAACAAACAAGAAAAACCAAAGAATCATTAGGACATAGTTTAAAAACCTGTACTCTACAAAATTTGAAATTCTAAAAGAAATGGACAATTTTCTCAATAGATACCACTTACCAAAGCTAAATCAAGATCAGATAAACAATTTAAATAGACTTATACCCCTAAGAAAATAGAAGCAGTCATTGAAAGTCTCCCACCCCCAAAAAGCCCAGTGCAAAATGTTTTTGCACAGAATTCTACCACACTTTCAAAGAAAAGCTAATAGCAATACTCTTCAAATCATTCCACAAAATAGAAACAAAAGGAACATTGACAAATTCATTTTATGAGGCAACAGTTACCCTGACACCTAACCCACACAAAGATTCAGCTAAAAAAGAGAATTATAGATCAATTTCCCTCATGAACATTGATCCAAAAATAATCAACAAATACTGGCAAACCAATTCCAAGAACACATCAAAAAAATCATACATACACCATGATCAAGTAGACTTCATCCTAGAGATGCAGGAATCATTCACCATATGACACTCTGTAATCTACCATACAAGTGAATGGAAAGAAAAAAAAAAAACAAACACATGACCACCAGGAAAAAAGTCTTGGAGACATCAGGGATATAAGGGACATACTTAAACATAATAAAGTTGATTGATTTACTGTAAGCCAATAGCCAACATCAAATTAAATGGAGAGAAACTCAGAGCAATTCCACTAAAATTAGGGATAAGACAAGTTAGTCTACTCTCTCCATATTCTATTCAATACAGTAACCGAAGCTGTAGCTAAAGCAATAACACAACTAAAGGAGATCAAGGGTATACAATTAGAAAGGAAGAAGTCAAAGTATCACTGTTTGCAGATGATAATATATATAAGTGATCCCAAAAATTCTACCAGGGAATTCCTACAGCTGATAAACACCTTCAGTGAGGTGGCTGGATACAAGATTAACTAAAAAAAAAAAAAAAAAAAAAAAAAAAAAAAAAAAAAACACCTCACTAGCCCATCTACACACAAATTACAAATGAGCTAAGGAAGAAATTAGGGAAACAACACCCTGATAATAGCCACAAATAATATAAAGTATCTTGGTGTACCTCTAACCAAGCAAGTGATAGACCTGTATGATAAAGACTTCGAGTCTTTGAAAAATGAATTTGAAGATGACAGAAGATGGCAAGATCTCTGATGCTTACAGTTCGGTAGGATTAACATAGTAAAACTGGCCATCCTGTCAAAGGAAACTGATAGATTCAGTGCAATCCCCATCAAAAGTCCAACACAATTCTTTACAGACCTTGAAATAATAGTACTCAACTTCTAAGGAGAGAAGGTTGGAGGGTAGGTCTGTGGAGAGGGAATGTGAGGAAAGAGACGGGGGAGGAGAGGAAGGAGAGCGAAAAGCAGGAGGGGAAACTGCAGTTAGGATGTAATATATGAGAGAAAAAAAGGTTTTGTTTCCATAAGAATAGAAGGTGGGAAGTAATCTAAGATTAAAAGAATATTTTTAAAGACATGAAGCATATTTTATTGGATATGGAAAGTAAGGATGGAAGAAAGGTAGGAAGGAAAACAGGGAGGGAGTAAAGAAGAATGGATGGGACAGGGCTGTGGCACAAGCAAATTCAAAGCTTCTATGGTTGTCTGCACAAGACCTGTGCCAGATGAAGCCAATCAATGCTCCATCCAGCATTGGTAGGGGAAGACTCAGGATGCCCGCACCCTTTATGAGCCTGTCTTCCACCTGAAGAAGTATTGGGAGGTGATAGATGCTGATAGAGGAGATAGTTTTCTTTAGTGTTGTGTCCCATGGTAGGTTGTGGATATTACAGTGGTGTCCTCACACCCATGCACTTGCAGACAGTAGTAACTGAACTCAGTGTTTGTTTGTTTTCAATACAGGATCTTACTATGTAGACTCTGCTCTGACCTGGAATCTGAAACTCACTATAGACCAGGTTGGAATAGAACTTACAGCTTGCTCTGCATTTTGATTGCTAGAATTAGAAGTACGTGCTACCCTCCTATACTGAGTAGGTTTTTAAAAAGAAGTATTAGAGAGAAGATGAATCAGAGAAGAAGCCTGGATTATGATACAGGTTAGGGTCAAGGAGATATTGGAAGAGGGTTAGTGAGGGTTGATGTGATCTAAATATATTGCATTTATATGTAAAATCAGCTATAAGTAAATAAGAATATTTGTGCTGTAAAATTAATTCCCAATGCAACAGTCTTACAAACTGTTTTTTGGGGGGCAGATAGGTCATGGAAGTCCCTTCTGGAAGAATGAATTGATTCATTATGCATAAGTTTGGTTGAAGAGAAGCTGATCCTTTTTTCTTTCTCCATTAAGGATGTGATTTCACAGCATTTCTCCGTGTTGGAGGACACAACATCAAAGGCAATCTCCATGAAAGAAGAATTGTCACCTGGAGACTATCACTTTGAAGGTACATTGAACTTGGATTCCTCAGTCCCTGAAGAGTAAGAAATAAATGTCTCTTCTTTGTACATTTGTAGCTGGAAGTTTTCTTGTGTCCCACAGCCACTTGGTCCCAAATAAACATTCATAGACTTAATATTAATTAAAAAACTGTTTGGGCTAAATTAACCCATTTCTATCCATCTATATACTATATATCATGGCTGTGGCATGACAGGTCTGCTGGTATCTTGCTTCTTGGGCAGTAGAATGGTGTCTGCCCTGACTCCACCCTTCTTCTCCCTGTCTCTTCGCTTAGAATTCCCTCCTTGTTTTTATCCCACCTCACTATAGGCCAAAGAAGCTTTATTTATTAACCAATAGGAGCAACATATATTCACAGCATACAGAAAGACTGTCCCACAGCACACATCTCTCAGTCATTTTAGTAGCAGCCAAGCTGAAGCGCATTATTTAGAAATTAAAACTGACAAGGGGGAAAACTTAAAAGAAAAACGTATCTGTCAGGAAATTGAGTTGGGAAATGGAGCCCAGGAAGAAGATTTTAACTGGTAAGCTTAGGTGGCATTAAGGATAAAAATACAGATCAAAAGTAGTGTGTGTGTCTGTGTGTGTGTGTGTGTGTGTGTGTGTGTGTGTGTGTGTGCTTATGTGTGTGTTATAGACAGATGAGAATGATTCTTTGGAGATGTAAACACACACAATATGTGTAAGTTAGTAGTACAGTGAGTAGATGATTATGATCATTGAATAGGCATGAAAAGATACCATAGGCTGTGCAAGTTGAAGGTTGGGATTAGTTATGAAAACTTTCATTAATGGTGAAAGAATTTTTGAAGACCTTTAAGTTTGATAGAAGCCAGTTAAAGTCCTACTATGATCAGCCAATTCCCCAGATATCAAAGATGTAAAGATAAAGATAAAATTATCACTTGCCTAAATGGGTGTATAGTATAGGGTAAGTCATCAAAAGACAAGACAATTTTTAAATATATAAAATGCTACATCATGAGATTGGGAATGCTCCACAAGGAAAGAATCATCCCTACTGAGATTTTGAGACTATGGAGGGTAAGTCAGGTTGAAAAGCATTGGCTCTTGGAGTTGTTGCCAGAGTCTTGAAAGAAGATAGAGAGGGTATAGTAGAGTACTATACATAGTGAATGCAGATCACTGTGGCAGGAACACAGCTGTGTAAGTGGTTTGAATATGGCATGAGACAAATCAGCAGAGAAACCAATGTCAGATAATAGATGTGCTTTTCTAACATGCTAGTTTAGTCAACATTTGAAGACAGGAGTTGGACATTTAAAAAAAGGAATGAGTATATGATATGATCAGTTTGACTGCCACATAGTCTTGCAGTTTTTTTCCATGACGTAATGAGAATATGTAAACAGGAAATGATTTTTTGCTGGAGTTTTGACAGCAGAACATTATGCCAGCTCTATGCTACAGAATGTCCATGTTTTTTAAGGATCATAACACAATAATCCTCATATTATGACCAAGAGGCCTTCATAGCCTAATAACCTCTTTAGTTCTCCTATCCACATTGGTACAATCTGAATTTGGGTGTAGAGGGGCTAAGATTAAATATAAATATTGGATATGGAAAGTATGATATTTGGGGATCTCACTTGCTTCAACCATATAAAATAGAAGTAACACTGAGTAGTACATAAGAATGTATATCTTTTTTTTTTAATTGAGTCATTTCCTAGGTGAGAATTGAGTTGTAGTGTAACTGATTCAAACATTCATTCACCACACATATTTGCTTGCCTACCATGGGCCAGGATTCAAACAGACATCAAACAGACAGCACTGAACAAAGCATGGTGAGTCTGTTCTGATAGAACTGAGGCACCTTTAGAGAACTGAAAACAAGTAATAAAGTTAAATGTATCTAAAGGGAAAACTATTTTAATCAGAGAATAAACTAGGGGTAAAGAAAGGTTAATACAAAGCAATAGTAAAGAAAAAATTACAGAATGAAATCTTTTGGGTGTTGATGAGGTTACAGGACAGACTGGGAACAAGCAATGAATGAGGACCCCCCTAAGAAGATATGCAAATGAGAACCTGGTGGGAGAAAGACTATCTGCACAAGATCTCAATGGCACAGCACAGACTATCCAGGGAATAGTTATGCATGTGAAGTTGAATGCTGTGGACATTAAGAGAGGCAAGCTTGGGAATAAATGAGACATCATGGTGTTTGGCTGCTCCACAGCACAAAGCACAGAAAGGATCTGTCTCAGGTTGGGGACAGGAAGAATGACCAATTGCGGTAGCCTTCATCTAATGAGGATAAATATTCAGGACATTGCTAAAGAGAGAAAGGATGACAGCAGTAATTCTCAAAGGATCTGAGGACGTTCCAAAAGAGGGGACAATTCAGATTCTAAAAGACAGACAATGCTGTCATGGAAGTCACATTAAAGAACAATGTCCTTAACGACATCAGGTTTATATCAATCATGGGCATGGTGACCACTTCATTTATCATACGATGGTGAATATTTTCTAGAGGGAATGGAGGGATTACTGAGTGTGTGCAGAAACAGCAGGCATAAACTGAACCTATTATGAAATATAGGATGTTTGTTCTCCCAATTACCGGTTAGAGTGAGTATGCATTTAAAATGTTGACGTAGAGACTCAATCACTTCTGAACATAGTAAATTAATAAATAGGATATAAGAAAATGTTACTGCTCACAGAAAAGTCTATTTTAATATGTATAATCAAAAAATTCTAGTTGGTATTGCAAAGAGATTATAAATATGTTACAGAAACTCTAAAACATTCAGACAGACAAAATATAATTTCAATATTTACAAATATTTGTAACTGTCAATATAATGTGATCAAAAAGGATCTTGGAATTTTGGATAAATTCCCAGCTTAGATAAAAACCTAAAACTAAGGACATATAAACACTGGAGACACACAACGTGTCAGTGAAACACAGGACACAGCCGTATGAGTTAGAAATCCATTTGTGGTCACTTACTAATGGCAACAGAATACTGGTTCTCATCAAACCACAAGAGCTGACAGAGTATGAGTCTTTTTGGTTTAAAAGAATAAAGTAAATGTGCAGACTATTATGGTTTTTATTGTTTTATTTTTGTCCCATCTTTCAGACAAATAAAAGAATAAATAAAACTTGAGGCTAGGCTGCCTACCTTCTTGCTACTACTGATGCTGATGCATTGGACAAACCAGAATTAATGAGCAAATGTTTGCAGCCACCTTAACTTACAATCTACATCGTGATATGTTAAGCTTCACATTCCATTTGGAGCCATTTAAATGGTAACAAAGTGAAGCTGAGTCAATAGGCTACTAAAATTTCTTTATTAACTCTTCATTCTTTAGGAATGGCTTCTTTCATTGATTATTTTGAGCTTATTCCTTCAGCCATTAGATTTTCCATCTCACCACTTAGAACAAGAGTTGATTGGGAAGAAAAGGAAAAAACATAGAAAGAGAGCTCTTCATTGAGAAAGAAGGAGAAAAGGATAGTAATCTATTTTTTTTTCTGTCACAATATCTACAAGAAGGTCAAAATGACTTCATTTTGTAGCTCTATATGCCTACAGCTTCATTCCTCAGATTCACAACCCACCTGAATTTTTTTTTAATTTGGGGCTTAATACTCATAGCAAAATGTGAGGATTTATTGTGATTATTGCCTGTTGCCTAGCATGGTTTTGTTTTGCACTAGAATTTAAACTTCTTTGTATTAAGGATTGATGCTTTATTATTCTTCAGTGTGTCTAGGAAATGTTTTTCCAACACGTTTGTGTCCAATAGAAATATGATTTCTTAAAATTAAATAATTGTACACATGGCTCAAGAATGAGAAGATTCATATCTAATATATACAACAAATTCAAAGCTAAATAAATGCTCAAGAACAGCCCAACTTAAGAAATTATATAACATATTTTCTCTTAAATGATTGTGAAAAAAATACCAGATGTTTCTTGGTATTAGAAAGTTTCCTCAACATGGTTGTGGAGAAGAAGATGACTATGTAATTCCAGTCTGATACACAAGACCATAAAAACAGTGTTTATGAAAAACAAATTTTAAATCCTATAATAACATACTGAAGTCAAACATGACTAGAATCAAAATTCTACCACATCAATTATCATGGGTGATGTCTAATAATTCTTTGGCATCACATGCACATTGGTAAATATTTGCTAATAGAAAATTAGAGCACAGCTAATATTTGGCATATCATGTCAAATTATTGGGTGTTGGTGATGTCTAGCATCAAAAACCTTACATTTTTGTATGAGTGTCATGACTTTAATGAATGTGGATAGTACATAAAAAAGACACAAAGATGATTGAGCTTTGAATTAATTGAACAATAAAAATGGGCCACCGCTATTTAATAATAATAATACAGAAGATCGATTAATACTGATGACAGAATAATAATACAGATAAAAAGGTGTGATTTAAGGGAAAACAAGATATGATTAGGTTTGGGTAGCATTAATTTAAATATATCTATGGTTAGCAATCATGCAAATGAAAACACGGTTTGAAGGTGACACACATTAAGATAAATGACACTTTATCCCATGACTTTAAATACTATTTCTCTAGTTAAAGGAAAAGCAAAAAGACAGATGAATTGGAAAACATACCCATGAAAGCTGTCTTCATCACTTTTATTTTTCTGTCATA
Organism: Peromyscus leucopus; assembly: GCF_004664715.2. Lineage (NCBI taxonomy): Eukaryota > Metazoa > Chordata > Mammalia > Rodentia > Cricetidae > Peromyscus > Peromyscus leucopus. The sequence continues at coordinate 13,009,466 of NC_051086.1, forward strand.
TAAAATCCTTGACCTGAGCAGCTTAAGGAAGAAAGGATTGGTTGAGCCCACAGTTCAAGGTATATTGCATCATGATGGGGAAGTCAAAGACAGGAACATGACACAACTAATCACATTGCAGTCATTGTCCAGAAGAAGAGGGAGGCAGAAGCAAACTGCATGTATGTTGTTACCTTCCCTTTCCCCATGTCTACAGTCCAGTCCTGCTAAGTACCAAATGGTCCTGCCCACATTTAGATGTATTTTTTTTTTTTAGAGACAGGGTTTCTCTGTGTAGCTTTGTGCCTTTTCCTGGAACTCACTTGGTAGCCCAGACTGGCCTCGAACTCACAGAGATCCACCTGGCTCTGCCTCCCGAGGGCTGGGATTAAAGGCGTGTGCCACCACCGCCTGCCTTAGATGTATCTTCTAACATCAGTCAACATAATCAACACAATTCCCCACAGGCAGGTCTCAGGGTAAGTCTAGATTCTGTGAAGGTGACATTTAATGCCATCACAAAAGGACAAAGTTAATGGTAGGATTATGATTGGATTCAAAGAGAGAAGACAAGTGATTCCCAAGGTCAGATTGAGAATAAATTAAATTAAATTAAAAACAGTGCTTTACACAGTGAGGTGATGCCCCCCTGTAATCTCAGATGTTGTGGTGGCTGACACAGAGAGACTGTGAATTCAAAGCCTGTTTGGGGAACATAAAATAGATCATCTCCCCAAAAGAAATTAAATTAAAATTGCATGTGAACCTTTGTCATTGGTCACTTTCTGATGACTTGTATGGTAGATTGTATATCCACGACCTGTAAAATGATAGTGATAAACCTGAAAGGAAACTTGATATCTAGAATGATCTATCTGATCTTTGCCCTCACTGGTGACATTGAGTATATATGATAGACTTGCTTTCTTTATGAACAAAGGGGTCTTTTGTGTAGGAAGGTGTTGCCTTCAATATTGAATGAAATGGATGTCAGAAGAGTTAGCATATTTCCCTACACACCTGAATGGTAAACTCACCAGGGAATACATGACACCATATGTCAATTTGGGAAATTTATAATGCAGGTAATTACTCTCATTACATTGTCACATGTGAGTTATTTCCCAGAAAAACATCCAACATTAGGTCTTTCAAAATATATAAAAAGAATAAAAACAAGTATATATTGGAGTCCAAAGTTAACATAACAGGGGGAGAATGGTTTGTGACATCAGCCATCAGAGAAACAGTTACATGGAATGAGGCCACATTTTAATAATGATTGAAATCACTAATTTGATTTTAGGAACAAAGGTAAAATTTATAAACGTATTCCTATACCTTTCTTCCTCCCCCTCAATTTCACAGTTTGGGATGTTTTTTAATGTCATGATATTTGAAGTTAATTTAATAAATTTTCATGACACAAATGAAATAAGGCAGATTATCCTGATAGAGTTTTTTTCTCTGTCACCTTTTCAAATTTAAGTCCGCGTGTATTAGAGAAAAGCTGTTGTAGACATAGATTGTTAGTGGGGCTCATGGGGCCTTTTCTATGGTTCCGAATCCCTGGCAAACAGATTGCGGCTGCTCTGACAGTAAAATAGCAGATGGGATTAATTAACTGGGTGACAATTCTTCAGACCTACCTAAATTAATATTTTTCTGCAAACAATGTATTCTGATTATAATAAAACTAAATGACATTGATAGAAATAGAAATAGATTCTGGTCCTAGTGATTTTTTCAATGGATTGGTGGGTATTTTCATCCCATTTAAGATCTGGCTTAGCATGGTAGTTGCATGATAATTTTTCTAATCATTTGCTTGAAGGGAACAATCATATGGAAGTAAAATATATGTTGTCTGTGGTATTCAAGTTTGTCCAGAGCTCAGGGTTCCTTCCTCTAAAGGAGTGAAAGTAGGAGATCCACTCACAGAAGTTTTTCCCCAAATCAGTTCCCCAAGGAGTAAGCAGTTATATTGTGCATGAAAGCTGTGAAACAACACATCAACCCCACATTTACACTTAGACAAGGACCACTAAATCATTAAAGAATCTCATGTTAAAGGGTCTTTTTCTTAAAAAAAGTAAATGCAGCATAACATTTTAGTTAATCAGAAGCGCTATCAGAAATTTTAATTTAGAACCCTTTCAATCTATTAATGAGAAAAATACACAGAATGATTTTCCTAGCAGGGGCATCTTTCAGAATTATCCAGCATGCTACTAGGGAGATCATCTATAGAAAGTGGCAGGCCATTACATGAGGAATTTGATGAACCCGCTAGTTGATATCATATACATCTCATCAAGGATAACAGTGTCCTGTCCAGTGCTCTATTGTAGTGGCATAAGTGTGAAGGAAATACTGCCTTTCAAGCCAATACAAAGGATCATCCACTCTGAGAAGTGTGATACTTCAGTGGTGTATTACGAATACTGTTTTGCATAATGGCCAATCATTATTGCTCGTGTGTGTGTGTGTGTGTGTGTGTGTGTGTGTGTGTGTGTGTGTGTGTTGTGTGATTGTTTACTTTCTTTTCTCTTTCTCTTTCTTCTCCCCACCCGCAATGTCACCTTACATAAACCTGGCTGGTCTTGAACTCAAAGAGATCTACCTGCCTCTGCCTCCCAAGTGCTGGAATCAAAGGAACAAGCCACCATAACCAGCTTGTTGCTCATTTTTAAAGTTCAGAAATCATTGGCTGACTTCCTTGCATTCACATTTACTTGGGCTTTTAAATATTATTCTATTTTAGAGTATTATTTGATGGTGTTTCTACCACACTGTGCACACATATATCCAGTTTTGTTAATTTTAATTTTATGGTTTTTTTTTTTGTGTGTGTTTTACGTGTGTGTGTGTGTGTGTGTGTGTGTGTGTGTGTGTGTGTGTGTGTGTGTGTTTGGTATGTGTAGGTATTTGTGATGTCTCTTCATGTGTTATATGCACTTGTTAGTATGCTATGTACACATGTGCATGCAAGTGTATGTGTGTGCACATACAGATTGAGAACAGACATCAATGTCAGATTTTTTTTTTTTTTTGATCTCTGTCCACTTTAATTTTGGGGATAGAGACTTTCACAGAACTTAAAACTCACCCATTAATTGTTGGCCAGACAATGAGTTATAGATACAAGTTATCTCTGCCTCATGCTGGGATTATAGAAGTACACCATATACCAGGCTTCATACATAGGCTCTGAGAGTCCCGACTCCAGTGTTCACACCTGCATTAGAGCACTTTGCCCGCTGAGCTGTTCCAACAGTCCCTGAGTTATCAACCCTTAATGTACAAGAAATGTGGAATGGAAAAAAAATGCTGGTAATAACAAACAGAGAACAGAGAAAATTCTTAACCATTTCAAATTGCAAGTTAAATGTACGTTTCTATTTTTTTCACCTCCCTTCCATACATCTGTCTCCTTTCCCCTCTCTTTCTTCCACCTTCCTCTTTGTATGCTCATAGTCCACAATGGTTTTCTTCTTTTCTCATGTCCTCTACCTCTCCTCAAACATAAGTGAAAAGGATAATTCTAACTACAGCTAGTTTGGTTATTAAAAAAAATAGATTTATGGGTACATAGATAGCCAGAGAAAGTTGAGAGGAGGGATAAGTAAGCAAGGCTATTTCTTTCTCTTTTAATCTTAACAAAATGCTTAGAAAAATTTTTCCAAATACATTTTATGTGAGAGAAACATCTAACTTATTAGGGGGTGTTTCAGAAGACACTATTTTACACCATATTCTTTACTTAGGAAATCACTATTAACTCATTCAAGATCCAGGGGTCCTATTGAGTAAACACCTGCTTTAGTCAGCCACCTGAGTAGTGAAAAGAAACTTCAGATACAACATGGGAAAATTGTTGCAGAAAAATACTTTTTTTTGTTCAAAACTTCCTCCTTTTTTTTCATTTCACTTGCTTTAAAGATATTACTGTTTTTTTTCTGTTTCTTTAGGTTTGTAAGCAACCCATTAATAGGCATTAAGAGAGGAAGAGGAGAATAAGAATAAATTGTTTTTATGGAATACGATTTTTATTGGGTCAGGTTTCTTAGGTTCTCTGGTCATCACTTTGTGACTACTTCATGTCTTCCATCCTTCTGTGCTGACATTACATGTGTGTAATCTAAGTTAAAGTAGGTAATGCTTCTTTGAGTCACTGTACTAAAATATAACATTCTGTTGTTTAATAAAAATGTGAACCACTTTAATTTAAAAATTGTGTTACATAGAAATATATTAAAATAATATATAGCTTTTAATGATGAAAATTATCCAGTTGCAAGCCTGGTTGCCCACTCTGATTATCATCCTCATATGCTCCAATTTATCAAATAAAATTTCAGCCAACTTTAAATATTAAAAACCCGAAAAAACATTAGCACATTATACTTGAACTGACAATATATCCAACATAACGTTTTTTAAAAAATGCAACTGTTATTTTTTACATGTTTTGAAAGAAAGTTCATTTTAACATGCAAATTTGTGCGTCCAGTTTTAAAATGATGAACATAAAATAGATATTTCCTGCACTTCCATCCCCACCATTATAAATTATGTCTTTGTAGCACAACTATATTTCATTAGTGTAGCTTGGGAATAAATGCACGAGCCAGTTAGAAAAGTCTGTTTTGCTCTTCAAATTATTATTTGACCAATATTGATATTTTTAGCTCATTGTATTTTTGTTTTTATCTAACACTCTCTATGTGAAAGTGTTCTGTTTATCAATGTGGTCCCTTACATGCTCATTTTATTCATTTAGCTACAATATATCACATCAACATTTATTTTTACACTCAGAAATGATGACCAAATTTTTTTTCAAAATGTCTTTTTAAAAACAACCTTTTATCTGCCTGATCCTTCTTTTCTTGCCAGTTTCTTGGAAGTGTTTTTTTCTCCCCTTGACTGTATAACTTAGTCACCTGTGGAACACTCATCTGGAAATTGAATTTTGTTGCATCACAGAAACACACAGACAAACGTATTCACTGAGATAGGCTAACAACAGACCAAGAAACCATTCCACACAAAACCAGCTTGGTGAGCAATGAATTCACTGGGTTTAGTAACAGGAGCACAGGCAAGAGATTACTACTGTGGCTGCATCATCAGAAAACTTCACTCTAATGTGTGTGCTTACTCACAAACCTGCATCCTTGAAATCCAAACAACAGTCAGAATTCTACTCTCCACAACTCTAGTACCTCCTAAGACCACACACATACAGTTAGGTCAGGATTACATGCAGCACATGAGACAGGAAGGAGTCAATGACAAGACTCTCAGGTAAAGGACACCTGATAGCCTTCTAGAACTGATTTTAATGAAGCCATCTTTGTTCATACCTGTGCTCATGGAATAAGACAATGACCATGCACTTCCTGAAGGAGAGAGTTCTGCTATGGATTCTGATATATTTGAGATTATTTATGAGTGTGTTCTGAATGGGCATGTGATCCTATCTAATAAAACATCCAAGAGACAATGGTGTAAATTCATCAAGAGATCCAAAGGTGACCTAAGCCAATAAGAATATTAGGTCAGGATTTGCAATGGAAATAAAATGAATTTTGTTTCTATAGGACTGGTCCTTTGAGGAAAATGTTAACTAATTAGTGAACTATGGCTAGCAGCCTTCTTGTAAAAGATTTTCTTTTCTGTTCTTTTGAATTAGGTGTATATGTTTTTGTAAGTGGGCATGAAGGGGTGTGCATGTGAGTACAATGCCTGCAGAGGCCAGAAGAGGGTTAGGATCTGCAGAAGCTGGGGTTAGAGTCAGTTGTCAGTCTCCTGACAAAGGTGCTCTGAACAAAGCTCAGATCCCCTGAGGGAGCAGTGCTTATTCTTTGAGATGTCTATGAGATACCTCTCTAGTATCATGGGTACCAGTCTTGAACACAGCTTACATCTTACTTGCTTTTGTAATATCTTGTCTCATAGTAGACACTCACTAAGTGTTATCATCTTCTTGTAACATTTCTCCTTTTATCATGCTAGTAGGTAAGACACAGCAAGCAGAAGACTTTCAGTATGGCCCTTGGCCTTTAATCATACGGATTCCCAACTCTTTTTACAACAGTTCTTCTCTGATATTTATTCCTATGAATTACAGCCTTTGTCTTCCCACTTCAGTCTGTAGTGCTACTAAAACAGTTATTGTCCACCATTCCTCAACATCCGAAACATTTGTGCATTCTTGTTAGCTTGATTTTAGGCAAGGTCTCATGATTTTCTGTGCTCTGACAGCAAAAGAGAAGCGCAAACACAAACTTGAAAGTACACTTTAGGCTAAGAACCTGGGCTGGGAATGAATTCTCAATCTTCACCAGAGAATGTGCAAGGACTTATATAGAAAAACAGTTGGACTTGTTCGCTGTACGTGTTCAGATTTTGCATTATAAGCCATATACGAATATGTGCAATTTATAAAAGCTGTAGATAGACTATTGTGAGTAAAATATTCCACTTTATCTCATCAGTGAATTACTATAAATTTCCATACCATATGTTGTTCAATCAATACCAAATCTTAAGAAATCCGTTTTATTTTTTTTTCTGGCCCTCCAGACTCATTTTTAAACTGGCTCACAAGACAAGTTCCTGCTGAAGCTTATAACCAGAAACAGGTTTTACATACATATATTCCTTTTTATTATTATCTGTAAAGTTATGATGTTATAATAACAGTTCCACCCTACCCAAAATAACATAAAAGTTAGATAAAATTGCATTGCCCAAATATGACAACCCAGGAAATATAAGCTTCTGAAAAAAATACTCTTTTGTCCATAATTCTCCTATACTATTCTTTTACAGATATTTTTCTCAAAGTTTACATGACCTAAATAAACAATAAATATCAATAGTTCCATTCAAAAAGTGATATAAATAGGTTTGAAAGTAGATTAAAATGTGCTAATCATGTATTTGGCTTAAAGTAGGTTGTTAATTGTCTTATTTAAGGTACCATGATGGTTATAATCCTAAGTTCTAGTATGTTATACTGGCTCAATATGCACATAGGATGCCGCCTCTCCCTCACAACAGTAGATGACTTTCAGTGGGAGCTCTCCTTTAACTGAGGTTTAAGACAAGCTCATTTTCATTTTTTTCTTCCATTTTAGCATCTACTTCTCTCCATATGCTCTAGGAAGAACTATCTATGCTTCAAACTTCAGGAGAGGACATCCTGGGCTTAAAGAAAATGTCCTCAGTCCTCCATGATTGGTGGAGAGTTCTGGAGTTAATGAAGTTGTTGGTCAAATATGGTATAGGAAGACATTTGATTGAAGTTTGTAAGAAAAATTCAGTGGTAGATTTAAAACTATGTACATATAATATTTGATTAGAACATGACTCTATATACTATCTGTTAACCTAGAAGCAAAGTAAAGAGAGTGTTAACATGTTTAAAGCTTTCACCAGTGCATGTGGCTTCAAAACTTTAGTTAATGAAGAAAAGTAATATAGAAGTCAAGAATATGTGTTCTGGTCTACACAATGATTTGGTAGCCTTTTTTCTTATAAGCAACAAAACTTTCCCTTAATGATTCTGAAATCTTAATGTGTCAAAGAAGTCTTCAAGGAACTAATTATAAATGAACATGGTTTCCACACTCAAATACTTTTATTTAATTGTTTGGGGGTGGAGCCAAGGTAGCTGCTTTGTAGCCCTATCCCCCCCTTCTTCTGCAGCAGGAGTCTCAGGAACCATGCTTTTGTAAACCATCTCTTTGGAGTAATGTAGATGTTAACTTATTTCACTATACCTAAAGGATTCTAGCAGAATCCCTCACCAGATGCCTGCTTGCCTAAGGCTTGGCTGAACTGAAGCATTCCAGGGAGAGTTGAATTAACTTCCCCAGCCTTCCTAAGACACTAGGCAATTAACTGATCAACCAAAAGCCAATGAAGAGAAGAAACAAGGGAATAGTTTCTCTGTCTCCCCTCTCCAATCTTAATCCAGTGATCTTGGCAGAAATGAGTGTCATTGCATCCCAAGATGCTCCATCTTCATCTCTCTGACAAACTGACTTAATTTAAGGGAGAAAGTAGAAATCTAAAAGTCTGCCACTTGATGGAAAAAGGGAACAAAATATATTAGATGATGTGAATGCCAAGTGTAGAGATTACAAGAAACAAACACATTGAGATTTGAAATGGTGATTTAAAGTAAAATATTGAACCTCGGGGGTAAGATGGGCTAAAGGTTTGCAAAACTGAGTGAAAACATGATGACAAATGCTGGTTAGAGGTTTCTATGAAAAAATAAAAATAAAACAATTAGCGGTTAATCTTGAAATGCCTTTGTTTGAATCTTTCCAAAGTAACATCTCCTTGTAAAAATAAATGTAGAAAACAAAAAAAGAGAACAGAAGTAAAGAAAGAACAGTTTGTAGTCTTCTTATCCATAAACACAAGATAATTCCGAGAGCAATTCCTAGGGACTGTTTTGTAACTATTAGCACAAAACATTCTGAGATTAATATGAAAGTTATTTTGTATCTTAGTATTTGAGCAGGTTTTTGTATCTCACCTGTATTTTAACTTATAGCTGAATGGATTTTTGTAGATGTCTTCAATAATAATTGTGTCTATAATCCCTAATTTTATTATATATTATTAATCCATTATGTATAGTAGGGTATTATAGATATTTCAAATTTAAAGTATTGTTATTATTAATAATAAAACAAACCAGATTATTTTTGAAAACTTGATATTTACCAAGCACTCTTTCTACTGTCCTTGTGTATACAATCTGATATAAAGTAATAGTTTATATGAAATAATATACAAATATTTGATACTAGATATTATTATCAAATAAATTCAAAGAAATCATAAATTTGTAAAGAATAAGTCCTATAAAAAGATAAACTGTACTGTGTAAAAGATATCTATTGTCACCCCCAAATTTTTCTTTAGTATTTAACATTATCATGGGTTTGCAGTAAAAAAGGAAAGGGCCAATATTCAAAAATTTTAGTCTTAAATCTGAAAAAGGAATTTCAATAATCAGACTTTTCAGCAGGTAGAAAGTGTAGCCAGGTTCTGTCTGCCAAATTCTCTACTTCCTAGCTAGATATTATATTTAAGATGAAACAAAAGGTAGAAAAGTATGTTTCATGAGTAACCTCAAAATTAACAGAGACAAAAAAGAAGAAAATATGCGGTTCTCTTGAAGCATAATGTTTTCTTCTGACCTGCAAGGAAGACCAGAGAAGAGTCATGGGCCTCGTGCCAAGCAATTTCTGTGTCTAGGCATTTGGGTACTGGCAGTGGGTTATGTGAGGCCACAAGTCCTACCTAGGAAGTCTAGGGATCTTTGAAGATGGATTCTGCGGAGATTGACAAAAAAACATGCTTTTGGTCTTTGAAAACTATGTCTTAGATTTCTCTTAGACCCCTGGTACACGAGGGCATAGTGTAGACTCCGCTAGACTCCTCTATATAGATATGGGGCCATGAACTGATAAATGCATAAGGAACAGGAAGAGGCCCTTCAACAAATTCTGGACATTGAAGCTAATCTTGGGGATTAAAAAAAAAAAAAAAAAAAAAAAAAAACTCTTCTTAAAACCTAAGGAGAGGTAAGGTTAAATTTAACCAAGAAAATACTTCAATCTTCTCCCCTCGTCTTTCAAAATCGAATGACCTTTGAATAAAATGATCTTCTTAACCAGAAGATATTATATTTGGAATGATTTAGTGTTTCATAAATTTCCCCCCTTTCACTCTTTCTTAAAATCCATAGATTGTCTTTAGTTGGTGATTTCTACCTGCCCAAATAGTCAGAAAACCATTGCTAAAAAAATGCTTACATATATAAAATTGCTACCTTAGGTTTGATCAATTATAGAAGAAAACCTATCATTCCCCATGCCGCTAAAAAGGACATTTTCAACTACTTCACACAGAAAATGCCCCAGGGGGTTCTTGGAGATGCAGAGGTAAAAATTATCCATGTTCATTTTTCAGGGTTGTAGAAGCATAAGACATATATTACTTAACACTCTTCACTATTTTTTTTTAAATTCTATATGACCTTGTAATCATGAAATAATGCTCAGATAATTCTCACCTGGCCAATAGTACATGGATTGATTTTGTGCGGGGGTATATTAGGTTGAGACAGACCCCTTGTATGCTAGTCTAGCTTTGGAATCATCATATAGCCTATACTGGCCTTGAATTTCTGACCCTTCTGTCTCTACCTTTCAAGTACTAAGATTACACGCCAGAGAGAGCTACTATGTCACCAAGAGTCCAAATATTTGTGATGTACACATCCCTGAATATTCTTGTCAAAGAGTAAAGGATACAGAAGACGAAAAGCATATAAATTACTCCAGCAAATGAATTCAAGTTACCTAGTGATAAAAATGTAGAAAGTAAGTACTGAGACTAAATTGAATAATATGTATTTTATTTATATCAGTAAGTACATCAATAGAGAAATTTATTGAAAGAAAATATTTTTTTATTTTATAATTTAATTTAATTTTACATATCAGCCACAGATTCCCCTTCCCTCCCTCCTTCTGCCCCCCGCTGCCCTCTCCGGAACCCACCCCCCATTACCATTTCCTCCAGGACAAGGACTCCCCTGAGGATTCAGCACAGCCTGGTAGATTCAGTCCAGGCAGGTCCAGTCCCCTCCTCCCTTCACCCAGGCTGAGCAAAGTGTCCCTGCATAGGCCCCAGCCTCCAAACAGCCAGTCCCAGTGCCCAGGAGCCTCCCAAACAGTTCAAGCTAATCAACTGTCTCACTTATCCAGAGGGCCTGATTCAGTTGGGGGCTCCTCAGGTATTGGTTCATAGTTCATGTGTTTCCATTCGTTTGGCTATTTGTCCGTGTGCGTTTTCCAATCATGGTCGCAACAACTCTTGCTCATACAATCCCTCCTCTTTCTCACTGATTGGACTCCCGTAGCTCCACCTGGGGCCTGGCCATGGATCTCTGCATCCGCTTCCATCAGTCATTGGATGAGAGTTCTACCACGACAGTTAGGGTGTTTGGCTATCCGATCACCAGAGTAGGTCAGTTTGGGCTGTCTCTCGACCATTGCCAGTAGTGTATTGTGGAGGCATCTTTGTGGATTTCTGGGGACCTCTCTAGCACTTGGCTTCTTCCTATTCCCATGGGTTCTTCATTTATCATGGTCTCTCTTTCCTTGTTCTTCCTTTCTGTTCTTGATTCAGCTGGGATCTCCCACTTCCCTCGACGCTTGTTCTTCATTACCCCCCATCATGTCCAGTTTGCTCATGTAGATCTCATCCATTTCTCTGTGGTTGTGTAATCCCTATGTCTTTCTTAGGGTCCTCTTTATTAGGTAGCCTCCCCCTGGAGTTGTGAGTAGTAGTCTAGTCGTTCTTTGTTTTACATCTAGTATCCACCTATGAGTAGAGTACATACCATGTTTGTCTTTCTGAGTCTGGGTTACCTCACTCAGGATGATTTTTTTCTAGATCCATCCATTTGCCTGCAAACCTCATGATGTCATTGCTTTTAAAGGACCCATTCTCATCTATGTCTATAGCAGCATTATTTGAAGTAGCCAGAACCTGGAAACAACCTAGGTGCCCTTCAACTGAAGAATGGATAAATAAAATGTGGTACATATACACAATGGAGTACTACTCAGCAGAGAAAGGAAATATTAATGAAATGTATCTTTGGATTTTTTCTCTGAATGAATTAATGTATTAATTGGATGATTTATTTTTGTAAAAAAAAGGTTGAAACTTTTACAGTTAAGCAAAAAGCTTAGATTACATGTATTCTGTTGCTCCAAATCATCTCTGGCACCCTAGTTCCATTACATGGGGTCGCACTGAGAGCAAAAATCAATTCTTGTTACTGCCAAAATGGTTGATCCTGATTAAATAAATTAGAATTATCATTATCATTTGTTAACCTACTAGAAAAACTCCATTCTCTCTCTCTCTCTCTCTCTCTCTCTCTCTCTCTCTCTCTCTCTCTCTCTCTCTCTCTCTCTCTCTCTCCTGCATGCCTGTTTGTGTGGCTGTCTGTGCCTATGTGAGCACCTACAGGGGCAGAGCAGAATGGCAGGCACCCTTCTCTTACACCTTCCTCTTACCTTTTCATCTTGAGAAAGGATCTCTCAACGAATCAGGAGCTCACCATTTCAGCTCAGCTGGCTAGCCAGCAAACTTATGAGACCTATTTGTCTCTACCCTGCCCCTCTCAATGCTGAGATGACAGACATAGGCACCAATGGCCAGCATGGTCCTCATGCTTTACTGAATCATCTCTCTGCTCTAATAACCCATTCTTGATGTATGGTTAAAAAAAAATCTTTAAAGAATGTTACAATGAGCCGGGTGGTGGTGGTGGCGGCGGCGGCGGCGGCGGCGGCGCACGACTTTAATCCCAGTACTCGGGAGGCAGAGCCAGGTGGATCTCTGTGAGTTCGAGGCCAGCCTGGGCTACCAAGTGAGTTCCAGGAAAGGCACAAAGCTACACAGAGAAACCCTGTCTCGAAAAACCAAAAAAAAAAAAAAAAAAAAAAAAAAGAAAAAGAAAGAATGTTACAATGGATGAAAATTTGTACACAGACCCAGAAAAGACAAATCTGCTTCTACAAAATTTCAAAATGGGAAAATCCTTAGGTTCCTTGGTAATACGGAACATGTCGATGTTAAACTAAGAAGCAATGGCTTATATAAGTGGGCAACTTGCTGGCTACTTTAATTTTTACACAATGCTATGCAATGGGCAGCATGATTATTCTACACATTAGAGAAGAAAACAATAAAGAAAAATTCTTCACAGTTAAGTTATGTAAATTTCAAGCATGAGATTCTCGTTGATCCAGCTTTGGATTCTGAACATCTCTGACATGCACTGGCTTTCAGCTGTTGTGATGAGAAACTTGGTAGTCTATAACAGTAGATAATCTTTCACAGACTGGAGATGGTCCATGCCCAATGGGCTGAATCTAAGTGACAGCAGGACTACACTACCTCTTGAGAGATGAGGTCAAAATGTTTTTGCTTCATCCCATTTCTAATGCCTGTGCTTCCAGCTTTCCCAGCTGCCTATATTATCACATGACCCTCCCATCTTCTATTAAACACTCACTGTCTCTTTTCTCAAATAGACTCTCTGTTTATACCAAAGGCCCCCAAAGATCTGGGGTTATTATCCACAGCCCCATTTCCTGTGGGGAGACAGTCACAAGTCACAGTGATTAGAATCTGATTTTCTTGTGGGCACTATTCAGCCCTCACCCCACAGGTTCTCTGTCAAATGCCTTATGCCCACATATTTTCAAAAGTGTTATAAGATTTATTTTTATTTTTAAATGTGTGTGTGTGTGTGTGTTGTGTGTGTGTGTGTGTACATGTGAGTGCAGGTGTCTATGCAGAAGGCCAAAGTCTTGCAGTTCTCTGAAGATGGAGTTGTGAGTTGTGTTTAGCCAGTTGTGAGTTACCTAACTTTGATAAAGGGAGTCAAACTTTGGTCCTCTACAAAGGTGCAGTGTAGTCTTAACCACTTAGCCACCTCTCTTCCCCACTACTGGATTTTCATGCTGTAAATGACAATCATGTTTTTTTCAGTTAGAAAGGATTAATTGTAAATGTGACTGTTCATAGTGTTAACCAGGGATTTGTAGAGAGAATAGATTGCATACTATAAAGGTCAAACTTAGGAGTTTTCAAAGATTTTTGCCAGAATAATTTTAAAAATTATGTGTGAGCTGATATCCAGAATATATAAGGAACTCAAGAAATTAGACATCAAAACGACCAACAGTCCAGTTGATAAATGGGCTTTAGAACTAAACAGAGAATTCTCAACAGAGGAAACCCAAATGGCTGAAAGACATTTAAGGAATTGCTCAACATCCCTAATCATCAGGGAAATGCAAATCAAAACAACTCTAAGATACCACCTTACGCCTGTCAGAGTGGCTAAGATCAAAAACACTGAAGACACTTTATGCTGGAGAGGATGTGGAACTAGGGGAACTCTTCTCCACTGCTGGTGGGAATGCAAGCTTGTACAACCACTTTGGAAATCAATATGGCGCTTTCTTAGAAAATTGGGAATCAATCTCCCCCAAGATCCAGCTATACCACTCCTGGGCATATACCCAAGAAATGCTCAATCATACCACAAGAGCACTTGCTCAGTTATGTTCATATCAGCATTGTTTGTAATAGCCAAAATCTGGAAACAACCTAGATGCCCTTCAACTGAAGAATGGATAAATAAATTGTGGCACATATACACAATGTAATACTACTCAGCAGAGAAAAACAATGACATCATACGGTTTGCAGGCAAATGGATGGATCTAGAAAAAATCATCCTGAGTGAGGTAACCCAGACTCAGAAAGACAAATATGGTATGTACTCACTCATAGGAAGATGCTAGATGTGGAACAAGGATGACTGGACTGCTACTCACATCACCAGTGAGGCTACCTGGAAAACGGGACCCCAAAAAAGACACAGAAAAATGGATGAGATCTACATGAACAGCCTGGTCATGAGTGGGAACAATGAAGGGCGACGGTCGAGGGAAAGAGAGTGGGAGATCCTAGCTGGATCAAGAAAAGAGAGGGAAAACAAGGAATAGGAGACCATGGTAAATGAAGACCACATGAGTAGGGGAGGAAGCAGAGAGCTAGGGAGGCCCACGGAGATCCACAAAGATACCCCCGCAAAAGACTGCTGGCAATGGTCGAGAGACGGCAGGAACTGACCTACTCTGGTGATGGGATGGCCAGACACCCTGATGGTTGTGCCATAAACCCCATCCAAGGACTGAGGAATCTGGATGCAGATATTCACGGCTGGGCCCCTGGTGGAGCACTGGGAGTCTAATTAGTGAGAAAGAAGAGGGTTTATATGAGCGAGAATTGTTGAAGCCAAGGTTGGATAAAGCACAGGGACAAATAACCAAATGAATGGATGCACAGGATCTATGAACCAAAGGCTGAGGGGCCCCCAACTGGATCAGGCCCCCTGAATGGGTGAGACAGTCATTGATCTGTTTGGGAGGCAGCTGTGTGTTGGTGCCAGGTCCTGGGCTCGTTGCATGAGTTGGCTGTTTGAATCCTGGGACTTATGCAGGGACGCTTGGCTCGGTCTGGGAGGGGGGGACTGGACCTGCCTGGACTGAGTCTACCAGGTCGATCCCGGTCCTCGGGGGAGACCTTGATCTGGAGGAGGTGGGAATGGGGGTGGGCTGGGGGGAGGGGGAGTAGGGCGAGAGGGGGAGAACAGGGTAATCTCTGGCTATTAATTGAACTGAATGGTGTTGTAAAATAAAAGAAAAAAGAAAAAAAAATTATGTCTAAGTTTCTACCCTGTCAAGCTAAACCCAGAGTTTTCAACCTAAGTAAGGACACAAAGCACAGGATTAGATAGTTTTTTTTTTAGAACATCAAGCATCATGTTTGTGATCAAAGTTAGAAACTGATACCAGAAAATAAAAACACGAGAAATGAAATAAAGCTTAAGTTTATAAGGAGGGTGGTTTTAAAAGGCTACATATAGTTTTCATACACTGAACTTCTGTGGTCTTCTTTAGATCAAAGAAGCACTGAAGAATACAAAAACAATGCTGAACATAGATCAGAAGTGAAAACAAATTTTATGGAAACTCAGCCAACAGTTTCTTTGTTGACTCAAAGAACATTTACTCACTTTATTTCAAAACAGAAAACTCGGGAGTCATACTTGCATGCCTGCCTCCCCTCATTCTCCATGTATAATCCATCCCCATGACTGCTGATTGTAGTTCTAACAAAGCTCTCAAACCGATCTTCCAGCTGCACTGCCTTTTCCACGCTGTGAATAGCTCCTGTCAGGGGTGTCTGAGTGTCCTGTTGACAGACATTCAAAAGAAGGCATGGTGTGTTCTGTATTGGTACCTTAAAAGCTCAAGATCTACAATAAAGCTTAACAAACTAGAGCAGTTACACACACATTAGAGCAGTGTAACTAGAGCTCTCTGGTGATAATGTGGTGAAAGTGAAGAAAAAAATCTAAGCCACCTATAAATTACCATCTTCAAATTAAAGCTAAGTAGAACTTAGATGTGCATATCATGAAAAATGATCCCCAAATATGTGAAAACATTTCCATATTAGGCTAATATTTTCTCTCAGAAAAAATTCCATTAAAAACAAGGCTGAGTGAGTCTGTCTCCTTTGTGCAAATTTATTAGATGATTTCCTAAACTGCATTAAGCTCCTGCAAGAATTGACACATATGGGAGGATGACTTTTTATTTGAAAGTTTGTTGCTTATACCAGGGTTCATCAAGCTGTTTCATATTTATTTCTCTGATTAATGATATGTCAAAATTCTAATTCTAGTACCAATTTATGGTGTGTTGGCAACTAGAGAATGAAACAGCAATGTAGACAACAGGCGGAATTGGTTTGTATCCATCTCCTTTGAATTCCAGTAAATGATTCCCAAATGTGCTTTTTTTGTTACAACCAAACAGGATATTATGGCCTTATTTTTTCTCAACTAATAAGTATGTTTCTTTCTAGAACTGAGATTTTCTTAAAGGACAATAGTACAGTGGGTGATATGACTCCTGGCGCCAGCCATTCTGAATTAGTGGTTGCATGGTTAGAAGTGTCTAGGATTAAGTTTCATCATTCATGAAGCCAATCATATACTTACATGTTTATTTAATACAAATGGGTTTTGTGGGAGTTTTAAAAATAAATATGAATGCCACAAATTGGTAGGAAATGAAATATAACTAGGTGACTATATCAGGCACAAAACTGATCAAAAGGGGAGAAAAGAAGTTAACTAATAAAACATAAAATAACTTGCAAGGGAAAAAAGACAAACAAGGGAAATTAAATAGAAAGCTATGGATGGAAGCTGCGCTGGAATTGGGGGATCAACTGTGCATAGGGAGGTATGAGGGGTCATGGGAGAGAATTTGGGGATAGACAGATAAAATTCAAGGGTATTTGATGGGTAGTATGGAAACCTAATACAGTAAAATATTCCTAACATATATACATATATGAACACAATCTAAATGAAATCACCAAACAATGTGAAAGACAGAATCCCAATTGGCCATTTCTGGCCACTCAACAAAGCTCCCAGTATTGAGGATTGGGTTGCATCTATCTGAATTGTTGATTAAAAGGCCACCATGGGAATTCCCAAACAACCCAGGCTGTTACCAAGACTATAAGTTGCTCTCCACAATCTGACAGCAAGGCCTCATTACTGAAGACAATACCTCCACAACTCACTGAAGATGGAGATGTTCAGCCAGTGCCTCCAAAGAACCTTCACCTCTATGTTCCAGTGTCTTTAGTATAGGAACCTACTGTACATGCTCTCAAAAGGGAAACAAACACCAACGAAGCCACAAACACTTTACCTACAATTGTGCACTGTCTGAAAGACATGCCAAAGCAATCTTGGCATAAAAAGAAAGTGTTAGAGTAGCTAATCAATAATTAATCTGAAAAAAGGCACACTCCAGGAGATGTAACCCATACCTGACACTGCTTGAGTGACCAATAGCATGAAACTAGATAGTCCAGGGACTTAGGGTAAAAACAGATATTTCTGATCTTAAAAAAAAAAAATGTAATGATAAAATGAAGTCTAATGATCATAGATCAGCACCTCTTTCAGCTATTACCAGAGAACTTTCTCCTGCAGCAAATGGGAATAAATAGAGAGACCCACAGCTGGATTTTTACACAGAGAGTGGAGAACATGGAAAACTCAACCCTCAATGAGGTGTCTTCATCAAATCTCTCCTTCAGAGCTCAGGGAAACTCACAGAAGAGGAGGCAAAAAGAATGTTAAGAGCCATGGCTGGGGAGAGAACATCAAGAAAACAAGACTCTGAATCAACATAAGCAAAGTTCATATGAACTCACAGAGGTTGAAACAGCATGCACAAGGCCTCTGCATATATAGTATGACTTCTAGTTTAGTGTTTTTATGGGATTCCTGAGTGAGTGAATGAGTGGGTCTCTGATTTTTATGTCTTTTCTTTAAGTTATTTTACTTCTGTTAGTTTATGTTGTTCAACCTTTTTATCTTATTGTATTTTATTTGTTATATTTAAAAATAAATGAATGAAGAAATAAATGAAAATTTAGCCACTAGGGTAAAGGTTAACAACCAAACGGTCACATCTGCTGGGAGAGGGGGAATCATTTTTCTCAATTAGAATGTCACTAGGTATATGAATAATTCCAGGACAGACTTCATGTTTCAGAGTAGTTAACCAACATATAATGGACTCCAGTTTTTTGATATGTGCTTTTATTTTGGTTACAGTTTGGTGTTTTGCTTTGTTTTTTACTTGGGAACATGGTTTTGTTTTGTTTTCTTGATTTTGAAGAGTATTATTGTATTATTGTGTTTTTGTTTGCTGTTTGAGAAAGAACTTAAAGTTGGGGGTAGGGAGAAGGACTTGGTGGAGAGGAAGAAAATGATCAACATATATTTAAATGCAAATAAATAAAATGGAAACAGGACAAACAATAAACAAAACCACACGTGTTAAACATACAGCTCATAGATTTAAGAAATGGACCACTTATTTTACCTGCCTAACAAGTATGATATCAGGAGAGTTTGAAAGAAATGAGACTTCTTCCAGATGCAAGAGCAGCACCATAAAAATGGAGATTAGGATACTGAAATTGCATGCACTTGCAGTGTTCTTACAGATTCAAGGCATGGACTGTTGAGTCAGACAAGAAAAATAGCTATTGGCATTTGAGGCAGAGTGCTAACAGAACCAGTTTCTTATTCCTTTGTAAATATCTATCAACTGGTACTAAGAAATAAAGCTAAAACTTGTTTGTAAAGATTAATGAGCATATTCTTTCAGACACAACCATCTTTGCTAAAGTTCAAATAGTGTGTCCATGCTTAAAAACATACTACTCATACCTGTGAATTGTGTCACTTTACAAGTAATGACAAAATTGTTATTTCAACAGTATTTATCAAACAAGACTCCTTGGAGACCTGATGATAATGGGATTTTGAATGCTGAATACAGGGGATGTAGCTCAGTCCATTTTAAATCACTGTTGCAACAAGTTATCTTATTCCATCAGGAGTTTCTTCATAGCATAGTTAATTGGTGACATCGCGGTTCACCTTCTTTCCATTAGTCAAGGAGAAATGAGACTCCTGCATGCACAGTTGGCATATAGCTAGGGATTAAGCAAGGATGAAATGGAATGTGACTCTCATGGAGACTCTTAACTTAAAAGTTTGAGAGATCTCTGATTAGTTTTTAAAATAGACAGTGTTTAGGTGTAAACAGGAAGGGAAAAAATATAAGTGTCCACTATGGCTCAATAGAACTGTCTATGTCCTGAGCAGGGAGACTTTTTTTGTTAAGCTGTGAGGATTTCTCTTTGGAAATTACTCATTCTCAGTCTCTTTTATCATCTCTGTTTTATATTGGAGGGGGGATTATCTCTCTATCCTTGTGTGTTGGCTTTATGCAAGGCTTTCTTTCTTCTGGTAGTTTTATAGAAGAGAATATAAATCAGCTACCTTTATTGAATATCTGGGGTCCCTTTCATACTCTCCTGCTCTTAGGTAATGCATGGAACCTTAGAGTGACTGAAACGTGAATGGATCTCCAAGGCTAAAGATGCAAAGAGGAAGAAATCAGAGCAGAAAATGCTTCCTACATGCCATCTAACATCTTGGGCACATTGCTTCCATTATAAGATAGTCTCTATACATCCTCCTTCTTGGATCCTGCTAGTTTCCAGCCTCCTATTGATTGTCTGAGCCTTCTTAATGCTTCCCATAAATTTACTTTTACATAGTTGTAGATATCATCAGCAAATTTATATGGAAATGAACAGAAAGAAGAAAGAATAGAGATGAATTTACTGCTGTGTCAATAATAGGTAATGTTAACATATTGAGTCTTGTTCACTTTTAAAAATGAGCAATTGATTCTTCACTGAGGTAGTTATGGAATTTTCTGAGTAAAAAGTTGTTTAAAATGTTTTGCTTAATTTCTCATGGTTACATTCTTTGCTTCTACATCAAAGTGGCAGCAACGTAGGTATAAGACTAGGAAAACTCTTTGAGGATAAGATTTTCAATATTTTTGTAAAGAAGAATAGAAATCCAATTAAATTTATTTATATGCATTATCAAAGTACAGATACATTAAAAAAGAATGATTTAAAGGAGAAAACAATATTTCTCTTTCTGTGGTCCAAAAGGTAGGTAATACATGTAATACACCTTTGTAGTACAAGAGACTTTGTAACTTAGGATTCCAAATCTTTAAATCAAGTTGAAATGAGGACCAGGGTGCTTTAGAGATTGCTCGGTGGTTAAGAACTTTGACTGTTCTTACAAAGTATCTCTGTTCAACACTCACTTGGTATGTCACAAATGCTAATAATTCTAGGGGACTCAATGATGTCTTCTGTACTTTGTGAACACTATAATCTGAGTTTAAAAACTCATTAGCACTGAACTTATTGAAATATTCCTATTTAGTGAAACATTCATAAAAAATTACCATGTCACATTAAATGAAACCTATAGAACAAAGACAATACTTGGTTTGTGCATCTGGTTTTCTACTGGAACATTGTGAACTATGATGCATTATTAAATATTCCAGTTTAATATTACAGTACATATTATATATCATTGAGGGCAAAATTATCTGTAGCAATAAACCACACATTTTAATGCCTGTGATAATCCTTCTTTATGATACAGTGGAGATTAAAATAAAATACTATATGTCAAATTCTTGGGGTATAATTTCATATTAAAAAAATATACGGTCAGAAAACAGTCATACCAAGTTAACAAAAAAGACTATATAATTTCTGGTGTGTGTGTGTGTGTGTGTGTGTGTGTGTGTGTGTGTGTGTGTGTGCCCCCTTTCCCTTGACTCCCAGCCAGATCACTTCTCCAAATCTACCATCAGCACTATTGATATATACAGATGCTTGGTAAGAGAGTAGCTATTTCAAATCAATATGAGCTGGCCCAAATATTGGGTCTGATCTCATTTAAATTTTGGAAACCACTGGTATTGATGAGGCTGATATCCATAACTCCAAGACAAGTCCATGAAGGGGGATTATCAGGACCCATAAACCCAAGAGAATTGCAGACATTCTCATAGAAAAGTCTGGGAATTCTTTCAAGGCTGTCTAGCTGAACATCTCCCAATTTTACTTGACTTCCCCTTGTTCTTTCCCTCTGTTGAAAATGCTGTTCTGAATGCCTGCTTCATTTAAACACTAGATGGAAAATACGAATCTATTTTTAAGTGCACAGCAAGTTTCAGGAGTTATTGGAAAAAGAAAAGCTTCCACAGAGTTTAGCAAGTGGATACATACATCTGTGATTGGAGGACTCAGGCAGATGCATCCATGGTAAAGCTGCTTCTTAGGATTGTGAGAAAATCAACACACTTTCCCTTCTTTTTGGAAACGAATCATGACCATCCCTGCTCATGGAGCTGAAACAATTTTCTATTTTTATTACAAAAAAAAAAGCATTATCTGGCAAGAAAAGTGAGATAATCGCCATGAATTAAAGAAAAGAACTGAAAGGGGGAAATGCTGATTGACTTTCTTAAGTTCCACTAGATGTCCCTTGTCTCACTGTCATCTCTGTTAAATGAATGATTTCTCCCATTTTTTTTTTCTGAGTTACTGTTTAATCCTCACATGTAAGCTTTGTGGAAGGACTCTTTTATACTGGCAAAATTGAATGTAAATGTGTGCACACCTCAAAAATATTTTCCTTTATGTTTGGATATTCAGGTTCATTAAACATAATTTAGTAAAGGGGATATAAAATTTATTTTTTCTATAATGATTTGAGATGCATGTAACTATAACAATAATTAATTTTAAAAGAGGAAATGAATATGTGAGGAGATGTAAGAAGTATGGCCGGAGTTGGAGTACAGAGGGGTGGCTAAGATGAAAATACATTGTACTCATATATGAAATTCTCTAAGAAAGCAAGAAAAAATAGAGCATTATTTATTATTTGACATACTTAGGCCAGTTAGTGCTACCAAATCAGGTTCGAGTAAGATAGTGTCACTTGGTATATCAACACTCCATGATAGGTCTCATGATCAAGTGTAGTTGTTCAACACAAAACAAATTCAATAT
Organism: Peromyscus leucopus; assembly: GCF_004664715.2. Taxonomy (NCBI): domain Eukaryota; kingdom Metazoa; phylum Chordata; class Mammalia; order Rodentia; family Cricetidae; genus Peromyscus; species Peromyscus leucopus. The sequence goes on from NC_051086.1 coordinate 13,031,651, forward strand.
TTTTTGTATGTAGATTGTTTGTTTTGTTTTGTTTTGACATTTTTTAAATCTTTCTGGTTTTGTTGTTTGTTTGTTTTGATATTTTTGTTGTTGGTAGTGGTTTTGAGACATATTCTCACTATGTAGTTCTGAACTTACTCTGTAGACTAGGCTTGCCTATAACTCACAGAGATCTGCCTGCCTCTGCCTCCTGAGTGATGGGATCAAAGGAGCACTACCTAGGCTTTTTTTTGGAAGGAGATAGATAGATAGATAGACAGACAGACAGACAGATGAGAAAATGAGAACATGATGTTGAATGAATAGGGAGGTTAGGAGTATCTTGGAATCATTGAGGAAGAGGAAAAACATGATCAAAATAAATTGTGTAAAACTTAAAAAGAGAAGTAATCATTGGAGTATAGTTAATTTTTATTAATTAAATTTATTTTACATCCTGACTGAAGTTTCCCCTCCCTCATCTCCTCCCATTCCCTACCCCACCTCCCTTCTGTCCCTCCATTCACTTCTTCTCTGTTTCTGTTCAGAAAGGGGGAAACAGCTTAGATGTCCCTCAACTGAAGAATTGATAAATAAAATATGGTACATTTATACAATGGAACATTACTCAGCAATTAAAAACAATGACATCATAAAATTTGCAGGCAAGTGGATAGAACCAAAAAAAAAAAATCATTCTGAGTGAAGTAACCCAGACCAAGAAAGCCAAATGTGGTATGTACTCACTCATAACTGGATACTAGCTGTAAAGTGAAGGCTAACCAGGCTACAATCCACAGCCCCAGAGAGGCTAGGTAACAAGGAGAGCCCAGAGAGGGATGCATGGATTTCCCTGGGAAGGGGAAATAGAAAAAATCACCTGGGTAAGCTGGGGGTGGATTGGGATGGGAACATGAGAGATCGGGATGGGAGAAAGATAGAGGGGGAGAGTATGAGAGATGTCTTGGTTGGAGGGCATTTGGGGGTTAGGTAGAAACCTGGTGCAAGGGAAACTCCCATGTACCTACAAGTATGACCCAAGCTAAGACTCCTAGCAAAAGTAGATAGGTAGCCTCAACTGGTGACTAGCCTAATTGTCATCAGAGAGCCTTTGTCCAGTAACGAATGGAAGCAAATGCAGAGATCCACAGCCAAGCACTTGGATTAGCTCCTAGAATCCTGTTGAAGAGAGGGAGGAAGGATTGTATATACCAGGGGTTTCAAGGTCATTACAAAAGAACCCACAGAGGAACTAACCTGGGCTCATAGGAGCTCACAGACCCTGGCTAAGGGGCCTGCATGAGACTGACCTAGGCCCTCTACATAGGTGTGACAGCTTGGTCTACTTGTAGCAGTATGAGCAAGGCCTGTTACTGATGCTTTGGCAGGCTTTTGGAAACCTATTCCTCATACTGTGTTGCCTTACCAAGACTTAATACAAGGGGAAGATCTTAGTCCTACCTCAACTTGATATTAATGCTTTGTTGAGTGTAGTTAATATCAAAACATCAGTATTTTTCCATTAATTGTTGTAATTAGATAATTAATTAGACCATAGTAGTATGATATATAAAAAAGAGAAAACACTTTATGTTGCATGTGCTAACTCTATACTATCCTTCAAAACTTCAAAATAAATTAAGCACTCTTCTGGAAGAGTAGGTAAATTTAATATGTTAGTGGCAACTTCTCCTAGACCATGGTATATGGTTAAGTGCTGTTCCAGTAAATTATCTACAGCTAAGAAGCAGCCTTAATTAAGCTCTCGCCCTAGACTTGATAGCACACCTTGGCCTAACTTCTCATTGAAAAACAATGAATGAGTTTGTTCTCTATGGCAGCAGGTTTTCAAGTTCACAGGGCTCTAACAGAAATCTATTAAAGATAAAAAGAAGCTTAAATCACCTATATTACTGCTTCTTGCTTTTGTTTATACGCAGGAAAGAGTATTCAGAATGGACCTCATCGCACTAATCCTTAAATAATTACAGTTCATGTATTGGATGCTAGAAACACCTCATGGAATGTGACTTTGTTCTGCTGCCTTGTCTAATCCGATTCAATTACTTTAGTTTCCTCTCCCAGAGGCTTCACACTCAGATATCAAGCTCTGTATGGAAAGGAAAACTTTGAGAGGGGTGGTGTTCAGATTCAATAGAAGTGAATCAAACATTAGGAAAAAAAATACGTACTTCATCCTTTCCCAAATAGCAGTCCATCAATAAACATGAGAAACAGCTTGTAATGCACAAAGCTTCCAGCACCTCTGCTGAGATAAGGGCAGATTGGTCTGGCTGAAGAAATGCCGGAGATGGGAATAGTTCAGTGGCTTGGACCAATTTGAATGAATGGAAATCACAAAAGTCCCTGAAGCTGGAGAAAACGAAGCTCTGAAGCTGGTGAAACTTGTCATCTGTGCACAGAAAGCGACAGAGATGTTACAGAGTCCCAGTACAAAGTGAGCTCCTTCAGTCATCGATAAAGAGTTCCCTTGTCAATTAGGACTTGCAGAGAAAGGCTGCAGCAACTGAGGGAGGCGTCCTTCTTCCCCTTGCCAAGAACAGCCACCTGCCCAGAATTAAAACTTTGATTTCCAAAGAGAATGAAATATCAGAGTTCAGAGATGGCTTGATGGAAACTCCATAAAAGAAATTGCAGTGCAGAAGAACAGGGGGGTGAAACACCTGTTATTGCACATGCAACGGTAGGTTTTAGGTTGTGTGATCTTAAGATGAAAAGGACAGAGACCTTAATTAGTCATTCAGCTTTTTGTCAGAGTCAATGCTATACGAAAATAAAAGAGGATTGTCAATTGGCTCATGTGCCCAGTTTCTGACCCTTTGTGATATTTTCCTGTGAATCATGACTTTCATCTCAAAATCATCCTCATCACTCTCTTAAACTGCCTACAAATTCTAAAATTCAAAAAAGGGAATAATGAAACAGGGGCACGCATGAGAAATGAATTTACAAGCAATAACCTTTAAATGGAAATTAATGTCATTTTTCAATTTATTGTCTGTAGTGGAAAATGGAGAAACCGGTATTCAGCAGAATCTGCCCTATCATGGAGACTGTTATCTTCTTGGTAATTGACAAAATATCATAGATACTTTCAAAACAGCTAACTATTTTGATATAAGCATTGCTAGATGGAAAACATTAGCCCTTTCAATTCAGTAAGCCTAATTCTTTTCTCTTACTTTGGGATACAATGTTAAACAGATAATCAGAAAGCAGCATAGCACAGATGAACAATTCCTATTTTAAGAAGCAAAGGAAGCCAAGGCGTGACTGCTCCTTTTCCTTCTATCTTCCATATCCCTAGGTTCTTTTAAACTTAACTATCCATACAATGGGACAACAACGGTTCCTAACCTAGATAATATGTGTTAAATGCTTACCTGAGAATGTATCATTTACAAAGCCACCCTGATTAGTATGATTATGATACAGGAGAGAACTATGCTTACTCCATGCATGACTATCTCAGGTAAGTAGAAAGCCAAGCATTGTAAAAACTTAAATTTAGAATACACTTAGGGACATAAATGAAAAGAGAATGTTGCTCACTAATTTATCATTTTCTTTTATAATTTATAATTTTTGAGGCTAGTTCTTTTCAGGTAGATAGTATGGGATATGAAATTCTGCAGCCTCAGCTCTCAAAAGTCTGGATTAGAAGACCACCATGGAAGGCTGTTGTTACTTTACATCATATGTTGACTATTCCTCTCACAGGTTAGGCACTGCTCTTGCTGTTTAGAATAGGATAACTAGGAAAAAAGATGGAGAAAGTCCATGGAGCTCATATTACATAGGAACATACTTTGTCCATTGAGCTCACATGATAGGGACACATGATATTCCCAAACCCTCAACCTTTTTTTGTGTGCAGATTATGACATTAATATTCTTTTGATTTTTCCAATAAATGTTCTTCCATAGTGTTTAAAGATATCAATAACCTTGTTTAAAGAACATTTGCTTTGTTATCATAAAACAAGGAGTGGAAGTCTTGATGGATGGCTTTGGGAGATGGCAAGGCATTTTAATGGCTGTTTTATAGATATCTAACATTTTAAACATTAAAGATGTCCACTTCAAGGGATTCCCATCAAAACCCCAGTACTACTATGACTATAAAATTCAAATAGTTGAATGGATGGAAGCCACAGTGAAAAGTTCCTACATTATTGTGTTGATTTCTCTAACTCCTATCTGAAAAGGAAATCACACTGCAAAGGCATTCAGCATGGTCATGTCTGAATTCCACTACTACGACACAGCCACTAAAGGGCCAGTGTTCTCCTTCAAGGAGTCAAACACAGATATGGAGGAATCAGCGTACCACAAAACAATTTTCAGAGAAGGAAAAGTCTTTCCCTTTGTTTGTGAATAGCTTCTTTTAAAAAGGGTTAAGGAGTCTTCTTAGTCCTGAGAGTACTGATACTGATCCTGGTATTTAACCATGAGGCGCTGCTCTGAATTTATTTAGCAGAGTTAAAAATGATATTTTTCACATTTAGCCAACAAAGACAAAGATGAACACTAACTGGTAAATTTTTATCAAAAAAATAAACTTCTAGTGCTGTGAACTTAGTTGTTATAGAATGTTCAGTGCTTGATAGCTCAGAATTGTTGCATGCCATTGCTTAAGGTACAATGGATACAGACTTGTACAGGAGATGAGAATTAAGAAACTCATCTTTCTTACATGTACTCATGTGCAGATAAAGTAACCAGCTCTGTAGGAATCCTGGATATTAGTGCCATGGATTTTAAAAGTAAACCCATGAACAAAGAAATAGAATATATAATTATGGAAGGGCAAGGGTAAAGTGTAATAGGATAATTAAACTGGAAGGGAACAATAAAGGAAATACAGAGGGGTACAGCTAACACTAAGTGCCATTTGAGGGGTAATATGGAAGCCAACTACAGTAGAAACTTCTTAACATATATATACAATATATGTATAAATGTATTAAATATATATTTATATTAATATGTATGTATATATATATATTAAAGAAATCTAAATGTAGTCATTAAATATTGGAGAGACAAAGCCCCAAGTTGATACCTTTTTCTACCAAGTGAAACTTCTAGTCAAAGAAGTGGGTGACATCTAACTGAATTGTTGGCCAAAGGGGCCTAATAGAACCACCAGGCAACTAAGACAATTGTCAAACTGTCGGTCCCTCTCAACAAGCTGATGGTAAGCTGATATTGCTGAAGACAACACTTACACATCTTATTGAATATGGAGAATTTGAAGTGGTCCACTACCTAAAACCTGCACCCCTACTAACTGTAGTTAATGGTACTGGATGGTATTCTGCACACTACCAGTGGAGAAGGGCAAACACCAAGCCAGCTCCAAACCATCCTTTCTACAAAAATGACCTGCCTTCAGTATACAGTGATATAATAGTGGCACAATCATTGATGGAGTAACCAACCGGTGTCTGAATATATTAAGGCAGATTCATGAGATAGAACCCATGCCTGACAGTGCTCAGGATGACCAAATATCTGAGACTAGATAGACCATGGATATTGGACAAACCAAATACTACCACTCTGCTAGAGGAACACATTTATAAAATGAATCCTTAACATTCTCCTACAGTACCCATATATCAGTGTACCACTTAGCCAATATCAGTGAAACTTCCTTCTGCAATAGATGAGAGATAATATAGAGATATACAAATGGAAAATGGGTAGAGAGTAGGTAAGAGACCTTAGAATTCAGAACACATAGTCATAATTGTGGTGGCTCCATCAAATGTCTCCCATCAGGGTTCAAGGAACTCTGCTTAAGAGGAGTCAGTGAGAATGGATAACATCAAGGAAACAGGGCCTTCCAGATGCAGCATGACTATTTCACATATAAACTCACAGACACTATGAAAACACATTTAGGGACTGCACAGGTCTAAGCCACTTGGAGAAGTGGACACAGAGCCTCATCTCTATCCAGGAAGCTATATCAAATTGACAACAGCTTGCAAAGAAAAAAAATGTGTTCTCAAATGGCATCTCACTGGGTATCAGACCACAAATAAGGGCAGGCCCCACACACAACAGTAGATGGCCAATGCAAAATGAGCTCGATGGCTATTTTGGGAATTCTTTCTTTCTTTTTTTTTTTGTATCATAATGATTTGTTTGGTAATTTTTTATCTTATTGTTTTTGTACTTATATAATATGGTTTCTGATTTTGTGTTTTTATGAGGTTTGTAGGTTTTTTTAGTGTGTGTGTTTCTTGTGCTAATTCATCACTTTTAAGATTCTTTTTTGACTGTTTTTTTTTTCTTAAGAAAGAGAGAAAGAAGTCACAGAGTTGGATTAGTGAAAAGGTGAGGAGAATCTCAGGGAGATGCAGGAAGGAAAAACCACCATCAGAATATATTGTCTGAATGTTCAAATAAAAAATAAAAATAAATCTTCATAGATTGAAATACCTAGAGCAACACCATTTATAGCAAAGGATTAAACATAGGGCTGTATGGTACAATTCATAGGCTATCTGTCGAAGAGCAATAGTTAACATACTATTTGAAGGATTAGAATCAGTCCCCTTAAATCAGATGTAAAGGCAAGGATTTCATTATATTTTTAGCATAAAAGTGAATTCATTTTTAATACATCTTTCAACAATGTCCCTATGAATTAATATACCAAAATAAAGAATGGCACAATGGATATGTAATATATATACACATATACATATAGTTTTTTACTAAAAACCATACATTAGCAATTTTTTATTCATCAATCATTAATACATTGCTATTTCCTGGGCTGGAGAGATGGCTCAGCCATTAAAGGCCAAGATCACAACAGAAACATCAAGACTATAACAATTTTCTAAGGATGCCAGATTTACTTAAAATTTACAAAGTCAAATTTTACAAGTATTATAAACTGTGCCCACAGGATTTTCATTATTATTCTAATTTGAGGATAAGCAAATGATCTCCTGTAGAGAAGACATATATTTTTAACACATTTATAGGTAATGTTTATAGGAGGAAATGGGTCACAATAAATGCATAAATATTAATTTTTATTATTTAACTTTACATAGACTTCTTGCCTTTATGACACATTAAATACTTCTCTTAACTGTTTTCAAAACTCCTTTCTTCTTGCTGGATTACATCAGGTCCTTTTATTGAAGTTTACAGCCTATTGTTGAATTACATCCTTACCTTTCTCCTATAAATTTTTGTTTATTTGAGGCAAAATTCTGACCTGTTAATACTTATATCCACTGCACTCATCTAAAGTGTCTGTTTTCACCAAAATGTGTGCCAAAACATATTTTTTTATTAAAATGAATATACTTCTGGACATAGATGTCATTTCTGTTGGGGAATAAGTATGAAATTCTGTGTATTTATAACAAATGAAAGACATAACCAAATAATTTTAGATAAAAAATACTTTTCTCAATAACTTAAAATATATACCACTAATGTACATATTTATATCCTTGTATTTTATAAGCACACACACACATATTCATATTGACCAAACACAGTAAGCAAGCATTTATATACATCTGTATGTGCATTTGGACAGCTATGTGGGTACACAGGTAATCTCATTTGACTCACCCTAATACAAACATATTTAGAGTGATGTCACTCCTGATTATTCCAAGCCTCCTCCTGTCAATCAGGGAGCTTCTTCTAATAGTCTCCCCACTCCATCCTCTCTGCTCCCCTACCCCTATGCTCCATCCTTCTGTCTGCCTTTTAAGCTAACACTCATCAAAACCTTCTTTTAAATGTTTACTAAAGCTACCATTAGACCGTGTCTCCTTCCTAGTGTTAAATCAACACTTCCCACTACATCTCTGGTTTTTTTTTTTTTTTTTTTTTTTTTTTTTTTTTTTTTTTTTTTGACTGCTGAGTTTAACACTGGGAGGAGGTGAGGATTTCTGTCTGCCAATTGGCACTGCTTAGGGGGAAATCTGGCACGAGAACAATTGCACATTTAAAGGCAATGCCACCAGGCCTCTGTTCACTGGGCTCTTTTCAGTGACTTTTGTTCCTCTGAAACTTAATATGCCTCTCACAAAGGCTAAAACAATGAGAATCTACCAGGAATTTTCTGTTTTATATAAAATGGAGTGCATTATCTGGCTATGATACAACAGTAAGTTTGGATTGAATACGAAGAGAATAGACTCACTCTTCCATATGCCTGACTTCTAAACTGTAGCTATATATTCAGAAGAATTGAATATTATCTGTACAAGAATGAATTACAAAATTTAAGCAGACAGTTGACAATTGAAGTTTGTGGTAATCAGATAATATACTTCTGAACAAAGTATCATTCTGAGATTTGTCCTCTGAGAAGTAGATAACAGGTCACTGCACAATATTTCTCCCCATTACAGAATTCAGAAATAAAAAATAATTTGTAACAATATTTTAAGATAGATTATGCTACCAAAAGCAAAGACATGATGTATCAAATGTTCAGCAAATGATATAGTTCCTGCCAGTAAGGCTGATGACTGCTATCGACCTCTGCTAATTCTAGTCATAGGCTCAAGATTTGGTCTGTGCTGTGCACAGCAATTGACCAGAGAGGAAAGAAAGCCAGCTAAATGGTGACAGCCTGTTAGGCTGGCATGACAGAGTTGAATTGAGAAAAAATCTTCAAAACAGGGACATTGATGGCTAAAAGAAAATTGCTGTGTTCTGAGGCAACAAAGCAAGTTAGGAATCTTTTTCAGAAGTAGCTAAAAGGCATACAGAATTCTTAACCAACAAAGTCTTTCTAGTAAAAGAATTTATGCCACAACCTATAGACTCCTTTAGATATCAAAATCTTAGCACCATTGGGTTGAAAGCTCAGGACTCTTTGAACCAGACTCTCTAAAAAGTACTGAATCACATCACATCTTTCAGAGAAGAAGAAACAAAGAAGTGTTAGCTTGTCGATCAAGAGTTTCCAAGGCACATGTTTGAGGAATTATCAGCACACTGATCACATATTGAGGCTTATTAAGGCTGTTACACACTGATGGTCCTTTGGTCTCTATAACTACTTCTAAGCCTCTACTTACAATGACTATTTTGGGATGGTACTTATACCTATTCGAGAAAAGTCACTTGCAGTTTTGATGGCTCTTTCATATAATCTCCAAAATGGATGCAATAAAAATCACAAGATGAACAAAAAATGATTTGAAAAATAACCAATGTTTTTAAAATAACATTTTAACTTCTATTTGCTTTGGTTTTACTCAGTATGCACAGTGGCATTTTGTTGATCCTTTTATCTCACTCGTGTCTCTTATACTTTGTCCCTGAACTTCCCTTGTATCTTTCCATCCCAAGTAGAGTCATCTTCTATTAAAGTCACATGTGTTTTCTATTACCTAGTCTCCACAACCTTAAATTTTCTTTCCCTATTCTTAGGCATCCTGTTCTAGTTTCATGATCTATACTCCAACACACACACACACACACACACACACACACACACACACACACACACACACACACACACAGAGAGAGAGAGAGAGAGAGAGAGAGAGAGAGAGAATCCCATATGAAAGTAAACATTTGATATTTGTTTTTCTGCATTTGGGATACTTTACCTAATATAAAATTAAACAGTTCTAATCATTTTCCTGTAAATTACATGCTTTCCTTTAATTTTTTTTACTAAATATGTCTATTTTGTATAATATATAAATCATTTTCATTATCTAGTCAGTTTTTGATGGATATTTATATTATTGCATTTCTTAGCAATAGAGAATAATACCTCAACTAACATGGATGTGCTTTCTTTGGTAAGGTGTAGAGATCTCAGGGCATAACAACGATATATATTCAACATTATTTTTATAAATATATATAAATGTGTGTGTGTGAGAGAGAGAGAGAGAAAGAGAGAGAGAGAGAGAGAGAGAGAGAGAGAGAGAGAGAGAGAGAGAGAGAGAGAGAGAGAACAGTATATACCAAGGAGAACTGTGTCACAGTATAGTTCTACTTAGTTGTTGCTTTTGGAGAAATGTCCCTAGTGCGTTCCACAAATCCTGTGCCAGTGTACAAATCAACTAGCAAGGAGTTAAGTGCTCCTCTTCTCAAAAGTCTTGCCACTATTTGTTGGGATTTGTTCACTTGATATCCTTTCTGACTGGGATGCTACAGAATTTCAACCTAGTTTTAATTTGCATCCCTCTGATTGTTGAAGGTGATGAACATTTAAAAAATATTTATTGGTCATTTATTTTTCTTCTTTTATGAATTGCTTGTTCAATTCATTAATCCAGTTATTGATTGGCAGTTTTATTTTGTGAAGTCTAATCAAAATATATGTAACTAATCTAAATATTGGATTTTATCAAGTTGACATTAAAGACACTTATTATAAATAAGCTTTTTGGAGCCTGGGTCCTATGCTGGGACACTTTGCACAGCCTTGGTATAGGGAGGAGGAGACTGGACCTATCTCTGCTGAGTCTAATAGGCTGGGTTAACTGCCTAGGGGAGACCTTGCCTTGGAGTAGGTGGGAATGGGGGTAGGTGGGAGAGGGGAGGATAGGGGAATCTGTGGCTGAGATGTGAAATTAAGTTAACTATAAAATAAAAATATTAAATAAAATAAATAGATGACACAAGGAAGAGTCAAATGAATAAAAGAGAGAATTTCAGTAGTAATGTATTAAAGAAAGAATGAAAATTTAACTCAACAATTGAACTTTTTAAAGTTACACATCACACTATGGCTAGATTTACCAAAGATACATATACATAGGAATAATAAAACTAGAAAAAACAATGCGATCATGTAGAAACTAGTAAAGTATGTCTACCTGTATAATTTCAATAACAGAAGAGAAAGAACCAAAGGAGAGATACTGAGGGCAGACAGAATTAAAGTTATAACAGATTATTGGTAAGAAATACTTATAAACTGACTGGAAATGTGTGTCCATAGATACTAGAAGATGATAAAACTCCTATCAAGATCAAGAAGCATAGAACCAAGTCTATGAATATCCCAGTTAAACTGATAAAAACCAAAATTACTTAGCAGCTAGACAAAAATGTATTAATTAACTCATTAGGGCCCACAACGAGCCTTTCAATTCTAACAGGGCAGAACAAGCTACAATTCAGCCTTTAAAATATTAGGAATGGAAAAGGGAAAAGGACTGGTGAGCTAGATTTCCATTTTGTGAGTATTATTATTAGAAGCAAAGGAAATCAAATATATTATCATAAAGTTGTCTGAGAAAGTTTCTCACCCCAAACTTACACAGCAGGAAGAAACATTGTGATGATCTTTACTAAAGAATCATGATGCCACATGATTAAGAGGAAGAAACTGCAAGGAAAATGAGGTGGAATCCTGAAAGAACAAAGATGATAGCCATTTAACATAATAACGGCAGGCATTCATTGTTGGGGTACAAAAACAAAGGTAACAAGGAATGAAGAAGTACACAAAAGGAAGGGAAAGGTATCGATCATTTTAAGATTGTAGCATTGTGTTACAATTTTAAAAGTACTTATTTCTGGGTCCGGGGTGATGGCTCAGCAGTCAAGAGCAATGTTTGCTCTTCCAGGGGACCCAGGCTTGATTACCAGGTCTCACATGACAGCTAACAATCCTCTGTAACTGCAGTTTCAGGCCTTTGTGGTCACTAGGCATGTGCACAGTACTCAGCCATATATGCACACAAAACACTTAGACACATAAAATAAAATTAAATTAATCTGAAAATATTTTATCAAAAAGTATTGATTTTAGTAAGTTGGCAATATATTTAAATAATTTCTAGTATAATTGATAATTGAATAGTACAACAAATGTACCTTATTAGATCACATAAAATGAAATACTGAGCAAAAATAAGTCAAGTCAGAGGATATAAATAAACAGAAAACAGATGGCATATAAGTAAAACAAAATTCAATTACAGCAATAGTTACATTAAACATAAATGTATTTAGTAATTGGATTGTAATCTATAGACTATAAGGTAGGATTTAAAATAACATATATGTGTGCTCTGTTCATAAAAAGTGAATCTGAAACATAGCAGCATATGCTGAAAATATTAAGATGGAAAAAATTATGTCCTTGTAAAAATTAACCAAAAAAGAAAGCTGGTGTCACAGTGCTTGAATGGAGGATTTAGAATATAAGGCAATGAATGGATTCAGAATTCAAAATGAGATATTCAATATGACAAAATTGTTCCCTCAATTGAAAGCGATGATTCTAAATTTTTATATGTCTGAAAACAGAGCTATACTATAAGTGAAACAAAAATTAATAACACTAAGAAAGAAAATTCTGCAATTATGTAGGAAATATTAAAACATCTCTCTAGATAGTAAAACAACCATTCAAAATTTCTAAAATATATATATAGTGCCTCACAGGTTGATCATATGATCTAACTGAAATGCAGAATATTGTATGCCATAACAATAAAATGCATCTAAGTCCTTGGTGCTTTGGGATTTTAAAATAATGTATTTGGTCATAAGCTAATTCTCATTGTATTTCAAAGTTAGAGTCCTACAGTGTGTATTTTCTAACCAGAAAGGATTATATTGTAATTCAATAATAAAATCACAAGAAAATTCACAGATATTAGAAAAAGAAACAATGCAGTTCTAAGGAAATGTGAGTTAAATTAAAATCACAATATAAATGAGAAAAATATTTTTAATTTAATATCAATCAAGGAATTATAGATCAAGTCTACAGCATGAAGCTACAAGTGTTGTCTTGGGAAACACAGATACATATATAATACATACTGAAAGTGGTCTAACTTTTTCATCTCCACCTGAGAGAAAAAAAGAAACTAATCAAAGTGGGGCAGGGAAAAAAGAGAAATAAAAAGAGAAAAAAAGAAAGAGAATAGAGTATGAAAGGGAGGAGTTAAGGAGAAAGAAGGAAGAATAAGAATGTAGGCATGAAAAGGGAGAGGAAGAAAGATCAATGCTTAGAATACAAATGGACAAGAGAGGAAATTTAACTGCTTGTTTCCTTAGAATCATCAAATAAATCTAGTATTTTGGGAAGCTGATGGCTGTAAGAACCATGAAATAACAGTAACATTAATAAAATGACAAAATACCCGTAGAAACTAAAGACACTAAAGGAGACAGAGCACCATCAAGGTAAACCGACTGAATGGTGAATGACATAAAGAAAGTATCAAAGATTACAAAACCCATACAAAATGAATACCGAAGTTACAGGACACCCAAAGATTGACAGAAGTTAAATAATGCAATCTGTATTAACATGGAACAAGTTCCTCATACACTGAAGACAGTGTACCGATACCAAGAATGTATCCAACCTCTGCAGAAAGAAAGTGTCTGGAGTAAGATTTGGGGTCATAAACACCCAGCAGTGAGGCTTGAAAAAAAGTTACAGGAAATCAAACTATGATCTAATAGCTTTCCTTAAAATACTCTGCACAGAATCCAGTGAGACTAAAAATAAATAAATAAATAAACAATTTCAGCAAAGGATGCATGTTTGTTCTTACAGTAGGTATCAAAGTATGTCATTTTTAATTCTATGGGAATCAAAATCATATAATTTCAGAGTATGGAGAAAAACATTAAATAGAATGTGAACACATTTACATATAGAACATTTACATAACAGAAAACAAAATCCTTTATTTTATAGGAAACACCCAAGAACACAGAAAACATTAATCTTAATAACATTATATCAAGCACTTTATTTTCTTAGGCTGAGAAATAGAGGTTTTCTATTCCTTTTATAGTCACACAATGTCAAATCAAAACAGAAATCAAATGCATACAGACTTAAAAAGAGAAATTACATTTGCCATTTCACAGATTTTGTGGTGTTTTATATGTTGAAGACCTTTAATATTGTAAAGTATTTAGTTAATAAATTGTTAAATCTTGAGACTATATTTTATTTGAAAAGAATTGGAATTTGATACTATTGATGGGTAGAAATCACCTTTTAAAAAAGAAAACTAAACTTAGGTAAGCGCGTTAGTGCAAGCATCCTGAATCTGTTGTGCTCCACTAATTTGGCAAGTTGTTCCTAGTGAAAGAAAGAATACACAAAATGTCTTTGTTACCTCCCACAAACACACACAAATTTGTAAATCTCCCAAAATAAAACATAACCAAACATTAGAGTATCATAAAGATATCAACATGTCATCATAAATCTGGAAAAACACAAAAAATTCATAATTACATTGTCTTATCTTTATAGTTCACTGTTGAAAGATACTATCTGAATATATACTGTTGTATATTCTATGCTTAAAAATGCATTTTTCTTTTCCAGTTGATTGATTGTTTCATTCCAAAAGTTTATAATACTATATATATATGCATATATGTACATATGTGTGTGTTTGTCTTTGTGTGTACATATATATTCAATATTTTTATATAGCAATAGAACTTTCTAGACTAATTCTGAATTTTCAGAGAATTTTAAGGGACTCTGTATAAGCCATATGTGCCTCAAAAAGATTCCTAATAGATGACTTACATTTTCAGAAAACTAGTCTTATTATAAAGCTTCGGTCATAAATTGTCCAGTAATAACAGTGGGCTGACAAATGGGTCATTGGGATATTACAGAAAGCTGAGGAACAAGCTACACATATATGGATTATTGATTTCTGGCCAAAAGGTTGTGTGAACACTGGGAAAATAGCCACAATGACCAGAATTCTGTCCACTGAATATCTATCTTAGAGAAAAATCTTTTACAGAAGTCAACTTCAAAGATGATACAGTTAAATTTCCAAAAGATATTTTATAAGAATTTGTATTTTTTTGTGTGCATTCACAGTATTAAAGGCTGACAATACCATTGCCACACAACTTACAATGATTATATATTTGAAAATATTTGAATGTATTTCAATAGGCAAACAGGCTCTATTGAAACTATTAAAATAAAGTTGTATAAAATACAAAAAGACAATTGAGTGGAAAAATCTATTAAAGCACTGAACAGACATTTCCCTATAGCATACAGATACCAAATAACAAATTAAAGTTTGTTTTCATTTCATTAATAACTCTGATGTCAATTAAAGCCAAATAATATGACATTCCGTAAGAACTAGTAAAGTTAACCAATCCCTGAAACAGTAATTGGTTATGAAAATGGAATAAAAGTGTTTGGAGACATTATGGGGGAAGAGTTTAAGGATTAAACATAATCTGTAAGAGTTTCATCTGTACTATACACATTCAACAAAAATATATACATAAATAAAAATAAAAATAAAATGTAGAACTGGAAGTACAAGTTACACAAAGTAATGACGTTTCCTAATAAAAGAGTATAACTAGAAACAACTAAAATATTAATTGAGAGTAATATAAATATATTGCTTGTTTGATTTGTTGTTTTTGTTTTTGTTTTTGTTTTTTTTTTTTTGAGACAAGGTTTCTCATTGTAGTTTTGGTGCCTTCTTGGATCTCGCTCTGTAGCCCAGGCTGGCCTCGAACTCACAGAGATCTGCCTGGCTCTGCTTCCTGGGTGCTAGGATTAAAGGCGTGTGCCACAGCCACCAGGTTGGCTATGTTATTAATGACATAAACAGTCAATATTAAATAAGAGGTTTATAATAGAGCCTTACATAGCCCAACTACAAAGTGTGAATGGAAATAAAGAAGGAAGAAAGAAAAGAGGAGAGGGAGTGCAGATCATGATAACAGTGACTCATCTGAGTGGGGACAGAAGCTGTATTTTTCTAAGCATAGGAATGGCTGGGTGGTTCCGAAAGACTTTACTGCTTAACAACCATGGTCATTACAATGGTTCCCAAGTCCTCTAATTTTAGTATTTCATTACAGTGTTTATTCTATTTTGTACATATTTCTCTATCATTGGCTTATTTGACAATGTGAGCTATAATATAATAACAATGAGTTATTTTGTGTATTAAATGTTATAGTATTTATGTTCATTCAAAAAACATTTTATATGAACAGAAATATCTAATAAAGGAAAATATTAAAATACATGTGAGGATAACTCATTTTAAAATATCTAAACTTAACTGTAGGCACATTATGGATTTTAATCTTTTTCTTTAATTATTTTCAAGATTCCTACACTCAAGTACAGTTTTTTTTTTTTTTTGCCTGAGTGACTTTTGTCACCATGTCTTATTTCTTTAACTTTTTGTCTAATCTCAGTACTTAGAACTGTCTTGTATCATTTCAGTATTTATCAACCAGCCTTTATAGCAGTTAACTTACATCCTCATCAAACTCATTCATGGATTCTCTAGGCAGAAAAACATTTGATACTTTCTTGATAGTCAGTATAAACAAACATGAGATTTCTAGTAAATAGACCTAGTATGTTCTTTTTTGCAAAATACGTCAAAACCAAACAAAACAAAACAACAACAACAAAAAAAACTCATTTAGACAAGATTGGGTGCATTCAAATTTTCCAGTGGTAGGACTGGTTTGCATTCAGTTGAGTTATTGGTTGAGGGGTTCCCCTAGAGATCGCTAAACAACCCAAACTTATGCTAGGACAGAAGGCAGCTCTCTTAAAACTGATAGTGGGTGCACATTGCTGAGGACAACATTCATCCAGTTCATTGAACATAGAGAGGACAAGCTGGAGGCTACAGAGGGCCTTCATGTCTATGTTCTAGTCTCTTTGGTGTGAGAAGATACTCTGTAGGCTATGGAAGGGAAATCTGAACTGTGGTGGTATTCTAATTGTACTGAAATGTGATTTTGATTGTATGTTAATAAATAAAGTTGCCCAGGGGTCAGAGCTATTAGAGCCATAGACAGAGTGTGGCGGTGGTGGCACACGCCTTTAATCCCATAGATCTCTGTGTGTTCAGGGATACAGCCAGCATTGGAGACATATGCCTTTAAGACCTAGGGGGCTGTACATTCAGACAGTGACGAGGCAGTCATGTGTTTGGGTTTACAACCAATGAGAAGGCAGAACAACATACTATAAAAAAAAAACGAACAGACAGGATATAGCTCTCTTTCGGGAAGCTGGGACACTGCAGGCAGAAGGGTGAGATTTTAGCTCTGAGCTCTGACCTCTCGGCTTTCTCTTTTACATTGTTTCTGTGTTTCTTATTTAATAAGACTGTTGATTACATCAATATCTGGCGCCCTAAGTGACAAGAAATTGTAGCGCTATAATCCATCATGCCTGTAAGATATGCTGGGGCAATGGTGTCATTGTGAATTTGTTGGAATGGCCAACAAATGGTTTATTTTGAGGTCCAAGCCATGAGATGGAGCCCATTCTCTACACTTCTTGAATGGCTAGGAACTGGAGACTGGATAGCCCAGAGACTTAAGGTAAAACCAAACATACTGGCAACAACAACAACAAAAAAAAATCAATGAAATTTGCCAGGCGGTGGTGGCACACGCCTCCAGCACTCGGGAGGCAGAGGCAGGTGGATCTCTGTGAGTTCGAGGCCAGCCTGGTTTACAAAGTGAGTTCCAGGAAAGGCACAAAACTACACAGAGAAACCCTGTCTCGAAAAAAAAAAAAGAAAAAAAAATCAATGAAAAGATTCGTAATGATATTCTGCTATACACATAGATCAGTGCCTTATCCAGTCCTCATTAGAAAGTATTCCTCCAGCTACAGATGGGAGCAGGTGCAGGTATCCACAGTCAAATACTATGCAGAGAGAGGGAGTCTAAGTTGCAGGTCTCCAATGGGTTCCTCCCCTTGGAGATTGAGAAACTCTGCAAAATAGGAGGAGGAAAGACTGTAGGAGTCATAGGGGATAGAGGACACTAGGGAAACATAGCCCACCAAATCAACTAAGCATGGTTTATGTGGGCTCAGACAGACTAAAGTGGCAAGCATGGTACCTGCATGGGTCTTCACCAGGTCTTCTACATATATGTTATGGCTGCTAGCTTTATGTTTTTGTGGGACTCCTAACAGTGGGGGCTGGTGTATCTCTGACTTTTGTCTGCTCTTGGGACTCTTCTCCTCTTGGGTTGCCTTATCCAGCCTCAATATGAAAGATTTTGCCTTGCCATATTGTATCTTGTTTTGTCCAGTTTGGCTATCCCTTGGAGACCTGCTATCATCTTTTCTGAAGAGGAAATGACAGAGGAGTGGATGGAGGGAAAGGGAAATGGGAATGTGGGAGGTGAGGAAGTGGAGAAGGAGCTGGGAAGAGTGGAGGGGAGAGAAACTGAAGTTGGGATATATATTGTATGGAAGAAGACTCTATTTTCAGTTTTAAAAAAAATCCATTCAGTCACTAATGGCAACTTGATGTCAATGCTCAATAAGCTGGGAGACTGGCAGTTCCTCAGTCAGTCTTACTGATTAGTGACTGGAGCAACTCACCCTCCTCTTATACTATGCATTGCCTACAGGAATATATGAAAGTAAACAGTTTATAGCATTGAAACAATGAAATTTCAGAATTATCCTTAAGTTTAAATGGAAATTACCAAAGGTCCAGTGAAGCCACATTTCTACTCGACACAAAGCTTTTCTTCTCAACTCATATATCTCTAGTACTATGACTTGGGTGGAATGCGAAACATGGTATGGATTCTAGAACAATTTTTTCCTATCTTTAGTCTCTTACAAACATGAGTCTACACATTTTCATCTACAAATCTTAAACCACAGGTGCATTGAAGTCTTTCTCATGAGTAAAATTTTGTAAAAGGAGTGTATAAGATCAATTCTAAAAATATGCAATTATGAGCTCTAAATCTGATCGTATAAATTCCTATAAATGTTTTCCAAAGGAAATAAGATCTGGGTGCACAGGTATTGTGAATGAATATTTTAAACTGTAAATGTTGCTTTGAGCAATAGATAAATTTAAAAATTCTTTGGACAGACCCTAAATGACAACCACATGAAAATTGTGGCTTTTTTATAGATATTATAAGGGTATTGAAGAAACCTGTAGAATGCAACAATGTCATCTGCCAAAGTCAGTTCCTGTCAATCTGTTCTTGTTAGCCTTCAGAAGACAGAAAGGACATACTGAGGATAGAAAAGTGTGGGTTGTGGTGGTAAACAAGACCTCTGTGATAAATATACAAAGTGTACAGAACTTGAAAGAGCTGGAGATGCAGGTCCTCGTATGAAGTTAAGCCCAATAGAAAGGCAGAGACACTTTCTCATTTCTTCTTATACTAGCATGTCCCCAAAGGTTAAAAACTTGAGAAAAATGGAACATGAGTCCATTCATCCAGACTCTAAGAAAACAAAATGCATCTCTCCCATTTTATTTCAAGGTTTATGCACATCATGGCTGGTGCACATGCACTAGTGCTCACATGTGTGCATATATACTTAGTTCTAATAGATTCATACCCATACATGTATAGGCATCCTAACAGCAAAATCACAGAACAGGAAAAATTCCAACAACATATATGGTTTTAACCATCTTAGAGTTATAAATTGTAAACATTCTTTGAAGTTTTCCATTTTCTTCTTCATATCCAAATTATCAACATGTATTCCTTTTAATCATTTTCACAATACTTCATTAAATTATTCCGTTTTACCATTCCCAACATCTTCCCATTGTATGCTACTTCACACCTGGATTACTTCAATAGACTTCTGATTATTGTGACTCTCTGCTTCAATCAACTTCAGCCCCAATGCCAATGATGTCTTTTAAAAATAACCTCTTTCAATATGACATGTCTTTCTACCAAGCATTCACAATTCTGTTGGCAAAATCGCTTGGAAAATTGTTCAAAATGCCTTATTTTTTCATGTCATGTTCAAACATAGGATAACATTTTACATGGTTGTTGGAAAAATGTCTTTAAGATAAGTGTGTACTAGAAGATGACATCTATGATAAACACCACAAAGGATGGTAGATGGATGGATAGAATGGACAACTATATAACCAGAGAAATGGTGTATCAATGAGTAGTTATTTACTAATCTAAAATGACATCATTTTATGAGCTTTTAATGAAGATTGGTTTTCAAGTTGAGGTCACATTAGATCATAGAGTTAAATATGTAGAAAAATGCTAAAAAGGGAGACACAAGTATAAGTAGGATGTCACTGTGAAAAACAGGTAATAAGGGATACATTTTATGTATGCATTTGTGACCTTGAATAGTGATTTTCCATGTGAACTCAGACAAGAAGGGACCTAGAGAATGACTTATTCCTTCAGTGTGACTGACACCCAAGAAGACATTCAATATTATATTAAATAAATCATTTGCAAAGCTTTGATTTCAAAATTTCATCATGTTCCCATGCAAGTGTTTTATGAGAGATTGTGCTCATAAAAGTACTGATTCAGTTCTCTCTTCATAGATCTTAAAGAAGGGACAGACTTAAATAATTATATTTAAATTTTTTCCATATTGATGGTTAGGAAGCAGGTTTAAACATTTGAAGAGAACAACAATTAAAAATATCATAGAGATGATTTAATCTGGTACACACAGACCAAGAAGGAGAGTAAAGTCTTAAACAGAAAGCATGTGTTGGAATGTGTGATCAGAGGAAATGACTCAGGTTTGCCTACTTGGGAGCCGATGATCCGTGATCCATGATCATGACCTGTGATCTGTGCTAGAGTTCTTAGTGTTCAACGGCTCATTATCTTTACCAGGTTTTTCATTATATTAAAAAAAAAAACAATAGTCATAATTTTGATGGAATTTGGAAAGCTTTCTGCAAATCTGGGATTCCGTTATAATTTGTTTCATATAATGAGATTTTGACTCGTATTAAATCTATGTCACCTCTGCCATCAAGTCAGTGTTAATTAATGGGAGGTCTGTGATCTTGCAATCACATATTATTCAGAGTTAAATAGGTTCTGCTGCTCTGTTTGATAAACAACAGTCTGGCCAGAATGGACTTTTGAGAGATCATTTTCTCTAGAACAATTATGAAATTGGCCTGGCATAAGTACACTAATTTAAGTCAATGGAGTATGTTTGGTTTATTGAAATGATTCTTTTCAGGAGCAGAAAAAAAAAACCACTCTTGAGAATGTTGCTAAAATAATATAACAAGTAAGATTAATATAGATTTGACCAGGAAATGATTCTTCACTCACTGGCTTTTGGATTTCAATAATATTTAGCCACAGGCTGTTCAAGTACTGTCATTTTTGAGCTTTTTAGGGAAAAAAAAAAAAAGGCAAGAAGGAAGCTGTAATGAGCTCTGCCCAAGTTCATAACATTCAGTCTGCAAACCCAGAAAACAAAACCAGCCACCTGTAAACGTTTGACCTATGGTTCTGAAGGGAATTCTTTGAAGATGTGGAAATTTTCAGAGTATAGACAAGAAAGGAGGGAGAATGCCAACACACAAAACTTCTGTAGTTGCAAATTCAACAAAACCAGCTAGACTGTCAGCTTTTACATGGGGGTAAGAATGTTTTCTCACCGCAATCTTGGAAAAGATATTGATTGCATTGAAAAGTATTGTAAATATGGGTTATAGTACCCAGAAGTCAAGAGACAACGTGTTAATGTTTTTTTTTTTTTTCTGATAATCTTCAATTTTGGAAATCTTTAGAAAGAATAAATTAGGGTATGTCTCATAGGATCTCAACTCTAAGCTTGCTCTTTGCTAGTGGCCTATAGCATGTATTAACAAAGACTGGGAAAGCCTCATGATAAAGCAAAATGCAATGCTCCATTTATGCAGCATCTATTTTCAGCAATTGGCTAGATGCTGTAACATAGAGAAACTATGTTTATTTCCATCTTTAAAATAGGGACTTGAAATTCACAGAAGGGACTTGTCTGAGATTATATGATAGGCTTGTAGTAAGGTTGAGTTCAAGCCCTTTTCCCTCCATGAATACATAATTTTCTAGAATAATCATGATTATTTTCCCCTAATTGTAAATGCCATTATACCAATGTAATTTCACACCTGTTTGAATTATGTCACTTAGAATTAGAGTATTATGGTCATTCTCCTGGTGTTTGTGGGTATGTATGTGACCTTTCTAGACATATAAAGCATAACAAAACTGGCAGAATCTCCATTTTTTTCTTGTTTTTATTATGTAGGTACACAGACTAAAACTGGGGCATGAAATGAAGGATTGGTAATTATTTTTACTGAGACTCATTTTAAAGTATTATTTAAAATTTCACTAAGGTTTGAATAAAGAATACTGACACATTGTTCCAAATTAAAATCTGATAAAAGTGAAGATAATGACAATCTCCATCTAAATTTTACCATCACTGAACCTGTTCCCTGTCTCAGGCAGCTAGCACCATCAGTTACTCTAAGTACCTTCGAGGTGTTTGATCTTTTACACTTGCATATGCAAATATTTACACACATATGCACATATTTAAAGCAAAGACATTGGTATCACAGTTTTTTTTTATTATTCTAATACTAGATAATAAATTCTGTGGGCTTCTTAGCATCTTATTTTGCTTTCTCTCCATCTCTGATAGATAATTCCCTGTCTGTAAACAAAGGGCTTCTATGCCCTTCATATAATTACATTGTTTTCCTCTGTGAATGTACAACACTTATGAAATTGGCTTCATATGGAGGAATTTTTCCATTTTTTTTTGCTAAAAAGGTTTTAATAAATATATTTTGAAATAAAATTTTCATGGGTTCTAGTAGACCTGATGACACCAACAATTGGCATAAGTAATTTCTATCAAAGTGTGTCATCTTTAGAAGATATAGGTATTGATCCTGCAGCCAAACATCTATGACTGAGTATAATCGAGTATTTCCATATTTGTCAATCTTGACTGTACAAATTTCCAAAATAAATGTTTCCAACACAAACAAAACCTCAGTTTTAATTTACAACTGTTTTACAGTGGAGGTGAGGACAGTGTCACATATTGAAAGGTCTTCTGTGTTTCTATGTGTGTCATACACTGTGGAATATCGCTCTGTATGCTGTGAATGTGTGTTACTCTGATTGGTCGATAAATAAAATGCTGATTGGCCAGTAACCAGGCAGGAAGTATAGGCAGGATAAGCAGACAACGAAAATTGTAGGAAGAGGAAGACTGATTTAGGAGTTGCCTGACAGACACAGAGGAAGCAAGATGACAAGGCAGAACTGAGAAAAGGTACCAAGCCATGTGGGTAAGCATAGATAAGAATTATGGGTTAATTTAAGTGTAAGAGCTAGTCAGTAATAAGCCTGAGCTAATCGCCAAGCTGTTGTAATTAATATAAGCCTCTGTATGTTTACTTGGGGCATGAGAGATTTGTCCAGACCACCAGCCTGCCAGGACACAAGAAAACTTCCAACTACAGTGTAACACAAATCTTAAAAGGTCTTATTAATAGCGCTGGGTGGTGGTGTCGGCGGCGGCGGCGCATGCCTTTAATCCCAGCACTCGGGAGGCAGAGGCAGGCGGATCTCTGTGAGTTCGAGGCTAGCCTGGTCTCCAAAGCGAGTTCCAGGAAAGGCCAAAGCTACACAGAGAAACCCTGTCTCGAAAAACCAAAAAAAAAAAAAAAAAAAAAAAAAAAAAAAAAAAGGTCTGGTGCCAGGTATTGGGTGAACACTGAAAGATCAGAGAAGCAGAACAGCACAGTTAACCTCACCTTGAAAACTTCTTAGCTGATCCTCTTTCCTCAAAATGGAAGCCTCTGCGTCCTCATCCAGAATGAAACTCAGCTGAACTGCTGCTCAAAAGCCTAAAAGCTTAACAACTTCTAGTTCCTGGTTTTCATGCCTTATATACTATTCTGCTTTCTGCCATCACTGCCTGGGATTAAAGGTGTGTGTCACCATGCCTGGCTGTTTCCAATGTGGCCTTGAACTCACAGAGATCTGGAGGGGTCTCTGCTTCCAGAATGCTAGGATTAAAGGTGTGTGTGCCACCATTTTCTAGCCTGTATGTCTGTCTAGTGGCTCTTCTGTTCTCTGACCCCAGATAAGTCTTTTAAGGTGTACAATATATTGGTGGATACAATATATCACCACACCACAGTTATATATGACATAGCTTAACCCATGATACATTTTGAGCTTTGCTGAAATTTTTGGAGCATATATGAAAGTACATTCTAGAGTCTGAATGCGTGAATCCTTCTCTCAAACTCATGTTCATACCTAATAACCACTGTGAGGACACCTCAAAGTAGGACCTATGGAAAGTGTTGGGTCTTTTTGGCAAAGCCTTTTCACTGAAATTAATGCTTTTATAAAAGGGACTCAAGACAAAGAAAAAGATGGCAACCAGTGAAACATATACTCAGCCCTCATTTACTGTATTGATCCCCTGTTCTCAACTGCTAAGGATCCTGAGAGTGAGTATAGATGAATTTCTAAACAGTCTTATCAACTAAGAAACACAGAGACAAATACAGAGGTATAAACCGTAGAGATCAGAGCAATAGCCACCAACTAACCTTAGCTTACCACCTTGCCTTAGCTTCCTAATAGAGAGCTTCTTCCTGTCTAACCTGTACCTTTATTACCTTCCTGTTCTGTTTTCTCATTGGCTCGAAGCCCAGCCACATCATTTCCTCGTTACTGCCCGTCTATACAGACCTCCAGGTCTCTATGGTTGGTACTGGGATTAAAGGTGTGTGTCACCATGCTTGGCTGTATCCTTGACCACACAGAAACTCTTCCTGCCATGTGATTGAAATAAGGGCGTGTGCTATCATGCCCTGACTTCTGTTTATGGCTATGCCCTCTGATCTTCAGGCAAACTTTATTCATTAACATACAAATAAAATATCATATTTCAGCACAAATAAAATATTACCACATTTCCCCTTTTTTCTAATAAAATGAAAAAGAATCAAAAAAGTTATAACTAATATAAGAAAAACTATATACAATAAGTACAATAACTATAAACAGTATATACAAGTAATAAATACCTCAACAATATCTAGTCCATTCACATTTGACAAACTCAGAGAAAATATTCCACTATCAATCCTGTTTTGGTAAGTGCAAAATATACCTGAATCACTTTCTATCCTAATTTATATTACTAACAGAGAACTATCTAATAATGTCTTTCAACTTTATATACTACACCTCTTTATTGAGTTTCTTTTCTGAAATTCTTAACAAGGAAAACTGTAACTATAACTACCTAATCTTCAACTAACTATAACTATCTAACCTTCAACTCCCTCAGAGACCCAAGAAGGAAATAATACCTAGTAAAACATCATGGCCCTGATCATCCAACATCCAAAATCAACTTCAAGACAACTGACTCAGACAATACAGCCTCACAGCCTATTCCAGTCAGGACTTGACCATAATTCTTCATTTTCTCAGGATCCCCATAAGAATACAGTGCCCTTTATCAGCAGGAGGTAGCCTAGAAAACTACACCCACGTTCCTAGAAAAATGGATTATGGATGTTTGTCTTTGTTTAGGTTGTTGGCAGCAAATTGTTATTGGTCATAGTCAATATCTTTCTAAAGAAAAAAGGGGGATAGGATATAGATATGATAGGATGAAAGGGTAGATTATTGAATCTACTTTTAAAGAGCAACAACTTTTGTAAAATGTTTTAAATTGCTATGGGTTTTAGTGTATTGATACAAATTAAAAGTTAATTTTGTTATACTGTATGTATATTTCTACTCTTATTTAAGGTATTGTATTTATGTAACACATTTAAATTGTAATGGATAATTAGGAAATACAGATTAAAAATCATCTAGGATAATCAAAACTATAGTCATGTTAGTTTAGTTTTCTAGGTATACATAGATATATTTCAGATAGATATGTAATCTTCAAACACTTCAAAGACCTACAGAATATGGCATTTAAAATGTTTTAAAAACTTAGACTTTCTGGACAATGTGACATGTCTGATCCTAGCAGCACCAATTTACTTCAAAGAGAAAGATGGGCGTTGAAGACATTTCATATGGAGTTTATCTTCTTCTTGGCAAAAATAGCCATTTGGGCAAGAAACTGGACTGCTTGACAAAATGTTCTATTGACTGGACACGCAGGACCTATAGGAAGATGACCACTGAACAAGGCAAGATGGTCCTTCAGGTTCCTGTTTCACAGAAGAAACTATCAGACATTCTATAGGACACAGAAAGAAATGACTGTTAGACTCTAGGCCTATGGACTGAAGATGGATGCCCCAACACTACAGAGGAACTTTGGATGACTGTCCAGGCAGGCAGCTGTCTCTGTTGTTTCCAGAGTTTTGGGAGTTGCTTATAATGCACTTCCTGTTTACTTAGGTAATATTATATCCTGAGGTCTTTGATGTGGTTGAAGACTAGATAGTTATAATTTTCCTTGGTTATGATAAAAGATAAATTAGATATGAAACTTTAGACTCACAAGTATAGGATAGATAAAATATTTTCTATAATTTTTCAAAATACAAATAAACTAGATATTGTAACTATAATTCTTGCTTGATATATGTAATTTTACTAGGTTAAAATTAAAACCTTCCTTTTGTTTAAAAAGAAAAGGAGAAATGATGGGTAATGTCTTTTTATATGCTGTGAAAACATGTTTCTCTGATTGGTTGAGAAATAAAGCTGTTTGGCAAATATTGAGGGAAACAGGGTTAGGATGGACATTCTAACTAGAGAGGAGGAAGTTGAAAGGGAGAACAGAGAGGATGCTGCCAGCTGCCACCATGAGAAACAAGATGTAAAGATATGGGTAAGCCACGAGCCACGTGCCAAAGTATAGATTTATAGAAATGGGCTGAGTTTAAATATAAGAGTGAGTCAGTGGTAGTCCTGAGCCAACCACCAAGTAGTTTTAATTAATATAAGCTTCTGAGTGATTATTTTATAAGCAGCTGTGGGGTCTGTAGGGCTGGGCAGGACTGGAGAAAACCTCAGCTACAAGTGAGGACTATGTTTCTGTTGATTCATAGCCACCTAGTCTATGGGATTCTGTCAGAACAGCTGAGACTGATTGAGAAAGCAGCCCTTGGCAGAATGAGTTACAATCTCACATTTCCCACTTATCTTTTCTTGCTTGATTTGCTTCATGTGTTGTATGTTTTATGTTTTGACATTCACCTGTAACCATGTCTTCATGTCCAAAGTAGCTTAGTTTGTTGGCATCTTCCAAGGAGTGTGGGGAACGATTCTCACTACTGTAGCATTCTTAATCTGCTCTCTCTAGCACCTGTTGCATCTCTACCCTAGTATCTGGAAGCATACGTTTCTGAGGCTGTTTGCTTGTTTAAATTTGGCAGTCTAGTAAAACACTCACACACACACACACACACACACACACACACACACACACACACACTTAAGTATTTACTTGAAAAATACTAAATTTACATGTACAAAATTCAGTGCACTTTTGTTTATTTTCCAAAGAAATCTCATCTTACAAGACAATACCATCTCTATCACTGAAAATATAGAGAAAGCTATGACTGAGCAATAAGGACAATGCTGTTGATTATTCCATGAAGTCCAAGGAGGTGGGATCGAACATTGGCTCTAGCATGTACTAGTTTGGGGAACTTAGAAAGCTTTATAATTATAGTTCTGATAATTTAATCTTATTTCTTTACTTAAAATGCAACATAGCTAGATTCAGCAAATAAAAATATAGACTATACAGTTAAAATTGAATTCTTTATAAATGATGGTTGTTTCCCTAATAATACTGTCTTTCTTATACTAAGGGAGCATTAATCAATTATCAGAAATTCAAATTTAATTGGTACCCTAAAGTTTATCCAGCAACTTGAATTTTAGGACTTTACCATTACACCCTGAATAATGATAAAGTGTACATAGTGTCTTTTCCGTTTAAAAAGAAAGAAAACAAAATGCATAACTCTTCTGACTGCTCCTCACCCACCCCCATACTCCATGCAAAGCCATTTTCTTTAATATGCAAACTATTACTGACATACTAATTCCCCCTCATTTCTTTTTTTTATTCAGACTTTGTTACTATTTCTATGATAATCTTAAATCTGGCCTCTTCTCATGCTTCAGTTCTGCTCTTCGATATTCTATCTGAGAAACACCCCAGTGCTATATAGTTAGGCAGATTCCCCCATTTTACAGACCTTCTCTAGAACATTTTGTCATGTCCCTACTGCTTCTGCCTGAGGTAGAGATATGGTCTGGGGCAGTCAAGAATACACATTCTTCCCCAGCCAGTGCTTCCTCTTGTGCAAACAATATACCCCATAAATACTCCAGAATCACTCAAAAACATTCATATTTTCTCATGTATGAATAAACAAAGATAGCACCAGCCTCAAAGTGTTATTGTGGATAATAAATACAATAATGCTTGCAGGACACAAATGGGTATGCTAATATAGAATAAGGATTAATAACCATAGCTGTTTCCACATATATATTTTTATGGTAACATTTTTTCTGGGAAATATCATGATAATAGTCTTATGATAAGTTAAGAAAGGAAACTATCACTGAAGCATCTTTGGAGGGATACATATACTGAAGAAAACTATACATTTCCTCAAGACATTTTCATAATATATTCTTTTCATCTATGTGAACAGCTCTAGATTTAGAAACGCATCTTTCTGTATGGGCTAGATGCATGTTACTTGTTTACATTTACTTAAACATATCGTAATACTTAGCTTAAAGACGAGGTCTCCCATCTGTGACCACACATTTTCTCCTTTTTCTCCATTTATTTCTGTCATCTCACTTCTGCTCATCTTCTCTCCCATCACTCTTATATAACACATTTATTTTTTTTAATCTCTCAATTTCTTCATTCAATTCAAAAATTGCCTTATCTGTTTTTTTTTTTTCATATCAACATTGTGTCAATAAGATAGTGAAATATTTCAACACCACACAAAACCCACATGACACAGCATTAAAAAGAATGGAGAGTCTGGATATCCTACAGAAGTTCCCGTGGTCAGCACACTAAGAAAACTTACATTGGAGCGTTTTAAGTTGTTGAAAATTTTATATTGTGATAGAAAAGCACATAGAGTATAGTCACACAAATTAGCTCTGTTTGAGATACATTCAATCCATATTTTTTCACACATTCACAAAGCAATTTTAGGATATAAACTAGTATTTAGGGTCCTAAAGTAGATTACAGGGCACACGCCTTTAATCCCAGCACTCGGGAGGCAGAGCCAGGCGGATCTCTGTGAGTTCGAGGCCAGCCTGGGCTACCAAGTGAGCTCCAGGAAAGGCACAAAGCTACACAGAGAAACCCTGTCTCGAAAAACCAAAAAATAAAATAAATAAAATAAAATAAAAATAAAGTAGATTACAGAATCATTTATTTAAGAAGATAAGGAAAAATCAATGAGATAAAATTCTAAAGGACATTAGATTCTATCTCCTGGTCTATCCTGGTGGCCCATCTACCCACAGGTTTTGGATGTGATAATGCTGCCAGGTATAGGTTTCAACTTGTGAAACAAGCCTTATATTCAATTGAAATGTGATTATTACTCCCAGAATACTGGTGCCAATATTGTACCAGTGGGTATATTTAACAGCTAGTCTTTGATGTATCTTGCAGGTTTATACCTGGTTAAGATAGCTGATTCATTTTTCTCCTTTGGTACCACACATAGCACTTTCCAACACAATGAAACTAGTCAATAGGAATGAAGCTTCCAGGTGAGTACCACATGAAGATGGGAACTGGATATGGCTCCCCCACCCCTTATCTAAGGAGATATTGGCAGTTGATAGCTTTTAGAAGAGATAGAATCAGTTTCCTTTAAGGTTGCAGCACCTCATGGGTTAATCCCCCTCCAGTGGATGCCACACAACCAAGAGCATGTGGGCAGCAAACATGTCACTTGATGGGTTTCAAAAAAATTAAAGAGGACACTAATTTGGTGGCTAGATAGTGTAGGAGATGGGCTTGGGACTAGTTGGGGGAGAGGTGATGTATTAAATAAAATTCTGAAAGAACTAATAAAATGAGGAAAAAATGGAAAAGGGAGATATAAATATCAAGAACTCTGATAAGTGATAAGTTACTTGTGATAAGTAATATGTTACTTGTGATAAGCAAACATATCAGAGAGTCAAGGTTTGGTGATTATGGAGTATTTCAAGATAGGATACGAAGGAGGTATAATATATGCATATATGCTGCATAAAGAGATTAATAGTCTTGTTTTAGTTACCTTTCTGTTAATGAGCTAAGACAACATGACCATGGGAACTTACAAAAGAGACAACTTATTGGGATTTACAGTTGCAGAGCCTGATTCCATGATCATCACGACAAGGAGTATGGTAGCAGGCAGGCAAGCATGTTGATGAGGCAGTAGCTGAAGCTTACCATTGTATATGCAATTGATCCATAAGCACTAGGCACAAAGAGCTAACTAAAATTGGTACAGGATTTTGAAACCTCAAAACCCACCCTGAGTAACTCACTTCCTCCAACAAGGCCCAAGAGTTCCACCAACGGGGGACCAAGCATTCAATCATAGGAGCCTATGGGGACCATAGTCATTCAAACCACCTCAAATGCCCTTAACTAGTTCATGTGGAAGCCATGGCTTTTACAGAGACATTTCAAAGTGGCATTGGTTGTTAGCTTTACTGATCCAATCCTTTAATAAGAATCATAAATTAGTCAGTTCTTGGTTATACTACAGGACCAAGTGGTTTTAAAATCTTAGTTGCTTACAATTACAGTCTTATATCTCATTTCATTGCATATGTTTCATTGAATGCCTATATATTTGCCTCTTGTATTATTTCATTAGATGAATACTTGAACTAGATTTATCTAAATATGACTCCATACAGAGAAAAGACTAAAGCAAAGCAGAACCAAGAAATGACTTGGGTAGCTCTAGATCCCAAGGAAAGTATTATTTCTGTGTTTATTTATTATGCAGAGAATGTCACCCAATGAAGGCACAGAATGGATTAAAATAAGGAGCATATGTTTCAATAAACTTCATTCTGAGAAAGCAATACAGGAGAAAGAAATATAACAAGGCTTTTGTAGGTATTCAACTTTATTAAATTTCTGAGTTACACTAATATAGATTATAATATATCCAAACAGCTTTGCACCATGCCCTACATGCTTTAAAAAACTTAATGAACATTCTCTTTAAAAACTGGAATTTTAGAAAGTACATAAGCATTATATATCCATATCTGTATCATCTATCTATCTATCTATCTATCTATCTATCTATCTCCTATCTATCTGTCTATCTATATTCTTTTTATTTATCTTAGAGCATCTAAAGTAACTGATTTATCTCAGTTAGAACAGATTATCATGTAGAAAGTGTGTATTGACATAATATTTTTAGAATTTTTTTTAACTTGCAGAAATCTTAGAGCACCTTATAATCATCCTGAGCACGAACAAGTAATAATGATTTGCAATAACAGGGCAGATGATTATGAGGTTACTGGGGTGAATGGGTCAAGACAGAGAAAAGGACTCAGAAGCTATGTACTAGAACACAACAGAACTGGAGTACGGGAAGTGACTTGGCTATTGGGCTGGTAGCTGCATTTAATAGAAATTTACGAATTCTGGATTTTATACTTCCTAAGTCACTTATTCCTCATTTCCATTCAATATAAACATTTAGAGTGTCATTTTGCAAATAAAACTAAAACAGGAAAATCATTTAGAATTGGAAACTGTATACCTCTAAGAGTTTATAGAGTCCTGATTACAAACTCACATCTACTTGACTTCAAAATGTTAAAAAAAAAAAAGCAAAACATTATTCTGTATAAGAAGGACAAATTCAAATGCCGAAATTCATGTAAGTTAAACACCTTTATTTTCTTTCATTCTCTTCAAGTTTTAAAAATGTAGAATCTGAAAGACTAATCTACCAAAACACCTTCATATAAATAATTTAAAAGCTGCATCAAAAGAAAAACTCCACAACTAATTAAGACTACATTGGAAGAAACATATTAACAAGGGCCATTCTTAAAATGTTTGTTTTTCCATGCCTACTTAGCTGAAGGAAAGCATTTCATAAAGTAAGTATTGTAAAATGTCCAGTGCAATTGGCTAACTTTAGAGCAGTTTAATTTAGCTTCTACATATTAGAAATTTCACAGAAAAGGCCCAGATGTGTAATTTACTAAAAATGATCAGTGCTAATGCAACTATTAAAATGGTTCATGTTGTATTAATGCTGATTTTATATTCTAAGCCATTCATTGCCCTTCGTTCTTTGCAAGCATGAGTAATAGGTAATTGAGGAGTTATCATATGAAAAGCTATGGAATTTGGTGTTCCATAACTATTCCTATTATTATTAATGTGACACTAGTTATATTAAAAATAAACATTTAACTATAAATACTAATTAATGACCATAGGTAGGCATGTTTTATGTTGTCATAGTTTTGTTGTGTTTTTTTTTATAATGAGGAATTTTTATGTGACTGAGGCAGTTTCTAGTGTGCATACCTCTTTTAAACAAAAAAAAAATCATTTATGTCTTTCTCAAAAGTTCACTGTCCTAGAAAAAAAAATTTTTTTTTAACTAAACAAAAAAGGGGAACTGCTGCGGGCCGCAGGAATATATCATAAGAACTCAGCTGGTTATGGCAAAGTCACTACCTGGAGGGATCAGGGGATTCCTCCAGAGGAAGCCAAATCCCAAGGAGTTTTTGGTGTTACTTGGCTTGTTATATATCAGCTGTATTCTGTTATGAAAATCATGTGTGCCTTTATAGCTTTCCCAATTGACTTTTCCCTAAGAAGGGCTAACAGTGTAGACTGATCACTCTCTGGACATACACATTCCAGGTATTTGGAGAACAGCCTCAGGAAAGGCTTTCTCTGGAATCAGATTATCTCCCTTGGCGACTTTCAAGGACTACAGGAAACATCACCCAGGTGGGTGCCCATTGTTAGTCCCAGGTGGTGGACTAACAATGATAACAGCCCACATGCAAGTCTCCTGATTTATGGTAAATTCCACAAGGAGACACCGCCTAGGAGATGTGGACGTTAAGTAATAGCTTTACACAATTTAGCTCAGACCCTCCTTTTTATAGACCGGGACTTCCAGGGCACAGGGAGAGAAGAGAAAAGAGAATGGAAGAACTAGATGGGTAAGAACTTGAGAGGAACAAACTGAGATGGGGAAGAACTAGATTGAAGAGCTAAAAGAGGACTAGAGGAACGAGATGGAAGATGAGGAAGAGCCAGATGGGGAAGTACAAGATGAGGAAGAGCCAGATGAGAGAGAAGGAGGTGGGAGAGGAGCTGATAGGGGAAAGAACTAGATAGATGAGAACCTAGAAGGGACAGAACTAGATGAAGGCATTAAGATAGAACTTAGAGGGGATTGCAGACACGTGTAGAGAGAAATCAGGCTAAAGATGACCTAAATATGAGAGCAGAATATAAGCTTATAACTGTCACAGAATAATAAAGTATATGGACTAAGGAGTTTCGTGTACATAGATTCACTTCTTTTCATCAAAGATTAATTATCAGCTGGTTGTAGATTCTTCCCGGACCCCGGAGGGGACTATCGAGGGGCTGGACCCCCATAGTCCTCGATAAACATTAATACTTAGTACCTGTTGTGGTAGTCTGGATGGAATTTCACCCCATAAACTCAGGGATTGGCACTATTAGAAGGTGTGTCTTTGTAGAAGGGAGTGTTTCACTGTGTAGGTGGGATTTTTGGTCTCATGTACGTTTAAACCATGTCCAGTGTCCCAGATTACCTGTAGATCATGATGTAAATGCCCAGCTTTTTCTTCAGTACCATGTCTGCCTATATGCTGATATGTTCATCATGATGACAATGGACTAAACCTCTGAAAATGTAAGCCACCCAATTAAATGTTTTCCTTTGTAAGAAAAAAAAAAAAGTTCGGTGGTTTTTATATTGCAGTTATTTAATTGTGTATTGTAGTGGGTAGTTGTTTCAGCTTTGACCTGAAAGTATTGCCCCCAGTAAGGCTTCCAGTAACTGCCATACCTACCTATGACCTGACCTGGAGGTGGAGCAAAGACAGGAGCCCTAAAGACCCGAGATCCAGATGTGCTGGGTCTCTTCATTCCTTATGATCTTGGATGCTAGATGATAGACCAAGCAGAATTCTCCAGAGAACATCGCTGAACTGCATTCTAACTCTCCTGGATCCTGTAACCAATCCCTTTACTGGCTGTAAGTTACCCCAAAATAAACCTCCCTTTTAACTATAAAGAGTTGCTTTAAAAAACCCCAATATCTAGCACGCAAGATGAAGCAAATTCCAAATGTCTGGATGGCCTCTGCCCTCAGCCTTCTCTGTGGCTGCTATGGCACACTTTCCACACGTCCCAAACTTCTCTGTCTCTTCATCCCTGTCTCTTTTAAAATTCCCAATAGGTATAGGATATTAAGGTAGATTATTGTATATACTAGTAAACTAATTTAATAAAATATCAGCCTTAAATAAATTGCACTGTTATGGATTCTTGTATATTGATACAAATGTAAACTGTTTTTATAATCTCATTCCAAATAATTTATATATTGATACAAACATAGAATAATATTTGTTATAATGTACACATATTTCTACTATTATTTGAAATGTTTTGTATATTGATACAAATGTAAAATTATATTTGTCATACTGTATGTATGATCTACCTCTATTTAGGATATTTGGTGTATCGATAAATATTTAGG
This sequence comes from Peromyscus leucopus, assembly GCF_004664715.2. NCBI lineage: Eukaryota > Metazoa > Chordata > Mammalia > Rodentia > Cricetidae > Peromyscus > Peromyscus leucopus. The sequence goes on from NC_051086.1 coordinate 13,066,303, forward strand.
ATTGTTGTCATATTGCATATCACAACAGACTGTTTACCCTGTTTATGTAAAGCCTTATTAGGTTATTTAGGTAGATAAGACTTATAGATTTATAGTCAACTATGCTTGTCATCTCTATAGTTATGTTAGGTTGTCTAGACTTACAGAAACATATGTCAGATGGATAGGTAGTCTTCAAACACTTCATAGACCTAGAGAATATAGCATTTAAATGTTTTGATAACTTGGAATTCTGTTGATGTGAGACACCATTGCTCCTGGCAACACCAATATGATCCCAAGAGAATGTTGGGCTTCTGAGACATTTCTGTTTGGAAGTTTATCTTCACCTTGGCACAGAATGGCCTACTGGGCAAAGAACTGCCCTTGCCTCGACTGCTGAGAGTAAAATGGTCTGATAGATACTCTAGGCCTGTAGCCAATTTAAATACACCGACAATGCTGAGAAACTTTAGGTGATTGTCCAGGCTGCCAGTTGTCTCTGTCTACTATTACAAGACTCCTGAAAGTTGCTTGCATCCTTCTCCCATTTCTCAGATATTATTATATTCTTTCTCAGGTTTTTGATGGGATTGAAGACTAACAGTTATAGTTACAATCTTCTTGTACCTTAGCTAGAACATATTAAATATTAGATTTAGGTTGTTTAGTATAGAACACCTTTTGGGATGATCTTTGTAATGTGCCATTTACCTATGCTCCAGACTTTTCTGGATTTTAGTATGTGTCTCTTGTTTGATATTGTTTTGTTGGTTGTAGTTCCATCTTGTTTAGGTCATTATCCCTTATTCCTCCTGAACAATATTTGATAATCATTCCTATTATATATAGTTTTGTATTAGGTTAGAACTTTCTTATTTAGACAAAAGGAGGAGATGTAGTGGCTACTTGTTCGAGCTTTGACCTGGAAGTACTACCCCTAGTGAAGCTTCCGGTAATTGTCATGCCTACCTATGACCTGCCCCAGGGGTGGCACCAAGACAGGAGCCCTTAAGACCCAAGATTCAGATGCCTGGTCTCTAGTTCCTTGTAATCTTGGATGCTGGATGGTAGACTGAGCAGAGTTCTCCAGAGAATATCGCTGGACTGCACTCCACCTCTCCTGGATCCTGTACCAACCCCTTCACTAGCTGCAAGTTACCCCAAAATAAACCTCCTTTTTAACTACATAGAGTTGCCTTAATAAATCCCCCAATAGTATATAAAATAATTCTGCAAAGTTTTAAAGGGTTTTCTTCCTATTTATTATAATTATGCACACACAGTTCTTTCAGAAGCCAAGAATAGGGTAAATAGAAACTATCAAGTTTAACTCAATTGCATATTTGAAGTGATTATTCCTTTAGCACGTGTGTGCTCTCGATTTATTTTCTGAGATTCTCACAGGCTGCAAGCTTGCTCCATAGTATCACAAAAGGAAAACATGTTTCATAGACAACAGCTTCATATATATTATTTTCATAAAAAGTTCTTGCATAAGGATGTTAATATTCTGTGTGTATTTACTATGTTAAGGGGAAACATGAAAAAATAAACAGATCATCTATGTGGCAAGGACACATTAAGGAATAGGATGTTTTAAATCATTGGGAATTTGGCCATCTTTGAATTTTGATCTCTGTATTTTCAAGTATAACTTTGAAGTGAGAGTCATAAAAGTTTCAGAAATGAATATAATATTAATGTTGAAATAAGTCAAACCTATTAAAATTATTTTAGTTCAACATAAAATGTTTTTATATAATCAGGTAACATATAATGCATAATAGAATAAAACAAAAATGGATATATCTGAATTCTTTCTCTTCTAGTTGCTAGAGTGCTGGTCATTTGTATAATATGAATAAATTAGCAAGTGTACATTGTTGTTTGTGGGCATAAAGCATATCTCTTGCTGAGATTGTTCAGTGAAAGCCAATAACTTCTTTGTTTTTTATTTTGTTTTTGTCTTCCTTGTCTTTTTGTTGTGGATATGTATTCTCTCTCTCTCTCTCTCTCTCTCTCTCTCTCTCTCTCTCTCTCTCTGTCTGTCTTTGAGTGTATGTATGTGTGAATGTGTGTGTGTGTGAGTGTGTGAGTGTGTTGTGTGGGGGGGAGGGGGGCTACATGTGTTTGTCCGTTTGTGTGTGGGGTCAGAAGTCAATACCAGGCATCTACCTCAATCTCTCTCTACCTTCTTTTCTGACACAGTGTCTCTTTGAAGCTAGAGATCTTTGATTTGGCTATCATGGCTGAGAAGTGATGCCCGGTTCCCAGCCTCTCTTTGCCTCTCTAGCACTAGAATTATAGATGTGCACTATTGTGCCCAGAAGCAAGCACTTTACCAACTTAGACATAACTCCAGCACCTATATTTTCCTTTACTGTGTTCTTAAAATTACTATTATCTTAGCCTTGTAAATATCTGTCCAATTCCTGTGCCATATGCAAGCAAGTCCATTCAATGTATGCACACATTTCTAAGACTGTGTTCCCTGTATCTCTCAATGGAGACAGTTAAACCATAAAGATGGGGCTCTTCAAATCTATGCCATATATTCTGCTCAGAAATTCAAAACTTTGCTATGACCTGTGAAATTACTCCTATGTCCTTTACCTCAAATGAACTTCTACATTCCTGTAAATTTCACTCAACTCAAAGGTCTTATCTTTCTCATAAACAACCCCTACTATTCTTTTGTTTAACATCAGGGAACATCTTGCAGAAGGGATAGAAGGAGTTAGAGCTGGAGAAGGAGTGTTGTCAAACTCTTTCTTCTGGATGTAAAATGGCTGTTACAGCCATACAATCACTGCCATTTTGGTTGGACAAGTCACCATACCATCATGTATGGTGGGGGTGGGCTCCTAAGGCTGCCTCCATTCCTTTGGGATTATGAGAAGTTTTTTGAAGCTGTGGAAATGTTTTCTTTATTGTTCTAGCCACAATAAATTGCTCATGTCTCATTAAATAATATCCTCCAGTCAGGCAAATGCAAGTGCCGGTATTAAACCCAGCCAATAAAAAAGGAGAGATTGCAGAATGAAGTATCTTGTTGGGATGAAGGGTTATTGTAGAAGTTAGAGTAAAATACATCTTTAAATTAAATCACCAAACTCTGAAAAATAATACTAATTAGAATCTGTTTATAATTGCATTAGTTTCCAAGTTAATTTGTGAATTAGGTATTTAGAATATTTGATATTATCTATCAATTAATATGGACATATTTTAATTTATTTTTGTTCTGTTAGTTTTTATATAATGTTTGAAGCTTTGCTAGAGCTGTGTACATTCTTCTTTTGTGTTTCCTAATATTTTATTAATTAAAAAGAATGTTTTACTAAGAGATTAATTTGATATGTAGCCATCATATTAAACATTTCTAGTAAATCCTGCAATCATATGTAAATTATGTAATAAAGAAAAAGTATTTTTCTATCATGTGGACCAAGATAAAATGTCTTATTTTGAGATTAACTTCCAGTATAATATTACTATTTTAATAATGTATGCACTGACTTAGTGAAGTCTTGATCAAATGTCATCATCTTTTCTTTATTTTTATAAATTTCTTGATAAAAGACTCTTACAAGGCTGAAAATTCCAAAACAATCAATAGTCGCAGATTTTGTCACTAAAAGAAATTATTTTATCTACCTTTCATGTTGTTATTAACTACCAATTGAAATAACCGTGCTAATTTTTAATTCCTAAGCTGGTGAAGGTTCATTCTTCAAATGGTTTCCATTGTGAAAGCAGAATTAGATAACTCTACTGCCTCTCCATCACATTGCCTTCAGAAGGCAAACTATAGTCATAAACAAACCATTACTTCTCCTATTGTAATCTGACCCTATTTTGTATTTCCTGAAACAAGATTTCGCTCTAGCCTTGGAGCCTGTCCTGGAACTCACTCGGTAGACCAGTTTGGCCCCGAACTTACAAAGATCCACCTACCTCTACCATCCAGGTGCTGGGAATTAAAGGTGTCCATCACCATCACCTGGCCAACCCTTTCTAATTTTTTTTAATATTTATTATTTTGTATTTTATGTGTATGAGATTTTTACCTTCATGGTGTTATATGCACCATGCACGTACAGTTTACATGGAGGCCTCAAAAGATAATCAGATCTCCTGAAATTGGAGTCACAAATATTTGTGAGCTACCATGTAGGTGCTTGAACTGAATCTGGATCCTGTGGAAAGAGTAGCATGTGGTTTCAATCACTAAGCCATCACCTCCCCGGCCTCGTGGTCCATCTCTTCAACAGTAAAATTTATCCATAAAAGTGTACCTTCCACAAATTCCACAAAAGGCAGTGTCCTAATTTTTTAAGTTTTGGTTATATAAATGATAGGTCGTAATTCTTCTCTTTGGCTCTTGTTTTAATGAAGCGTTTTCTTATATAAATTGCATATATGTGTGTATGCCAGAATGTGTGTGCCTGTGTGCCTGTGTGTGTGTGTGTGTGTGTGTGTGTGTGTGTGTGTGTGTGTGAGAGAGAGAGAGAGAGAGAGAGAGAGAGAGAGAGAGAGAGAGAGAGAAAGAGAGAGAGAGAGAGCCTGAGTGGGTATGTACTCTAGGCACCTATTTCCTGTGCTAGATCTGCCACTCCTACAGAGGAGAATTTTACTCAGTAGTAGCTTATGTGTAAAACACATTATTTTCTTTTTTTGTGGGAGAATTTCAAGAATGTTTAGTGATTGAGTAGAATATATTATTTTGTTTCCCTTCACTTTTACTGACTCAATGTCTGCTTTTAAAATAGTTATTAATGAGTCAATGTGTTCTTCATTGTCACTTGAATCCAAATAACTATATTTATGAAGTATTCTTAACTGGCTGGTTATATATCTTGAGGGAGAGTTGTGACTTTGAGTTAATTCTCTAAACAAACTAATACAAAAATGTTATTGAGTATTAATTATTACCCCCAAGATATATTGTGAGTCATGTGATATATTAGGCAATATTTAAATATACTTTCTGAGAACATTATAAAGGTCACATATTTATCTCTTTTCCAATTTTTCTGAAAACTATACTTGCTTTATAAATAATAAATAACTTTAATTTTTAATAAACTATAATCTAAACACATTTGTATGAATAAAATTATAATTTTAAATACACCATACTTGTAACAATTGTAATAAGCTGTGTAAGATGGGTCCTCAGAAGATAAATCCACATTAAACTGAAGCATCATAAAAAATGCATAGGAAAATGCAATAGGAAGAACCAATTATTCTGGATTAAAAAATTTACATGTGGTAGAAAAGAACAAAGATACATCAAGTCCCTATATTATATTACCATAATTGTGATTTAAACTCTAAGACAATGATTGATCAGTCTTATTGTTCATGTTTATTGTAAAATAGAGGTCTAAATGTGTTTACAACATTTTATCATCTCTGTTAGTAATTGATACTTGATTCATAAGTAAGTCTGTATTCACAAAATAAATATTGTGTATTGTCCATACACAGCTTTGTTCCAGGCTGGATTCCTGAGAATTTAACTATATACAATTGGGAACTACTGTATTTATATGCACATGAATACAAACACATACACACACAAACAAACACAAACACACACACGTGCACACACACACACACACACACACACACACACACACGACCTCCAAAATCAAACTAGAAACAACTGTACATGATTTCCAAGCACAGCCACAATTACATGTCTTACTTATAGGGAAAAAATTACAAGATATTTTAAAGAGACATAGGATAGTATAAAAATTTTAAAATTAACGTTTCTCATTGCAGTTAATAATCATATTGAAAACTATTATTTATTATGGAGTATCAAATATTTCCCAATCATTTGACAGCCATTTTTTCAGTTGAAAACCATACAATTATTATTTGTTTTTGTTTTGTTTGATTGTGGTCCTTTTGTGATAACACTAAAATTAGTCATGTATGGCAACATAGAGAAAATAATTCCAAAGGTTTAGTAAATGGTCCTGAATAAGTTATGCAAAAGCTTTGTGGATTCTTGTACTTAGATCCCTTAGGCATATTCTAGGAGTAAAAATGCAGGGCTACCATATATATATATATATATATATATATATATATATATATATATATATTATGTATTTTTAAACTCTTCAATAGTTTTCTATATGTGTTTTTTTCACAAATGAAGATGAGAATAATAGAATGTTTCCCCCAGTGAGATAAAAAACCATATTATGTGCTCACATTCAGATCCCTAAGACACCCTAATATACCTTATGCTGTGTAATGTCATTCAGTATGTTGTTAATATGTGTTGCTCTGATTTGTTAATAAATAAAATGCTGATTGGCCAGTAGCCAGGCATGAAGTATAGGTGGGATAAGATAGAGGAAAATTCTGGGAAAGGAAGAGCAGAGTCAGGAGTTGCCAGCTAGACACAGAGGAAGCAAGATGACAAGACAGAACTGAGAAAAGGTACCAAGTCACATGGCTAAACATAGATAAGAATTATAGGTTAATTTAAGTGTAAGAGTTAGTCAGTAATAAGCCTGAGCTAATGGCTGAGCAGTTATAGTTAATATAAGGCTCATGTGTTTACTTGAGGGGTGCAAGTGGGAGAGATTTGTCCCAACCACAGGCCAGGATACAGGAAAATTTCCAGCTACAAGCTTATCTATCCACTAACACATTTAATTCAAGAATATATTAACACCCCCACCCACCCATTGCAGCCTCAGCAGCTGGTCAGCAGGTTAAGAGTCCTGCAGCCATGGCCCTCCACCACCCCTGTCACCTATTGGTCCCTGTAACCTACATAGTTCCACCCCTATGGAACCCACCATCCCACCACCACCACAAACCATCTCTCTCAGCATCAAAGGTCCCTGGAGGCACAAGTTCCACTTGTAGCAATTGGAGGAAGAGCAGTCCAAAGCACAGGTACCACATACACCAATTGGAGGAAAAATCAACACCTGTACCTATAACTATCCGAACCTAAATGGATAAATGTCAGTGTAAGAATACATTCAACAACATAAAGAGCAATATGGCACCACCAGACCCTAGTGGTTCTACAACTGCAAGATCTGAACATCCCAAAAAAGATGAAGCAGAAGAAAATTACCTTAAAAATAACTTTATGAAGATGAGAGAGGTCCTTAAAGAGAAAATCAAAAATTCCCTTAAAGAAATGGAGGAAAACACAAACAAATAACTGAAAGAAATCAATAAATCCCTTAAAGGAAGCCAAAAAACAAAATCAAACAGGTGAAGGAAATAGTTCAAGACTTGAAAATCAAAATGGAGGCAATAAAGAAACATAAACTGAGGGAATTCTGGAAATGCAAAATCATCTGTGTAAATGAACAAGAACTACATATGTAAACATACCAAACAGAAGACAAGAGATGGAAGAGAGAATCCCAGGCTTTGAAAATAAGGTAGAAGAAATAATATTGGTCAAAGAAAATGTTAAATCTAATAACCTCTTAACACAAAACATCCAGGAAATCTGAGATACCATGAAAAGACCATGAAGAATCCCAGCTCAATGGCACAGAAAATATATTCATCAAAATCATAGAAGAAAACTTTCCCAGCCCAAAGAAAGACATGCCTGAGAAGGTACAAGGAGCTTATAGAACACCAAATAGACTGGACTCCCCCCCCTCAAAAAAAAAAAGAAGAAGAAGAAGAAGGCTCCTCACCATATAACAATCAAAACACTTAACATACAGAAAAAAAAAAGGAAAAGAAAGGGCCAGGCGGTGATGGCGCACGCCTTTAATCCCAGCACTTGGGAGGCAGAGCCAGATGGATCTCTGTGAGTTCGAGGCCAGCCTGGGCTACCAAGTGAGTTCCAGGAGAGGTGCAAAGCTACACAGAGAAACCCTGTCTCGAAAAACAAAACAAAACAAAACAAGAAACAAAAAAAAAAAAGAAAGAATATTAAGAGCTGCAAATAAAAAGGCCAAGAAACATATAAAGGCAGACCTATCAGAATTACACCCAAATTCTCAGTGGAAACTCTGAAAGCCAGAAGGTCTTAAACAGATGTTTTGCAAACACTAAGAGACCATGGATGCCAGCCCAAACTGCTATTCCCATCAAAAATTTAAATAATTATAATGGAGTAAACAAGATATTCTATAACAAAACCAGATTTAAATGATATCCACAAATCCAGCCCTACAGAAAGTACTAGAAGAAAAACTCCAACTCAAGAAAGTTAGCTGCACCCACAAAAAAACAAGCAATAGATAATATCACACTAGCAAATTTCAAAGAAGGGAAACACATACACACTGTTACCACCATGAACAAAACCAAAATATTATCAAGAATTAAATCATTGTTTATTAATATCTCTTAATATCAATGGTCTCAATTAGCCTATAAAAAGACACAGGCTAACAGAATATGTATAAAACAGGATTCATCATCCTTCTGCTGCATACAAGAAACACATTTCAACTTTAAAGACAGACATTACTGGCAGCCTTAGTTGCAGAGCAGCAGGCAAGTCTCCTTCAGGCAGGCATTTCCACCACCACCTCCTCACTGGATCCTTTAATTTACAAGTCCCACTCCATCCCTCAAACCCACCCATCCCTCAAGACTTCAGCTGATCCCTGAGACACAGACTCTGCCAGCACTAATTGGACCAAGAGAATAGAGGGAGAGATAAGTAGATGCCAGTGCAAGAATACATTCAACAACATAAATAGCAATATGGCACCACCAGAACTTAGTAGTTCTACTACACCAAGACCTGAACATCCCAACATAAAAGAAACAGAAGAAAACAACGTTGAAAATTACTTTATAAAGATGATGGAGGCCTTTAAAGAGGAAATGAAAAATTCCTTTAAAGAAATAGAGGAAAAGACAAATAAGAAATTGGAAGAAATCAATAAATCCCTTAAAGAAAGTCAAAAAAGCCAAGAAAAAGCAATCAAACAAGTGAAGTAAACAGTTCAAGACTTGAAATTTGAAATGGGGCAGTAAAGAAGACACAAACTGAGGGAATGCTAAAAATGGAGAAATCTAAGTAAATGAACAGGAACTACAGATACAAGCATAACCAACTGAATGCAAGAGATGGAAAAGAGAATCTCTGGCATTGAAGATACAATAGAGGAAATAGACTGGTTGGTCAAAGAAAATATTAAAGCCAACAAAATCATAACACAAAACGTCCAGGAAATCTGGGATGCCATAAAAAATTAAACCAAAGAATAATGGGGATACAAGAAGGAGAAGAATACCAACTCAAAGACATAGAAAATATATTCAACAAAATCATAGAAGAAAACTTTCCCAACCTAAAGAAGAAAACATCTATGAAGATATAAGAAGCTTACAGAACATCAAATAGACTGGACCCAAAAAAGAAATCTCCTCGCCATATAATAATCAAACCTCTAAACATACAAAATAAAGACTATTAAGAGCTACAAAGGGAAAAGGCTAAGTAACATATAAAGGTAGACCCATCAGAATAACACCTGACGTCTCAATGAAGAATCTGAAAGCCAGAAGGCCTTGGACAGACATTATGCAGACCCTAAGAGACCAAGGATGCCAGCCCAGATTCTTATAGCAAGCAAAATTCTCAATCACCATAGACAGAGTAAACAAAATGTTGCATGACAATACCAGATTTAAACAACACCAATCCACAAATCCAGTCCTACAGAAAGCACCAGAAGGAAAAAAAAATCCAACCTAAGGAAGTTAGATGCATCCAAGATAATACAGGCAATTGATATTCCCACACCAACAAATCTCAAGAAGAGAGAAACACACACACACACACACACACACACACACACACACACCAAAAAATAACAGAAATTAACAATCACTAGTCATTGATATCCTTTAATATTATTGGATTCAATTCACCTATTAAAAGAGACAGACTAACAGAATAACTATGAAAAAAAGACCTATCCTTCTGCTGCATATAATAAACACACCTTAACTTCAAGGGTATGTACTACCTCAGAGTAAAAGGTTGGGAAGTGACTTTCTAATCAAATGGACTTAGAATCAAGTTGGTGTGGCTATCCTAATATCCAACAAAATAGACTTCAAACTAAAATTAATCAAAAGACATTGAGAATGATATTACATATTCAGCACAGGAAAAATCCATCAAGATGAAGTCTCAGTTCTGAACATTTATGTCCCCAATACATAGGCACCTGCATATGTAGAAGAAATATTACTAAAGCTTAAATCACACATCAAACTTCACACACTAAGAGTGGGAGACTTCAACACCACATTCTCACCAGTGGACAGGTCTGTCAGCCAGAAACTTAACAGAAAAATAAGAGAACTAACAGATGTTATGACTTAAATGGACTTAATAGACATCTACAGAACATTCCACCCAAACACAAAAGAATATGTGTTCTTTTCAGTAACCCATGAAACCTTCTCTAAAAATTGACCACCTACTCAGTCACAAAGCAAATCTCAACAGATACAAAAAAAAAAAAAAATGGAAGAACCTCCTGTATTTTATCAGACCACCATGGTTTAAAGTTAAAATTCAACAACAACACAAATTGCAGAAAGCCTACAAACTCATGGAAACTGAATAATGTTCAACTAAATTACCAATGGGTCAAGGAAGAAATAAAGTAATTAAAGACTTACTAGAATCCAATGAAAATGAAAAAACAACATAACCAAACTTATGGGAAATAGTGAAAGCAGTAATAAGAGTAAAGTTCAAAGCACTAAGTGTTTACGTAAATAAGTTAGAAAAAATCTCACACTAGCAATTTAACAGCAAACCTGAGAGCTCTAGAACAAACAAACAAAAAAAAGCAGACTCACCCAGGAGAAGTAGATGCCAAGAAATAATCAAATTGAGGATTGAAATTAATAAAATAGAAACAAAGAGAACAGTACAAAAAATGCAATGACCTGTACTCCACAAAATTGGAAAATCTAAAGGAAATAGACAATTTCCTGGATAGGTAATACATACAAAAATTAAATCAAGACTAGATGAACAATGTAAATAGACCTATAACCCCTATGGAAATAGAAGCAATCATTAAAAGTCTCCCAACCCAGCCCAGGGCCAGATGGTTTGAATGCAGGATTCTACCAGAATTTCAAAGAGGAGCTAATACTAACACTCCTCAAAGTGTTCTACACAATAGAAACAGAAGGAACAATACCAAACTCTTTTCATGAGTCTACAGTTACCCTGATACCCAAACCACACAAAGATGCAACAAAGAAGATGTATCAAAGATCAATCTCCCTCATGAACATTGATGCAAAAATACTCAATAAAATACTAGCAAACAAATTTCACAAACACATAAAAAATCATCTACCATGTTCAAGTAGACTTCATCCCATAGATGCAGGGATGGCTCAAAATATGAAATCTCTCAATGTAATCCATCATATAAACAAACTGAAAGAAAAAAAAAACATGATCATCTCATTAGATGCTGAAAAAGCCTTAGACAAAATCCAAGATGATAAAGAGATATCAAGAATACAAGGAACATACCTAAACATAATAAAGGCATTTTACAGAAAGCCAACAGCCAACATCAAATTAAATAGAAACTCAAAGCGATTCCACTAATATCAGAAACAAGACAAGGCTGTCCACTCTTCCCATATCTATTCAATACAGTTCTCAAAGTTATAGGTAGAGCAATAAGACAACAAAAGGAGATATAGGGGATAAAAATTGGAAAGAAAGAAGCCATACTTTCACTCTTTACAGATGATAACGTAGTATACATAAGTGACCCTAAAAATTTTACCAGGGAAATCCTACTACTGATAAACACATTCAGTAATGTGGCAGAATACAAGATTAACAAAAAATCAGTAGCCATCCTATATACAAATAATAAACAAGCTGAAAAAGAAATGAGATAAATATTACCCTTTACAACAGCCACAAAAATATAAAATACCTTGTGGTAACTCTAACCAAGCAAGTGAAGGAACAGTAAGAAAAGATCTTCAAGTCCTTGAAGAAAAAAAATTGAAAAAGATATTAGAAATATGGAAAGATCTCCCATGATCATGGGTAGGCAGAACCAAAATAATAAAAATGGTAATCTTACCAAAAGCGATCTACAGATTCAATGCAATTTTCATCAAAATCCCAACACAATTCTTCATAGATCTCAAAAGAACAATACTCAACTTCATATGGAAAAACAAAAAATCCAAGATAGCCAAAACAATACTATACTATAAAAGAACTTCCCAGAGCATCACCATTCCTGACTTTAAGCTGTACTATAGAGCTATAGTAATGAAAATAGATTTGTACAGATATAAAAATAGACATGTGGATTAATTGAATCAAATTGAAGACCCTTAATCCACACACTTATGAACACTTGATTTTTGACAAAGAATCTATAATTATACATTGGAAAAAGGAAAGCATCTTCAAAAATTGGTCCTGATATCACTGGATATGGACATGTAGAAGAATGCAAATAGATCCATATCTATCGCCATGCACAAAACTCTAGTTCAAGTGGATCAAAAACCTCAACATAAATCCACTTACACTGAACCTGACAGAAGCAAAATTGGGAAGTTGCCTTGAACGCATTGGCACAGGAGACCACTTCCTAAATATAACACTAGTAGTACAGACACTGAGAGCAACATTTAATAAATGGGACCTCCTGAAACAGAAGATTCTGTAAGACAAAGAACATGGTAAATATGACAAAAATGCAGCCTACAGAATGGGAAAAGATTTTCATCAACCCCACATCTGACAGAGGGCTGATCTCCAAAATACATAAAGAACTCAAGAAACTAGACACCAAAACACCAAATAATCCAATTACAAAATTGGGTACAAATTCTCATTAGAAGAGTCTCAAATGGCTGTTAAGACATTTAAGGAATTGCTCAACATACTTAGCCATCAGGGAAATGCAAATCAAAATGACTCCGAGATTCTATCATATGCCTGTCAGAAGGGCAAAGATCAAAAACACTGATGACTAACTTATGTTAAAGAGAATGTGGAGTAAGGGGAACACTCTTCCACTATTGGTGGGAGTGCAAACTTGTACAGCCACTTTGGAAATTAGTATAGAGGTTTCTCAGAAAATTGGAAACCAGTCTACCTCAAGACTCAGCAATACCAATCTTGGGCATATACCCAAAGGATGCTCAATTATACTACAAGGAAACTTGTTCAACTATGTTCATAACATCATTATTTGTAATAGCCAGAATCTGGAAACAACCTAGATGCTCCTCAATTGAAGAATAGATAAAGAAAATGTGAATATTTTACATGATGGAGTATGACTCTGTGGTAAAAAAAAAAAAAAAAAAAAAATGTATCATGAAATTTGCAGGCAAATGAATGGAACTAGAAAAAAATCATCCTGAGTAAGATAACCCAGACCCAGAAACACAAACATGGCATGTACTCATTCATAAGTGAATATTAGATGTAAAACAAAGGATAAATAGGCTACAATCCACCACACCAGAGAAACTAGGTAAAAAGGAGGACCCTAAGAGGGATATGCATGAATTCCCCTGGGAAGTGGAAATATATAAGACTTCCTTGGTATTCTGGAAGAGGGGAGAGAAGGGAAGGAATGGGGAATGAGAATATGAGAAAACTGGATATTTGAGTAGGGGGGGCAGAGAGGAAGAGCAATGAAAGAGATATCTTGATACAGGGATTCATTAAAGGGTTAGAGAGAACCCTGATGCTAGGGAAATTCCCAGGAATCCACAAGTATGACTCCAGCTAAGACTCCTGGCAATAGTGGAGAAGGTGCTGGAACTGGCCTTCCACTGTAAATCAGATTGGTGACTATCCTAATTGTCTTCATAGAGCCTTTATCCAGTGACTGATGGAAGCAGATACAGATATCCACAGCTAGGCACTGGGCCAAGCACCTGGAGTCCAGTTTCAGAGTGAGAGGAAAGATTGTATGAGCAGCAGGGGTGAAGATCATGATGAGGAAACCCACAGAGACAGCTGACTCAAGCTAGCAGGAGTTTATGAACTCTGGACTGATGGCTGGAGAACATGCAGGAGACTGATACAGGCCCTCTGAATAAGACTTGATCTGTTTGTGGGGCCCTTGGCAGTGGGACCAGGATTTATCCCTGCTGCATGAAGTGGCTTTTTGGAGACCATTCCCTATGGTGGAACACCTTGCTGAGTCATGATGCAGTGGAAAGGGGCTGGGGCTGCCTCAGCTTGATGTAACAGACTTTGTTGATCCACATAGCAGGCACTATTCTCTCTGAGAAGTGGATGGGGATGGGGTTGGGTGAAGGTGGGGGAGAACAGAGGAGGGGAGGGAGGTATAGCTCTGGTTGGTATGTAAAATGAAAAGAAAATAAATAAAAATATACTTATTGAAAAAATATAATATATTAACAGTTTGGAAGCCTTTTCAGTCAGAGAGTTGACTATTATGGTAGATAAAAATTAAGTAAATACTGCAACCATTCATTCATGTACTCACTATTTATAAAAGTGTAGGTTTTTGAAATCTCAATGAAGCATGCAACTCCATTCTTCATAGCAATGTAAAAAAATCTACATTTGTATGGAAACACATAGAACCCTTATAACTAAAGCAGTGCTGAGCAAGAAGATTGCTTCTGGACTATTATTATATCAGCTTTCCAGTTATAACCCAGAACCATAGTAGTAAAAACAAAATAGTACACAAGCACAGAAACTGACCCATAGGTAAATGGAACAGAAGAGGGGACCCAGATATAAACTCATGCAACTACAGCCATTTGGTTTTTGACAAGGATGCCTACAGTATATTTTGGGAAAAGACAACACATTTAAAAATTGCTACTGGAAAAATTGGATATCCACATATAGAACAAAGAAAATAGATCTTTCTCTCTAACTGTTCACAAAGATCAACTCCAAGAGATCAAGAGTCTCAACACGAAGTCTAAAACTCCGAATTGCTCGAAGAAAAAGTAGTGAATATACTACAAGATGTAAGCATGGGTAAGGGTTTTCTAAACAGGACACATGTAGGAAATCAGGAAATCAGCCCAGCAATACATAAATGTGACTGTGAAGTTTCTGTACAGTGAAGTAAATTTGTGTCAAGTGAATTAGTTAGCCTACATAATATGATCAATTATTTGCCTCCTATATATTTGGCAGAAGATTAATATCTAGAACACACAAATAGCTATAATACTAGACATGAAAACAATAACTCAATAAAATTCTGGAATATGGAATTGAACTGAGAATTCTTAAAACAAGAAATATCAATGGATAATTAGCTCTAAAAATGTACAAGATCCTTAACCACCAGGAAAATGAGAGTAAAAATTACTTTTATATTTCAACTTATCCAAGTCAGAATAGCCATTATCAAAAACTAAAGTAAAGTAAAATGACAATAGATTGTTGGAAAGGTTGCAATGAAAGGGAAATACAGTTGATGAGAGTACAGGTAAGTACAACCACTTTGGAAATGAGTGTAGAAGTTCCTTAAAAACAAAATTTGGTAGCCCAGGCTGGCCTTGAACTCACAGAGATCCGCCTGCCTCTGCCTCCGAGTGCTGGATTAAAGGCGTGCTTCACCACCGCCCGGCTAATTATCATAATTTAATAAATGATAATTATCCCTCATCAGTTCCTTTTCTTTCATCTGTTTCTCCCATAAACATACATAAAAACATGTATGCTATATTCAAACATACTTTCCCAGGTTGTTAGTATTTTCTAAAGTTAGATGTATTTTTTATATTTTCTTTCAGAAAAATAGAATACTTTTATTAAGAAAAAAACATAGTTCCTTAAGCTTTCACTGAACTATGTATGATTTTTCTTATGACTTTTTAACCAACATTTACACTGATAAATGATATTTTGTAATAATTTGTTTTTTCCTAAGAACAATTTAAATCAAGATCCATGTCTGTCCTCTCCTTAGCACAAGTATATCCCTCACTGTCATCAATTATTCATTGTCTCTATTTAACTTAATGCAACAGTAACTATAGACTCCAGGGTTTAGTGCCCAAATTTCATAGTGAAAAATATCCTAAAAGTTAATTAAAAGTTCATACAGCTAGAATATGGGTTTTAGTTTATGAGTCTCTGTCTCCAAACTCAGCACTTTTTCCACTATTCTTTTCCCTGCTTTGGTTCAACCAAGTTTAAATATTATAACAAGAATGGAAGGTTAGAGTAGGTTTAGTCTTAGTTGATGACCCTCCTCCAAATTTGATACTTTGAGCATCTGAACATATTCTAAATTGAAAACAGAATCATTACAGAGAAGCCTAAATATATGTAATTATTCTCCCCAAATACAAACAAACTAAATTTACTGTGTTTGCTAGTTTTAAGTCAATTTGGCACAAACTAGTCATTGAAGAATAGGAAGCTTCAATTGAGAAATGCCTCCAGAAAATCTGGCTGTAGGCAAGCATATAGGGCATTGTTGTAATTAGTGTTTGATGCGGGATGGCCCAGTCCACTGTGGACAACCCCAGGGCCAATGGTCCTGGCTTCTGTAAATAAGCAGGCTCAGCAAACCATGAGGAGCAAGTCAGTGAACCTCAGTCCTCCATGGCTTCTGTATCAGTTCCTGCTGTCAGGTTCCTTCCTTGTTTGAGTTCCTGTTCTGACTTCCTTCAATGATGGAGTACAGTGTCAAAGTGTAAGCCAATTTAACCCTTTCCTCCTATGTTAGCTTGGCCCTGGTGTTTCATCACAGCAATACTAATCCTAACTAGGATAACAAGGAAAAGTAAAACAAACATAGAATTCTGTTTATGTAACTGGTAGTTCTTAAGTTAGAATTACCCTATAAATGCCAACTGACATTTAAACACCTAATAACATCTTGGAAAACTAGTAATATCTTTTAAAAATGGGCATAATTTTATCCCAATTCGTAGCAATGTGCCCATCTGAGTGAACGAGAACCAAAAATATCATCTTAAAATTTCTCTAAACCTACATTAGCTTATACTATGAAACAACAGGTGTCCTTCTGGGCAAATAAATTTAGTCTATATCTGTATATAGCTCAGAAAAAGAAAGTGGTTAGGTCTCCACACCTAGGATGCCAACTGTGTGCCGGCACACAGAAAAAGATCACACTGTTGGCTGTGGTCCTGGTTTATCTGTGTAAACTTTATCTGCCTGGTCTTTGTTGACTTTCCTAGAATTCTGGTCATCACCTCATTTAACTTCATACAATACTTCTTAAGAGAGTTCCATGATTACCATCAATTTACCAATTTACATAAGAAAATTGAAGCATCTGCAAGGAGAGTTCATTTACACAGGGTCACAGAGTTCTAATAGTATTTAAATTAAACATGCTGCCATGTTGGGCACTGTGTGGATCTATCATGCAGAAGTTATTATGAACATACCTAGGTGTGTAATATAGTTTGATTTCCACAGGACGTGCCTTTGGTAGGATTTCAATTAAAGTAGTTTAAAATGAAGAAATTTACGACTAGAAAAGGAATAAATAACAGAAGGACAGAAAACCAACTGCTAAATGTACTAAGACAGCTATTACTTCAGACAAAAAAGGCTTAATTCTGCTGGCTATAATCTGTAGTTAGAGTCAAGCTGACATACAAGACTTCATAGACCAATGAGCAAGGAGCTGCTGTATTTAAACTTCTGCTCCCTACATACCATTGAGGGCCTGCTTTGGGAGGTAGTTAAACATCCCCGTTGTTGATTGCTACAGACACTAAAATGCAGTCCACCATCAGATAGAACAAATGCTTCAGCAAGGAGGGGCTGACAGTGAGATGTTTGATGAGCATATTCTAAAACCCTGTACAAGGGAGAGACATTGCATTGCTGGCT
This sequence comes from Peromyscus leucopus, assembly GCF_004664715.2. NCBI lineage: Eukaryota > Metazoa > Chordata > Mammalia > Rodentia > Cricetidae > Peromyscus > Peromyscus leucopus. The sequence continues at coordinate 13,084,160 of NC_051086.1, forward strand.
ACAGAGACTTCCATTCAATGCCACACATATGGTGGCTTTGTGGAATTAAGATGACATCTGTAGTGGGATCAGGATTGAGAAGAAAAGAAAAATGCAGTCTATAATCCTTGGGAATAATTTGAGACTAGCTATAGATTCCACTGTAAATATGACCTAGTCAGCTCTGCAAACAACCATGCTTTTAGGATATTATGTGAATGGAGCTGGCATCCTTTGCTGCAAAATACAAACAGTCATGTTTGTTTTAATTTATAAATATTTTTCATGTTGATTTGTTCTATGAGTTTTTTTATTTGTCTTCAACTTATTTCTACATTTGATACCATTATATTATCCAATCATTCAGTGGCCTAGAAATAGTTTTTATAAAGAAGCTAGAATAATAATTAATAATCAAACAAGGCAAGTGATATCTTGGAAGATTGCTGTACCAAACAGGTTGATTCATTTTTTGTGCAAGTGCTTGTGAATGTGTGTGTGGGCATACCTGCTCACAGTTGAATGAGTTCATACATACTTCTTGCATGAAGTGTCAGAAGTGGCATCAGATCCCATGCAACTGAACCTCAGGTGGGTTCTGAGCCACCTTACAGGTATTAAGAACCAAATCTAGGTCATAGGCCTGATCAGTAAGTACTTTTAACTCTAAAATCATCTCTCCAGCCTCCTCTTTGAACACTTTTTATTGACTTTATTCTATAAGAACTAAGGTGTTTTCCAATTTATAAATATTTTAACCACAGGAGAAAAATGGTGTTCTTGCCCCATCCTTTCCTTTTTAAAGGACCCAGGGTATCAAAGATTGAATTATTATCTTAATAGAAAAAGAATTCTAAGCAAACCATATGGACTATTCTTTGCAAGAGAATATGCTATCGTCCATCCTTCTTGCAGAGCAATGTTTGACAAATCACGAAGGGAATGACCCTCTTGGATGACATAATCTGTACTATACCTTTCAAGAGTGTTGTAAAGAAGGCCTTTGCCAACATCCTGTGCCAAGAGAAACATATAATAAGGAAAGGAATCTATCTGATTGTTCCTCTAATGCAGAAGAATTAAGGGCCCTCTGCTTTACAATGATGTTAGTTTCATGCTTATGCTAGCACAGTGCATGGGCAAGGATAGTGACCTCAAACAGCAGAGTCCAATTCTGCTATAACTAATATCATAGTATCTTGGTAGACTGAGAGAAATAAAGGAAACAGATAATATTTGTGTAACCTTCTATAAGAAGAGACAAATTCATTCAGGGCCATTATAAATTCATAACTAATTAAAGGTTAAACACCAGTTGCCAATTAGTATGAAAGATAATTGATCTTCTTTGGTAACCAGACAATGTGCACCTTTTGTGAAGAAAGAATGATTATTGTCTTATTATTGATGAAAGGAATCACTAATTCAAGAGCCTGCAGCTGTAACTTTAAAGGGACCTTTCACTGGAGTCCAAGGCTGAACTAAACATTTCTCTTTTGTTAAGGATAAGTGAGCTGATGCATTTTCAAACTTGTTCGCATACAATGATTGTTATTAGAGTTCAGGGTACTTGACAATTCAAAATGAAGCTCTCCAGTTGGGGTAAAACCTCCAAAATTTTCTGTTAAAAAAGAGATTTTTGCATTAACTATATTCTTTACTAAAAGTGAACAACCTATAGCACAGCATGATGCAAACTTGATACATAATGAACGGCTTTCAATAATGACAGCCGTGCACTGAATTTGGAAGAAAGTATAAGAAAATAGCAAACCATAGAAATATGTTCACTGAGATTCTTGCCACAGGCAGCAGTCATGAATTCTGTGGTAATAATCACCAGGAACACATAGCTCTATTCCAGGCAAACTTTAAGCACCATGCAAATAAGATCAAGAGAAGAGCCATTTGCCATTAACTGTTATTTTGCAAATGGAGGCACAGTTTAGGATGTAGAGTTCAGTTTTCTATATTATGATCCCATTCTACTTTCTACATTTGGTGATTTTCTGTTCTCTGAATCAGCACCCAAGAAGTGTCTGACAATTATTAATTCACCTCCACTTTTATTTGTAAGACATTGAGTATTGGTATCTATAGAGGAGTGGGCACACTTGGTACTCTTATTAATTCAATTTAGTATAACATACACTTAATGAGTAGTTTATGTGCCCCAAACACTGTTTTACATGCTAGGATATGAAGCACATATCCCAATGCTGTTCTGACTGTGTAGCTTTGAATGGTGACTCAGCTCTCATTGTCTCTGCCTCAATACTATTTTCCTGCCAACTTGAAGTGAATGAAAACACCTAGCTTAGGTGTTACTATGAAGAATAGAAGAAGTAAAATATGCAAAAGTACTTGACAAAAATGAGAGAATATAATTATCTGTGGGTGCCAATCTTCATTGGCATATGTAGCCAATGCTATGGGAAGACAAGAAAGATGCTCTGTGCATGTAAGCAGGACCTGAAAATCAGAACATTGTAACAAGTCCTGAAACTGTTGACATGCTTGCAAGGCAAACTTTAAAGGAATAGGAAAAAGCCCATTATTCCCTTGTTTGACTAAAGGGATAATATCTATATTGAAACCATTTCAATAGTTAACAGATAACAAATTAGCTATTCCTAAGAAAAGAATAATATTCTTAAACTTAGGAGATTAAAGTAAAACTACTTACCCATTAGAGTAAGAGAAGGAAATACACAGTTTCGATCTTCAATAGCTAGTGATGTCTAGGTCCTGCAATGTGCAGGAACTGTGGCACAAGTCACTTGGTTTAACTCACAGGCTTTGCCCTGTAGTCCTGTGTTAAATGGCATACCCAATAGACACATAAATGGCACCTTAGAAAAACCTTGAAAAGATGTGACCTTCTACCAGAAGAGATAAAACTATTCAGAGCCATAATAAATTCCTAAGTAATTAATTGGGGAAGGTATCCCCAAAGTCTTCAGTTAATATTTATGTTCTTACCCAGAGCGTTATTCTACACTATATTGAAAACTATCAGGCAAAAATCCACATGGAAATGAAACTAAGAAACCAGAGACAATGTCAGCAGCACACTCAGTGTATTTTCTTAGGAAGTGATATTTCATATTGTTACTATAGAAATGACCTGAAGTTGTAGTGCATAAATCAAATTTAGCAGAAAAACAGATTTTTCTGATTAACCGTAAACTTAGCCAAATGTATATGCATTTCACATGGAAATTCTAACTAGGTACATGAAAATTAAAATATTTATGGTCTGATTCTCAATTTATGCCAAATAAATTGAGTACTTACTGAGTATCAGTTTAAAGAATAATGTTTACAACACATTTTAGACATAGTCACAGAGTTTCTATTCTTGGAAAATATTAGGCTAATCATTGAAAGATGAATTTCCTCATTAGCATTTATTATTTTTATTATTTTAGCAATGTTAGTCCTTTCTTCTCCTAATGGAAGTATAAATCACCAAAGCAATGTTAAAATATTTATAATTAAATATTTATTTAAGAAGACACCTAAATTACTACAAATTTATTTTCTGGAGTTAAATATGGATTAAATATTAAAGATTTTTATGTTTTTTGTTGTCTGTGTATATTGTGTATTGTTTCTGTTCGGGTTTGTGAATATGAGTGCAGTTTCCACCGAGGCCATAAGAGGGCTACTGATGCCCTGGAGCTGGAATTACACAGGGTTGGTTGTCGAGGGGCCCAATGGTTGCTAAACTGGGGTACTAGAAAAGCAGCTAGTGTCCTGAATGTCTGAGCTCTATCTCTAGACCAAAGGGCTACTTTTATTTAAATTTATAAGTGCACGGATCTCCTGAAATCTTAATTTTACTTCATTGATTATAGCAATCTTTTTAAATGTATGCTTTTGCCCAGGAAGATGACTTGATGGGCAAAGTAATTGCTGCATAAACATGAGGACCTGAGAGTTAAGATCCCCTTAAACCACATAAAGACAGCAAGAGCAGACATGGGAATACAGGGGTGTTCCCATGCTCCTAGAGTAAGATGAGAATCAGAGATGGAGAATCACAGAAATCTTGCAGGCCAGCAAGTCCAGCATGAAAGCTACATGCGTGCCATAGCATAGAGGTATCCACACTCACACAGAAACATGCAGACACACAAATATTTTAAAACTTGTTATTAAAGACAATAAAACATTCCAAATCAATAAAAGCTATTAATTTGATCTTTGATATATACTTCTCAGCTGAATTTGTACAACTTCTCATATTTCATTGTTAAACAATATCAAATGCCTCCAGTTAATACAACAGAATGAACATGATCTTATTCTCTCATGCTTTGTGTAGTTTGATGTTGTAGAGATTTGGTCTTGGATGTAAGTGCTACAGGCTTGACTCTAATATGGCAGTTGCATGATCTTGGAAATTACTACTAAGCTAGTTTTCATAAAACAGTGGTAACAATGCACCTGACCCCTAGGAGTATAAGGACTAACAAAGCATAGTTGTATTACTGTGAGCTTTCTTACAGAGTAATCAGTAGAGATTAGCTATTGCTATTTCCTATGTGTCTTACAACTTTGGACCCCAAAATGCTTTAGAAATAGTCTCACATATAGTTTGTAGCACTGCATAAATGGCTGGGTGTTCTGATAAGGCAGGAGACATTTGGTTCTAAAAAACTGGACTGTGAGACCCAAGAGTGCTGCCGTTGACTTTGACTTGCCTTGAACGGTTGCCACCCAAGCCTGCTCCACAGTTTTGCAAAAGGCTCCTCTGAACAAATGGAGAGGAACTGCTTCGTTCTTTTCTTCACTACCCCACACTTTCTCATGCAGACACATTTTTCTTTTTTGCTTTATAGATGCAAAGGTCGTAACATAAAATAGAAGAAAGTTTTCCTGAAAGTAGGTAGATATTTTAGAAACTGATTTTTTTTTCGCTTGGGCTTCAACTCTGAAGTATATTTAGAAGAAATATAAATCCTTTCTAACCCCATTCAGTCAGTTGCTTACATTGTAGGTTGCAAGATTTCAAACGGCACTCTATATTTATTGAGCTCAGTCAGGCAAATGTCTATTAAAACCTCACCGAGCAACTTAGAAACTATTAAAAACCCTCCAAAGGGACGTCACTGTTAAAGTCAGTCAATAAATTAACTACTGGGTTAGGCAGGATGGAGACTCATCTGTCTTTCTGAATGCTGTTAATGAAGCCTACATTTTTGTATGTTAGTTGCCACGAAACTGCCCGTGACACATGTTTCTTGGTGACTGTGCCTCGTGTCTAGGCATTAAGTGTCTCGTAGTTCATTAGAACATTGATGATGCGGAATTATCTCACAAAGGTTGTCACCAAATGTAAATTTAGAGAACAATCATTATAGTTGGAAATTTTCATTAGAGGCTCATATTATCTGGGCATGCTATGTGACTGCTCTTACACAGATTGAAGAGGCTTCAATGACAAATGTATGGACTGACCACTTGCAGCATTAACTGTTCATAGATTGTAAGAAGGAATATTATGTTTTCTCTCTCTCTCTCTCTCTCTCTCTCTCTCTCTCTCTCTCTCTCTCTCTCTCTCTCATATAATCTCACACTATATGTTCCAAAGACATTTTTTAACCATAGCATCAAATTGTTCTGTTCCATTTGCTGATTTTGTGAGTTCTTCTAACATCAGATCTTTAGGCAGTATAAGCTTAAATGGAAGTCTATTTTTGATCAACTACACATTTGTTGTTCTTAGTATCTATACTGTGTATTGAACCAACTCTAAAAATCTCAAACTTATCTATAAAACTCATAGATTAATATATTAACTAATTATATTTATGCTGTTTAAAGGTGAAAGGAAACACATCAGTTATATTCATTTAATTAATCATTATGGTGGTGTTAGTAATGAACATAAGAAAACCATCATATAATGAAATTAGATTTCAAACACAAACTATGACCTGGAACATTCCCCCCCCCCCCGCTTAAATAACTGTAAAAACTACTTAGAGGGGTGTATTTACCTTAGAGTGTCTATGTAAGCCTGAGAGATATAAAGAGGCCATTAGACCGAGAGGGGAGGAGAAGAGAGCTAAGGAGGTGAGGGGTGGTATAAAGTATAAAATGGAAGGGGAAAGAATTAGAGTTAGAAAAACCTCAGCATGGAGAGGGTGGAAAAGGAGGTCAGATGAGGCAAGCAAAATGGAGTAACGAAAAGTAAGGGTCTAGAAAGAAAAACCCTTATGAATTTTACAATTTTATAGGCTTTGAATACACTTAGTATCAATCTCTGGTCTCCAAGCATGCACAGACACACCTTACACACACACACACACACACACACACACACACACACACACACACACCATATTATTTAAATATTACCAATAAAATAAAAGATCCAGTATGGAGTTTTGCCCTCCTCATAAAGACCTCTTGTCGTTAATAATGCAAGAGATGAAATAGAGGTGTAACTGAATAAGTGGTGATAATATGCAATGAACCCAGAATGATGGCGAAAAATTAGTGAAATTTTGAATGGAGGTACACTCCACAAGTGGACAATGATCCTTTTAGAAGATATCAGTACTCAAATGAAAATCCCACCGTCAGGGGATTTTCAAACCTCAGGGGGATACAAACCCAGAGGTACTGGTCAGTGAGGCCATAAGGGTTTCGAAAACAATAAAAGTTATTGGCAATGCTCATGGCTTCCCCCAGAACATTGAGATATCACACACTTTGACCACAGGACACAAAGAAACAAAACTGGAACTGGCATTAATGTTTCTTCCTTTCATAGTACCAGGAACTGTTATGCAAGCTGCTGAAGGAAAAACATTATTACCAATTTTATGTGGATGAAGACCCTGCAGGACCTGCCAGTGAGATGCACACTCAAGTGCAAATGCAACATGAGCCTGACTTTGATGAGATTAAGTGTGAACTCAGTACCATTGTGGGTATCTGCATTGGACTTGCACAAGATTGAGCCTGCCAGCGTTCCATCGGGGATCCCTTGGGGGACAATTAACAGTTAGTACATTCTGGGAAAAGTCGTGTCGTTTTCTTTCGGGGTGTAGCCACTGGTAAGTTGCCAATTCTCCTGTCTATTTACACTCAGGCATATGCAAACCGCTCTAATTAAACTCAGTGGGTTACAAGCAGATAGAAGATAATAAGATGGGGACTTGTTGAGGACAATGGTTTCAGTGAGAGAGGGATGGGGTGAGAGAAATTAATAGTTTATAAATACAAATGAAATTCATTATACACAAACATGAAAATGGTTGATGTAAAAAATAAAAAATGTTTAGAAAAACACACAAAAATAATTCATGATTAGAACATAGCCTTTATTTATTGAAAACTACAGGACACTGCAGAGCAAACTAATATAGATCTAAGATAACATGGAAATGGTTATATTATGTCCATGAGTTTGAGTATTTAATGTAGTTGGAATTCTCCTTAGCACAGTGACTTATTTATTAAAATCACAAAAAAAGCTTTGATAGCAAAAATTTTTAAGAAGTTAAAATTATATTTTATTGTGTATATACATGGCAAATTGTGTATAACACTCAAATTTTATTTTAAAAGAATAAAGGATGTTCACACGATTTCAAGTTTTATGTTAAAGCTACAGTATTCTACACTATATGGTACTAGTGATATGATGTCAAAGTTCCATTAAATCCTATAAAGTCAGGGAAAGGTCACAAACCCCTATATCCACCTATGAGTCTGCCTGCTTACCTATTTCATATACCCAGTATCAAGTAATAAATAAATGACATGTGAATAAAATGACTAAATAGATATTCTATCAAAGAAGATTGAGGAGAGGCCAGCACATACCGTATTTTGTTTTTCAAAGACAAGGTCTCAAATTGTAGCCCTAGTGTGCCTTGACCTTGTAGTAATCAGGATGCCTGGAACTGCTGAGTACTGGGACTACAGGTATATGCCACCATACCTGCTACTAATTTTAGTAAAATTTCAAAAATGTAAATTAATCTATATGGATAGACATTTTTGTTAGATTTTCCTTTACTAATTGGAAGACTGAAAGGAGGAATTCAGAAAAGAAAAGCATAAATCATGTATGAGAAAGACAAAGGTGGGGTTGTAAGGTCAGAATACATTGGTTTTTGTTTGTTATTGGTTTTTGCTGCTTTCATTTTGTTTTGTTTCTTTTTTCAAGACAGGATGTAGCAGGAATCGTACAAGGTCTTATTAATAAAATCAAACCTAAGGCCAGTTATTGGGGTGAATGTTAGAAGATCAGAGAAGCAGACAAAGCAACAGCCACCTCACCTTGCCAGTTCCTCAGCTGATTCTGTTTCCTCAGACTGGAAGCTTCTGTGTCCTCATCCCAATGGCTCTCAGCTGAACTGCTGCTCGAAAGCCTGAAAGCTTAATCAGCCAAATGTTTCTAGTTCCTGGACTTCATGCCTTATACACCTTTCTGCTATCTGCCATCACTCCCTGGGATTAAAGGATCACTTCTTGGGATTAAAGGCATGTGTCACCATGCCTGGCTGTTTCCAATGTGGCCTTGAACTCACAGAGATCCAGAGGGATTTCTACCTCTGGAATGCTAGGATTAAAAGTGTGAGTGCCACCATTTTCTAGCCTTTGTGTCTAGTGGCTGTTCTGTCTTTGACCCCAGATAAGTTTATTAGGGTGCACAATATTTTGGGGAACACAATACCACCACAACAGGAACTCTCTGTGCAGCCCTCGCTGGTCTACATTTCACTCTATCAACCAATCTGGCCTAGAACTAAGAGACATCTGCCTGCCTCTGTCCCCCAACTGCTGGGATTGAAGATGTTTATTATCATGTCAGGCCTTATAGTAACTTTCTCGATACTATAGGTTTTGCCATACATGTATATGTATGTTAAAACACATCAATAACATATCAATAGGCAATGTTTGATTAATGCTGTGTATCCTATTAGAGCTATAAAAACAAATTCACAGAGTATTAAAATAAAATAGAACTAATTTTAAATTTAAAATGAGATGTTTCATTTAATTTTATTTATGTCTATGTATAACTGTGTATAATGACGTGTGTGTGTGTGTGTGTGTGTTGTGTGTGTGTGTGATATGCATGGCATGAATGTGAAATGAGACGATAACATCAGGTTTCTTTCTACATCATTCGCCTCCTTAGTTTTGAAACAGCTTCTCTCACTGAACCTCAAGCTCATCCATTCTGTTGGCTGGACAATGAGCTCCAGAAATCTACATGTTTTCACAGGTTTCCACTCTCCCCTCTCAATCTGTAGACTACAGATGCTGGCTACCATCACTGGATTTTTACGTTGGTGTTGAGGATCGGAACTCATATCCTGATCCTCGGAAGGCAAGCACTTCACTGATGAACCACCTCTCATCCTTGAAATAAGATTAAAAAAAAAAAAAACTTAAATATTCTTCTAAATTAAGCCCAAGTTTTTGTTTTAAGTTATGAATTTCAAGGAGTCCCAGAAAAGTTTTCAAACTGAACAATAATAAAATATATCATATCAAAGAATCCATGAAATCATTTTAAAGTGTTCCTGGGTAAAATTTCAAAGTGAAATATCAAGAATTGATCTACCAAAGTCTCTAATCTGAGAAGCTAGAAACACAAGATCAAGATAGATGTGTGGGAAGAAAAACTGACTTTAGGAATATATTTATATCAAAGTCATGGAAGTTCAATGAAATCAGCAGTGCCAAAGTTGTTTTCTTTGAAAATGAGAACAAAATAATAAATTGTCATATTACATTATTCAGAAAGAAACAAAACACAGATTTGGGAACATTGAAAACTGAAAAATGTCATCTTACCATAAAACATGTGTTGCTAAGAAGGTACATGTGATTTTAGGACAAAACCTTGATGACTAGCACCATAGGAAAATAACTACAATTAGGAATACCACCTTGAAAGTCAGAGAAGTCAGTCTTCTTCAACTAGTAAATACTTCCTAATATTTTAGATTTATTACATTAATCTACAGGTAGATTTTAGGAGTATCTTCCAGATAGAAAATCCCTTTTTGTGCTATAATATCCCTAATGAATACAGACACACCTTCATGTGACAATGTGGTACAGCTGTAAGACTGTAAGAGTAAAACAAGAATCCCCTGCCTCATTTTTTATTCTAATGTACGTCAGAGGTCATGGTCAATCACAAGATAAAGGAATTATTTCACAAAGTAAGAGGTAAAGATATGGTTCCATATTTACCAATAACTTCAACTTTTGTATTGAGAAACCAAAAAAATGTAAATCAATAATGAGAACTATCTAAAAACATATTTAGAGAGGTTCCAGGATAAAAGTGTAGTTAATACAAAATATCAAAGTCTCTTTATTTATAAGTAGTAACTGCAGAAAAATAAAATTTCACAAATATTTTTTATTAAATAATAAAAGAATTAGGAGGAAATTTCCCAAAAGATGTACAAGATCTCTCTATTGGAAAGAGCAAAATATCCTTCATAATAAACATTAAACAAAATCTAAATTGGTGTGGTTCTTTCCTAAACTGGAAAACTCAATATTATTAAGATGTCAAAAGTGTAGGTAATGAAATGGGAATGTATATACAATAAGAAGATTCTACACATGGGAGAAAATATCAAAACAAAGCCCTTAACTTTCACAATTAATATATTTGGATGTGAAAACTCAAATGAAAAATAGAAAATTTCAAGAAACCTTAGCTATTCAAAGTGATCTTAGAGTAAACAAAATTGAAAGATTTATAGGGGCAGGTTTGGGACAACTTCTGTAGTTACAATAATCAGGATAAAGAAATGCTAAGACAATGTCTAACAAATATATCAATGTCACAGAGTAAAGAATTCAAATTAGGAATTCTCTATCATTTCTGTCAAGGACAACAAACAAAACAATGGAGAAAAGTGTCTACTCAAGAAACTGTCTTAGAACTACACACCTGTAAGAAAACGAAACTCAACTACCGTGATATAACAAAATCAAGTTATTAATGTAAATGAACACAGACAGTTAACCTAAAAGTTTAAATCTACTAAAAGAATGAATTTAAAGGCAAATGCTTGAGAAATTCAGCTGTTTAGGTTGAACATTGATTACCATACAATAAATGGGATCTTATGACACTTCAAATGTTTCTTGTAGGTATATTGTTAGGAAAAGAAATCAGCAATTTGCGGTCACTAATGATACTGTGAAAAGACAAAGGTAGAAATAAACAAGAGTTAAAATATTTGGATATAATCCATGTGGAAAGAGTCCATTATGTCAATACAGCAAACACACCAAATCACAGCTCTTGCTTTCTGGGTATGATTTACACTCAGAAAATATACATGCTATAACCATATATATACATACATACATACATATACAGAGACACACGTATGTATATTGGAGTATGGGTATGTTGGAGAAAAGTCTTATTACAATAATTATATGGGGGTATGAACCCTAGGAAACAAATTAAATCTTTCAATTTAGTGGTAAAAGGAAGGGAAATGCATTGATGTATTGAAAGAACAAATAAACATGTCTGACAATATTGGAGGTACCTATTCCTGAAATCCTTACTTAATAAGGAAAGTGGCCATTCTATAGTGAAGCATTTACCTGATGCTATTGAAGAGGTGTGTTAGTATGTTCTCCTTTGAACTACAGAGTCTAGAGTTAGAAAATCACCTTTTTTTTTTCACTTCCAAATGAAATTTTTGATTCACACAAGGGTCGTTAATAGATGTTAATAGCATCAGTTACAAAATAGTAGCAAAAAAAAAGAACTTATTTTGGGGAGAATCAGTGTCGACATGATTCTAATGATTGTTCCATGAATCAATGATCAATTTTATTGTCACTAGCTGGAGTCACTAGCCTGACACTGTACAGACTATGAGATGCAACAAGTGGACACTTCTTAGGAAGGATTGGTTAGAAATCTTTATTGATGGAGATTTATTCAGGCATTCATTAGACTACACTCACAGTCTACAGTGAATATGTGATACCTATACCAAGGTACAGATTCTAATGGCAACATAAATAGATTATATCAAATTTGACATAACCAGAAGAAGCAAAATGGGATTATAGTTTCATGTAAAAACAGAAAAAAAATAGTTACAAGTGACATAGGGGAACTTTGACTAGGGCCTAGATTTTAGGTGTTGTCAGAAATATTAATATGCTATTATTGACTTTGGTGCGTTAATCCGGTCATGCCTATATAAAAATCTAAACTTAATTTCAATAGATGCATAATAAAATATTTAGGAATGAAGTTCTATTATTTACTTATAACTATATTATATTATGAATATTGGTAAATCCTCTGAAATTTTTGTTGAAGCTAAACACTGATACAACATCATAAGGATGTGGAATGTCTAGAACTTCCTAGACCTACACGGCTCTGTTGTAGGGATATGTTAGCATCTTATGGAAGAACTAAAAACAACTGGCAAAGCCTCTTTCCTCTTCTTTCACACATCATCTAAAGTCGTAACAAAGAATACCAGATGAAACCAGTTACCAGTTCTCATCAGAAAGTGAAAGTAGGACACTCACATTTCCACAGCCTCGGACACTGTAACAAATAGTTTCTTGTTCTTTACTTATTTTACTCAGTCTCCAATATTTTTTCAAATGAACTAAGAGATTAGGACTTAATTTTAGTGGTTTAGATATAAAGGTATATCAATATAGGTAAGTAGATATACAAGAATAACCCAAAGTAATAGTTTAGCTAAAGTAGCAGGAAATAGCCGTGTTTATTCATCCCTTGATTGAAGAATTAATCAGCTGTTATTAAAATGATACAAATAGCTCTTTACTACCATGTCCAGTGAATCAAGAACAACTCCCCTGACCTTCCTCCCATCTCATCTCATTGTCCCAGTTGTCATTTCCAACTCACATTCCTGGCATTCCCTGGAAACTGTATGCCAGGCTGGCCAGGGAAGCAGATAGGCTAACTGCAGACCTTCATGTCTCCCCTGCTCCTCCAAATCCAATCCTCCAGGCTCATCCCCAGCTCTGTAGCAGACCACGTGCTACACCTCCCTCCCTCCCTGCTCCCATTCCAGAGGATCACAAAGATTATCTCCCCCAACCTTCCTCATTGTTGGTGTCCCAGTCCTCAACTCCAGCAGGCATTCCCTGAGAAACCACCAGCTAAGCTTATTAGAGAAGCAAGAAGGCCAGCAAAGAAGGGAGGTGAGCTTCAGATCTTTACTATCCTTCAATTCCAATCCTCTGCCTTATCCCTAGCTCGGTAGCAGACTAACTATAGTGGCATCTTCTCTCTCTCTATTCTCATTTCAGGGGACTACATAGATCCTGATGGCATACCCTGCTTTTCTTCCTCCAATGGACCCTTAAGTACCCCTTCTAGCACATCCTCATTCCTAAGTGCCAGATCCCAATACCTAGAAACATATTCTGTCCCCAAACCCCAGTGGTCACCTGAGAGGATCACCAAATAATTCCCTACTAGGCAATATATGGCCATCACACCTTCCTAAGATCGAGAGAGGGGAACAGAAACCAAGGAACAAACACTCACCCAACAGATACAGGACCATATTTCAGCACCTATAGTTACAAATATCCCAACCTCAGATGCCTAGACACTAGCATAAAAACACAATTGCTAACAGCCAGGACAATATGTTTCTACTAGAGTCCAGAAAACCTACCACAGTTCCAAGAAATGAAACAACAGATGAGAACCTTAAAACAGCCTTCATGAATATGACAGAGGTCAGTAAAGAGGAAGTGATTAAATCCCTTGAAGACATCTATGAAAACACAAACAAGTATTGGAAGGAAATGAAGAAAACAGTTTACAACCTGAAAGTTGAGATAGAATCAAAGAAAACTCATACTGAGGAAAATCTGGAAATGAGAAATTTAGGAACTTGAACAGGCAAGCTCATCAACAGGATATAAAAGATGGAAGAGAGAATCTCAGACATTGAAGACATGTTAGAAGAAATGGATATTTCTGTCAAAGAGCAAATTCAACCTGAAAAAGAAAATCAGGCAGAAAACATCTCAGAAATCTGTGACATTATGAAGAAAACAAACCTAAAATAATAGGAATTGTGGAAAAAGAAGAAATTCAGGTTAAAGGCCCAGAATATATTTTCAACAAAATTGTAGAAGAAAATACCTAACCCAAAGAAGGAGGCACCTATCAAGGAACAAGATGCATACAGAGCACCAAATAAACTTTGACTAGAACAGAAATTTCTGTAAGCACACTGAAATAAAAAAGACCAAATAACCTATAAAGTTAAGCCCATTAGAATAACCCCTAATTTCTCTATGGAGATTATAAAAGCCAGAGAAGCCAGTGCAGATGTGCTACAAACTCTAAGACACCACAGAGGCAACCCAGACTACTATAGCCAGCAAAATGTTCAAACAATAGATGGATTAAAACAAAAGACACGCCATGATAAAAACCAAATATAAACATATATATGAAATATATAAAATAAAGAAAAAAGTAAAACCAAATATAACTATCTACAAATCATAGCCCTACAGAGGGTATTAGAAGGACAAATTTCACCTGAAGAAGGTAGACACACCCAACAAAACTAAGGAATAAGTAATCATAGATCAGAAAATCAAGAGAAGGGAAATACACACACACAAAAAAAATCACAGTATCAACAACAACAAAACAACAGAAATCAACCAACACTGGTCATAGATAACTCTTGGCATCAAAGGTCTCATTCTCCATTTAAGAAAAACATGGACTAACATAATGAATGCAAATTCCAGACCCATCCCTCTGATTCATATGAGAACCACATCTTAACATCCAGGATAGACATCACTTCAGGGTAAAAAGATGGAAAAAGATATTTTAAGCAAATGGGCCTAAGAAACAACTTGATGTAGCTATTTTGATATCTGACAAAATGACTTCAGACAAAGCTGATCGTAAGAGATAGGGAAAGACTCTAAATATTCAACAAAGGAAAAATCCACCAAGATGACATTTCAATTCATAATATCTGAGTACCAAACCAAAGGGCACCTAGGTTCACAAAAGAAACACTACTACAGCTTAAGTCACGTATTGATCTTCACACACTGATTGTAGCTAACTCCAATAATCCATCAAAGCAACTGACAGGTCATCCAGACAAACACCAGACAAAGAAATGCTGGAGCTAGCTGAAGCCATAAACCAAATAGACTTTACAGATACTTACAGACCATTTCATCCAACCACAAAACAATACAGCTTCTTCTCAGCACCTCATGGTACATTCTCCAAAATTGACCACAAGTGCAGACACAAAGCAAGTCTCAACAGAAACAGAAAAACTGAATAACAACCTGCATCTTATCTGACCTCCACAGATTTAAAGATAGATATCAAAAGCAACTGAAATTAAAAAAAATTAATAAATAAAAACATACAAACACATGGAAACCGAACAACTCACTCCTGAATACAAAAAATAGATAGGTCAAGACTGAAGGTAAGAAAGAAATTAAATACTTTCAAGAACTCAATGAAAGTGAAAACATAGCATGCTCAAATCTGTGGGACACAATGAGGGCAGTTATAAGAGACAAGTTCATAGCACTAAGTGACTACATTAAACATGGAGAGATCTCATACTAGTAACTTAATAGCACACCAGAAAGCTCTAAAAATGGAAGAAAACACATCAAACACATCGAAAATGATTAGACAGCAAAAAATAATCAAACCCAGGCTGAAATAAACAAAATAGAAACGAACAAACAAGAATAATTCTTAAAATTTATTTTTTTAAAGTTTTTTTTTAATTTTACATACAAATCCCAGGTCCCCCTCCCTCCCCTTCTCTTGCCCCATCCCATCCTCCCCACATCCCACTCCATATTCACTCCTCAAAGAGAATAAGGCTTCCTTTGGGAGTCAAAAAGTCTGGCATATTAAGTTGAGGCAGGACCAAGCCCCTCCCCTCTGTATCAAGGCTGAGAGGACACAAAACAAGTGATAACCAGGCTACAATCTACAAATCCAGAGAAGCTATGTAAAAAGGAGGACCCTGAGAGGGACACATGGAAGGCCCTAGAAAAAAAATAATTAAGATCTCCTGGGTAAAATGGGGGGGGGGAGAAAGGAAGGAATGGGGGATGGTAGAACAGTGAAGAATAAAAAAAATTAATGAAGCAAACCATTTCATTGAGAAAATAAATAAGACTGATAAACTCTGAAATGCAAATTTAAAAAATTAGAGATGAAAAAAGGGAAAGAAAAAAAAACAGATACTGAGGAAATCCAGAGAATCAAAGGACATATTTTAAAGTCTGTAATCCAAATTGGAAAAATCTTTTTTTTCCTCCCTGCCTTGCAAGTTAACTTGGTACTCTCCTTCTGTCTGATGCAATAGCAGAGCAGGAGAGACCATGAGCAGCAATGGGGCAGGGTTTTTATAGGGAGTAAAATCCTGAGGGTGAGGTGTCTTGGGGTCTTCAGACCCCATAGGAGCAGACTCAGGATTGATTTATGCGAGTGGCAATCATGTTAGTAACTTTCAATTCACAAGGGTTAGTTGGGAGTTACAGTTATCCATTTGGGGGCAGGCCTGGACAAGTCCCAGGTTTTGTCCTTGAGCTGCTGTGGAGGCTGGCTGGCCTAGCATGTACTGACTGTGGGGACTGACTCAGTGGTCAGGCTTGGTGCATCCCATATCCCTGTTCCTGCTGGCAGGGGCATCAGTGATTAATTATTGTCTTTCGTTCATGGCCCTCCCTCCCAGAAGTTTCAGAAATTTATATATATAAAATCAAAATGACATAAGTAACTTAAACAGATCTATAATTCTTAGTGAAATGGAAGTAGTAATTAAGCATCTCCTAAACAAAAAGGGACAGGGTGTTTAACACAGAATTCTACCAGATTTACAAAGAATTAATGCCAATACTTGTCAAATTATTAAATGAAATAGAAACAGAAGAAATGTTGCTCAATTCTTTTTATAAAACCACAGATATTCTGATATCTAAACCACATAAAGATCCAACAAAGAAATAGAATTACAGGCCAATTTTCCTTAACATAAAAGTAAAAATTCACACACACACACACACACACACACACTACACACACACACACGTACACAGACACTCACACATACAAATACTTGCAAGCTGAATACAAGAAAAATAAAAAAGATTATATATCATATTCAAGTAAGTTTCCATCCTGAGACATAGGTGTGATTCAACATATGCAAATTGATAAATGTAATCCATCATATGTGCAGATCATGAAACATCTTTCATGATTACCTCAAATAATATAAACTATCTTGGGGTAACTCTAAGAAAGCAAGTAAAAGACTTGTAAAATAAAAACTTTAAGATCATTAAGAAGGAAATTAAAGAAGATATTATAAGTTGGAAAGGTCACCCATGTTTATATATTGGTAGGATTAACATAGTACAAGTAGCCATTCTACCAAAAGGAATCTACAGATTCAATGCAATTGCCATCAAAATTCCAACACAATTATTTACAGACCTTGAAAGGACATTAGTCAGCCTCATATAGAAACACACACACACACACACACACACATTGCACCCACGCATGCATACACACACAAGAAAGAGACAGAGAGAGAGAGAGGAAAGAAGGAAGGAGGAAAGAAGGAAGGAGGAAAGGAAGGAAGGAAGGAAGGAAGGAAGGAAGGAAGGAGGAAATGGGATATATAAAACAATCCTGAATAGTACAAGAATTCTAGTAGGTATCACTATCCCCAATTTCAATATCTACCTCAGAGCTATAGTAGTAAGAGAAGTATCTTGGTATTGAAACAAAAGCAGACACATCGATAAATGGGATCAAATAGAAAACCTAGTCATAAATCCATATAGTTATGGATACCTAAGTTTTTGATAAAGAAGTAAGAAATGCACACTGGAAGAAAGACAGTATCTTCAACAAATGGTGCTGGTCAAATGCATGGCTGCATGCAGAAGAATTCAAGTAGATCTATACTTATCACCTTGCACAAAACTAAACTAAACATGTATTAAAGACTTCAACATAAATCTAAATACAGTGAACCAGATAGAGGAAAAAGTGGGGAGTAGCCTGGATCTCATTGTCAAGAAAAAGACCTTCTGAACCAAATACGGCACAGACACCAAGATCAACAATAAACAATTGGGGTTTCATTAACCTGAAAAGCTTTTGCACAGTGAAGAAGGACACCATTGTACAAACGATGAGGTAAAAATGGGAATACAGAATGGGAAATTATTTTTTTACCAACTACACATCTAATGGAGTGCTCATATCTAAAATATACAAACAATTTTTAAAAACTGGATATCAAGAAAATAAATATCCCAATTAAAAATGGTGTGCCAATCTAAACACAGAATTTTCAACAGAGAAATTTCAAATGGTTGAGGAACAGTCAAAAAATATTCAGCATCCTTAGTCATCAGGGAAATGCAACTCACAACTCCTTGGAGATATAATTTTATATTCATTAGAATGGCTAAGATCAATAAAGGAAAAGACAGCTCATACCTGCAAGAATGTGGAGTAAGGGGAACATGCATCCATTGCTGGTAGAATTGCAAACTTGTATAACCACTAAGTAAATCAGTATAATAGTTCTTCAGGAAGATGGGAATCAACCTATCTTAAGACCCAGCTATACCACTCTTGGTCATACACCCAAAGGATACTTCATCCTCCTCTCAAGATACATGCACAACCATGTTTATTACTGCTCTATTCATAATAGCCAGAAATTGGAAACAACCTAAATGTCATCCTGAAAAGATAAATGGATAAAGAGAGTAGGTACGTTTACACAATGGAATATTACTTCACCACTAAAAGGAAAAAGTAAATAATGAAATTTACAGGTAAGTGGATGAAACTAGAAAAAAAAAATTATTCTCAGTGAGGTAACCCAGACTCCTAAAGACAAATATGGTACATATTTTCTTACATGTGGATATTAGCAATTAAGTCAATAATAAAAAATAAAACTATATTCTGTAGAACCACGGCATTTTGGTATAGAGTAAGGGACTAAGGAGGCTGAATCAATCTCCTTAGGAAAGAGAAATAGAATAGCTAGTTAGAAGTAGACAACGGGAGAAGATTGGAACTGGATGATCCAGCAGGGAGGTAAGAAAGAGGGAACCAAGGGAGGGAATAATGGGAGCGATAGTTAAATTTAACGTACATTCAAGTGGTAATATGCAAACCTGATAGAGGAGAAGCTTCCTAAGTGTGTGCTGTGTGTGCGTGTGCGTGTGCGTGTGTGTGTGTGTGAGTGTGAGAGAGAGAGAGAGAGAGAGAGAGAGAGAGAGAGAGAGAGAGAGAGAGAAGGTGATCTAAATGAAATCTCCAAATAATCCCACGATTCCCAATGCTACAGGTTGCTCTCCACAAACCTCTCTGACAGTGAGGCCCTATTGCCAAAGACAAGAGCCACACAACTCATTGAATATGAAGAATTTGAGGTGTTAGACCATTCACTACTATGGGCTAGTGTTCTTGGTATCAGAAGGACTCTGCTCACTAACAAAGGAAAAAGGTAAATAGCAACCCAGCTATAAACCTTTGATCTACACTGGTGGTCTGTCTGGAAGCTATGCTAGTATAATGATGATACAAAGATTGTGGAAGTAACTAACCAAATCTGGCTAGACTTATGATCCCCTTCGTGAGATCTAATTCATACCTGACACTGCTTTGGTGACCAAAAATCTGACACTAGACAACCCAGGGACCCAGGGTAAAACCAATTACTACTGTTCTTTTAAGGAATGTAGCAATAATGACTGCTAACAACATTCTGCTATGCTCACGGATCAGTGCCTTTCTGAACCGTCATCAGAGAAGCCTCCTCCTCCATAGGTGTGAACAAACACAGAGAGCAACAGGCAGAACATACGAAGAGAGTGAGAAACCTTGAAACACCCAGCCCTCCATAGGGATGTCACCTTAAAATCCATCCCTGCAGGCAACTCTGTTGAAAAGGAGCCAGAGTGGGTGAAGGACGCCAAGGAAACAAGGGCTTATAAACAAAACAGGACTGACACACATATGGCCTCACAGAAATTGAGCTGGCAGCATGGAGCCTGCAAGAGTCTACACCAAATGGAGTCCTGGAACTGAAAGGAGAATTTTATAGCACAGGCTAGCCCAGAAGTCACAACGTAACCAGGCTGACAACTTCAAACTCATGGTAATCCTGCTTTAGCCTCCTGAGTGCTGGAATTACAGCCACCAAGCCGGTGTGAATCCTGTTTTACTATTGTCTTATGGGAATGGGGGATGGGCTGGGTGGAAGGGGATGGAGGGTTGGGAGGGGGGAGAACAAGGGAATCCATGGCTGATATGTAGAATTAAATTATATTGTAAAATAGAATAAAATAAAATTAAAAAATTCTATTTCACACTACTGAAAAGCTATTGTTTTCTCCATTCATACATCTATATGGTGATGCCTAATCTAAAAATTAGGTACAATAAGAGAATAACCAAACATAACTGTTATATTTAAATCTAATAATACATTGTAGTAAAGGGCATTTCAAACTTCAGAATGTTTATTTCTAAATTTATCCAGCTTTTTTTTTTTTATTTTGTTTTTTGTACGTTGGTTTTGAGACAGGATTTTAATGTGTAACCAAGGCTGGCCTCCTACTCTAGGGGCAATCCTCCTTCTTCAGTCTTTTGAGTGTTGAGATTATGGGAGTGATCCACTCCCCTCACCACACTCATTTACTTGTTTTTGCAACAAGGTCTCACATTCCCAGGTTGGCCTCAGATCAGCTCCATGGCTGAGGGTAACCTTGAATTTCTGATCCTGCCTTTATACTTCCTTTCCTAGCCATAGCCTTTCCTAGCAATCTGCAATTAGTAAGCACTTGCAAATTAAAATTAAATTTTCTCCAAGAATGTCTCACAGGGAAACAAACTCCTTTTAAGTGTAGGCTGTATGCTGAGAAGAAGACGGCCAATAGAACACAAAATCAATGGCATCTTTGGAGTTTCCTTGTATTATAATGTTGTCTCTGGCCTTTTCATGTTTAAAAGTTTTATCTTGTTTATTTTTATTTATATTCATTTTTTTCATTTATTTAACCTATATATGTCTTCTGTATATCTACGAGGCTTCAAGTTTTGTGTTTTTATGGGTTTCCTAAGTGTGCGAATGAGTGGATCTCTCGGTCTATATCTGTTTCTAACACCTTTTCTTGGGCTTTTTCCCCTCCTGTTTGTTTCTTTTTGTCCCATTCTGATGTGTTTTTAATCATATCATATCATATGATATTATTATCCCTTAAATTTCTGTTTGTTTTATAATGATAGACAGATGGGGATGGATCTGGATAGAAGGGTATATGGGAAGGAACTGGAAGTATTATGGGGAAAGGAAACCTTAATCACGACATATTGTATACAATCAATCTATTATTAATGTAAGAAAAAATAAGGGAAAATAACAAAAACTATGCAGGTATTTCGAGGGATATAGTGTAGTCATATAATATAGGTTCTACATTTCTACAAATACCAATCCTTTTATGAACATGAACTCCTTTCTTCAGATAGTATTTGTCTAGTGACCCAAATTACAATTTTATAAACACTGTTTTAGAGTAATTTTATGTTTTACAATGATACAGTATTAGCTGAATTGCATACTCTGGAGTTGAATTTTCTTACTGTAAAAAATTTCTAAACCTGTGAAGAAATAATAGTCTTGAGAACTGAATAGGAAGAAAGCAAGATGCAGGAACATAGAATTCTGGAGAAAGAATTACATTAAACTTTCATTTTTAGATATTTAAATCAAATAAAGTTTCTAAAATCTGTTGCTCAAAAGTCTTATGATTATGTTAGACTCACAGAGCTGTTGGGAGAACAAATAAGGACATACATGGCATGTAAGCACTCTAGTAGCATAATAATGAGATCAATAAAAAAGACTTCAAGATACATCACTAGAATACAGTTACAGGAGACAGAATGTGTCATCAGTAGCAGAAATGGTGTTTCTTGATGAACGAGAACAATGGGAAAAAAGATGATCACAGCCATTTCTCTGATGAAGAGCACTGAGTATCTAGCAATCATGACCTGCTCATTTAAACTATTAGAAAACAGCAGGGGGCAAGAATTTATTCACTGTAAAGGAATGTAATATTTATCAGTACTCATTAGACAGTGCACATGGTTCCCTTCTTGTGGAAGCTGGTCACTATGTGAAAAATTAAAATGAGATGCAAAATACAAGTATATTTTGTAGTTTGACTCACACAGGAATGAATTTTTGTCTAAGTAGTCAAAGGGGACCATTTGCTAAATAAAATATGTCAAGCGACTTTGTTGGGAGTGTTAAGTAGAATTAAAATGAAACATACTTCCTCTACAATCTTGAGAAAACAACTTAAGGTAAATACTAGGTAGCTATTGTACTTTTCTCTGTGTGCCTATATTAACTTCTTTAAAGTAGTAAATAGATCATAATTTCATTTCAAAAATATTTCAGTAGATAGATCATAATTTCAGGAATGGACTAGACAGATCATGATTTCAGAAAACCAAGGTATTCTATCATACCTGAATTCTGTAAGGCTCCCCATATTAGTTTTATTATCAGTGTGATCTTCCCTGACCACACAGACCTCTTTTCATGATATGCGTTTATCACTACATACTCTGCATTGGTTGACTGTCTAAAATTATAGGATGACTTTACCTTCAATTATCTGGACACAGTGCTTCCTCTACTCATAAGTCTGCCCCTCCTTTGTCAATCTCTCCCAAAATTTTAAATTTTCCTATCCAGCTTTAAAGTAAGTTGCCTACATGTACTTTTACCACATATCTAATTTTCCAAAATATTTTTATTGATTCCTTAAAAAATTCCTACAAAGTATTTTGAACATACCCATCTTCTATTACCCCCCTCTCTGACCCTAAATTGACTCTCCACCTCCCTACCCAACATCGTTACAAACTCTTGGCCAGCTTCCTCCAAAAAAACATTAGCTGATTTGGGCTGTGTGAAAATTTGAGGAGCATGTTATAAAAATAATACCATTATTTCAAAGTTTCTGAAGAATAGAATGAAACTCCCTGCTAACTAATAATACCCACAAAAGAGACCCATTAAAGAACAAAGGTCTGTTGTGGGAATTCATTCAGTTCAGCCAATGGCTTTGGGGTAGAAAACCCTAGGGCATGGTCTTGCCTGTGTATGTGATCTAAGAGGTGAGAAAAAGGGGTCATGTGCTCTCCTGGGTGGTTGGAGTTGAGCACCAGGGAAGAGTGGTTTGAGGTTCACCCCCATGTCCCCTAGGCAGAATGGCAGGACTGAGTAGCTGGATCAGCAGTGGTGTTTACCTTGCCCTCTACCTGTGAGTCTGTATCCCCGTTATACCCCATTAATAAATTAATAATAGATCCTTATGGGATATTACTTTAGAGATCTATCATGAGCACAGGATTTGCCTTGGTCTCAAGGTATTTAATTATCAAGACTCAAGGGAGAAATATGGTCTGTGAAGTAGTGACGGGAGAAAAAGATTTTCTTCAGGCTTTCAGACCTGAAGTGACCAATCCAAACAGGCCCTCCTCAGGTGATAGCCCAGAACATGACAGATTCCTAAGCAATCATCAACATTGATGAAGTCTTCAAGAATCTCTAATATAGCCCCCAAACTACTTAAATTTTGATGTAAATTGACATCATCCTTTCATACATCTGGTCAACAGAAAATAAATTAAACCTAGAAAAGCTGTCATTCTTAAGAGAGAGGTACTTATAGAAAAGTTTTAAAAAAAGTAGTCTATACTCAAAATAGCACGAAAATAAGGTTGACAATAAAGCATCAAGTAATTGAAGCAGATTAAATGAAAACTGGGACCCCATATGTCTTGCTTTTTTCCACCACAGTATATTTTTCTGATACCTTCTCATTTCCTTCTGGCCTACAGATAATTTGAGATCAGTGGTTTATATGTACTTGTGCTATCTACCCAGTGTTATTCCTGGTTTTGAATTTATTCAATTTTTATTCAAAAACATATTTTGTCTGATCCTAAACATTTTAAAGTTACTGAAATTTGTTTTGTGGACTATCCCTGATATGTCTCATGAACTGTTGAAGAGAATGCCTGATCTTCTCTTGAAAGATGAACTATCCTACACAGGTCTGAAAGATGTAGTTGGAATGTAGGTATTTGAAATGTAAAACTGTTAACATTTAATTGTCCATTTTACCATTTGATGAACAATATTTCTATGTTATGCATTTTATCTTGTTGCCTTTTTCACATATAATGAATTGTTATACTTTCTTAATGGATGAATTCCATATTACAAAATGTCCCTTTTTTTCAAGTAACAAATTTTATCTTAAAAAAAAATTGGTCTGATATTTCTGTTTATATCTAAAGTTGTCTTCTAGTTTCTGTTTGTGCAGCATGTTTTATGTTATTATTCTATTATCATCTAATTAGAATCTTGTATTTAAATAGTCTAGATAATTTTTATGGACAAATTATAATTAGAGAATGAGATTCTGTATATTTTGTCCATCTCTGTCTTTTAAATGTAGCTTTAATCAATATATAGCATAAGGTCTGATAATACAGATTTTTGACTTCTACTTTGCTATTGTTCTGTAGATGTCTTACAAATTTCTGTTTCTATGTTCCTCACTTTGTCTATTTGTGTGCACATGCTAGGGATATATATTTACCATAGTACCCATATGGAGGCCAGAGTATAACTTGTCAGAATCAGTTCTCTCCTCTGACTGTTGAAGTCCAGGAATCAAAGCATACTTGTCAGGGAGAACTATTACCTTCAAGCCATCTCATTGGTTCTTATCAGTATATTCTTAAAGACCATGTACAAGGGACTGTTTGTACCTTATCTTTATGCATCAGGATTACAATGGAGGCAGATTCAGTGCTGACAATCAGGTGATAGCTTTCAGAATTAAGAGACTGAGAACAAATTTCACCAACGTCTTATTTTTTGAAGAGTGATGTACCTTTTGCCTTTCCCAAACAGGAAAGGGATAGATAAATAGGGTAAGAGATGGAACAGGGAATTCATTTACTCCCAAAGATGATTATATCAAAATTCCAAACTAAGATTTCTTTTCGAAAGTGTTTGGAGGGTATTATGAAGTGTACTACAGTAATCTTAGTTATGAAGAAGACACTAATTTTGCAAAAGGAATTACATCTTACTCCATTATACTTAACTCAGGTGCCTCATATATTGGCCCATAAAAATGTGTGAGGTTCTTGGATTCATAATTAATATTTTTAAAGGAGAGGAAGGTATGCTTTTATCTTGTTAAAGCATGCAATAGATCTGTATAATAAAAAGAAGATGGGTAAGTTGAACAAAATTTTCTGAGGAAAATACATCAGGATATGCTGTTGATGCCACAGCGACAAGCAAGAACTAGTCTATGAAAATGAGTGGCTTTCTTCTTGATATAAGAAAATTTACAAGAAGAATGAGACAATTAAGAGATCAAGGATTCACATCTAAAGCTGTAGTGGCAAATGGATGGTAATTTTGACAACGGCAAGAAGGTTATTGTGGAAGAGTGTTAATTATATTCACACTTTGAAAGCTACAATGTAAAAAGGGGAAGGATCTGGATAAAATTCGCAAAGCCTTAAAATTTCCATTTAAACCTGAACGATCTTCTCAATGTCAGTTTTGGAATTAAAGCTCTTTATTAGGTACTAACAGCTTGGGGCACTGTTTCAATCCACAAGTACAAGCTGCCATATTAAGGAGACAAAACAAATAATAATCACATGAGCAAAGACACACAACCCAGATTTCATCAAGCTTACAGGATACAGTGCATATTTTTATAGCAACAAGTTGAATTTATGATCATTTTAATAAAAATAAAGGTTTCTTCTCTGAGCCTAATGCCTGATTTACTCCACTCAAACTTGTGGCAAATAGTCCCAGATAAAGTGGTAAATATTTGGTTTCCTACCTAGAATTGGCACTGCCAATCATGATTTCTACACTTTTTCTCCTGTCCTCTACAATGATGATTCCTTGTTTCTTTTAGAAACTGTATCGATATAGAGGAATAAGCTGTGTTTTGCGGGGTAGGGTGAGGTAACAAGTGTCTAAGTTAAAAAATGTTATGTATATTTCATATTAAGAGCATAGAGACTATCAATTAGAGTCAAGAATGTCTATAACTTCTTACAAGTCATATAGTTATTGTGTCTTTTCCAATGGTTTTAATTGGTGTTCTGATATTTAGTTGGATACTCCACTGGGGGACTGAAAATAGAGAATATAGTATGAATTTTAGTAAATGCTAATTTAAAACACCATGTCAACTACTCTACTAAATATCTGTTTTAGACTGAAATACAGTATCACTGATGTTAAATTTACTAATTTGAGGCCAGTAGTAGGAAAGACATCAAATCATTCTACTGTGAGTTTAGCTTTTCATTTTTCTTGTCTTTTTAAAAAAAAATTTACCGTAGAGGTAGTCAATAATTTATACTTTATTCAAAAGTTTATAAAATTGGAGGTCAGAAAGATGTTAAACTACTGCAAGGGATCAATTTACAGATTTAGAAACAAAGACTTGGTGTCAGAAATTCACATTTACAAAGAAGGGTTTCCATGTCAACCTAGTAGTTGCTGATATTGATAATTATAATTTTAGGATATCTGATGTGTTGAGTTTTCTACATTTAATGGGCTATTTGGATTGACTAGTTTTTCATCAAGATTCCAAACAATCAGCAGTCAAACACTTACTGCTCTGCACTCAAAAACCATATTCTGTGGCTCTCTGATTTATAATTCTCACCAATCAAAGATTCCTTCCCACTTTACTTAACCTACACCAGGACAAAGATTTAAAAAACAAACAAACATACAAAAACTGCGTCTGAACAACACACAATTGACTAAACAACTAGGTGCCAAAGAAAGGTATGGATTAAAATTTTGCTCCATGAACAAATTAATGCACCACTTTAAGGGGGGAGACACAGCTGAACAAATACTTCTCCAAGAGAGAAAAATAACTCCTTTTCTGCTGAACCCAATTCTTCTCCTGCCCTATTTGCTGGCAATGTGCTTCAAATTCATCTGTGTGTGGGGGGGGGGGGGGCTTGGCTTTATTTCCCTGTGTTGTCAACTGTCTTTATCCATTCTCCTAACAATAGAATTGTCAGGAGAACATTTTCTGTAATCCTACTCCCAACTGTTAGTTTGGTTTGTTTATCTACTTTCTTGACTCACAGCCCAAACCTTCTGTATCAGTTTTATCCCCAACAAGAAGAGCAGGAAGAAGACTTGCATGGCATTTTTAGAGCCATTTGTTATTGTGGCAGTGAGGAATCTGTAACACTCAGCACAGATTGTCAGTTTGTCCTCTGACAGGATATATGAGAGTGAGACAAATGGAGAATTCTTCGTTTGCTTTCTAAAACCCTCATGAGTTTTCACAGGATAGAACTGAAAATGGAAAGTGCACAATGAAAGTTCAGGGATACATGAGCACGTCTTTCCTATCCCCACAGATTGTATTCTCAAAGACAAATCATTAACGGGTGTACAGATGTGTACACCTTAGATAATATAGCTGCTTGATAGACACCCCATTGTGCTATCATTCTAGATGTATCTGCCAGCCTTCCCAGACTTCTCTACAAGGAAGAATAGAAAATACACTAAACAAAGGAAGCTTCCACTTTCCTGTTCTGTGAAATGGTCTATTAAATCAATAAGAGAATAAACACTATGTTTTTTTATGACCATGACAAACTATTTTTTCCTCTCATAATTAGAAGTGCAACACTTTGTTTCTGCATGATTTACTGATAGAAGTCAATTCATAGTGAGATTTCCTTTAGACCTCACAAATGACAGGGAAGTGTTCAAGTGACAGGGAAGTGATCAAGAAACCCAGACTAACTTACTTGATTTTAAAATAAAATCTAACTTTGTCCATTCCTGTGTTCAATGACTTTTACAAAGTTATTTTGGTACCTTGTGAAAGTTTGAAACATAATTTTCATATAAAAACCCTCATTTGAAATACAAAGATCATTTAATGTATTTTTCGTTTATTTTTCAATAGTCATTTTGAATATTTGCGATCATGAGGGACATGATCTGCTCTTTTCACATTATATTATGCAATAAGCATTCAATGTCATCTCCTAATTTCCAGTGCAATTATTTTAATGGTTGAAATGGTCTGATAGAGCGGATGTACTGAAATTATCTAATCTACCTCATTTTATTGGGTAAGTCTGTGGTTAACAACACTACTCTATTAAAAAGGTGATTCAATAAGCAAGATTATGCAAATCTTTTCTTTATTCAAGATTGCTTTGCATTTCTAGCTAATGAAATTTTGATTAAGCTTAAAATTATTTAAAAAATCCACATTTTCAGCAATTGTCCTCTGCTTGTCCCTCTCCCAGCAGCACTTGGACCTCCCCTCCCCTCCTCATGTAGGCTAGCTTTCAATCTTCTGACAGTTCTGTCTTTAAAACCACTGTGTAGAACCCAATCCTGAGCTCCCTTCAGTGAAAGACAGTGATTCACAAAACTGGGTACTTCTACACCATCTCTCCCCAGCTTTACTGGGTGTTTCATGCTCAGAATCAGGGACTTCTAAAATTATGGAGTCAGGAGAGACTTTTTCACTTAATACCTACATGTTTTCATTCCTAGATACTGATGCTTCATGTATCATTGTAAATTTCACTTGAGAATAGGATTAATAAAAGGTCATGGCCAAAAATAAGATGTAAATGATGGGCAAATTTTAACCATTCAAAGTTACTTTCTTGAAATATTTTAATTCCAGCAAGTGCTTTAAAAGGGATCAAATTCACTTGTACTTGTAGCAGGAAACTAAAAAACATAGACCAACTTGAATGTGAACTTTCCTGCTCCCACCTTCATTTGGATCTTAGAAGAAATAGCTGAATATCCATTTATATTTTTTTGGGAAAGATACTTGAAAGCCTCATGATAAACTATTCTTGTATTTTCTATATAATCAAATAATGAAGTCAGCAATGAAATAAATGATTTCACAGAAATTCAAATTAAGAATTTCATATGAATATATTTTAGAAAGAACAGAAGTATTTATTTTAGGCAAATGGGCTTTCAAAAATGAAAAACCAAAATTAGCTTTAAAAATTCCAAATTCATATAAGTTTCTTGGCATCCTGTGCTTGTGATTTTTTTACAAAGATGCCTAAAATCTGGTAATTATTTTACACAACTCTGGACTTTAAGAAATACAAGTATAGTAAGCTGATGAGTCAACCTACTAATTTTCATTTGTTCTTGTTTTATATTGGAAATTTTGTTTTTAAACTTTTCTTTGACAAAGACATTCTAAAAGCTACTTATTTCTTCAAGGATGCAAGCCTAATTAAATATTTAAGTTTCTCAATTCATTTGTAAAACACTTGTGAATAAAATGTGCCTGTTACTATGATAGTTCCTGTAATTAGAAGATGGATAAAGCATGCTTGTGACAAAGACAACCCAAACATTTCAATCCCATGAAGGATATATAAGTGTTACTATGTGACAATAATTCTAGAAAGAAAAGAATGATGCCATGTTGGAAAGGTAGTGATTTACATCTTGATATCTTCATTTTGAATAAATAAAGCACATAAAATGCATGGGCATCAAAGAAACCAGGGAGAATACCAGAAATCCCCTGGTACAGAGAGTCACAGCCTGGGATTCCAAATTGGGAAGGAACCACTGAACTTAGAGGAAGACTGAGGTCTACAAGCTTGTTGAGTCACATAATGACTGTGGGAGGCAGAGGGGTTGAGTATCAGAAGAGATGAAACAAAAATGTGACATTCATTTGTGGAAAGATCAATCAGAAGGTGGCAGAAGCAAGAACCAGTCACTGGTGTGTTGAACTTGACACAGTATCAGTAGCAAGGACCACAAGAGACTCTCAAAAGACAGAAAGGGACAGAATGTTCAGACCTCAATACACAAGAAAACAATGTTTTAATAATCTTGAGACTTAGTCTTCTTCCACATCTGTACATGAAGAAGGTGATTTGAACAAAAAGGAAGATTTTTGCCAATAAAATGTTCCATATAGGCAAGTCATTGCACAGAGATAAAAACAGCATGAAAACCCACAACTCACACCTTCCTCAAATTACCAATCCCATAGTAATGTTCATAATGAGAATGATCTGGGAGGAATTTCAGACAAATAATTCAAAAGATTGACTTAACTATATTCAAACAACTCAATGAAGATATGAATTTAGGCTAAACGCATGAGCAATGGAAGACCACCCATCTGATGAACTTGACATTCAGTGATTGCCAAGTTATGAAAAGCCACACATATGGTAGTGATCTAGCATTATGGTGGACTTTCAGCATTGATTTATTTGAAAAGTTAAGTTGGTGCCACAGGTCATAGAAATAAAAGTTCTGAAGATGCCAAGGTTTGAGGGGCATTTCACTGGAACCATGAAAAGAATACAAATGAGGAGCAAAGAGGATGTAGTTTACAGAGGGATATAATAAGATTAAAAATGTTGGTTGATTATGTAAGCCATTTCTGAAGCCAAATGCACAGATTTGAAACTGACCATATGTGTGGCAACAATGGCACCACAAATGACTTTTACCATAGTGTTATCAAGTTTATCTTGAGAGTTTTCCAAGTACTGAAAGCAACCACATTTAGAAGGGCACATTTTTCTAACTTATTGTTAGAAAACTCTCTCTCTCTCTCTCTCTCTCTCTCTCTCTCTCTCTCTCTCTCTCTCTCTCTCTCACACACACACACACACACACACACACACACACACAAACACAGAGACACACAAAGGAACACCAGCATGCTTGAAGCACTTAATTTCATAACCTATTTAAATCAATATTTTTTTTCATAAAAGTCAAACTGAGTTCCATGACTCCATGTTGAGCAGCTCATAACTAACTACCTGTAACTTCAGCTCTAGGCTCTATCTCATTAGTACCTGCATTCAGACACTTGTGCGTGCGCGCGCGCACACACACACACACACACACACACACACACATACACACACACAGAGAGAGAGAGAGAGAGAGAGAGAGAGAGAGAGAGAGAGAGAGAGAAATGAAATAATAGAAATAAATGTTTCAGAAACCCTTCATCACATAAACAGTAAAGAGTAGATGGATAGGATTCTGCTCTTGATTAGACAGAGAGTCACTCTGTAGCATCTGTGGAGAACAGTGAGACTGAGACTGAACAATATGTTAGCCTCATGGGATAGTTATGACAATTATATGAAGCAATGCAGAAACTGGAGAAAGTTAGTGTCTAGTCTGTTAAATCAAGATGTGTAAGTCTATTTTGCCCCAAGTAGCATCCATTTCTCTTTCATATCCAAGAAAAAAAAAACAAAAAAAAAACAAGTATTCCTTTATTCTGTAATTCTAAAATCTTTACACAAACTAGCTACAGGAAGTGCATGCATCCTGGCTTAAAATATTATATAGTATTCATTTGATTGCTTGTTATTTAGGATCTATGCTATTAGGACCTTTTTCTTATTCATTGAACCTGAACAAGCACTTTGCCACACAGTCTTGGACAGAAAAAACAAGGCAAATCCCATCAGTAACTTAATAAGGGTTTAAATGTCATTCCTGGAGATCAGATAGGGGACTTTTAAGGTCAAAGCAAAAGGGTAAACAGAGCAGTGGCAAATCATAGCTCTTCCTCCATTATTTCCCTGATTGCCACCCCACTAGGAAGTTGCAGGAACTGAAACAGACAGACCTGTAACCATTGGAAAACCATCTTCTGCAATTTGCATGTAACACATTCATACACCAAGTGTTGATCCTAGACAAGATTGTCCACAGAACCAGGATGTCAAATGACTGTCCAAGTTCCTATTTTACAACCTAGAGTACTGATGGATGTTCATAGAGTTTGAATTTCTATGATATATTTGCACATGACAAATTCAGAGCCTGACTTATAGGGGCTATTAGTAGCTAATAATTATACCAACCCAAGAATGAAAAGATCCTTATTTTAACTTCATGTTAAACACTGAAAGTACACATTTATAAACATTATTAATTTTAGCTTAAGAAAAGGTGTCTTAGCCGGGCGGTGGTGGCGCACGCCTTTAATCCCAGCACTCGGGAAGCAGAGCCAGGTGGATCTCTGTGAGTTCGAGGCCAGCCTGGACTACCAAGTGAGTCCCAGGAAAGGCACAAAGCTACACAGAGAGACCCTGTCTCGAAAAAACAATAAAAGAAAAGAAAAGGTGTCTTACCACTGGAATCAGGGGGACGTTTGGGATGAACTAGAAGCCTAGTGCAGTTAAAAAAAAAAAGTCCCAGGAATATATGAGGGTTACCCTAGCTAAGAATCCTAGTAATAGCAGATATGGAGCTGAATCAGTCATTTCCTGTAACCAAGCAAGACTTCCAGTAGAAGGATGGGGACTCCAACCCAGCCACATAATATTTGACCTACAATTTGCCCTGCATACATACATGCTGGGTCAAAAGTGGCACAGAAATTATGGGAGTGGCTAACCAATGACTAGCCCAGCTTGAGACCCATACTGTGAGAGGGAGCCCACCCCTGACATTGCCTCAAGGGCCAGGACCCAGAGGCTGGACAGCCCAGAGACCTAGGATAGAACCAAACATGACTGGCAAAAATGAAAAAAAAAAAAAAGTCAATGAAATGATTCCTAATGATATTATGCTACAGTCAGAGATCATTGCCCAGCCCAGTTGTCATCAGAGAGGCTTCATCCAGCAACTGATGGAAACAGATGCAGAGACTCACAACCAAATATTAGGTAGAGCTCAGTAATCCTGTGGAAGAGACAGAGGAAGGATTATGGGAGCTAGAGGGGCCAAGGACACCACAGGAAAACACACAGTCAACTGTCTTGGGCTCATAGGGTCTCATAGATACTGAAGCTCCAACCAGAGAACTTGCATGAGTCTGTCATAGGCTGTCTACACATATGTTACAGTTGTGTAGCTTTTTTTTTTTGTGGGGCCCCTAACAGTTGGAACAAAGACTGTCTCTGACTCTGTTACCTGCCTTTGAGACCCTTTCCTCTACTGGGTTGCCTCATCCAGCGTTAACAGGAGAGGAGGTACCTAGTAACAGGGAGGAGATGAGGGAGGGAGGGAAAACTGTGATCAGGCTGAGAAAATTCATTAACATTTTTTTAAAAAAGAAAGAAAAGGTACCCTAAGTATAACTTCACTTCAAATTTTTATGTTTTTCTGAGATAGATTCCCACACTAAACTAGGCTGGCATGGAACTCAGTATGTAGCCCAGACTTGCCATTTAACTGGCCTCAGCCTTTGAGTTCTAGGATTACAGGCACAAGCAAAATACCTGGCTAACTTCTCTTAAATCATGGTATGTTTGTACACCATGTATACATAATCTGTCCTCAATATCAAACAATACTAGTTATTTCACAAATGAATTCAATCTCATTCTTGTAGCAATACTTTATACCAGCACTCTGTTTCTGACATCATATCAGAGGTGAAACCACTTAATTCACAGGGTATTGAATTTAGCTTTTCTTTGATACATTTCAATACACAGTACCAAAAGGTGAGTTGGTTGTTGGCCTCAAATGAGTGATTTCCACTCAACAAGGCACAAAGGAATAGAACTCTGGTGTCATCACAGTTCAACAGGGTGCAACCACCAAAACTCATTTGTTTAGGCCTGATTAAGTTCAGTAGAGGGAGTATGAAAATGAATTCAAAAGGATCAAACAAAAGAAAGGCCCAAGGACAAGCACATGTAGTATGCTTTCATTTCCTCCTACAATAGGCAGCAGTTGCCCTGTGCTGTCAAGTTCATGAACTTGCTAACAGTGTTTTATGGGAACAGTACGTTTTCTACATTTGATCTGAGAGAAACACATCTGAGTGTTCACCAGTGTCCACTTGCCTCCTGAATGTGGCAGCACAGAATTCTTCAATGTCTGACATTTCAAAACTGGCCTGGTATACAAGCCTTTGTGCAATGCAAACCTACTGCGCTCCCGATCCTTCTTTGAAAAGGTTGACAAGAAAACCCAGAAGAGACCATGTTTCACTGTCTGGTTGTCATTGGTTGGTACAGTGCAAATTGAGCACAAGAGAAGCAGGATCAGAAAAAAAAAAAAGATCCAGCATTCAAGAAAAACACTCATATTATCCTAAGACAAATCTGCTTTCCTTGAAAAAAATAACGCAATGTTTTACTGTTATAAAAAGGGTCAATTATTTCACTCTGTCTTAAATATTGAGGAGTTTGGTTGATATGCTTCATTCTTTTCTTCCTTTTACACACTTGAGACCAAATATTACTAGTTAGGCGAAAGAGAGTCACAGGCATATTACAGGAATAAGATATCATTACTATGATGTTTCGTTAGACTGGAATTCCAGTACTTTCTTTGTTCTTACAAACTTTAGACCACTTGTGGTTTTTGTCTTATTCTTTATGGCCGTACAAGTAATATTCTTAGCTCACTTTCAAAAATGCACTAGTTATGGTTCCTAAATATTTTTCATAATTTTTTAAACCTGCTCCCTCCATTACAAAATGGAAATTCTAACACAAACTGTTTCAATTGGCTATTGTGGGAGGAAACTGATGATGCAGGTGATTGCCATGTCTCAATTTGTCATCATAAGTCATAATAATAATCTCAGAAAATTCACCTTTGTGGCAAAAAAAATGCTACAAGGGGTTTCCTATGGAATTTGTTTTTTGGGACAGATACTTAAGGTTTTATTTTTGTCTATAAATTTGAAAGCATTGAGTTCTGCACCTGTGCAAACTGTCATTTCACAATCACTGCACAATATCACCACTGACCTCTGCACACCCCTACCTAAATTGAAATATCCACAATGAACTAATAGGCCTTGAACCATCCCACAATGGATGAGAGCCAAACCCACATTCAATTCTTCATCTCTTTAGAAACTGCTACATTTGAAAGGCTAACTTGACAGAAGGAATATGGAGGGCAAGTCTTATTTTTACAGCACACTGACAGCTATAAAAAAATCTATCCCAATAATTAATTCCTCAGCCATTTCTGCTTCGGATTCTCTGATAGATAATTCCATTAATATGTGCTGAGCACATATGCTAGGGGCTCTCTGCTGCAATTTACACACTTTGGTGCCTGACTCCTGTATGAAATTTAAATGGCGAAAAAAAAAAAGATAAACACGCTGATTATCTGTGGTTCTGATAAATGAATGTCGCAACAAAATTTTACAGCTGAAAAGGTTATTTACTTAAGTGAGATTTTGTGTGTGTACATGGAAAGGTCAGATTTTTTTTTCTTCTCTCCCATTGCTGTGAAATTGCTCCTGCTTTTTAGCAAATCTTTTAAGACGGCTATTCTCCTTGTGGTGTTGACAAGGACAGGAGAAGGATGTGGCCTGAGGAAATCACACAAGCAGCATAAAATCCTGGCTGGAATCACAGGCAGCCCACAGTTTGTGGTTTTTGAAAGTCTGTCAAAAAAGTTGCATAATATGAAAGTGAAGACGGGACTTCTGAACAAAAATCAATAGCTGGATCTTTTGAACTGCCCATGTACAAAGTTCTAATGAAAATGTCCTTGAGGGGAGTGTTAATAGTGGACTTTGAGATCAGCTTCACCACCGGTCTGATAACACTACAGAGCATTTGAAGTTTTCAAAGAATCCAAGACTTGAAAAGTTTGGCTCAAACACTGCGGATGTAAATGCCTCTGAGGGGTCTGAGAAATAGCTACCCACCACTAAAGAATATACGATGTATGTGTTTCCTGGACCACATCAAATTTTAGCCACAGGACACAATTTACTTCAAGGGAGGTTGATAGCTCCCTAAAAAGAAGCATTCCATGTTCAAACTAATAATTGATCAGGCACAAGGAACCAAGTAGTAAATGCATTAAGATAACTAAAAATAAGTCACCCAGAAGGGCTGATTAAAGGGCACATTAAAAAAAATATGAAGCGACATTAGGCAAAATTAGACATTTATAAAATCTTCTTTTGTATTGTTTATCATATTTTCCTTTCTGTATTTTATCCCTTTAATAAAACATAATTTGTTCATTTTTTACTCTTGATACAAAATTATCGATAACATAAATCATTATGATATCATAAACATTAAACTGGTGGCTGAAATGTTAAGTCATTTAATTATTCTTATTTGTTTTTCTTGTTTCCAAGTCATGAGTACAAAAATACTCATAATTTGAGGATAAAAATTCAATAGATTGGGGGGAGGATCCAACATAAATGCATAGTGTACACATACTACTATTCACAAAACCTTTGCCTTTTAAAAAAATCATCTTTCATTTTGTTTTTTAGAAAACTTTGTACTAAATATATCCTTGAAAACAATCACCTACTAATCTATCCAAGGTATGAAAAAAAATTTGTTGACTAAACATTTAAAAATAGATACATTTTCTTACTGTTTACAGTGTCAGATCTCACTGCCCTAGCAGAACAAAGTGTTGACTGACAGATAAAATCATCACTAGTAGTCATTATGAGGTTATAGTTTCGATTTAAATTATCTTTACACTGCAAGCAAGTTTACTGTAGTTATTTTGTCATTTATATCATTTATGACCATGTTGGCTGATACTAATATCAAAAGTACATTCAAGTCATTATGTCTAAATGGTGTGATTTTTCCCCCACACTTTTTTTTTCTCAAAAAACATAGTAAATTTCCAGGCATGGTTGGCACATGCCTTTAATCCCAGTACTCATGAGACAGAGGCAGGAAGATTTTTGTGAGTTCAAGGCCAACCTTGTCTACAAATTGAGTTCCAGGAAAGCCAGAGCTATTACATAGTGGGGAAGAGAGATTTGTCCTGACCGTGGGCAAGTAAGGACCAGGAAAACTCTAGCAAGAAACAAGCCAAGCTAAGACCGGGCATTCATAAGTAAAAATAAGACTCCATTTGTGCTTCATTTGGGACCTAGGTGGCAGGCCCCCACAAAAAGGCAAAAGAGTAAAAGAGCACAAACAACCAACAACATTTTGGCGGTCCAATGTGGGGGTAGATAAAAGAAAATCTAACAACAGAGACATTTCTCTACAGCCTTATGTCTTGGATATCTCAAAAGTAAAATGTGCTACATGGACCGGATTGACAATTACGATTTAATTCCAAAATGTTCCCCAGTATAGTTTTCCCCACAGATTATTGATCTATGTTCTTTATGTCTATAGTAGAATCTAGTGAGATTCCTGAAGGGACAAGCATATTCTTCACCTACAAAGTAATCTGAACTTGTTGCACTGTTCTCTTCTGTTTATATTTTGAAATTTACTGCAAACTCCAAAGTCTCACTTACTCCCAAAATATTTCCTCAAACTGAACTCAAGATAGGCATTACCTGGGTACTCTACAATTTCTCAGGAGCTCTAGAGTTAAATTAGATGAATTTTGATCTTTATGCCACATTGCCCCAAGTGTGATCATTCCACACTTCCTTTATATATGTAGGGATAGTGCTATCTCTTGGATTCATGTCCCTTTTTATCTCTATGCAGTTCCTATTTTATGCTTTTTACCTCCTCATCAGCTTACCTGCCTACAGCTTCATGATTTACATCTATAATTGCATTTTTTTTTAAATTTTTTGAGAGAGGGTTTCTCTGTGTAGCTTTGTGCCTTTCATGGAACTCACTCTGTAACCCAGGCTGGCCTCAAACTTACAGAGATCCACCTGCCTCGGTCCCCTGAGTGCTGGGATCAAAGACGTGCTACCACTGCCTGGCTATAATTGTGTTATTTTATAGACCAGAAAACCTCTTAAAAGTAGAAATCTGTCTCTGTCTCTCTCTGTCTCTCTGTCTCTCTCTCTCTCATCATCTGTCTCTCTATGTGTTTCTGTCTTTCTCTCTCTCCCTCTCTACCTCCCTCATCTCCTTTCCTTTTCCTTCATTTCCCTCTTGCTCTTTCACCTATATCTTTGGTATCCAACACAACCTGAAAAAATATTTTAAATGTACATTTTAAACTATATCTCGAAGAAGCAGAGTGATGTAGGGTCAGCCATGCTATGCCAGTCTACAGTGTGTCCCTACTTGAAGTTTCTTCACTTTTCTGTATTATAACTCCTCAACTATAAATGGAGATAATGAAGGTTCCACCAATTTGGGATAGTCCAAGGTTTATAAACATTAGTATATGTGAACCACATATTACCAGTTTAGTAGTATACAAAACAGAAAATGAAACTGCCTTAATCTAGTGCAGTCTTTAAGGAAAAGAGTATTAATCGGCAATGTCACTACATATCAACACATTATAAACAATGCCAGTGAAGATCCACACACTACTAACAAGGCCCTTCCTCCCACTCATTCCTTACAGCTTCCTTCTTGACACTAAGAAATGATTTATAACAAATTTTATGAGACCAATTTCAAACTGGAGGGATTAAGGAAAAGCCTCTTGGAATGAAGCATTCTATCCTTTTGTACCAAGTGAGGCCCTAACAACCACATCCTTCGAGGTTAGGCTAACATACCTATGCATTGAAAAAGATTTTAAGTTTTAGAGTACAGATTTTTGAGATTACAGGCTGGGGCATTTTCTTCAACTATCAGTGAGAATTATAGAAACATATTAATTGACTAGTGCTCAATCTTTTGACTTGTATATTGATCTCGGACAAATATCTCAGCTGAATAGTCAGTGCCATTACATTTCTTCTGCCCACTTTGTAGAAATGAGGTAATAATCTTTTCACCAATGATGGACAGTAACCCACAACATTCATGGAAGAAGTCTTTGGATTTCTTGCTTTGACCCATCATTAGGTCACCTTCCAACCATGGAAAATCTTTGTAATTTTTCCATGTTATATTCTTCGCTACAAAAAAAATTCTTTTTCCATTTACTCTGTTAATTATGTGTAGGTGTAGTCATCTATGTGGAGATATGTAAGCTTGAGTATTGGTGGCCATAAGGGCAAGAAGATTTCATATCCCCAAGAGCTGGAGTTACAGGCAGCTTGTGCCCCTGACATGTGTGCTGGTACCTGAACACAGGTCGGCTAGAGAAGCAAACATTCTAACTATTGAGTCATCCCTCTGGCCTCATAAAATTTTCATTCAAAATAATGTCAAATGTTTAAAATTACTATAACTATTAAGTGAGATAATATTTGCCAAATATATGAAGGGCATCTGGCTTATATTAAGGATTCTAAACATTCCTTATTAATGTTGCCGTTATTCAGCCAAACTAACCATGCATCAAATGTCTAAAATAATGGACTTGTAATATCTTAAGGATTCAGACAACTTACAGAAATGCTAATGTAAGGAAATTTGAACAAGTTACTATGTAGTGATTTCTTTCTTTCATTTATTAAGTCTAAAGGAGAATAAAATTGTTCTACACCACACAATTCTACACCCATGAACAAAACTGGGAATACTATTTGAAAGAGAAAAGTGTAACTCTCCTTCTTGGAAACAATGCATTTATCATACTTGAATTTGGATTTTTTCATTAATCCTTTTAAAATAATATATAAAGGAAGCCCATCCTCTTTTCCATGTTACAAGTACTGAAAAAGTATCAGCTATTCATAAATGCAGTCCTCATATCAATAGAAATTCACAGTGGCTTCTTCAGATGTATTTCCTGTATCCCTCCCTCTGCACCATGCATAGATACTGAGGAAGAAAAGCCAGAGAGTATAATTTTCACATCCATGAAAGAATGTTAATCCAACTCATTGCTTCATTCCTTTATAGTGCTGTTGAGTCAAGTCATATGCCAAGTTGGAGAGGAGCCAAAGTATTTTCATCACCTACTACCTTGTCAAATTTAGAAAGGCTACTTTCTGTCTTCAAAAACATACAATTTGCTTTGAATGAAATATCCTGGAATATTACAAGGAGACATAAGTCTTTGGA
This sequence comes from Peromyscus leucopus, assembly GCF_004664715.2. NCBI lineage: Eukaryota > Metazoa > Chordata > Mammalia > Rodentia > Cricetidae > Peromyscus > Peromyscus leucopus. Next base: position 13,124,202 of record NC_051086.1, read on the forward strand.
GACCTTTTTTTTTTTCTCACTGCTGATGTTAAAATCTGTTCGATTTTACCTTCAGACAAATTATACAGTACCTTATATTTTCATGTCATTTCAACAAATGCAAAAGGTGTAAATAAATATGATTTAATAACAGTTGAAAATGACACAAGAGTTTGGCCCATCTAGTTTGGAACATAAATTATAAAATCACAAAAGAATACTGAACTTAAAATAGTGAAAACAAGCCGGGTGTTGGTGGCGCACGCCTTTAATCCCAGCACTCGGGAGGCAGAGCCAGGCGGATCTCTGTGAGTTCGAGGCCAGCCTGGGCTACCAAGTGAGCTCCAGGAAAGGCGCAAAGCTACACAGAGAAACCCTGTCTCGAAAAACCAAAAAAAAAAAAAAAAGTGAAAAAAAAATAAGATATTTCTTGTATTTTTGAACTTGCATAATGCACAAAAAGCAAGATATTATGAACTCAAAACAAAAAGCTGGGCAGATATTAAAATAACCCATAACAACATGAGACTTTTAAAAAGAAAAAAAATGCAATTTAAACTCAAGTTAAGTATTAAGTTATTTGATTAAACAAATTTTCCAGAGGGGCTAAAACTATATTATGGTATAAAAAGAATTAGTAAATTGTACACATAGGACATAGGAGTACTGATGTGCTTTCATAGAGAAAGATAATTACCAGTTATTTTACTCAGTCAGAAAGTAATATATAATCATCTGTTCTCATAACAAGTAAATCAACAGTGAGCATTTTCTCCACTACATTTTATCTCCAAATTCATGGCAATTACCTCCACTGTTAATATGTAATCATAATTTAGGTATTTGGAGTCAATATTGAATAATATTTTATTGATAGAGGATATATCTCTCTGGATCTAACATTTAAAAATAACTGACCAAAATATCTCCCCACAGCAAAATGCTCTCAAGTCTACTTCCATGGAAATCCTGATCCAGCCAGTAATCCACCAAAGATCAAAGCAACAGAATCCCCCAAAGACATTGATCCATAAAAGCTTGGACAGGGTGGAAATATCTGTGACCTCTGAGCCTGAATAGAGCTCCTGACACCTTAGACTTTGAAGTTGTATGGCTTGTTGAGGGGGCAAAATCAGCTTATTGTAGGAGGAATGTGCAGACAGGGAAGAGAAGTTAGAACAAATAAGTCTTCATAACAGAGTTGGTAAGTTTTATCATTGAGCAAGAAATTATTTCAATTTCACTAAAAAAATTTTAGTAAAAAAATTTACTAAAAAGTAGTCACTGACTATTAGATAAATTCCTTTCAGTACCAAAGAAAATGCTCTCACTTTTTGAGTCTCACCTTGCAAGCATGCAGGGAAAGGGCCAACTGTTAAAACTGTTTTATAGGACATAGTATAATCTATATAGTTAGCAATGTATGTGTTAGATAGATTGAAATACAGGGATTTTCTAGTTAGTGAGTGCAAAATATTTCACTTTTGGCAACTACAAGTGCTTCAGTATAGAAAGGAAGTTACTTCTTTTCACTAACAGTAGTAAATCTCTTTTTTTTTTTGTCTGTTTTGTTTCTTTAAGTGAGCAAGCCATCATGTAATGCTATGAAAATATATGCACACTATATTAAGTCAAACATTACTAGCCATGTAGGTTCTTATGTCCCATTGTGTTACCTCTTCATTAGTCAACATACATATAAAAAAATCTGGAAAAGTATACACAGGATTTAAGAAGAGTCTTTGTTTCTGAGAGTGAAAAAGATTATGAACATGTTTGAGATTCCATGAGTTATATATCTGTAATATACAAAATAATTTTATAGTATAAATTATTGTGAAAAGCAGAGATATAAGTGCTTGAAAATTAAGAAATATAGATTCTATGATAAATTGTTGCCTTTATAATAACTCCATCACTGGTCAATGAAATCAGCAGTCACTGGCACAGTTCTCTGATGTTGCATGATGCAACTTCACTGCAGTTTTGGTTCTAAACATTCAGTGTGCATCCTTATTCTCTATGTGGCATCATGTTAAGTTACTCCAGAGAAGGCTGCTTGAAACACCTCTGGTCAGAATCATGACTACTGAATGTCATGAACTGCAGCGATTCTACTGTACATACAATGTGTTCCAATCTCAAAGAAGGATAATAAGTTGAATATGGAAAACAAAGACTTCAATATTTTATACTATTAATCTTTAGCGTGTAATCATCAAATTAGTATACTTTTGGGTTTTCTTATACTCAAATGTTTGATTTCAAAGATTTCTGTCAGTTACTAGTTAGAAGTTATAATATTTGTTATATGAATTTGTGTTTGGGATTAGGGCAAGATGTTTAACAATTTATGAAATGACCCTGTATCTGTTTTACGTCTGTCATTTTATACCATGCATCTAGGTGAAACAGCAGCCTCAATATTTAAAACTGTAAAATCAAAGTGCTGATAAACTCTGGAAAACATTTAAGATGTTCTATGCCCTGCAGTATCAAATATGAAACCAAGATTTTATAATTTAGATCAAATAAACAAGTACCTCCATCTCATTACTGTGCAAATTTGTTCTTGTTTTTGATTCCAATATGTCCTATAGAATTGTTTTGGAACAAAATTATGATTTATTAGCAAATGTTACATTTATATGCCCTATTGTCTATTACTATGTCATATAAAATTATTTTGTATAAAAGGGTATTGAGTGTGTTTTTAGTTTACAGAATCCTCTTCCTATCTCCATTCTCAAGTCAATTTATCATGTTTAGATTTTTGCATTACAATTTGGCATGACTAATCAAGTTTTATAAAATTAGTAGGAAAATCATAGGGATAATCCCTTACTCTAGATGGGAAACTACCATGAGTTTTGAGATACATGTTTAAAATCAGACACTATAATACAGGTCTTAAGGAAGATGAAACTTGTAACATTGAAAAACTAAAATAACTCTATAACACGATAGAAAAAATAAGAGTCTGTGTGGAAGAAGGAAGACAGTTGACTTTTCAGAGCACAAAATCTGTCAAGTGGATTCAGCTGGTTAACAGTATAAATGGTAACATTGATGGATTTTATAGAGAACTCTTGTATAAAAGAACTATTTGTATCTGTAAATTTTCAAGATGCTTTCTTCTTGACATGCTTAATAATTGACACATCTCGAGGTCCTCTGTGTAAAATCATAAAACAAATGGTTTCAACAGAGGGTTTAAGTCTTGTGTTTTGTGAATAAAAGGAACAAATGCTAATTGAAAAATAATACAAACAGTAATAATTGGTGATTTTCTACTATTCTAAATAATAGCAACACAGAAAAAACTACTACCAAATCAAGTTCAAATGGTGTAATAATACATTAATATACTCCTCTGTTTCACAGTTTTTCTCATGAAAGCGATTTGTAGATGACAAAATGTAGAGCAATAACTGAAACCCAATTAAATAAATAGATTCTTTCTAAAAACCTATCAAAATAAATTTCAGTCTTTAGATAAAAATGAGATGGAACCCAAGGCCCTGATTGAACTTACAAAGGTTATTTTGGAAGAAAAATAATCAATTAGTAAAGAGTTTCATACTTGAGGGTATTTTTGTAAAACATGAAGAAGCTGGGATTAATCAAACTGTAGAATAGATAGTTTTTAACCAACTGTCAAAAATATCAAAAGTCATGATTTAATGTGTTTAGAAAACCACAACATAGTATACAATACTAGAACATTTACATCAAGACTAGCTTGGGTTATTTTTTGATAGTGAAACCAGATTGATAGAAACTCCATATAACCTCTCAGTATCTGGATTACAGAAGGTATTCAATAGCATTTTATATTATTCTTGCAGAATATAAGAATGGAAATGTGTATTTTGATGGTAGTATTACTATCATTGGAGAAATTCACCACTGACCATCAGTTTCCTGAGTATCCCTAATAAAAGAATAGGTAGCACTTTTAAAAACTATATCCAGCAGAGTTGGTATAGATATCCACATCCAGACTGGTATGGTTTTTGCTGTGTGCTATTCAACACATTCTGGATGGATTGCCTGAGAACATTAATCTTATGGTGATTAGAATGTACATGGTTCTGTCTTTGAAAATAAGACCTGTGATGTGTAATGTGAAATAAAGACCTAAAGTAAAGATGTAAAACAGTGGGAAAGGTAAAGACAGGTGCTCATACATATAGATAAGTGTCCCTGTTGTTGGTTATTTTTTTAATCTTCTGGGGGCCCGCCACCCAACTCCCAAATAAATTACATACAGAGACTTATTAATTATAAATGCCTGGCCTTAGCTTGGCTTATTTCTTGCCAGCTTTTCTTAACCTAAATTAGCCTGTCTCCGTTTTGCCTCTGTACTTTTACCTTTTTTCTATTTCCATATATCCCTCTTTCTCTCTTTCTTACTCTATTGCTCATTGGGTAGCTGGGTAGCTGGCCCCTTGCATCCTCCTCCTTCTCTTGCTCCCTCTTTGTTCTTCCCAGAATTCTCCTTCTATCTACTCTCTCTGCCTGCCAGCCTGGCCTATCCTTTCTCCTGCCTTCTTATTGACCATTCATATCTTTATTAGTCCATCAGGTAATTTAGACAGGCAAAGTAACACAGTTTCACAGAATTAAACAAATGCAACATACAAGAATACAACACATCTTTGCATCATTAAATAAATGTTCCAGATCATAAACAAATGTAACACACCTTAAAATAATATGCTCTAACAGTTCCTGAATGTCGAAGCAGATTGAAACACAATGTTAAAAACAGACATGATACATGTAGATAAAAACCATAATTGTGGCATACATTATCTCTATGTGTCTAGGGAACTATATGTAATATCCTCTTTCTCTTGTTTCTTATGTATAAGTCCGATCACCCTGTGAACTGTAACATGTCTCTTTTCAGTCAACCATCTATTTTGTTGTTGTTGTTATTGTTGTTTTCCAGACAGGGTTTCCTTGTGTAGCTTTGGAGCCTGTCCTGGAACTCACTCTGTAGACCAGGCTGGCCTCGATCTTACAGAGATCGGCCTGGCTCTGCCTCCTGAATGCTGGGATTAAAGGTGGTCAGCTATCTATTTTGTTCAGCTCTAACACCAATATCCCACTTTCAGTGCTGAAAATCTTTCTAGTATACTTGGATTCAGGTTTGAACACAGAGAAATCTGAACCATGCAGCCACATAAGTTGGTTTTGTTTCAGAAAAATAATTAAAGTTAAATGAGTCCAATGCTCTCTTATACATTCCCTTAAACATCTAAGAGGGTTACTCAAATTTTCTCCCCATGTGGCTAAAGTATAAAAATATATACATGGGATATCTTGCAGATATCTCAGAGTCTTAGGCAATAATTCCCTTCAGAACCAAGCCAAAAAAGGAAAGGAAAAAAAGGGAAGAGACAAAAGGAAAGAGAAAAAGAGAGGGAAATAAAGGAGAAAGCAAAAAAGGAATCTGAAATATAAAGAAAATAAAAAACAAAGCAAGAGCCAAGAGACACAGAGGTTCTTGGAAGCATGTTTGAATATATGATCTAGATCTGCCTAAAACAGTGGTTTTCAACATTCCTTATTCTGTGCCTCTATAATAAAATTCCTCACATTGTGTTGACCCCAACCATAAAATTATTTTCATTTCTACTTCATAATTGTGATTGTGCTGCTACTATGACTTGAAATGTAAATATCTCTATATTCTGATGGTCTTAGCTTACCCCTGTGAAAGGGTCATTTGACCCCAAAGATTCATGACCTGAAGGTTGAGAACCACTGGTCAAAAGTCTAAGAAGACTGTCTTAGAATTCATGTCTAAGTCCTGCATTCTGAACCCAAATACAAACTAAAAGACTATTAAATAGAAGACTTTATAATCTTCTGAAAGGCATAACTCATAAATACTATATTTTGCTCCAAGTCTTAATTGTGATTTACTTATTAAAACATATCATATAATATCTACTCAAACCCAGCTTCTTTAAATATGAATGAAAACTGGACTTGTACATATATGAAGTTCATGAGGAAACAGTTAATCTTAATGAACTAAAACTATCTTAATAATTGCCTTAAAAATTTCCATCCTTCACCACCACTGAGGCCCAGTTTTGACATCATTCTCCAGGGTGACCAGCCAGCAACCTGGTGGCAGGAGGACTACATTGAACCATTTTCTCCATTGAAAGGACAATGCTTTCTTACTGGAAAAGACACTTTTTCTCTTTATGGACTTGCCTTTCCTACACACAGTGCTTCTGAAAAGCCACCATCTGTGGACTGACGGAAAGTCTCATCCACCATCATGGATTCACAGCGGTAAGCAATCCACACAGTATTGCTTCTGATCAAAAAACTTAATTCACAGCTAGAGAAGTGTAATAGTGGGTGCTCAGTGATGAAATCCACCATTCTCAAGCACCTGGCCTGATAGAAAGATGGAATGGCCTTTTGAAGACACAGTTAAAATGTCAATTAGGCGGCAGCAGCCTGGAGGTTTGGGGCAGGTTCTTCATAAGGCAGCATATGCTTTGAATCACAGACCAATATGGTTGGTTTCTCCCATAACCAGGATCCAAGGTGCAGGAATCAAGGGGTGGAAACGGGGAAAGTTCCACTCATTATCAGCCCTAGTGACTCACTAGGAAATATTTTGCTTCTTGCTCCCACAACCCTAAATTCTGCCGGCCTAGAAGTTCTGGTTCCAGAAGGGAAAGTGTTCCTGCCAGGAGCCATGCAAACATCCCATTGAATAGGAAGCTCAGATTTCCTCTTGGCCACTCTGTGCTTCTAATGCCCTTAAACCAACAGGCAAAGAAAGGAATAACAGTGTTAGGAGGGGTGATTGAGCCAAGTTACCATAGGAAGATTGAATTGCTTCTCCACAATGGAGACCAGAAAGATTATGACTGAAGTGGAGGAGATCCTTTAGGGCATCTCTTGTTTCTCCCAGATGCTGTGATTAAATTCAGTGAGAAACTACAACAGCCTAATCCATGCAGGATGACAAAGGACTCAGATGGGTCAGGAATGAAGGTATGGGTCATTCCACCAGGAAAAGAGGCAAGACCTCTTTGGAGAGCTGAGGTGCTCTCCAAAGGTGGGGGAAATACAGAATGGGTGGTAGTAGTAGAGGAAGGTAGTTATAAATACCAGTTAAGGCCACATGACCAGTTACAGAAACAAGGATTATAGTTGACATGAGTGTTCCTGTCATATTTTGTTAAAAAAAACCTTTGTACAGTTATTTGCATTTTCTTTTCAGAAGTTTTATTATGTAATTTAGCATCAATTAAGAGACTATCAATGGTTATACTACATAAATTTTAGATACAAAAAGAATGTCTCTCATTCTACCTATTGTAAATTTAGTGTGTTTGTGGCTGTATGAGGGAAGGTTATATCATGCCAGGTGTTGTTATTTTCTGTTTAAATATATAGTGCATTTGTGATTTATGTGGGCTAGTTATATCATGTTTTAACATTATATGACATAGTTATTGATTTTATTTGGAAGTTAATCAACAAATAAGGAGATATGATTGTGAAGATGTTGACAAGACATGGACTTGTGATGGCTATTCTTGGTTGGCAACTTGACTATATCTGGAACTAACACCCAGAAATGGATGGCACACCTGCAAGGGATAGGAAAATCCACTTCCAATCTGGATCTTGAAGTAAGGGAGACACTTAAGTCCTCTGTTAAATCTAGAGAATCCTGAATTATATGCTGGCACAAATCCAGAAATGGAGACCAATATAACAGAATAGAAGACAGATAAATAAACTCACACAATTATAGTACACTTAAAATTTTATAAAGCTTTTAAAAATACACACTGAAGAAAATTACCCTCTTTAGAAAATATTGCCAGGAAAACTGCATTTCCTCATGAAGAAAAATGAAATTAGACCCATACCTCTCAACCAGAAAAAATAACAATTCAAGACCGATAAAATATTTTAAAACCCAAAATTTTGAAACTGTACAAGGAATATACAGAAAAATACTTGAAGATAAAGCCATAGGCATTGATTTTCTGAAATGGACCCTAGTAGCAGAAGAAACAATTCCATAATTTGAAAAATAGGATCATTGAATTTCATAACTTCTGTACAGCATAGGAAATGATTGCAAGGGTGACGAGACAACCAATAGAATGTGGATAAAGTAACTATCTACTACATATTGGACAGAAATTAATATTGAGGATATATAATGAACTGCAAAATTTAAACACAAAAATATATTTTTCAGCCAGTAAATGGTGTAAGGATCTAAATAGAGAGCTCTCAAAAACATGAAAAAAGGACCAAAAAATGTGTGAAAAAAAATGTTCAATGAAAAATTCCATCCTTAAATTAAAAAAATATTCCACTTTGTGACAATAATATCGACAAGAATATCTTGACTTCATGTCACTGCCAGTTGCTGGGTCCTTCCCTCTGAGTTGTTGGTCAGGAAGGCCCCAGAGGCCTGCAAGTCAGTCTAAGCTATTGCCTGTGGTATGGGAAGAAGTTATTCCTGGATGCCATAAGTTTCAGCTATGGGATAAAGAGAAATCAAGGGGAACTGAGCTGGAAGATGAATCCAACTTCTCAAAGTAGTAAAAAATGCTATGCAGGCCCCCAGGGGAGAAAAAATTATCAATAGTATTATCCAGTTCTGAATCCTGTGAGCAAAATAATGATACACCAGGATATGCTTACTTGTGACATAGTGATAAAATATTTCTTGTACACAACTTGACAACATTAATAAGTGTTAACATGTAATCATTTATTTGATTCTGAAGAAAAATCAGCACTGCAAAATAATATTTATCATACTGTTTATATATATTTATGTAAAATGTAGGAAATTAAATATTTAAAAATCTTTTTAAATTATTTATATTAAAATCCCAGCACATTGTCACTGTTAAAATATTGTTCCTGAAAATCAAAGACAATTAAATATGATGCTGATAAATTTAAAAATAACTAAAATTATATAAGCCGTGCCTGCCTTTTTTAGTTAAAATGTGCATCTTAAATAGAAGATGCAAATAAATACACAAAAGTATTTTTTAGAATAACTTGTTTTTCTTTATGACTATTATTAAAACCAATGTCACACAGGTGGATAATGTTGAGTTCTTAGATCTGTCACTTGAACTTGAGAGAGTAATCCATGTACTCGTCTCATTATTTTCTTAAAACAAATATTTCTGTTCATACTTCTAGCCTCAGAAATTAGCCTTTTCTCTGACTTGTTTAAATCAAATTGTAAAACATGTACTCTTTGTGATCAGCTTGTTCAATATTTGTTTCTTATCTGTGTGAGATTATTACTTATTTCCATTGTTTTACTGAATTTCATTGTTTGCAGACACCATGAGCTACATCAATTCAGTTATTGGTGAATATCTGTGTGTTTTCAAGTTTCTGCCACTATGCAGTGTTGCTATGAATATTCTCCACATTGGTGTCTTCCACTAGGTACACATGAACTTTTCTGTTTGTCTTAGGCTAAGGAGCAAAGCTGTATATCAAGGGCAAGTGTCTATGCACATACTGGTAAAGACTGTCCAAGATTCTTTTCACTGGCTTACACTACTTCTAAAGAGATGGCATTTCGTCTTTCATTCTAGTCTCTATGTTTATCAATCTAAGTACTTGCATACGAGTTTGTGTGTCTGTGTATGTGTATGTATTTGTGTGTGTTCAGTTTTAAATAGGACAGGTTGATATTGATGGTTAATGAGTGGTGATCTAGAGTATCTTAAATTTATTTATGTGGGGTTTTTTGTACTTTTAAAATTAAATAATTAAAGCAACTATGAATAAAATAAGTATAAAGAACATTTCTAAATACACATTTATATTGCTTTATTCCCTATATAAATTTTCAAGAATAAATTATTCCTTATACATTTTATCTCAGAAAATAATTTGCAGATTAAAAAACAATAATTTTGATAGTATATATTTTTAAAATATTTTGTTTTTAATCTGTAAATTCAAGATACATCAAAATCCCATTAAGTGTCTCAATTTGATGTAACTTAAGCAGAAGACTGAAGTATCTTTCCTAGAAGTTTAAATAAATGTGTACTCTATCACATTCCCCTTGTGTTGTGTTCATATTTACTATAAGAATCACAGCCACATCACTGATACATAATGAAGTTTAAATTGAATGGGTTACCAGCTCTCATAGAAATAAGTATTTCTATAAGATATCTATATGACCATCAAGTTATTGACATTACTAATGAAATATGAAAGGCTTCTAACTTAACTATCATACTGTATAATCAGAATGTTTACATTAAACATTTTTCTGCCATCCCTTCATCCACCATACTCAGAATCCCCAGAAACATTCAGTCCTAAGTACCCAGTGTTCCAGCTCTTTTCACTAATAGTCAATTCTGTGTGAATAAAAAACCTGGAATTACCTGAAAAGGCTACTCTTTCCCCAGAGGAGAGCACCTATAACTGGAAAGCTGTCACTGTCCTTTAGGGTGCAAAATGGGATAAAGTGAAATATCAAATTTCACAAGTTGATAGGTGAACAAGAGGAACAAAATCAATAGGAGATATTCATCTTCCTTAGTGGTATTTAGCCACAAACCTTGTTAGTAGACTGGTGAAATCACTCTAGCACAGACGGGTTTTTTGTTGTTGTTGTTCTTCTTTTTTTTTTTTTTTGCAGGGGCAGGGGGAGTACATGAATGGAAACCCTACTCTGCAAAGGACATGTCAAAATGTCAATAACTAAGGCAATTATTCCCAAAGCTTAAATTAGTAAGTCTGCCTCCTCTTGAGAATTATCTTTATCTTCCATTTCCACAAAGGAAGATCTTCTTGAACAGATCCTACTACAGAATGGCTTTTTGGGAGACAGGAAGGTGAGCTATTTGATTAAAGAAGAAAAGCATCCTCTTATGGAGAAGGATGTCTTAAAGCGTGAGACAAATGAGAAGATTAGCGAATGTATCCTATACACTTCCCAAGAACCTTTTCAAAACTAAGTCTGATTTAAGAAGGTAAATTTGTTGTCATAAGGCATTGTGAATGACATTATTAAATGTTGTAAACTGAAGATTAACTTTCCTGAGTGTAAATTTGCTTATATTTGAATAGCAAAGATTCTAAATAATCCCTCAAAAGACTGGGGAGAAGTTGGCAGCTTGTATAAGCCTTTTACCTTTCCTTAATGTGAAAGTAAACTGCTAAAGCTACTATGTCTAAGAAGAGAGTAATCAAGAAAAATATCATTAAAGTGTATTCGAGATTAACTGTTACATGCAAGAGCCGACTTGACACCTTACACAGGTAACTGGATTTTGTTTTCTAATGTATGCCGATTGACTCAATGGTCGGAGCAGACTGAATTGTATTTTTCCAAGGCTCTTCAACAGGCAGCCAAATAAATAGCTTTTCTCCCGCTGCCTGGATAGCTGTTTGCTTAAGCAAAAATCCAATTTCTGGAGAGGACTCCACAAGGGCTAAATTCCCTGCCATTTACAAGTGTCCCATTAGAGTAGCTTTCTATATGGAAATAACATTCCAAGACAAGGGAGAAACGTTAGGTCTGAAGTCCGCTGTTCCTGATGTGTTTTATTATTTCTTTTTCATTTGAGGAGTGGGGCTGTTCTCCCAGGAGAAAAGAGGAGAAAGAAAGACTCATGTTTGAATAAAAATGTCTCAAGGAACTGGTGCTTCCTTTAAAAGTGAAATTTCTCCTTATTTTATTATTATTAATTTTTTTTGGTATGTATCAGGCATCAAGGACAGGATTAGATATGATGCTTCATGCTCACGTTTTATCTCATTAAGTGTGTATATTTGTTAATGTGTGTGTGTGTGTGTGTGTGTGTGTGTGTAAGTGTGTTTTAATTAAGAATTCAAAGAGATAACTGTAAGTAGAGTGGCATGCATTAGTGACAGGAAGGTTTGAGTTTGATTACTGTTTCTTTTTGTTCATCTGGAAGATGGTTTTGTTTGAAAACAGTCAAAATTAGAATCAGACAACCTGTGTGGTTGGCTTACAAGATGTCTTTTGAAGACCTGGTACTTTTTAAAATATTTTTTTCTCTTCTAGGAGAGAAGAAAAATAAATTATAATGAAGGTCCTTAAATTTTCAGAAATGTTTTAACTAATAAGCTAATGTTGATGATGCTAATAAAACGCTCACTGGCTCTTTTAAAAAGTTGTTGAGATTTAAAAACTCTGCAGTAGATTTTTAAATCTAAAACTGATTCTGACCAATTTTGTTTTACACTTCTTGAAAATAAAGCCATGCATCTTAACATTAACTCACAGTATTTGCATTTTCCATTTAGAGAAATGAACACAGATTTGGTAATATAAGATATAGCTTAAAAGGATTTACATAAAAAGGAAAAACAAACTGATGGACACTGTTCTGGAGAATGTAATTATGTTACCATGTTAGCTTGTTTGAAGTAGATGAATGCCTATTGACTTAGCTGTTAGACACACTATAGAAAGTAAAGCCAAAACAGTGTGTCCATAAAATCTTTTATGAAAAGAAAAGGAAAAAGAAAGCTAACTATCACCATACGGATAAGATGAATCTGTCTATCACACTTCCTTTCCATGCACTTTAAGGGCAGCTGAATTTGTTTATTCATGATTATGAGAGTTCTGCTTTAATATTACTGAGTTGTTTTTAAGAAAATGTAACTTTTTTTCTTGCATTGCTGGGACTGACTGGCATCAGATCCTTGCACATGCTTAACAAAGGATCTACCCTTGAGCTAAATATCCAGCCCTTAAAAAATAGGTAATTTAAAGACCAGTAATAAACAGAATTTTTTGATGAAGGGCATCACCAGATCAAATATGAACCAGAGAGATTCTTGGCTTGTTTTGTTTTGTTTTTCTCTTCAAGTCCCTTTTCAGTCTTCTTTGTATTGGGAAATGACATTGTATTGTGAAAGAAAACTACCTGTTAGTCATGTCTCATTGCAAAGAGTAACAGTCTAATAGTTTGAATAGGGTTTCTGCTTGGAAGCAAATGAGGGGATTTGATTATTCAGGAAAACTAAGAGATCATAATGAAATATGATCATAATAGAAAGTCCTAGTGCTTTGACTTTGCCCAGATTGTCATATAAATCTAAACAAAGCCAAACTCATTGCAAAAAATGAGTAAGAAAAGAGAAGGAAGAATAAGATGCAGGGAAAGTCCTTCATGTTGGGTCACTAGTTAACCTTAATATGTTTTAAATTATTTATTCATAATAGACAAACATTTTACTAAGGTTTTATTTATGTCCATTTATCTCCCAAATTAGTGAATATGTTTGATAAGCCAAGGTTGTCTTCATTTATCCATCTATGATTTTACTCACTCATTCATTCTTTGCTTTTGCATAAAGGCTATCCTGGATTTTATCATCTTTACTAATTCATTATCAGAGCATGTAAACAACTCTTGTTTTGCCATTTAAACAGATCTCTTTCAATGGGACATTAAAAGGCATAGGAAGACAAAAACTTTCTTCTTATAGACTTGGTTTCACAACTTATTCTACTTAAGACATTGGATTGTTTGGATGGTAGAATTTAAATTACTAAAGGGGAAAATATTTGCTCAGATTTCATTCACTCAAGGTGCTATGAATACGATCTGTATGATTTATGTGCCATGCCTTGAGTTACTCCATGCTACTCAATAACCAACAGAACCAAGCTGCTATGTCAGCCAGAGGCCACCGTAATATTTTCAGGTGCTGAATGTGTTTCTTTTTTTAAAGGGCAAATAATTCATTCAAATGAGAAATAAGTGCTATTCAAAATTATTTTACTGCACGATCATGTTTTTGTCTGTCTTAAGGATTTGGAATTTTAGTTTTGATAAGCGTCTTTCATCATTCACAGCTACTGTGGTAGAAGTCTTTTTTTAAGATTAAGTCATTAATTAAGGTACATTTGGTGTTGCCCTTTTACATTCAAGTAGATAGAGCATATTTGTATCTTTTTGTTTTTTTCTTTGGCTAAGAAAAGCAATTGAGTATTTGGGGTCCACTAAATAAAATGTCATCAACTTGAGTCATCCAAAGCCTGTCAGATGTTGTTATCCCTGGGAGATGACTTCACCCTGGCACCCCACTTCCTTCAAATGAGAAGCATACAGTATTGGCTACAGGAGGTTTGCATGATCCTGTGGACATTTTCATTTGGAAACATTTGGTCTGTTGCTGAGATCCTGGAGGCATTCTGATTGTTTCAGGAGGAGGCAAGAGAACAAGTCAGGGTTGAATTTTTGTATTTCTCTTTACAATAAAGGAAGGTGGAATATTTCTTTCTAGCCAAGTATGTGGCCGTTAGATCTTGGGGACTGAACCTGCCAGAAGAAGAATTACTCCATACACAATAATCAAATAAAACCAAGTCTTATGTCTAATCTACATGGTATTCAGTATATTATTTCTATCTTTATATTCCTTAAATTTTATTCTGTTGTCATCAACTATAAAATTTTTCCTGTATTTTATTTCATAAATACATACAATTATCTTATATTTTCTGTGTAGTGGCATCTGTTAATAATCAAAGTATTTTATGGAGTTTAGATTAACAGATCTCAAGATTCTTAAATTTATAAAATTAAATGACAACATTATGATAATATACTTAATATTAAACTTCCTCAAAGATTAGTCTATAGGAATGGGGTTCCCACAGCAATGGCCAGGATAGGTGGGTAACTTTTTAAGAACAAACTGATTCAGGGATCCCTGAGTAATTTCATAAAACTAAACATCAGTGTGGGTGTAGACAGTGTTTGCTTGTTTTGTTCCTCCTGGACCTAAACCTCCTCTCTAGGGACTACTTAGAGCTCAGATCCCTGCCCTCGTCTATATTTCCCATACCCACTGCACTTGATTCTTGGTTTGATTCTGAGCTAATAAATCTGCTGAACAAGGAGCAGAACTTATTGTTGCAGCCGGTGGGCACAGACTGCATGATCAAAGAACTTCATCTTCCTGGAAAAAGATAATTCACTGATTCATTTGCATTTAGTGCTAGAACCAGAGATTCTGTTTAGTGATGACAGTATAAACAGCCTCAAAACTAAGACACCAATGCAGAGAAAGCCAAGATTTAGACTGAAGAAAACACATATCCATGGAGAAATACAGACAAAAGAGTACACGGTATGCATGGTACATAAGGGCCAGGCTTTTGGGTTTTGCTGGTCAGTTCTTTTTTCAGTATTTTATAGTATAAAGACTTCTGTTTCCTCACTTTCATTTGACATACCCTCTAAGGTTTTTTGTTTTTGTTTTATGTGTGTGTGTGTGTGTGTGTGTGTGTGTGTGTGTGTGTATTATCCATATTCTCTTTTCCTTTTACTACATCAGAATGAGGTATCCCTTATTTGAATTAACTGAACACAAAAGAATTTCAACAATACAGTAATAAAGAGGAAAATAAAATCTACTCTCAAGAAAAGATGTTACATGCAGAATAATTAAGCCAAGTAAGCTTCGGTGGAGGAAGGGAAACTGAAGGGTAAAAGAGGCTTTGCTGTAATACCAGGCTGTCAAGCACAACCCTTTCTTAATTAAGTGACATTGGTTGTAGAAAGCTCAAGGGATATCCTGAATTGAATCCAAGCTCATTCATACTATTTTGATCTTTGTTTTCCAGGAAAATGGTCTAGCTTTTTAACTTTTGAGACTTTCACTTTGAATAAAATTCTTACTTCAATGCTTGTACTTTGAAAACATAAAAAAAAAGAAAAAAGAAAAGAAACCAACCTTTCAAAACAGATGTAATGGTGTATTGATGTGCTATATGTCCTGGTGGTGTTCAGGATTTATATAAAAATACATTAATCTTGCTCGACGGATCCTTCTCTTTCTGCTGCTTTTCCTTCTGACAATTAAATTTAATGCCAGAGTCAACTTTAAATCAAAATTTTAAAAATATAAACATAAGAGAGTTAACCATTTAATCCAGGGGCATAGTGATGATAGTTTATCAGCAGAATTTTTAAGCTTTAAAATAAAAAGTAAAATAGAAACAATAATGTTTGAAATCTTTTAGACAAGAATATAATGCAAAAACAAAACATTTTCAAATAAAATGCATGCAGTCATTCATTAACTTAATGATTGAATCAAGTTTCTGTTAGTAACAGAAAGCCAGTTTTAAAGCATGTTAGTAATGTGATTTAAAACATAAATCATTATGACTTGTCTTACGTTTTATAAAATTCTAACTTTAAATTAGTACTTCAAAATTGTAAGAATAAAGATAAAATTGCTTGCTGACTTATTAAGAATATATTATATGTGGCTGGGGAGATGGTTCAATGAATAAGAATATTTTTTGTAAGGATGGGGACATGAGTTTAAATCTCTAGCAACATATGAAAGCAGGGCATGGCTACTCATGCCTATGACCCAGTGTAGGAGCAGAATCTGGTGGATCAATGGGAACTCTCTGGCATGCCAGGCCTGTGAAAATGGTGAGAAACAATGGTGCAGAGACTCCCAACATTGTTCCCTGGCCTTCACTTAAGTACACTTGGGTGCACATAACCATACCCACATATGTATCAACACTTGTGCACTACACCACACACACACACACACACACACACACACACACACACACACACCTGCACGCACACATGCATGCACACAAACATACCAACCCATACCCACACACAGATAATACATTTAGTCATGTACAATTTTCTCTTATTCTTCTCCCTGTTAATAGAGCAATGTTTTAGTAATACAACTGTATCTTGACATTTTTAAATGCATATTAAAAATAAAATCAATAGTGTGCCATAGACAAATCTAGGATTTTCATCTGAAATCATGGTCGTTGTTAGTCTACTTTGTTTCACTCAGCAGCTCCCACCCTTTTAGATGTGCATGCACTGTGGTTAATTTCTATTTTATACTTTGTAATGTCTAATAACAATGGTAGGATTTGAACTATATGAATTATAATTAATATTTTATTGTGTGGTTAACTGAAATCTCCTAAAGATGTCTTCATTGGAGCAAAGCTTTAAATAAATGAATATTAGTTAACAGCCTGCTATATTAACATGGTAACACAATTTTATAGTTGGAGAAAAAAATGTGATTTTTTTTTTTTTTTTTTTTTTTTTTTTTTGGTTTTCCGAGTCAGGGTTTCTCTTGTGTAGCTTTGCGCCTTTCCTGGAACTCACTTGGTAGCCCAGGCTGGCCTTGAACTCACAGAGATCCACCTGCCTCTGTTTCCCGAGTGCTGGGATTAAAGGCGTGTGCCACCACCACCTGGCAGTGATATATTAAATATGTAACATAAGATTAGTAAGATTAGATTCATATCAAGAGTCACACATGTTTATGATACACTGTGCTGGATGTGCATGGATGGATTAATAGTCTTGAAAGTCTTTAAGATTTAGCACTTTTTTTTACTTTGAATAGGACACAATTTTAAATAAGAACAGTCATGGTATGAATAAGCCAGATGTGTTTGGTGATGGCCTTTTACTACAAGCAGCTTGGCTCCTGGATGACTCTATTCTCTGTGACTTTTACCTCACAGGATATGCCCTCTACAGCTTAACAATAGAATGTATCACAATATCCTATTATCTTACACAGGAGTACATGCACATGTGTTATTTTTTCTATTTAATACTACCTCCTATTTCAGCTAGTCACACCAAACTAAAGACAAATTGGCTTAATCAGTCTGCACTGGTCAGATCCTCCTTCAGTATGGCAGCACTTGAGTTTTCTAGTGTTTAAGGATGCAAACTCTTTCCAGAGCTTTGTAGTTTGTTCTGGATTTTCTTTTAGCATGGTACTTTGGGTTGAAAGCACATTCCATAGGCACCCCATTTCTGACTTTTACAAGTTGCTTGAGTGTTACATATTCCTCCTTGCTTTCTCCTGTTTTCTACTTGACAACTGTACACCCTTGTCAATTATTATAAAATGCTAATAAAACACAGAGTAAGACTTTTTTTTAAAAAAAGGATACTTCTAGAAACTGCCATAAATACCAATTTCTTTTGAAATTGCCTTGACAAATAGATTTATGTGTTTTCAGTCATATTACCTTAAAAGACAGTCTGTATCCTACTGATCCAGGGCTATAACAACTCCTGCCTCTTGCCATTAATCAGGATCACTCTTCAGGAACATGTCCAATTCATAGTTCCCTATGGCTTGGCCAATGCTATTAATGAGACTACACTGAAAGTATAATTTCTTCCTCTGACTGAAGCTGGCTCTTATGCCTTCTACGAGAGCTGATCTCATGTATATGAGTATCCTCCAATGCACTTGTGAGCTCATCTCATTCTCAAAATTTGCTTGCTGGGGGATCCAACATGAGATACAAAATTAGAGACGTTTTGTTTTGTTTTGTTTTGTTTTGTTTTGTTTTGTTTTGTTTTATCACACTCATTTGGAAATGCAGAAGCAAGTCTCTCTTAAAAGTTCTTTGGATTAAGGGACTCTAACTTGATTCTCTCTTTTCTAACCTGCTGAGTACCAGGTACTGGTAGTTTCTTCCAACCATAGAAAGTCATTTAGTCTGCTTTCTGGTCATTGATTCTATGTATTACCTCATCCAGAAAGAGACCCCAAATATAGGCCTCTGTGATTGGTTAGTTGGACTCATTAATTAGACTGATGGGAAGTAGTAATTTATTTCTATCAATTAGCATGCAGTCTAGTGAGAACACGGGTGAGGGTACTTCTTGTTGAGGGGCTTTTGGGTTCTGGGAAGAGGAGAGCCATGAACTCTGAGCAGTAAAAGTGAGAGAGAATTAGTAGGTGCTGAGTATTTGGACTTGCTAAACAACATGATAGTACACAGCAGGAAGGGAGAGAAACAGCGACAGTCCCCCTCTTTACCTCAGTTCTCTCTACACTTTTCTTGTCAAATGAGCAGTATCTTCTCAATCATTGGAGGAAGAAATGACCACAACATCTCCATGTTCTGGAATGAATGACTTTACTCTACCTAAAGAGGCTGCCTTAGAAAATTCTCCACCATCTTCATGAGACTTATGTGTCTTCCCTACCTTGCTTTACATCATCAGTTCTTTAAGAGAGTACAAGAAATTGTGAGAGAAGTATTATAGAATGAATAAAAGAAGTAGGAAGTGAAGGAGTAGGGGTGGATTTGAAAAAAATCCATTTTTCATGTATAAAATTCTCAAACAATGAATTAAACACATTTTCCTTTCCAGTACACGATTGATTCTTTAAAGGTAAAACCTGGACCATATTCATTATTATGTACACCTAGCAAAAAAGTAATGTAAGACCTCATAAAAAAATACGTCCCGATATGAAATGAACGCGTAAACCAAATGAAATACTGGTATCTCCTGAGCACACTGAGTGTCACTGAAGGACCCAAAACTCTCACTTCTCTACTGCTGACTTGCTGTATGAGTTTGAAGTCATTAATGCAGGAAACTCAAAAGTGTGCTGCAGGTGGAGAGCAGTGAGTTTGTTTTTCAATATATTGAATTTGGGAAACTTAAGGGAAGTTAAATGGAGAAATATGAAAACAGAAAACCTGTGAGTCAGTGACAGTCTCCATCTCCATTCTAAGAAAAACATTTTATTTGTAGCACGCTAGCAATTTAAGAATTTTCTCTCTAATCACAGGTACTGATCTTGAGAGCTCATGTGAACACGTCTTTTACTTAGTCATTCCAATTTATTTCTGAACCCCTGCTGCTAAGTGAGAGAGCCATGGCATGGAAAATATTCTCTATTAATTTTAATGAGAAAAATATGATGTTGTCCATCCTAACCCAAGGCAGATGATTTTTACAGCTGATAGACAGGGGTATCAATTGCAAATAAAAACAAGATGATTATATAAGCAATAAGCTACTATTTGAAAATGATATGCTATTTTGTATAAGACAAGTACTGTTGTAAGTCTATATTGTAGTGATCAATGCTGCAAACATAATTCCTGCCAGCAGAGAAGGTAAAGGAGTCAGTCTTCATTCATGAGCAGAGTCAATCATGTGAAACATCCCTCCACAGATTTTTAAGGATTTTACAGGTTAGTTGTTTTGTTGCAGTCAATATGCACATTACTCTGAGTTAAAGGCAACTTTGTAACAAAATTAAAGGCAAACCAGAGAATACTGCAGAACATTAGGTAAGGACACAAATCTACAGCTCAGGAGTTTGTAGGAAATAGTGTCGCTCAGCCCTTCTCACTTGTCATACATAGGAAAAGAAAGTCTCTGATATTCATTCAAAATAAATGGGCACAATTCAGATGTATTTTATGATATCCTCAAAGGGAAAAAACCTTGGTGTTGTGAAAATTGATAAGCATTTTATTGTCTGAAATCATCATGTCAAATCATCACTTCACCTGAGACAGTTACTTAGTATGTTTGAGGGTAGAAAAGTAAAATATGAAAAGGAACTATGGTAAGAAAGTACTAGGTCTTCTCAAAAATTGTAATGATGGCAGCAAATAATTAACAGACAGAAGTAGAAAATTAATCTCACACACATTTGCTTAAACATCCTGCATCTTAGAACATAATACATTAAGAAAAATACACTTTTTCTGGTAACCCCAAAGTGCTATTTTTCCTATTAAGTTTCCATGTCTATGACTATAACCACACTTAGAGACTAGTCATGTACCCACTCTCATAAAATTCCATAATTCAAACAAGATTCATCTCCTACTTATTTAAAAAGCTTTGTCTTAGATGGTCTACATAAAATATAACCTGTTGACTGAAAATAGAATGTTGTTCTCACTTTCAAAAGCCATATTAAATCCGAGTTTTTCTCCAAGTGTGTATAACTCCTCTTCTGAAATTCTGGAACTTTGGAATTCAAAACTTTTGAAGTATGCCATTTATGTGAAAATGAGACAAACGCAAAAGTAAAAATAAACACAAACCAGAGGTTTATAGCACTAGTTATGGCAAAGTAGAGTAAGCACTGTAACTTGATTGATGTATGATTTGTATGATATCATATGTATCATATAATCACACATATCATATTATATGATGGTAATCAGTGTGAGCAATATAGTAAACTTGTTCCTTCTCAAGAGTGTAGTGATATATTGTGTATCCTAACAAACTTGCCTGGGGATCTATGAGAACAGAGTCAGCCACCGCATTAGACATAGAGGCCAGCCAGTGGTGGTATACACAGTTATTCCTCTCACCTAGGAGACAGAGATCCATCTGGTTCTCTATGAGTTCAAGGGCACACTGAGCTACATGAGAGAAACAGAGCCTGTGATAGTGGCACACACCTTTAATTCCAGCACTTGAGATCTCATGCCTTTGCTTGGGAATCATACATGCCTTTAATCTCAGGAAGTGATGTCTGGGCAGAGAAAGGTATATAAGGTGTGAGGAAAGAGGAACTCACTCTCTTTAGGCTAAGGATTTCACAGAGGTAAGAACTAGTGACTGGCTGTTCTGCTTCTCTGATCTTTCAGCTTTCAACCTGATAGCTGACTCTGGGCTTTTTATTAAAAGACCATCTTAAGATTTGAACAATGTAAGAAGAAAAGATGAGAGAGAGAGAATTTCTCCTAGCTTTTCATTTTCTTCACTGTGTCATTACAAGGTAGAATTTAAATTTATCCATTTTAATTATTCCTTTTATTACCTGAGAGATATTGTTTCCAATCTTTTTAATGAGGAACTTCCAAGTATATTGTATTTGTTATACTAGATCAGTTCCATGCCAGTCATCATCCGAGAGGCTTCCTCCATCAGCAGATGGAAGCAGGTGCAAAGACCCACAGCCAGACATTAGTTGCTCAGAGCTCAAGGAATACCGCGGAAGATGGGGAGGAGCTGGGCTTTCATGGGCTCACAGAGACTAAAGTGGCAGACCTCAGGCCTGTCTGGGTCTGCACTAGGTCCTCTGCGTATATGTTATGGCTGTTAGCTTGGGCCTTGGGGGAGACTCCTAACAGTGGGAGCGGGTGTGTCTCTGATTATTTTGCTGCTCTTGGGACTCTTTCCTTCTATTGGGTTGGTTTTCCATCCTTGAGAGAGGACTTTTGACACGTCCCATTGTAGCTATTTGTTGTATTTTCTTGTTATCTCTTGGAGGCCTGCTCTTTTCTAAAAGGAAATGTGGGGGAGGGCTGGATATGGAGAGAGTTGAGCACCAGGGTTGGAGGGCTGGGAGGAGTGAAGAGAAGGTAAATTGTGTTACAGATGTATTGTATGAGAGAAGAATCTCTTTTCAATTATAAAAAAAGCTTAAATATAACAATATATTTTCATTTACTACCAAAAAGTTCTATACAGTTTTAAAATATGTTACAAGAGTTGAAAACAAAAACTTATAGCTAATTTCCAGATAATTTTTAAAATTTTTCTTATCACCATATGTAATCTTTTCTGTATTCTTTTTTAATTTTCCATCTATTTGTTTAGCATTTGTGAGTGTGTGTATGTTTGTGTGTGTGTCTGTGTGTATATTTGTGTTGTGTGTGTCTGTGTGTGTGTGTGTCTCTGTGTGTGTGTGTGTGTGTGTTTATACAAACTTCAGATAACAATTTTAAGGATTCAGTTCTCTCCTTCCACCAGTTTGGTTCTGGGGAATTAATGCAGGCCTTCAGACTGGGTGACAGGCACTCTTGCCTTGGAGCCATTTGAGCAGTTCTGGTTTTCCATGTTCTTTATCTTTTCATGTAGGCCTGGGGTTACTACTGATAAGACTTATTTTACCCTAAGATATACTAAGGCAACACCTTTAATATTTACTTAAGGTATCTGTACTTTGAATGGAATTCCTATGGTTTATTTGTAAAGTCTTCACTTTTACTGTCACTTTATAGCCCATCTGTTCATATTTCTGTATTTTATTTTAAAGTTGGACCTAAAATCTATTTTCCATTGTTTTTTTGACTTACATTGTGTCTACTAAAAAGTCAACAGTTTTCATTTCAATTTTACTCCTATATTTAATGCTTCTGTTTTCTCTCCCATTTTAATATTTTCTATTGTCTTTAATTGTCAAAATTTGACCATAAACAAGTGGCTATTGTTTTTCTTGTTCAGCCCACAATGACTTCTTGATTCTCCATTTTATCTTGTATCAAGCTTAAAATCTCTTTTTTTTCCTGCTCCTGCAGTTGCATGCCTACTGTGCAGTGCTAGTTATTTCCTTAAGCAATGGATGTCTACCTATTTCCTTCTGTTCTTTATTGTATTTTACTTATTTTGGTCTAATTTAAAGTATGCAAATTCTTCTGTATTGTCTAGTCTTCATTAGAGCTATATGGAATTATGTATATTTTAACTGCTTTTTGATCTTTAAATGTTTGGTATGATTCTACTGAGAAATGTACATGTCATTCGGCTGTGTGTCTTTCATTCACTCATCACCTTTTAGTTCCAGCTGCTAAAAACTCTCGACTATTTACTCCAATATGTAGGATCCCTCAGGCTTTCTCTCATAGTTATAATTCATCATTTCCTGTGTGCAACTGTGATTACTCCCTATCCTCTCTATAACATGGATTCTACAAGTTTTAAAGTTTGAGTTGTACTTTTCTGGTGCCTTAAATGAGAAGGCCCTCTTGAGCCTTGCATGTGAACATTTGGTACCCACTTGATAGCACTATTTGGGGAAATTTAGAAGGTGTGGACTTGTTGGAGGAAGTATGTCACCAGAGGCAGTCTGTGAGAATTTAAAGATGTATATTTTCAGATGCTTGATCTCTGCTTTGTGCTTGTGGTTTAAGATCTGCACTCTCAACTTGTCTCTTAAACTGCCATACCTGTTGTGTCTGTGCCTCTTTACTTTGATGGTGATAGACTCATCCTTCTGTAACCATAAACCCGAATAAAACTTCCATCTCTAACTTGCCTGGGTATTTCAACCCAACAAAAGAGAAGTCACTAATGCAATTTTCTTTTATTGTTGCTGAGTTTTGTAATTTAATCCCACTGAACCTCTAATTTTTTTTTTTTGGTTTTTCGAGACAGGTTTTCTCTGTGTAGCTTTGCGCCTTTCCTGGAGCTCACTTGGTAGCCCAGGCTGGCCTCGAACTCACAGAGATCCGCCTGGCTCTGCCTCCTGATTGCTGGGATTAAAGGCGTGCGCCACCAACGCCCGGCTTTGAACCTCTAATTTAAGCTTTGCTAGTTTTAAATAGTCTTATTTATAGGACATGACTTACCTTTAAAATTCACTAAATGCCTGGTGAGATTGAGAGGTTTTAACCAATTGATAAATTGAATGTAGAAATAGCAATCATTCTATAATTATCTTTATTTTTTACTCTAATATGACAGATTTTCTAAAACTATTTTCTTTCATGTCTTGTAATGCTTTATAAGATATGCTCATGTGATAAAACTGTTCAGTATAACTTTTAGTGAATTTCCCAGGTGTCCACTTTATACAGATCTCTTAACTCCTGACACTCACCACATAAATTTCAAGATCTTAGTGTCCTCAAACTATGCTTCTCTTGTCTAATGCCCAATGACATACCTGTTATTTATTCACTTGAGTTCCATTTCCTTACATCACAGTTTGGAAATGATATCTATCTAAAATAAGATGCTATATAATTTTATTGTCTTCCAAAGTACCTAGCAAAATTAAAATCATCGGTACCCACTTGACTAAAGGGCATAGAGTCTAAAGTCTAAGAGAATTGCCTGCACAGTAAACATTTACAGAATTTGTACAGTAGTGTACAAATGAATAGAAATGATTAATGCCAAGTAGCATGTTCTTATTTTGAAGGGAAAATAAATTAAAATCCACAGACCCATGTACGTGAAAGGTATAGAAAACCTAAATGAATAATATAATCCATGCAACAGTTTTACAAGCAAGAAAATGTCATCACAGGATGAAAACTAGAACTTTGAAGAGAATCAAGCAAAACTCAAAACAAACTCAATAGAATTCTTTGAGGTTCTTTGTATCATACTAATTAGTAGGGTTGTTTTTTTTTAAAAAAAATTTAACTTTACAGATCATTTGAGTAAATATTATGGTTTTCTTATTTTATGGGATTTCTGTGTGTGTGAACATGTGTTTCTCCAAAGACTTTGTGTGTTTTATTTCTTTTTCTTTGGTTCTTTTTCTTCTGTTTGTTTTGTATTATTCTAATTTGATTGTTTTTATTCTTTTAATTTATTATTGTTAGATACCTGTTTGCATTTCTAATGAGAAGGAAAAAGAAAGGACGTGTATTTGGGAAGGTGGGGAGGAACTGGGAGGAGTTGGGGGTGGAACCGTAATCAGAATGTATCATATGAAAAATCCATTTTCAAGAAAGAAGTTGGGAGATATATCTCACTCCCTTTTATTAAACTGCTTCTCTTAACTCATCAACACTATTTCTCCCTAGTAGACTCTTCCGTAAACCTTCTCCGTTCACTTAATATGGAGAGCAAGACCATGAGTGTAGCGACACCCACTGGAACACAGGCAGCCTATTAGGGGCCACATCCCAAGAATCTGACTCACTTTTTATTGTAGTACATGTTAACAGTGCTGTATGAGAAAAGATATTACTACAGAAGTCCAATTTCGTTAGATATAACAAGATACTGCTAACCTTGCAGAGTGACTGAGAGTAACACTCGGATACTAGCAATTCACTTAGAATGAAATTCAATTTAAAATATCTTATTTTGCTCAAAGAAATATAAATAATTGGCAGTGAACTTTATAATCCAGGTGCAGCGTTCTCTTTGTATTTTCAGTGTGCTCCATCATGGACACAGACAGGACATAGATACTTCCTATTTTATATGAGGGCCTAAAAATTGACCTTGTGCATTGGACTTGCACAAGCTGCACTATTTGCTGCAATGAAAATTCCAAGTACTTTTCAAAGGACGTACTCCATGTTCAAAAGATATTTTTCATGTCTGATTAATGAGAAACTTCTGAAACAATTTAATCTGTCCAGGGATGTGAGTGTCAGTTTCTATTTTTCAAGGCTGATTACAAAAGAACTTCTAAAGCAGTTTAATATGTTCAGGGATGTTAAACAAATATGTCAACATTCATTTTGCATTTATGGCTGCAACTGTTAGAGGAAGAAATGTGGAAATAAACAGAATTTAGTATTTTCTCACACTATTTTTTAAAGAACTTAGAGACCTGAGTACATTTCATTTTTTATAGAGGAAGCAAAGCACTAACTGATATGAATGCATTTCAGACAGAAGTTTTTAGTAGCTTTCCCAAGAAGTTTATGGGTTGGCAGTTGGCCACCAAGTGATCTATAACCTTATAGCTCACTACTACGCAAATATAAATTTGGCAAGAAGACATGTGTTCTACGATTTCCTCTAAGGACAAACACATATTTAAAAATTTGAATGCAAAATTATATTTGACAGTTAATTCAAGGCTGGCTTACCCTTAAAAAGAGTATAAAATCTGTCCTATAATACTTGGATAGTTGCTAGTGGATTTTGGGTGTGTGTGTGTGTGTGTGTGTGTGTGTGTGTGTGTGTGTGTGTTTCAGGTTTAGTTCTTTTTATCTTCAGGCCATATAATGTATAATAACACACATACTCAATGAATATATAGTATATAATACTTATATAATTTGGAAGCCTGTTTGAAGAAATAGAATATTTTCTGAAACTCATAGAACTTAGAAACACTATTTGAAGCTACCAGACACAGCTCTAATTGTTAAAAATTCACATGTCCTGTCACTGTTAGTTCTACAAAAATCAAGCTGACAAGTTCACAAGCATTCAACCATGCTTTGTTGGGAATTAATATTAATGAATGACAGATAAAATGTAATCAAGATTGGATGTGAATAATTAATCTGGGCTAGGTCAGTTTAGGAGAAGTGTTTCCTGTTTTTTGTTCTTATATTTAGCAAGTAGGGGTCAGTTCCACAGCTGTAGAAAACAACATTTCTCTATCAAGCTACCCTGGTGCATACAAGGCCCCTTGTCAAAGCTCAGTGGTGCCACCCAGGCTGAACAACGTATTAAAGACCTAAAATCATGTGAAAACTGCATTCTACTTACGGTTTTTCTAAACTTCAAAGGAATGCCTGACAAATTTCATTTCTATATGCTGGATAAATCAGCAAACATATTCAACAAGATGTGTTACTTAAAATTCATTGCAAGCTTGTAAACTTGCTCTACACCGTATTGGGATTTTTCAATATCAGATTAAATCGCATAATGAATCACCTCCAAGAATCCACTGAGTTTGGAATATGGGATAATGAAATATACAATGTAGGGAATAAAACATGTCTTATTTTAATCTTTGTGCTAAGTGAAAAATCTAGACATGTGTTTATAAAGTGTTTTTTCCCAGTGTTTTGAGAGATAAATATTGTAACCTTTTATTTATTCCTTTGGCTCCTTTGCCATAGAATCAAATAAAATTTATTATACTCCAACTTCCTTGGATTTCCAGTTGATGTGGAATTTGGGGTCAGCACCATGTAAATGCATAGTGCTTGGGATTGAGAAATTTTTATTTTTTATTTTTTTTTAATTTTATAATTTAATTTAATTTTACATATCAGCCACGGATTCCCTTGTTCTCCCCCCTCCCACTCCCATCTCTGTCAACCCCACATTCCCATCTCCTCCAGGGCAAAGACTCCCCTGGGGATTGAGTTCAACCTGGTAGATTCAGTACAGGCAGGTCCAGTCCCCTACTCCCAGGCCAAGCCAAGTGTCTCTGTATAAGCCCCAGGTTCCAAACAGCCAGCTCATGCACTGAGGACAGGTCCATGTCCCAGTGCCTAGATGCCTCCCAAACAGATCAAGCTAATCAACTATCTCACTTATCCAGAGGGCCTGATCCAGTTGGGGGCTCTCTCAAAAATCCTGCCCAAAGCACATTCTCCTCTCATTGTAATAAAGGTTACCTTCATTCTGTTCTCTTTGTGCCATTATATAACTATCCACTCATGTGTTTCAAACAACACATCAGCCATTCAATCACTATGTACATACTCGAACCAACATTCAAGTTTGCAGAAAAATGCATGTTCATATTTATTTCAACAAACAATACATTTTGCTAGCATGATGAGGGATATAGCAGTAAGTAACAATGAACAGAACTGGAAAAAAAAGAAACATCTTTATCCTGCTGGAATTTAAAAATTAGAGACAGTTTTATATATTCAATGATTAAAGTGATGGGCCAATAAAATAAGATCTTCAGTGAGTGCATATGATATGGCTTTAAGAACAGGGGAAAACATCTAGAAGGATGTAAAAGAAATGTCTAAACCATGGCAAAAATGTTTAAATAAAAATTAAGACCAATGGCTTGGGACATGATATCATTCAGTATTTAAGAGCAATTTATGCTCTTGGAGAGAACCTAGGTTCAATTCCCAATGCCAACCATCCATAAGCCCATGTCCAAGGGATTTGATTCCATCTTCTGGACCCTGCAAACACCATCCATGCACATGATGCATAAAATAAAATAAGAACAATAAATCTAAAAATCAAGAACAAGGGGGAAACAGTGGATACAGATACAAAGAGATAATGGACCTTTCTGTAACTTCTCGAGCAATCCATCATTGGATTCCTCTTTTCTGCCTTCTGTAGATCTGATATACTATAAAAGTAATTTTCCTTGATTTCTCAGTAAGAATTACAGCAATTTTTGTTTTCTGGATGAGTACGCTGAGACAGAGAACATGAGATCAATAGGTCCACGGTCACAAAACCAGTGCAGCATTCCCCTCAAGCCTGTGTCAATCCCAATCCTACTTTCTCCTCTTGTTACCACTCACCTCTATTGAAAGGCCACAACACAGCTACCCTAAGCATTCAACTGTGATATTTCTCCGTTGTCTAAATTGATTGGTCTGACAGAGTTTTATATGTGCAGGTCTGGGAATGAGCTATTATACCAAGAAAGTAAGTGTATGGGAGAGAGAGAACTTAATCTCTCATGGTAGACCCTTTGAGAAATGGCTTTTTAAATACAAAAGATTATCTTAAAAATTAGGTTTCTTTTGAAATAGAGGAAAGTAAGTTTCTTATCTGTAAGTATATTCCCATTTATCCATGCAGGAAAAACTTGTGACAAATATTGAATTCACAGGTAATATCTCAAATTTCATATACTTTATAAGTTGTCATTTGTTTTTCCAGCATCAGTAAATATTTAAACTTCATTTATGCAAATGTATTAGAATATCAAGTCAATTTTGAAAATATTTCAGCTACAGGTATAGGAATACTCATGCTGACATAGTCCCATTAACAGTATTGTCTATTTTGAGGTAATAAATATGTATGATGTGCCAGTCGGTTACAACATTAGTGTAGCCTTGCATCACTACTAGTAACTTTCTAGTTTAATATTATTATGCAAGGTAAAATATGTAGGCTATCACCTTACTCATGGAGTCTATGACTGAAGATCTGCTGCCTTAAAACTCTCTTCATCTTTCAATAAATATGAATCTGGATAGAAAGTAACTATCCAAACGCACAAACCACAGAGAAAAGGCTCAACTTTACAACACAAAGTTTTCTAGAAAAAATGTATTTTGCTTTAATTATATGCTTTTTTTTTAAAGTTGTAACTTATCCAGAGGGGGGGGGAAATGTTGGGTTGCATATTCACTACCCAGCCCTGCATAATAAGAAAAATGTTAATTATCTAACAGCATGTTCACATTTTTTTTTTTTTTTTTTTTTTTTTTTTTTTTACTGGTTGGCAAGTATCAGTTTTGGCTGCTTTCACTTCTCCACTAGGTACGGGCATTTTACACATTTGCTATCAGCATAGAATTTGCCTTGTCTGGTTGTGCAGCCTACACATTCCACTGTTCCAGGAGTCATTTAAGCATATAATAAATTGAGTTTCAATGAGCTGGAACCTCCTGCTTCAGCCGATTTTTCAGCAAATTATTCTTTAGCTGTAGTTTCCGCAGGAGTTTTTCCCACTCCTGAAGAGATGGCTGTAATGGGCACATATTTTATATGCCAATTCTAAAATCATTTTAATCGGCCAGTTATTATGCATTAAGTCAGTGATGAGCAGATTTAAAATAGGTTCAAGTCACTCTATGGGTATGGCAAGGATCTTTAATAGACTGTGTTTTGGCATTAAAGCCTGGTATGACAAAAACAAGGCTAATATTTTGGGGGATTTGCCAAAGCACATGAATAAATAAATGCTGCTTTACCATCTAGTCTATGTTCTTCTGCATGTTGATGTTCCAAGAAATATCACTGGAGTATGAGGCAACTCCTGATGTTTGAGGATCAGAGAATCCCAAACCCTAGCATGCTTTAATCACTTGCATTTGCTCCCATTTATACTAAATTTTCTTGACGCCAAAGTAGATACAGGGGTGTTCAATTGAAAGGTGGGAAGATCAAAGTTATAAGTCACTGGTTTCAAGTTTTATATAGACTTTGCAGTAGCATGATAAGGTATTTATGCAAGTGTACACGTATTTAGATAGATAAATAGATAGATAGATAGATATAGATATAGATAGATGATAGAGATAGATAGATAGATAGATAGATAGATAGATAGATAGATAGATAGATGATAGAACTAATATCTGTAAATATGGATGAACAGCAAATATGTCCCTGTATACATAACACCTGGCTAGTACTTTTGTTGGTCTACTTGAGTCTCCTTGTCAACTACCGAAAATTCTTTTGAAGCTATCATTTCTGAAATGCTTCCCAATTCTATGTGGCCCTATAAGGAATAATAGGAAACTACTCACAGTATTACTCAAGTACTCACAGTAGTTTCTCAAGTCATTCTAATACCTATTATACTACAGTTTCTCTCTCACCATTTTTACTAATGACCTGGCCACCAGCAAATATCTTTAGTCCAAGGATGATTTCTGGTGTTTATCATACTTCCTTATCAGTTGCAATTCTTCTTTGGGGTAGAACATAGGGATGGGAGCCAGACAAATCTGAATTAAATTATCATTCATATACTAAGGAATTCGAAGGTCTTGGGCCAATAGATTCATGCTGAATTTCAATTTGCTCAAATACGAAGTGATGATGAAACTAATCTCCTCTGAACATCTCATTCAGTTGTTTCCTCAAAGTACATTCATCACGATCACACTCTGTGCCAGGTCATTCGAGAAGACTTGAGATGTATCAGGAATCAACAACAACAACAAAAATGTTACTCACATGAATCTGCAAAGTATGGTGGTAATTAAACAAAATATACATACTATGAGATGGTATGTGATTAAAAGTTGAATGCAAAAAAAGTAAATATTAGGTTGTAATTGTGTAAGTGAAGGGAGTTGCTATTTTAGTTATGAACATGTAATTTTCTTTTCTTTTCTTTTTTTTTTTTTTTGGTTTTTCGAGACAGGGTTTCTCTGTGTAGCTTTGTGCCTTTCCTGGGACTCACTTGGTAGCCCAGGCTGGCCTCGAACTCACAGAGATCTGCCTGGCTCTGCCTCCCGAGTGCTGGGATTAAAGGCATGCGCCACCACCGCCCGGCTGAACATGCAATTTTCAATAGAATTTGTTCATATGATAATAGTTATCAACTAGATATCTGAAGGACTTCTAACTCACTGGTAGAATAGATATTTTAGTTAGAGAAAACAGCTAGTAAAGAATTGTTCAAATGCTCAGCTTCTTAAACTTTAGGGCATGACTCCATATGGGCTGCATTACTTTCTGGATGTGGGGTGAGTCATGTAAAAATTAGCAACAGTAAAATGTTTTTGAACACACATTGGCAAAATCAGAATTCAAACTGAAAACTGGAATGAATCCAGGGTATCCCTCACAGCTTGACTTATTTTCTGCCTGAACTCTAAAAACACCTTATCAATGCTTTTCACCACACATGACCTCCTGCTGCTGAATGTCAATGAACACTTCTTAAAATTTGCTCCATAGATTATAATGGAGACTATTGTGTGTGCTGAACTGTGGGGTCCATATTGTACACTCAAAATTTCTGCTCTAACAGAAAGACAGTAGTTTAATTATAAAAAGTGTATATTCTGATATTTTAACCATCATTTTCATCAAATATCTAATTAGTATATCTTTTAATAGTATTATCATTAATATGTTATTTTTAAAAGGTACAATTTGAGTCCTTGAAAAGCTTCACACAAACTTGTTAGAGAGAATTTGTCATGGGATTAGGAAAATAATCCCATATAGTATTGTGTATTTTGTACTGTGTATTTATGGAAAGTGGCATCCTTAGCATTGAAAAGGATATAATCAAAATATCAGTCAACACTGAAAAATAATTGAAGATGTTCTATGTCCTATAATATAAAATATTTAGCCATGATTTAATGCTTCATATCAGAAATAAATAAGCATATCTACTTGATTAGTACCCAGATTCACTTAAATATTTAAATTATTATATATATATATATTCTAAGACTTCTCTTAAAAGAAATTTCTTTATGAATTATTATCACTAGATATTTGATTCATATGCCTATTTATTTCTGGTCACAAAAAATGTACTGGGGTGAAAAAGATTGTGAGTAAGAAAACCTTAAGAAGCCATGCTCAAGTGCAGGCTGGCTTGCACACTCAAGAATGGAAAGGAGCAGACAAATGACGTGTGAGTGAAGAGAAGGAGGAAGGGGTGAAGGAAGGCATATTCAGCTATGATGAATACTTTATTCTCACATTAAATGGAACTTTTCAGAATGAGTCTGGTGTGACCAGTTGAACTTGGGACATGAAAGAAGCATCTGGGAGCATGGAGGAAGCTATCAAACAACTTAAAGGTGGGCAGCTTCGGTGAGCGGGAACACATGGGCAGTGAGAAGATGTGGGGGTGCTATTCCATTATACTTTAAAGGTGACCATTCTTTCTTAATAGATTAGAGAGATGTACGACAAAGAAACATAAAAACCAACTTGAGTTCTGGCATGGGTAACTGGCACAAACTATTTCACATTTACTATGAGAAGGAAGATTTCTTTTGGCGGGAGGAGGTTTCCGAGACAGGGTTTCTGTCTGTCCTGGATCTCACGCTGTAGAACAGGCTGGCTTTAAACTCGCAGAAATCCACCTGGCTCTGCCTCCCAAGTGCTGGGATTAAAGGCATGTACCTCCACTGCCTGCTGAGAAAGAAGATTTCTAAAGAAATGAATTTGTTAAAGAGGTCAGAAACTCAGTGTCTTTATCAAGGGCTAATTCAGGATATTTAGGTTTTGGGTCTTGAAGGTTATCAAGATTGATAACACAATGGATAACACCATGAATATGCAATTGTTACTTAAAATCATAACAAGCAATAAGAATTGAAGAGAGGACTGGGTTATCACTGGTAACTCTGAGCCTTGGGAGAGCAGATGAAAATGTGAACAGGTAAAGACCCTGGAAAAGACACAAGAGACACTGAAATGGGAAACCATGGATCTGAAAGTCATAAAAGAATGGGTTTTCTTTTCTACTTTAAAAAATAAATATACATATATATTTAATATATATATATGGATTTTCTTGAATGCAAGTTTTAGAAAGAGTTCTATGGAGTATAGAAGCATTTTACTTAGTAAATGAGCTACACATAGACAAATATTACACCATCTCATTTTATGTAGAATCCAGGAAGGCCTACCTCATAAAAAGCAATATGGAATAGTAGAGTTGGAGAAATGATACTAAAAAAGCATAATTTTTCAATTTATTTCTTTTATCTACTCTCATATAAAACATCCCAACCACTGTTTCCCCTCCCTCCACTCTTCCCTGTCCTCTCTCTCATTTCCCATCTTTCCCAGATCCATTTTCCTTAAAAAAAAAAAAATGCCTCCCACAGGTATCAACCTGAACATGGCATAACAAGTTACTAGGTACAAACCCTTATATCAAGGCTGAATGAGGCAACGGAATAGGAGAAAAAGAGTCCCAAGAGCAGACAAAAGAGTCAGAGACAGGCACCACTCCCACTGTTAGGAGAACACCAAGCTACACAACCATAATGTACATACAGAGGACCTAGCTTAGACCCATACAGGGTCCCTGATCATTGCTTCAGTCTCTGTGATCCCCTTAATTAATTCTATGGACAGTAGTCTCCTGATGGCCTCTATCCCTCTGGTTCCTGCAATCTTTCCCCCACCCCTCTTCTGGGGGCTTCCCCTGGTTCCTCCTAGTGTTTGGCTGTGGGTCTCTACATCTGTTCCTATCAGTTGCTAGACAACACCTCTATAATGACAGTTGGGCTATGCACCAATCTATCAGTATAACAGAATACCATTATAAATCATTATATTGAATTTTTTTCTAATCATGTTTATTTGGTTCTATCCTGGGTCTCTGTGCTGTCCAACCTCTGGTTTCTGGCCATCCAGGCAGTGCTAGGCATAAGCCTCAATTTGGACCAGTCATTGGTTGGCCATTCCCACAAGTTCTAAGCCACCATTAACCTAGCACATCTTGCAGGTAGGACAGATGATAGGTTGAAGAATTTTTAGCTGGGTTGGTTTCCTAGTTCTACCACTGGAAGTCTTGCCTGGTTACAGACGATGGCTGGTTCAGGCTCTGTATACCCCATTACTATGAGTCTTTGCTAGGGTCTCCTTCCACGAGTCCATGTAGTTTCCACTGTACTAGATTTCCACACCGTTGTCCAAATGCCCCCCAATTCCAGTAGTTCAGAGTGATGGCTCAGTGGTTAGGATCACTGGCCACTCTTCCAGAGGACGCAGGCTCAACTCCTAATATTACACAGCTGTTCACAACTGTCTGTAACTCTAAAACCAAGAATCCACACCTTCTTCTGGTGTTTGCCCACACTGCTCTCACAGATATACAGACAGACAAGCAGGCTAAACACCTATACACATAAAACAAAAATAATTTTTGCCAGGCATGTTAGTACATGCCTTTAATCCCAGCATGCGGGATTCAGAGGCAGGCATATCTCTGTGATTTTGAGGCCATCTTGGTCTACAGATCAAATTTTCAAATTTTCACTTTTAAATGAGAATTTGGGGATGGAGAAGTGGCTGATTGGTTAAGACCACTTGCTTTGCTTTCATAGAACAACTATTGAATTCCCAACACCCAAATAATGGCTAAAAATGATCTATAACTTCAGTTCTAGGGAATTTGATGCTCTCTTCTAGCTTCCAACACTGAATGTACATGGTGCTCTTGCATATTTGCAGGGAAAACATTCATTCATATAAAATAAAATTTAAAAATCTTATTAAAAGAAGAAATTAGTAAATTTTAGAGATAAGAATGTACAAGGGGTGGCAACAGCTAATAACACTATATTGAAAAGATGAAAAATTTTAGTGGATAGATTTTAAGTAATTGAGCCTCTGTCCATAATTATGTAGAACATGTATATCTTGGTTGTCTTGATTCAGACAGTCACATCATAATATAGATAATGTTTATAAGTACTTTATGTTATGTACCATGTATGTGTGTGTGATATGTATATACAATATTTGATATATCTATCATCTATCTATCTATATGGGAAATAGGCTATAGCATCTTGCTGAATTTTTTGGGAAATAAAAATGTCCCTAGTAACTAAAATCATACAGGCCAAAATGAAAAAAAAAAAAAAAAAACTTAGTAGTGGTCTTGGGAGATAAGGTTAAGAAAAATTTCCCCAGTGCATCAAAATGACAGAGAGATAGAAGAGAGGCAAGAAACATTAAGGAAAGTAAAGTATATGGCAAGGATATATGAAACTTAAATATGAGAGAGTCCAGAACATTAAACAAAGTGATGGAGAAAAGTAATTTATTTAATATTGTGTGTTTGTGTTTTGTCTGCATGGATGACTGTGTGCCTCATACCCACAGAAGCCAGAAGTGGGTGCCCAAAGCTCTAGAACTGGAGTTGCATCTGTGAGCCTCCATGTGGGTGCTGGGATGGAAACTCAACTCTGAATGAGCACCCAGTGCTCTCAACCTCTTATCCATCTCTTCAGGACTCTCTTCCTGATGTGATATTTTGAGCAGCATGAGAGATTATCTAGAACAGCCAGTTACATTGCAGAAGCATGGTGGCAACAAGAACACCCAAGGGCCCTGCAGGGAGAAGTGTGCCGATGGCATAGAAAGGATCAGAAACCTGAAGATCTCAGTCCCTTGTTCAGTCATCATGTGCGTGAGGAAGCTATGGCATTGTCTTCAATGTGCTAGAGAGGAATCATTCTTAAAGCCAAGGCGATGGCTAGAAACTACATGAAAGGCAACAATAAAATCAAGTCATTAAAAGAGATACAAGACGGCCCAAACATTCCCTGAAGGTTATTAGAGCTAATACTTAGAAGGTTATTAGAGACCATGACTCTTATACATAAGTCTGACTATAAATAAAGATCTATGTGTGTGATATTTCATATTGTCAACATGACAAGATCTAAAATTACCTAGGAGACAAGCCTCCAGGCATGCCCATGAGGGATGACCTGGCAGAGGTGAGTCTTTGGGCATACCCTTGTAAGATTTTTCTGGATTAAGATAATGAAATCAGAAAATCCACCTTGACTAGACTGGGTTCTAGACTGAGTAAAAAGGAGAAAGCCAGCTAAGCTTCTGGTTCCTGGGTAAGGATGCAATGTGACCATTGTGACCATTATCTCCATCATAATGACAACACCCACAAACTCTGAGCCAATAAGCAACCCCCCCACTTAAGTTGCTTCTTGTCTGGTGTTTCTTCACAGTAAGTAGCTAATAACTGTGGCAGGGTAAACACTTATGCGAGGGAGCTTCCCAGTTTTTTTCTGATGGAGAATAAACAGAAACATCTTCCCCATCCATCCACATATATTATTAAACTCTAGTAATATGCCAGGGGCAAGTTTGTGACATATTTTTACCCTAAGGCTTTGGGCACAAGAGTTATTATACACAGGGTAGTATTAGGCTACAGCCTAAAAACCTATCCTGGGGCCTGAGAGACAGCCCTGTGGATGGACTTGCTTGCATGTAGGCCTGCCTATCTTGAGTTCAGTACCAGAAGGAAAGAGGTGAGGAGAAAGAATACACTCTGCAGAGCTGGTCTCCTCTTCTACAGCAGGGTTGGCTCAGTGTTTTTCCCCTTTTTCTTCCCTCTCTCCATTCCTCCTCCCCTGTGTCCTTCCACCTCTCTCTCTGTCTCTAACCCTCCTCCTCCCTCCCTCCTCTGTCCCTTCCTCTGTTTTTCATCTCTCATCTATCTTTGTCTTTCACTCTCTCTCTCACAGACACACTAAAGAAAATAAAGAGAAATAATAAAAGAAGAGAAAAGCAATCAATAAAATAGCTTTGGTCTCTGTTGTTTGTGATATTCTCATTTGTTTGTTTTTGACTTAGCTTATTTTATTACCATCCCTTCAATGCCTCTTTATTTTCTAACCAGAGACAGAAAGGGCCATCTGGATGATCCAGGAGATGGGGTGGGGAGGAACTGTGAGGAATGGAGGTAGAAAAAAAATAATCAATATATCTATTTTCAATAAAAAATATTTTAGAAAAAATAGAAACACATTTAGTTCATTATTTGAAGACATGTACCCAGTCAAAGAGCTCATTAAAATGTTCTTAAGCAAGTATAAGACTAAAAGTAATGAAATAAAATTACCTCTGTAGCTTCCACTTATTGCATGCTTACGATGATATTCACTGAGCTCATGCATAATCTCTCATCTTTGAAAACACAGAGCACAAGTTTTAACTCATATCTGTTAAACTCTGATGACCAATCTGCACATCTATTTATTTATTATTGGTTTGTCTCTGGTAATGCAGCTATTGCTATGTTCAGGCTGGCCCAGAACTCACTATGTAACTTACTCAAGCTTGACCTGAACTCACAGAAATCCACCAACTTCAGTTTCCTAACTGCTGGTGTTTTAAGAATCATCTCTCATACCCAGCACAGACTGCGTTACTGTGCATGTCCCTTCTGAGTAAAGAGAAGTGCCAGTTAACAGTAAAGTTAATCTCCATATTGTATTTCAGAAAAAGCAAGATTATGCAGCATTGAGGACTCTATACAGTTCAGTTGTGTGAGGACAGAGGAACCAGTGTATCCTTTTTAAATTGTTAGAGAAAAACATCTTTCTTCCTTAGTTTATCCTGGAGTGGATTTTATAAGCATATCACAAATATTTATAAAGGTGATGTAGACATGCTGACAGAGCCCTCCTGAGGAGGAGTTTGGAAGGCACAGTAAAAAAACAGAAGTAATTTCTGGAATTTAGAAATTATATTTGACTGTGAAGACAACATATTTGCTACACATTAAAGTCCTTTCCTGTGTGGGGATACACCACCACCCACTTGCCTCAAGGTCAGCAATAACTTTTAAACAAATTGTACTAAAGTTTCACCAAGCTGTTGAAGTTAAAAAGGATGGAAATATATACAAAAACATGAAATCATGCAAAATTTCAAACAAACTTACCATCAGCTAAAGAAAATGAATAATAGATGTTGTTCTTTGTTGTTGTTTTTTTTCTCTTTTGGGGGGGCCCACCATCCATCTCCCAAATAAATCACACATGGAGACTTATTCTTAATTATGAATGCCCGGCCTTAACTTGGCTTAGTTTCTAATCAGCTTTTCTTAACTTTGATTATCCCATCTATATTTTGCCTTGGGATTTTCCCATTCTCTTACTTCTGTAAATCATACTCTTACTCTGCGACTTGCTGTGTAGCTGGATGGTTGACCCCTGATGTTAACCTCCTTCTCTGGCTGCTCGATCTCCTCTTCCAGTTTTCTCTCTACCTGCCAGTCCCGCCTATCATATCTCCTGCTTTGCTATTTTCCATTCAGATCTTTATTAGACCATCAGGTGTTTTACATAATCACAGTAACACAGCTTCACAGAGTTAAACAAATGCAACATAAACAAAAGTAACACACTTTAAAATAATATTCCACTACAGGCAAATTCTCTTTTTAAGAAATACTTCTGAACAGCAAAAAGAAATCTAATAAAGATAAATAAGTAGACCTTGCTTCAGAGAAAATAATACAGTACAAACTGCATAGTAGGTGATGGCAGTACTCCAACAATTCATCCATAGCACAAACAGCCACTTAGCAAGTCAGATCTCACATGGAACTTCCTGAACTGTGCTCTTATAGTGTTAAATGGGACCAAGGACAGACTAGGAAAAGTTTTGAAAGGCACACAACTGAATCAGCTGTCACTACTTTTGAGTTTTGCAAATTCCTCCATTGAAACCATGGAATGTTTTCCACCTAGACTTTGCCCCTACAGTTTATTTTTCTCTCATGCTCCTCCCCACATTTGAAGCCATGCTCACTGAAGCTCACATTTAAGATTCTTTGTTCCTGGAAAATTCACACACCTGTTGTTTACTAAGTCTACAGAACTCATAAATTTCATCTGAAATATATTAGGCTATAGAAGAAATTAGACCTATAATATTTGCATATAACTGTGCAAGACTGTGCACATGATTAGCTGATCTCCACTGACAACTTACTTTGTTGAGGAGTTAAACATTCTGACCTGTTTAAATGCTCAGGAATATTGCATAACTTACTTCACTGCTTCTGTTATCTTTGAAACATGGTATGAGAATTTTCATATATTTTGTTCACAAATGCATCCAAATAACTAGATGGAGGTAAGGTCTGAAAGGCATAGTAATGCTTTCAAATGGTCGTTGAGCATGATAAATGATAGGTTAGAAATTTAAAAGTTCCTCTGGATTTGGAGTAAATTTAAAGAATTTATATACTCAGCTCTGGCTTTCAATTTTATCTTTCGACTGCATCTGAATCAGCATAATATATCATTTACAAAACTTTCTAACATTAGCTCTCACACGTGTGTATGTTGTGAGTCTTTTCTTTTATCTATTTTTGAAATGACACCCATCTCTCTCTTTCAGGTTAGTATAAAATTCCAGGGCTGGAATGATCCTCCTGCTCATTTTTATTTTTGCCTCAGTCCTGACTTTAGCGCAGTCTGACATACAGTGGTAGTCAATTTTTTTTTTATTAAATAAAGAAATGAATGTGACAAAGGACATCAAGTCAACAGGTTTTTGCTAGCAAGGAAAGGGAGTAGAGGGACATGGGCAGCACTGAAATGGAAAGGAGGCCAGGGCATGCTTTAGTTTCCCTTAATTTCTGCCTTTCTTTCTTTCCATATGATGATGGGGCATGCTGGAATGTTGGTGGTACTACTATTGAAGAGGAAAGTAGATTGAACTAGAGAAGAAGCCAAAAGACATATAAATCTAACAAGCATAGCACAGGAAGGATGGCATGAGGGAGGCATAGATAGATTGTTTCTATGAATTCATTCCTGCCACAATCAGGGAAATTCAGAAAGAGAATTCTAAAAGCAGATGGTGTGGTGGTTTGAATGACAATGGGCTCCATAGGTTCCCACATTTGAATGCTTGATCCCCAGTTGGAGGAACTATCTTTGGAAGGGTTAGGAGGTGTGGCCTTGTTGACAGGTGTGTCACTGGGGTTGGGCTTTTAGGTTTCAATAGCCCAAGCCAGGCTCAGCAACAGCCCCTCAACAAACAGCTCAGGCTCAGGTCCTATGTAAGTTCTAAGCCCACTTTTCCAGTGCCATGTCTGTCTGTCCTTTTGCCATGATTACCACCATGATGGTTCCCACCATGATGGTTACAGACTAACCCCTCTAAAACTGTAATCAGGCTTCCACTTAAATGTTTTTGGTTTGTTTGTTTGTTTTGTTTTGTTTTGTTGTTTAATAGCTTGCTTTAGTCATGGTGTCTCTTCACAGCAATAGTAAAGTATCTAAGAGAATTGAGTACTTATACATACTTGGTGTTGAATCTCTTGTATATGAGGAGTTGCCTCTGGGACTTGAGGCTTAGAAACACATTGAGGTACCCATTAAGATAAATCACTGAAGATTAGAAACATAAATGGAGTGTAATTCCTTAGAAAAAGCCTGTGGAAGTGAGGTTCCTAAATTTAAATTTTCATCC
The DNA here is from genome assembly GCF_004664715.2 of Peromyscus leucopus. NCBI lineage: Eukaryota > Metazoa > Chordata > Mammalia > Rodentia > Cricetidae > Peromyscus > Peromyscus leucopus. The sequence continues at coordinate 13,165,166 of NC_051086.1, forward strand.
ATTTCAGGAAAAATACCAGCCTCTGCCTGAAATTTAATGTAGGTTTCATGTGTTATTGGCCATGTGAATTTTGACAGTGTGCCAGCCTCTGTGCTTGGGTTTCCTTTATTATGCCTGTGAAATAGGGACAAATATTGAAAAGTTTTCAGAGATGTTTAAAAAAACAACAACAAAACAAAAACAAACAAACAAACAAAAACTCTTATTAAAGAACTAAATAAAATGGCCCATGCAAAGATAGTCCACACAAATCACTTCCTGGTGTGTTTCTAGGTATTCTTTGAAAGAGACATAACTTTGAAGAGATCCCATTATAGTTTGTTTGTATTTTCAATCTGAGATCTGGCATGTATTAGACATTAAAGACTGCTTTTACTATTCTTTCCCTTGCTTTTCTTCCTGCCCAGGTCATCTTCCTCTTCCTCAATTCACTGCAACTGTGGAAAGCAACAGTTCCCATTGGGGACTCCCTTGTATTGTCTTTCCTTAGCGGGAGAACTGGGTGGAAGCATTACACATACAGTGGGTGGTTATTCATCAAAACTTCACTATTGAAGAAAAGAAAAGCCATTGACACTCTCCAGTCATCCACAATACATGGATCTAGGAAAATGTGAATTCTTACACTTGTCTCAACCAATGGTCATTCAATGGACTACATGACATAATTCATTTTCAGTTTTATAACTCTAAGTCTGAATAGTGTGTAACTCTAATTCTGGCACAGAGTTGGCATTAAGTAAATGCTCAATGGTTGAGTGGCTTTTGCTATGAAATGGCATATAGACACAGTTTCAGGAGAATTATATACATTACCAAGCTCTAAGAGAGGGAATGTCTAGAAGGCATTCTCTATCAGAAAATGTTCATTTTGATAAGTCTGTCACCAAAAGAAATGCAAAACAATGCTGAAAAAATGCTTCCAGTATTCATTACCAAAAAAAAAAAAAAAAGCTGTTCGTTCAATTTTCTTCAGTGGCACATTCTCAAATGATGCATAAAACATTTAACACTGTTGTTCTTGGTGGTTCCTAATGCTTGCTAACTCGCTTATTCTCATGCTGATAATCTTGCCTAAAGCATCTCACTTTGTGTAAGGTACTAAAGTGACTTGGGTTGTAACCAACTATGTAGGAATTAGTCAGCTGAATCTGTAAGAAATTGTTGGGTAACCTTGTTATTACAGGAAATAGTTCAGAATTCTAAGTATTTATCTACGAACATTTCTATCACATGTCCATACCCACACAACTTGAAGGAATCAAGAGACCACTGCAAATAATAATAATAATAGTAATTTAAAAAAAACTTTTATTTTTCATTTTAAATCTTTATTGGGGAGAGAAATTCCAGATATGTGCCTTGGTAAAAGGCACATTTAAAAAAAAAAGGAGAAAAATAAGAAGGTGATTGACATTGATAGTAATTAAACCTGAATCTATTTTCTATGATTTTCTAAAAGACCACTATATATATATATATATGATGCTTTTGAAAGGGGAATATGAGATGGACATAATCCAATTCATTGTATATATGTCTGAAAAATCTCAGGAATAATAAACAATTATTATAAAAGAAATAAAATTAAAGAGGAATAATGATAAAATCCCATACTTCTAGAGAATGGAGAGAAATTGAAGATATTCAAGGTACAAATCTCAAATAAAGCATTTTACAAAAATAGCACAATAGAACCCATAAAGTACCAGTGACAATATAGGGAATCAAGCTTTAGCTAGCGTCCAGACTTCTAGGCACTAATTGAGGGAAACTTTCTTATTCCATTTCAAGCTTTTCAAAGATGCTTTAAGTGTTGGGCTTACTCATTAGAATTATTATTTGATGCTTTCCATGTATGCTATTTTCTGTCATAGACAGGAAGGAGCTAATGTTTTCTTTCTCCCTGATTAAATGGCGAAGACTATCAGTCACAAAAAGGAAAGTGACCAACTCATGCTACCCCAATAAATCTCAGAAGTTTCACAGGAAATGATATATCTAAAGCAGGTGCAGAAGGCAGAACCTTGATAGGATACACGTTGAAGCAGAAATCCCAGGTCCATCATTTATACACATCACCATGCTATTATACAGTCAGGAGCATCTTATTAGCGTATTGAGTTTCTATATCCACAAAAACAACCCTATATACCAAGTGCCTTTACCCAGCTAGTATCAGCCATTGAATTGCAAACACTGAAGTAGAAGGACTAAATATGCTGTGAATTTGTTAAGGTTTCACTTGAAATACAGTCAACCGTTGCTTCAGGAGTCACATCATCATTATTATTTCTCAAATGGGCTCAGTTTACAGAGATGGTAGAATCTTGTGGCTTAAACTGATAATGAATGTGACTAAGCTATGATGGCAAGGAAGAGCTAAAATAAATCTCCTCCAGTAGTTAGCCACACAGGTGATAATTTAACACCTAACACATAGCCTTTAGAATTCAGTGCAATCATTAATGATCCATACCTATTCTAACATCAAAGAGGAGATGGGCCAATGCTTCAATGCATTTCTGTAGAGGATAATTCTGAGAGGCCAGGGAGAACAACCATCAGTCTCAGATAAATATGCCCTGTGGCAGAGTTGGTAATTAAGGGTATTAGGAAAATGGGGGAAGTATTTGAGGTGAGAATTGGCAAAGTGTTAACGTCTATCTTGGATTTATTCTTAAATTTGGCTTTTAGACAGACTTACGATCCATGGAACTCAACAACGACTCAAAGTACAAGAGGTGTCCAACCACTGGATACAAGCATCAAGTTTATCAGTTTAAATGACAAGATCCTTCCTTCTCTGTGAACTGAGCATTGGTAATAAATGTGAGGCTTTGCTTCTGAAGATTGTTGACTGTTTCTGAAATGCTATCCCAAAATGATCTTAATAGATTTGGGCTCTACAGTTTTGTCGCACAAAGAAGAAGCTAGTTTATGAAATCTTCCCTCAGTTGCCACTGAGCTGTGTGTGTAAATGGAATCCTGGTGTTCAGTTGAAAAAATTGGAAAATGATCAACATTTAACATTTATGTCTTATAAATTTAGGACAATATTTAGAAATGAATAGAACATTGATCACTCAGCACACAGGACCAATGCAATTAGGATGGTTTGGAAACAATTTTGATCTAATTTGGGAATAACTGGTCTAATTTTGTCTTGTCCTCCATCTAAATCAAATCTATCTCCATTCTTAAAATTTATTAGGTAGGTTTTACTTATTGTTCAATTAATGTTTTCCAGAGATCATTACACCTTTCATGTTTTTCACATATATTTCTTTAAAATAATATTTAACATAAAATTTGTGTGTGTTATGGAAAACCGTAACCTGCAAATATAAAACAGGGCAGCTCAGATACTAATTACCAGTCTCTTTTCTTAGAATAAGCCAGTCAGGGCATGGGCCAAGAGAAATGAAGTGGACCACGTTGGCAAGATTCAATTTTTCATCTTCAAGGTGGAGATATTCGAATGAAGGCACTAGGTAAAAGATATTTTCTTTTATAAACACAAATTAAGCATTGATTATACTCTCTTGCATTTTTAAGTCCAGCATTGCTAAGTATCTCTAGAGTAGGATTTACAAGCAAGTGAAAATGATGTTGTAGTGCAGAGGCAAAAATGCCCATTTCTTTATTGAGCAAACAAGGATATAATATTAAAAACTTACTATAACTTTTGTATAAATTTACATTTCATGTAAATATTTGTATTTCTATCAGAAGGTCAGTGTGTGATCTGTGGAGGAGGTGAACTTTATTTAAGGCAGAAGTGTGAAGAAGGTGTCTATCAAGAAGGATTAGTAGTGTCACTGGGATTCCACCTTTATCAGCTCTAAAGTCTTGTGTTACAAGAAACCTCTATTTACCTTAATTTTCTCACCTATAAAATAAATATGGTATTGAGAAGTCATTCCTCACAGTGTTAGTATAAGGATTAATTAAGGTCAAGCAAAGGAACTATGTAAGATTAAGCATTAGCCAATAATATTTAGCTATGAATTTTATTACTTAAATAGGTTTCAGGGATATGTGCATATTAATTTAAAAATGGGAGTAAAACTAGTGTTAACACACCAGTGAATTAAGAGAACCATCATTAATATGCCATCTGCATTTGCCTACTGTCAAGGACTTGCTTACTAAATAAGATAACCCATTTATCAGATCTCTCTAATTAATAACAACATAGTTCCTCTCTCTGTGCTCTTTCATCAGTTATATGACATTAGTGCCCAAATGACACAGCATGACATAAAAATTACAACATTAACAGGCTCTGAATAAATAAAACCAAAGCAAAATCTTTCCTGGTGCCAAGAATAGAAAAGCTGTGATGGGGATTGATATTTCAGAACTGTGTGCAGAACAGTAAATCATATAGCATTGCAGAGTACTGGAGAGGATATCTTTCCAAAACAAAACCATGAAATATTGGTGGGGACACAGAGTTCTGCTATTTCATTGTGAATGACACAGTGAGTCTAATAAAGTAGCTGATTTATTGAAAACCTTATCACATTTTAAAGTGAGGTGTTTACACCGATTCTCTTAACCCACTAGACAACGCACACTGTTGTGCCAAAAGAGGATGGATCTTTATTGAAGAAAAAATCAATTTCTTCTATATAGATGGTAGGAAACGCAACTTTCCCTCCACTAAATGCACTTTAAAATATATGCAGTATTGCCAACTGAGGCTCATGTTGAACAAGTAAATCAGTTTTCATAATCAATGATTTGGGTACCCGGGTAAGTTAGAAGTGTGCGATTGCTTGTAGTGTAGTTTCTTTACTATTTATAAAGGTGTTTGCTAACCTCATGACAGACAGAGTTATCTGTGTTCTTACAGACAGAGTCATGGTGTGCTCAATGAAAAGAGGCAGAGTGCAGAGGTGACAAAGAATACCCCCTTCTTCCAATTTGTGCCTTCAGCGGCGGAATTACTAATATCTTGGCTTAGGCACCTGGTTTTTATAGTCCCTAAGAATATTATCCAACACAGAATTAACTTATAAATGATTTTGTGAATGTTAGAACTAGTTTTAATTAATAAAATAACCTCATAAGAAATTTCTTTTCACCATTTTTACCAGCGTTCCAGATACCCATTGTCCTCTTTAAATCATTTGCCTTTCCTCGTTTTTCAAAGGAGAATTCAAACCAAAAGAAATCTGTTCCCATTTTGCAGACAATATGATTTATGTGAAAAATAATGCTAGAAGGTGAATTAAATATCTATAGCTTTCATTTTAAAGATTCATATATTTATTCACTGATAAATATCTTCCATTAATTTCCATAAAAGGATCATATATAACAAGTAAAACATTCCTACAAAACAATCCCCCACAGACATGCCCATCAGCCAAGCAGATGTAGAAAATCCCTACTTGAGGCTATCTTCTCAGTTGAATCTAGGTTATGAAAGTTGGCAGGTAAAGCAACCATCGCAGCCACACAGTGAACACTTCAAAATTATTTCCTGAATCAATATTCCACATACAAATCTGGTGATATGACAGTGAGTGCCATTCATTTCTCTATGACACCAAAGCCCTGAAGTTCATCACCAAAATACAGCATCAGTGATGACAAGAACAAAATGGAATAATCACACAAATGCCCTAGTCCTCCTCAGATATCGTCCTTGAGGGGTAAGATACAATTCATCCCATACTGATGAAGCTGACTAATGTGATATTTCCCAGGCCTTCCCACCTTAAGAACACTACTTTGCCCTTTGTACTTAGTAACATTTTTTTGGCGTTTAAAAAAAAAAATAGCAAACACCAGGGAACAGGACATAATGGACAAACCTAAAGATGTTCTTTGAAAAGAGTTAAACTAATGACTATTTAAACGAACAGCAGAGGAGAGAGCGATGCTATCAGATGACATTGCAGTAAGAAAGGGAGAAATGTAAGTGTGTGGCCACACATCTCAAGCTTTATCAACAGACAGCTCTATATGGATGGCCCGGACTCGTCGTTTAACAGACAGAAATGGTCAGATCAGAAACAAACAAGACCCAACTGCGGATTCTAATGATAAACCAAAATGCAGGCACGCCTCACCTTCCAGTCTGCACCAGCATCACATCCTACCTACTGAGGAAGCACACATGACAACTGTGTATACCAAGTCAAACATCACAGACAGAGAACGGACAGAGATGCATCACAAGTATCTATCAGAAGAGAGCTGCAGGGCTCCACCAGGATCAGAAGCAGACTCCAGGACAAGGACTATTGCCAGGAATAAAGCAGCTTAAAATGCTAAAGGGCTGAATTAATGATGAACACGAAACACACCAGGTACAGTGCTCCACACCTGTCCACCGAGCACTGGACAAGACAGGTGGGAAGCCGCAGGTTCCAGTCTAGCCTGGGCTGCATGGTGAGGCCGTGTCTCTAAAAACAAGAACAAAAACCTTATAAAGTATCAATTCTTAAAAAAAAAAAAAAAGAAAAGAAAAACAAGTAAAACATAAACAAATGAAAAAAACGTACTTTTTTAATTGGTTTTGTCAATCATTCCAATATTATGAATTTACTTACCATACTGAAATGTTATGCCTTTGTTGCTCAGATTTCTGTGTTTATGATAAAATCACTAAGAAAAATTGTTAGTTTGACTGAGGGTTTTGGAGTTTCAGTCCCTACTAACTGGCCTCATTGCTTTGGCCTGTGGAGATGCACAACACTTTGGTAGGGACTAAGAGCGAGGACAATCTACGTGCCTCACAGGAGCTAAAAGGCAAGTGGTGGGTAACTGTGTGTCAGTATCCCCTTGAATGGATGTACCACACCTCCTAAAGCTTCCTTCATGTCCCAAGAGTACCACAGACTGGTTATCAATCCTTTAGCATATGGTTAATTGTAAGATAAAAATCATCCAACATATTTAAAAACCTCATGTGTGGGGGCTGCAGAGATGTCTTAGCAGTTAAGGATACTGGCTGTTCCTGCGGAGGACTTGGGTTTGATTTTTCAGCACCTCTATAGTGACTCACAATCATCTGTAACTACAACCAAGGGATTCTATGTGCTGTTCTGTCCTTTGCCTAGGTAGGTGTATGATACAGGTACACATGTAGACAAAGTACTCATATCGCATACAAATGAAACTCATATATCAATGCAAGAATTTAAATATTTTTATCTATGATAGTCAGTGACTACTTTTTTATTAAGAAATTTAATGAATAAAGAATAGTTAGTGATTTCTAACCTAATAATACCAGGTAATAAATATGGTAAAATATATAATAAGAACTACCATGTTAAAAAGTATCATTGATCTGAAAAATATTCCAAAGTTTCATATTTTAAAATTTGATTTTAGAGGATAGCTATTACCTATATCGCCAAGTTTTTTTTCTTTTAATGTCAAGACCTTAAAAAAACTGTGTCATAGAAATATCAGATGCACTGGGCAGTGGTGGTGGTGCACACCTTTAATCCCAGCACTTGGGAGGCAGAAACAGGTGGATCTCTGTGAATTCAAGGCCACCATGGTCTACAGAGCTAGACCCAGAACAGGCACCAAAACTACACGGAGAAACCCTGTCATAAAAGAAAAGAAAGAAAAAGGAGAGCGAGAGAGAGAGAGAGAGAGAGAGAGAGAGAGAGAGAGAGGGAGGGAGGGAGGGAGGGAGGGAGGGAGGAAGGAGAGGAAGGAAGGAAGGAAGGAAGAAAGAAGGAAGAAAGAAAGAAAGAAAGAAAGAAAGAAAGAAAGAAAGAAAGAAAGAAAGAAAGAAAGAAAGAAAGAAAGAAAGAAAGAAAGAAAGAAAGAAAGAAAGAGATATCAGATGCAAAGATCTATCTTCAAGCCTGGTCATAACACTAACCAACTCCTTCCTAAAATATTTGACAGTGTTCTGTATGTCTCCTCCTTGTTTTCCTCCTGTTTTTCAGCTTCCCCAGGCTCAGGAGTGTTTTGTTGGCCACATCCCTTCCCTATGCTTGTTTGTTATTTTGTCATTTCTTTCTCTCCCTTTTAACCATTTCCTTCCATAATTAACTGTGAAAGTCTAATAATTGGTTTAAAGCGAAACATGAGGGAAAAAATACATTAAATTATAACAATGTTTCATGTTCACTAAATATCTGATTATGTTGAACTTTGGTGACGTGCAAACACCTTTACTATGTATTATCATTTTTACATTCAGAAGGTGGAACGAGAACTAAAAATGTTCCAATTATAAATTTAAAATTTATAAAATTAGCATACCGATCATAATACATAAGGAAACCACAACAAAGCAGGCTTCTATTCAGGTTTCCTTTGGGACAATGGTTCTTTCATAAATGTGGCAATTTCAATGAACTCAGTTCCTAAGTTCACATGTTCCAAACGGAAAAAAAAAAAAAAAAAATAGGAGTCTCAAAATATCTAACAAGGAAGCTGCACTGGAGCCTTAAGTATCCCCTTCTAATGAAAACATACTCCTTCCCACTCATTTGAGCTTTTTATCCTCTTGACATCTACAGACCCCCTTATAGCACAAGCTCATGTGACTTTAATATAAATGGTAAGTTTATATAACACCACGAAACTACTGTTCCCACTTGTCCAGATGGTTTTGCATATGAATTTTATAAAGTATTTGTGCAGCGTTGAGTAAATGCTAGACCAGCCAAGTTTCATTTGCTTTAGCATCATCCCTCAGTCACGAATGACATAAAAGTCATCCTATATTTCCAAATACACAGTAAAGATTGACAAAGTAAAATAATTCACTGTCTAACACAGATCTTCCAAGTGGACAATGTCTCTATACTCTTTCTAGTATAAGCAATATGTAAGATTTTTCATACAGTATATAATTAAATTATTTCATACAAATAAGCCAAGCTTATTAGTTCTATTTTTCACAGTTCTGCATGATACATGCCACTTCATAGAATCATTCTAAGTTAGCATTACCGTAAGTAAAAACTTAGCTCACTTTTGAACAAAATCTCTTGATATTAATATCATTTATTTTCTTCTAATTATTAATTTATTCTGTTCTATTCCACGTTTGGATTTCATCTTTGTTAAAGTACCATGCGTTGAGCATCCTCAACCTATTTCAACTATACTTTCCTCCAGAGTATATGCCATAGCAAACATTTTGGCAGCCATATGCACTAGAAAAAAAAATCCTTTGAAAGCTGTTAACTTTATTCTTAGAAAACACCATATACCAAGCACACACACACACACACACACACACACACACACACACACACACACACATGCATACATATTCAGGCACATTCATACAAATGAACACATATGTACACAGACTACTTTTGAAACACTCGTAGATCACAGGTCAAATACTTCTCCTAAGAAGGCCAATATATCAAAATATTCTACTTTTCCACAGTTAAGAATCACATTTTCCTAGTTCCTGTTTTACTTTGGTACATATATTTGACTATAGTTTATTTCCATAGAAATGTAGAATCTTAATGAAAAAAAAAGAAAAAGTAGAATATGTGAGTTTATCATTAATGCCATGAGTTTGAATGAAATTTCTAACAAGTTTGATGTTCTAAATCTTAGCAAGTTTCCCAATACTCTCAATAACTGAGAATATAAAATGATTATTTCCATAGCTCTAATAAACCTTTCTATTCATATCTATCGTTTTTTTACAGGCACATACAGAAGAAGATCTAAAACCTGAAGTTGATGGCTTCTTATTAATACATGTCCTCAGGTTAAGGATAATTGTACTTGCTGTTGACTGAGCCATGGCACATCAGCCTGAGGAAAAGAATCCCACTGCTGATTTAATGGCATACTCTTGTCTGTTCTTGATTAAATAGCTTGCTTAGTATTTTCAGTCAGTTCTCTCAGAAAGTTTCATTACTTTTTTTGGAATCAAGGACATTCAGATTGCATAGCATAAAACATTTTATTAAAAAATATATGCAGATTCAAAATGAGAATTTTTCAACAGGTCTTAATAGTTCACCATTTTGTAAAGTCTATGTGGCCACAGAGAAATTAGTGATGTCATCTGGGTTTAGTATCAGCCATTTTATATAGACGTGCACATTGACCTGCTATAAGAGCTTCTAGAATAATATGGTAAAAAAAAAAAAATGTGCCATCTAGGACCATCAGCTTCCAAGGCTTACAATCCATTCCTCTCAATGTCTATCCTTGAGAATTTAACCTGCATATTTTATCTTTTCTATGTTGTTTACCTATTGGATAAATGGAAACAATATTTTCAGCTCAGCATATATCTACTTCACGGGGTTATCTGGTGGATTCAATAAGTGCATTTATTCATTTACATTAAATAGTATGCTAAGAAATATAGATGCACAGAATAGAGTCTATACAAGTGCTCATTAGTAATACTGGACATGATTTATTTTAGTTTCTCTCATTAAAATCTGGTTTCGTCTTAGGGGTAATATTGATTAAGTTATCCAAAATTTAAAAGGGCAATTCAAATATTGATATCCAGAAGTCTTACTAATCATGTGATATAGTTGCTTAGCTAAAGACATGTTTATTTTTAATCCCATAAACATAGATGTTAAAATATAATTTGTTGTTGTAACTCTTACATTATTTAAGATGTCTATTGCCATTATTATCAACAACAAATGATACACTACAAATGGTGCCAAAATGTGGGGCAAGAGTTTCCACCTAAAACCTGAGAAATCTTTAAAAAAAAAAAAAAAAAAAAAAGATTCTAAAATGGAGCCAAGAGCAGCTTCCTAGTTGTCTTTCTCAGGAAAGCTATGATACAAAGACAACACAGGCTTGAGCTATAGTATGGCAGGTTCACAGTGTATGGGCTTGAGTGCAGCATGGCAGGTTTCTATCACTGTACAGAATGGCATCTGCCAGCCACACAGTGCACTGTGTGATGGATTTAGCTTTTGCTAGTACACAAAAAAAAAGTAGAAGAAGAAAGAAAAAAAAGAAAAAGAAGAAGAGGTTTTTTGGGCTACAAGCTGCCAAATGGAGGCATAGACCCACTGCCTCCCAGAGTCCATTGGTGAGCATGGTTCCCCAAAAGCTGGTGGTAAACCTAGTTCCTCCATGTTGGAAAGCTGAGGTGGGTGGAGCCAGAAGCCAAAGCTGCCATTTCAGTCCTAGTAATGCTGCAGTTTAAAGTAATAGATTCACAATAAGGCAGATTCAAATGGAACAAGACTTTAAATGGTTTAAGTGTGTGTAAAAATGTATGTAGGCTTGGAAGAGAGAAGAAAATGAATATAGACAGTTATATAAAGGAATAGTTTTAAAAAATAAAGTCTTTAAAGAGACAGTAAAGATAATATAAAAATAAGCCACATAAAGATGGGTATCACAGAGAGAGTCTGGATTGTGTTGTCTTTGGGATTTTTAAGTACAAAAAGACACTTGATTATAAAAGCTATTGATTTAAGCCAGTATATATCTTGACATCAAAGTTTATGTCTAAGGATATGTTACTGTGGAAAAGAGGTTTTGCTTTTGTTTCCTCAGAAGATGAGAGTCCATGGATTGTTTCTGGACTAATATGGTTTAATCAAGGAAGACCCAGTGAGGTTTCCAGATGATACTACATCCAGAATGGTTTCAAGGCAACTGGCTCAGACAATGCAGTCTCACAGACTATTTCAGTAAGGACTTGACCATAATTCTTTATTTTCTCAGGATCCCCATAAGAATACAGTGCCCTCTATTAGCAGGATGTAGCCTAGAACACTATGCCCACATTCCCAAAAAGTGGATTATGGATGTCAGTCTTTGTTTATGTTGTTGGTTACAAATTGTCATTGGTGATAGTCAATCTCTTTCTAAAAGAATAAAGGAGGATATGATATAGAAATGTAGGATATAGATATGATAGGATGAAGGGTAGATTATTGAATCTACTCTTAAAGACTAACAACTTGTTTGAAATGTTTTACATTGTTATGGATTTTAGTTTATTGATACAAATTTAAAGTTAATTTTGTTATACTGTATGTATATTTCTACTCTTGTTTAAAGTATTTTATTTGTGCAATTCATTTGAAATTGTAGTGTATATTCGACAAATACAGATTAATAATTAGTCATCTATGATAATCAAACTTATAGTCATGTTAGTTAAGTTTTCTAGGTATATATAGACATATTTCAATTAAGTAGGTAATCTTCAAATATTTCAAAGAACTACAGAATATGACATTTAAAATGTTTTAAAAAACTTAGACTTTTCTGGACAGTGAGACACGTCTGCTCCTGGTAGGACCGATTTACTTCAAAGAGAAAAATGGGCATCAAAGACACTCCATTTGGAATTCATCTTCTTCTTGGCAAAAATAGACATTTGGGCAAAAAAGTGCCCTTACATCAACTGATTGACAATATGTTGTATAAATGGGACATGCAGAACCCATAAGAAGGTGACCACTGAAGTTAGCAAAGCAAGATGGTCCTTCAGGTTCCTGTCTCACAGAAGAGACTGCCAGGGATTCTACAGGACACATGAAAAATGACTGAGAGACTAGGCCTATAGGCTAAAAATGGATGCCCCAACATTGCAGAAGAACTTTGGGTGACTGTCCAGGCATCCAACTGTCTCTGTCATTCTAGATTTTTCAAAGTTGCTTTTAAAGTACTTCCTGTTTACTTAGGTAATATTATATCCTTCTGAGGTCTTTGGTGTAGTTAAAGACTAGATAGTTATAATTTCCTTGGTTATGATAAAAATAAATTAGATATGAAACTTTAGACTCACAAATATAGGATAGATAGAATATTTTCTTTAATCTTGCCAAATATAAATAGTCTAGATATTGTAACTGTAATTCTTGCTCGATAACTATTATATGTAATTTTACTATGTTAAAGCTAAAACCTTCCTTTTTAACTAAACAGAAAAAAGGGAAAGCTGTAGGATAATGCTTTTGTAAAATGGTTTAATAAAACACTGATTGGCCAGTAACCAGGTAGTAAGTATAGGCAGGATAAGCAGAGAAGGAGATTCTGAGAAAAGGAAGGCTGAGTCAGGAAAAGCTAGCCTGCCATCGAGGGAGCAGTGTGTAATGCCACACAGGTAAAGCCATTGAGCACATGGCAACATATACATTAACAGAAATGGCCTGAGTTTAAGTGTAAGAGCCAGTCAGTGGTAGGCCTGAGCTAATGGCCAAGCAGTTTTAATTAATATAAGCCTCTGTGTGTTTACTTGGGTCTGAGTGGCTGTGGACCAGGTAGGACACAGAAAAACTCCAACTACAAGCTTGCATTTCTATTATTTATATATTTAAAGTTCCATGGGATTATATAATTAATAAATTTATTTTATCTTTGACCTGTCAACATATATGGAACCTTTATAATTTTTCTCAACTTGAGATCCAGTTTCTGATATTTTCCTCCATGCTTGGCTAGTTTCTTATTCTCAGATAATTGATAAGTTGGACATGTCCTACTTAAATTTATGCAGGAATTTCCATATTTTTCTAACACATGATATAATGATAAAATATAAATTACCATGTCAGTCTAATTCTACAAAAAATAGTTTTCTCTGTTCTAAAAACAGAATCTCTTTCAATATTTTGAAATAAATTACTACAGAAATCTTAAAAGTACATTAATATTGCAGAGATGTCTTGGTAACTAGACAAGCCACAATAGCCACATTTCTTTAGGGTCCATAAGTTGTTGTCTTTTCATTAGTACAGAACTACTTGAATTCCAACCAAATAAAGAAATTAAATTTTTCATCAGTCTCATCACAGTGATTGTCATCTATATCAGTAACATTAACAAAAAGGAAGAAGAAGAATATATCTTCTTCATGATAAATGACAGTTCTTGAAAGTATATTACTACTTTTGTTGAGTAGTCCTGTATTACCGACTTTTAAAGCTTTACTGAACACAGACAGGCCAGTGAATTTTTGTATGTAATCTAGAGTAGAATTCCTAGTATGCATTTTAAAATGCAAATTAGACACATAATACATCATGTAAATGCAGTTTATCTAACATATCATATGATGCTAGATAGTGGATCATACATGCCTCTGTCTTATTACTATGAGATCACAGGGTTGAACAAAATGAAGTGGGCAAAAATTATGAAAATAAGCAAATAAGTTTATCAAGCATAACTTTGATTATACTTCAATTTTCATTTTCATTTTTTCCGGGTTTTGTTTATTAATACCCTCTGTCCTCATTGTTAAATGCAATAAATTTGAATTGCCATATGTATGTTTTCTGAAGACATAGCAGTGCTTAGCACAAAGTCTTACATGCACAAATCTTTGACAGAAGGAAATTCTCATTTTAATAAATTATGCTTGATAAAATAATATTTAAGCTATGAATTTAACTGTGAGCATATTTTTTCTGTTCCTGTATAAATTATTTCTATCTGGTAATTGTTATAATATGTTCATATATATATGTAGATATATATATGTAGATAGATAGATAAATAAACCATGAATTCAAAATCTATGAATTTCACAATTTGCATAATACCTATAGTCATTTTATAAAGTGATATCTTATAATTTGATATGATATTGATAATTTATAAATTGATAAAAGAAATACAGAAGGAAAGAAATGGTTCTTTGGTTTTATTTCAGAATCATCAAACACAAAGTTATCAAATACCAATCTTATAACTTAGCTTGGGGCTGCAGAGATGGCTAAGCATGCTCCCTGTTCCTCCAGGGTAGCACAGTTTGATTTTCAACATCCACATCAGGGGGCTCACAACTCACTACAACTACAGCTGCATGGTATCTTCTGATGTCTACAGGTACCTGCACATATGTGGACTATGCTCACATAAACACACATACACACACACAAAAGAAAAGGGAGTTTTTAATTTTTAAAATACATCTTTATTATAGATAATCATTGTAGCATTCCAGGCAGATTGGGAACAGTTCAATAAAAATTTACAAAACAGTTACTTGTCTTCTTTATTTTATCAAGAAATAAAATTCTATAGAAGTTTCTTCTCAGAAGAAAATTTTGCTGAAAATGAAAATGCTTTTTAATTTTTTTGTTTTTGTTTTTTATTTCTTTCTAGGTCAGCTGGGGTAATCTAAGAAACTACATTTGTTAAAATATTTGTCATAGAAATGTGTGTACTTGGAAGTTTAAACTATGTTTACCATAATAGGATGATTTTATTCACAAACAATTTGGATAATTAATTCACTATGACATCTCTGATCCAGATTTAATTAACTCAACCTGTATAAAGATACTGTGATTTTTTTTAATTAGGAGCATAGCTAATGGTGTATTTCCTCTTTTAAATAAATATTAGCAAATTATAGTAAGCTTAAATAATTTTAAAGTGCAATGTTTATTCCTAATTTGTCACTATAGCTAAAATGTTGATCTGTTCTAAGCATATGATAAAACTGATTAAAAGGTAAACAGAATCTTCATTATTCCAATGCAGATATGGTATCGAAGTTAGAGGGATGGGATCACAGCACTTAACTATATGATGGTCAATTCTTTCTAAAAATGCATTCAGTTATGATCAATGATTTAAATATTGGTCATTTCTCCTCCTTCTCTTTCTTATTTTCTTCCTTTCTCTTCTTCCTCTTCCCTTTATTCTCACTACCTCAATTTTGCCTCTTCATGTCCTTGTATAGCATCTCTTCAAAACTGTGTTCATGGCCCAACAAGATGGCTGAGAGGGTTGTAGAGGTTAGGCTGCAGCCCCAGGGCCTGAGACTGATCCCAGAACCAGGAACAGGTGAAAGAAGAGAACTGACTTCACAAAATTGTCCTCCATCTCCACACAGAAGCCATGGCCACATGCACAGCACTAAACACCACACATACACCTAGAGTAATAATACAAATAAATTGAATGGAGTCATCATCTTCTTCCCAACAAAACAGATTAAAAGCATGGGATCAGACAGGTGAAATTGTTCAGCCGATAAAAGGTGTTTGCAAGAAGCCCGCAAACCTCAGTTTAATGGCCAGAATCTACATGAGAAACAACTTCCAGAAGTTATAGTCTGATCTACATCTATGTATCATGACATGAGGATGAGTATACTCACACACACACACACACACACACACACACACACACACACACGCACATCACACACCATAAATAAATAAGTGTAATGAACACATGGGCTCATTTTGGCTACAATATGGCTCCCTCCTAGATTTGCCTTTGTTTATATATATGTATAATTTAACAAGAAAAATCTTTCCATGACACCAGCAATTGCATTCCATTGAAATACTATAGGAATTTACATTGTACATAGTTCAGCGAAAATCTTCATTTATAATGGAGGCTCAAAAGATAATAGCCACTAGTGTTATTATAACTATTTATTTGATATTAATATATTATTGTTGTAATCTATAGATAGATCAGTAGAACTTTCAACAGCTATTAGATTTTCATGAAGGAACTAAACTGTGTTTTACAGAACTTGCTGATTAACACACTGAATGTATTGGGGAAAATGTTTTTGGGATACACTGATTGTTCTCTTTGAGACTCAATCAAGAAGTCAAGAACAAGGCAAGGCTAAGACTCTGCAATCCTTTTATGCATGTAGAGTCATTTGAATACTCTGCATTCATGTTTGTGGTGAAAATACATCGCTGGTGATTTGAGACTGTGGGATAAGGACATGTTACTAGATTTACATTCAGTGTAGATGCTCTCTGCAGAAGCCATCAAAATCATAGCTGTGGAACAATGACAAATTAACAACCACATGTATTGAGAAACAGAAGTGATTGTACTTGGAAGTTAACAGTCAACTTTTTAACTGATTTAACGAAGAGTAGGGATGGGTACTTTAATTTAACAATTATAATTATAAAATTTCGTAGACTTTAGAAAAGTACATGCAACTCTTAGACATACTCTTAGCAAATCCTTGTCCTCAGGTTTGGTTCAAAGATGACTTCAGGTCAGATGAAGAGCTGCTATATTTGATGGCCTACTGATAGCTGACTTCCATTTTCTGGAATACCCTCAGTTAATGTTCTCTTTTGCTGCACTTCCTTTATGTTCTAATGTAAAATCATGGTATGATTTTTATCTGACTTGAGATTGTTGCCTACAGAGGGTAGTTCTCTTCAATGGTCTGCTCCTCCATAGCTGCTGTCAGAGATCTGTTTTTCACACTTTCTTCATTATGTCTGACTGGAACAGGGTTATTGAACCTGAGAGATGGCACAGTGGAACTCACTAATACTTTCAACAATGCTAAGACTGTCACCACACCAAACAAAGTCTGCCACAGGAATCAAAAAACACAAAGGACAGGAATTTCTCAAATGCAAATATAGTTGTCATTTTAACAAATATTTTAATGCATATAATGAACAGAATAAATGTATATTAAGTAATACTTAAATAACTTTAATTTAAAATGTTACATGACATTGAGTCATTGAGTGACCACTATGCAAAAATGTAATTTAATGAATTGAATTTCTTATCCTGTGGGAAACCTGAAAGTACTATAATTAGGAGGATTAAAAGTTAATTTTTAAAAGTAAGGTTATAAGTGATAATAATGTAATTATTAACTAAAATGGAATGAACACAATTTCCTTTTCTTTTCACTTTGTTCTTCATTGACCTTGTCCCAACACTCCTGGGATTAGCAAAGGGCTCAAGTAAAGCTAGAAAAAGATGCAGTGGTTTCGTTCTCTACACACGGATCAGTCTGGATTGTATAACATCTGTCAAAGTCTATAGAGAAATGATTCCAAAATGCTTCACTCAGAAAATGCAAAATTTTTATTGTTTGATTCCTCATCATTTCCAAACTGATATTTTAGAAACTTTATGAATTACTGGAAAAATTATGAAATATAGCATGTCAGTTTGCTGAAAATATTCAGAATGGTCATTATGAATTCCTTTATACGTCTGATAACAGGTAACGATAAGCAACTCTTAGATTGAAAAATGGAACAAGTTTGAAAAAGGAATATAGATAATTGAGCCATAGATTATAATATGAATGTTGAGTGCTCTATAATCTATAAAGAGCAAACTTATAAAAGCTATATCCTGACCAAAATAAAACCCTTCTATAACTAAAAACACAGAGCAAATTGATATTCACAAATGCAAAGATTATAGCTCACAACATAGCACAGTGTCTTACTGCTCACATCACATGACTTCCAAGAGCCTTTGCATGCTTTCATCTGTTCTGTAACTGGGTGAATGATCCTGAGGAAGATAAAAGCATTCTCTGAATTTGAATCCAGATTTTTGGCAATTCATCAGACCCCCTGGGATTTTTTCCATTCCTTGCTCCACTGGTTGCTGACGATGGAAGAATATCCCCCCCTAAGATGATTGAGTTCTGTCAGCTATCAAGCACGTCCAATGCTAGCCTCACACACAAAGTTTAAATGTAAAATAAATGGTATTTAGAAGAAGTATTATTTTTGAATCTTACATTTGAAACATTTAATTATTTAAGGAGTTTTAAACCAAGCCAATGCTAATGAAGGCTTACTTTAAGTCAATTCCTAAGAGCAGCAATAAATTATTAAGGATTTCTTCTCTGATAACACTGCCCTCCACAATTCAAATGTTCAAACTAATTCAATGATGGTTGTTTTTGGTTTGTTTGTTTAAGTTGTAAAGTCATATATATATATATATATATATATATATATATATATATATATATCCTGAGATGTCATACCTCAGGTACAATCAACCTTATTTTCCTAAGATTCTCATTGTGACCAGTGAGATCCTAAAATCTTCTTTGATCTGCCTGTTAACCAGTCTGCAAATTCAGGGTGCTAAGTACTTACTTGAACTCAGTTGGATCTAAAATTGTCTATTTTTTCCTGTAGCACTTTTGGTATTTTGAAAAACAATCTAAAGTAATTAGGATAAAGTATGGTTTACAAGAAATGGGATGTGATCAAGAGTTTAAAAAAAGCATGAAACCTGAGCAATGGAATTTTCCTCAGTTCAGTCAAAGCTGATAAGGACATCTGAGAAATCACGCTTTCAGAAATGCATACAATCACAGCATCCATATATTTAGTACAGTTATTTGAAGTACACTTCATCTCCCACTTAAACATAACTGTAACATAACTTCATCCTTTGTTAATTTAAATTTTCCTTTATAAATTTTCATAGAGCATAACTGCCACCCTGGGTGTCATGAGATTTAAAACTTGCATTGTTTATTTTGAAGTTCCAAGCAATTCTAATTTGCAGTAAAGCTCCATGTCCTGATATTTCCTTAGGGAATTTAGAAGCCAGGTAAAAGTGATTGTAACAGAACTTTTCTATGATGTTGGAATTCCACATCATCATCAACAACACACATTTGCTTGACCTGAGATAAGAGGATTAGAGGCTTTGAGGATAGATGCGTATGCAAATGATAATTGTTGTCTGATTTAGTGATGCTTGGTTCTGCACAGGTAGAGTCAAGAAATAAAAACTACAACTATGGTACACTTTTCACTTTATTTGGGTCTTTCCAAAAGTATTTTATGTGCTTTAAAATCACATGCAAATGATCTTTTAATGAATTTAAAAAATGTTACTAAAATTACTACAACCTTTGTAGTTTAAGATCATACACTAAAAGGTAAATTTATGGATATGAAATGATAGTTCAGTGGTTAAGAACACCAGCTGCTCTTCTTGAGAACCTGTATTGATTCAGTTCCCAGTGCCCACCAGGCAGCTCATAACCATCTGCAACTCCAGTTCCAGGGCATTCAGTGCCCTATTTTGGACTCTGCAGATACCAGGCACATACATGGTATTCAGACATACATGCAGGTAAAACACTCATACACATAAAATAAAAGGAAAAAATCTAAAACATACTTTTAGTAAAATATTCATACATTTTGAAAGATAAAATTAAAAAATTAAAGAATGACATAAATATTGAGAGTAGGAGAAATAGTCTTTCCCAGGGATGAGCCTACTAAAAAGTGTTCATCCCTAAAATCACCTAACACAGACAGCATTAGACAGATTGCACAGGTTGTATTTATATATTTATGCATATACATATATGTATGTATATGAAGAAATAATAATTAAAGGAAAATAGGTCATGAGTTTTGAGATGGAGAAAGGGGGCAGATAGGAGGACTTTAAGGGAGGAATGGAGGAAAGAAAACAGAGTCAGTGTTAAGACACATCTGAAAATATTCCAGGGCAAATGTCTGATATTCATAGAGAAAGGTTTTTCATATGTGATGTAAAATTTTAGAAAACTACTAAAAAAAAAAACCCAAATTCGAAATTGTTATTCAATTAATCAGTGTACACTTGGGAGGATATTCTCTGTTCTGGAATTAAATAGAGGCAGATGTTCCACCTAAGAACACATATTTTGGCATAGTTCTTATATTTCCCATATAACACTGATTTTCTTCTCTATTAATAATGGGAAGGGTGGATTGTTAAGCCTGATATAGCAAATAAAAGACAGATAATTATATATTGTTCTGGAGACTCAGTATTAAATGTAAGAATAGAGCACTTAAAATGAAGTTGCATGTATAAACTCTTAAAGTTTAGTTATAAGCAATACATAAAATGTCCATAATGAAATTTCCTACTGGGTTATCAGAATATATTTTATAAAACTTTGCATTTTAAGTGGTTTCCTTTTTAAAGCTCTGGTTAGCTTTTTAATTTAAATCTGAACAATTATCACTTGTTGCATTTTTGCCTAAAAATATCAGCCTATATTATGTTAGCTCACATCTAAACCTTGTGTTCTTAAATGCATGAATTTAACTCATCCTTTAAAAAAATCAACTCATGCAAATTTTATGAAAAACTCATTATCATTTCCCCTACACAGTGTACTTAGACAAGTAGTAATTGTATTGGTCTGTCTTCTGCTTTCTGAAAAGTTGTTTTCTTCAATGAATAATTACCTACAGAATAATTAACTGTTGCTGATATAGCGTGCTCATCCCCTTTGTACACAAAAACATCAGTCTGTCTTCTTAGAAATCTGTCTCCTTCATGTCGGATAAGCTTACTGTCCATCATACAGTTGGCTTAGGTCCCTACTCAATTACACAATAACATTGCACTATATTAAAAGACAAACAAAGTTTAATCTTAATTGCTGACAGCCTGTGAGTCCATGCTTTTGTATAGATTAAGAGAACAATTATTTTAAAAATAATAAGGTTCTAATAAAAAGTCTTATGAATCTATAGAAAATGTGGCTGGATGCCATGGATGCCACTTGAATGTTTATAAGCCATTTGGGCATCATAAAAATAGACCCGATCTAAATCAGAATAGAGTCTCATGAAATGCTTGAAAAGTTGTGACAATACTGTAGCTATTTGAACTTCTAACTCTGATACACTTCAGCTCCAAGTTCAGGTCCAAGCAGCTATTCATAAATGTAAGCCATTTGGTGCGATGATACCATGGGCTCTGCTAGAGGCTTGGCTAAATGTGAGCAAGGCTTCCTTTTAGCACATCTCAACGGAGTCAAAAGGACACCAGGTCACAGAGACAAGGCAGGAAACTGAGCTATGGCATTTCCATTTAGAGCAGTTGTGGGATACTTGTAAGCTGTTCACCAATGCATATTTTTGAGAATCTGTGAACAACACAAGGACGAAGGGGTCTAAACCATGCTCAATATTTCTGCCCACAAACTCTTCAAGTATTCTCTAGGGGATGAACGTCTCTCTACAAATTTGAGTTTAAAGGGCCATTTGACCCTTAAGATATATAGATAATCCACAATAGGAGCTAAACACTGTGGAGAACAGAGTAACAGTCTGTGTCAGGGATCCTAATAGTAAGGTAACACTCAGGTAGAATAATCGCTGTGCTTTGTGAAACATAACTAAAAGAGTACTGAGGAAATAAGCATCCAAGCTTGGGGGGAGTGAGTGTGTATTTGTGCATGTGTATTCATGTGTATGAGTTCATGTGTATGTGTGCATGTGGATATATATATTACACAAGCAGGTTATATGAAGGATGCTTTTAAGAGTATGGTGGAACAGACATACATCCTCACAACATAATATTCCTCCTGTTCCAGTGTTGTTTTTAGCTTTAATTTTAAAAGACAACTTAAGGATACCAGAAGAAAACCCACAAAATCAACTAACCTGGACTCAGAGGTACTCCCAGAGACTGAACTGACAACCAGCAAGTCTTCATGGAACCTAGGCATTATGCATATATGTTACAGTTGTATAGCTTGATCTTCTTGAGAGACTCCTAACGGAGGAAACAGATGCTGTCTCTGACACTTTTACTGGTTCTTGGGACCTTTCTCCCCATACTGGGTTCCCTTGTCCAGGCTTAATGTATGGGGAGGTGCTTACTCTTACTATAATTTCATATGCCATGCATTGTTGATAACTCATGGGAGACCTGTCCTTTCTAAACAGAGATGGAGGAGTGGATTACGGGGTGGGAACAGGCACAGGGGAATGACTGGGAAGAGAGGATGGAGGAACACTGAGTCTGGGATGTAAAATAAATAAATAAATAGATAGATAGATGATAGATAGATAGATAGATAGATAGATAGATAGATAGATAGATAGATAAATTTACATAAAAAGAATAAACAGCATCTATGCAGAATATCTGATTTCTATGTTCACACTAGCTAATCTGTCAGTTTAGGTAGGAGAATACTCACCTTGCACATCTCTTCATGTTTCACATCCCTCAGTGATATCTGTGGCTTACCTTGCCCAAAACATTCTCCCGTGCTCCACTCTTACCTTTCTGTAGTGTAACATCTAGAATCACCATATATTCATTTGGACTTGCTAAAATTTTTATACATTGAAATATTAATTTTGTATTATTTTATTTTTCATTCCACCTATTGATTTTCACATTCATGTCTGTTTGGATGTAGAATGTTTCCAAGAAACCCATTTGTTCAAGACTCAGTCCTGAGTTTGGTTCTACTGGGATATAGTGGAGCTTTTAAATGGTGGGACCTATGTGAACATTAAGTTACTGGGAGCATATACTGAAGGGATATAGAAGCCAGGCTTCTCTTCTTCTCTATTTTGCTTTTTGCCTATAGGTATGGGATTTTAATTCATCACTATGTGTCTGACATGGTGTGCTGATTTGCCATGGGCCTGGTGCAACAGAACTAATCATGCCTGAATGAAATTCACTCCTGATCCTGTGAGTCAAATAAAACTTTCTTCTTTAATCTGTTGGTTTGTCTTGTGTGTCTGTTACATCAGTGTGAAGCTAATGTATGATTTGTCCATGCTGTTCTATTAATAGTTGATGTTCATTAGTTTATGTGTGTGCGTGTGTGTGTTGTGTGTTATATATGCTATATTTGTAGTTGCTAGCATGCATGTCTATTCAGGTCTATGAACTTTTTTTAAAGTATTTATTTATTTATTTATTTATTTATTTATTTATTTTTATTTTTCTGTATGGAGATCTCTAAAGAATACAAAATTCAAATGTGTTTCCTATTCAATCTGTCCCCCTACCCCCAAAAATCGATGAAATGATTCCTAATTGATATTCTGCTGTACTTATAGATTGGTGCCTTGTCCAGTCATCGTCAGACAGGCTTCCTCTGGAGGCAGATGAGAGTGAGTACAGATAGCCACAGCCAGACATTATGCGAAGAGAAGGCTAAATTGGAGGTCTCCATGGAGCCCTTCCCCTTGGAGCTTGGGCAACAATACAGACGGAGGGAGGAATGAGTGTAGGAGTCAGAGGTGATAGAGGACATCAGGAGAGCATGGGCCACTGCATCAACTGAGCAGGGCTTGTATGGGCTCGCTGAGACTGAAGAGGCAAGCACAAGGCCTAAGTGGGTCTGCATCAGGTCTTCTGCATAGATGTTATGGCTGTTAGCTTGGTGTTTGTGTGTGACTCCTAACAGTGGGAGCCGGTGTGTTTCTCGACTCTTTTACTTGCTCTTAGGACTCCTTTTCTCCTACTGGGTTGCCTTGTCCAGCATCAATGAGGGCTTTTGACTTGTCTTATTGTATCCTGTTTTGTTGTGTTTGGTTGCTGTCTCTTGGAGGCCTGCACCTTATGAAAGAAACGAAGGGGTGTGGATCTAGGGGGGAGGGGAGCTGAGTGGAGAAACGGAGCTGGGAAGAATGGAGGAAGGGGAAACTGTGGTCTGGATACATTGTATGAGAGAAGAATCTATTTTCAATAAAGAAAATAGAGTAGATTGTGAAAAATAAATTTAACTCAATATAAAACATTTTTATAAACATGTTTCTCTTACAGAACGAACTAAATGTTTCCCAAAATCATAGTTAAAAATGTTTAACTGGGCTTGTCAAAGTACTGAGTGGTTAGAGCACTGGTGGGTATTGCAGAGAATTGGATTGTATTCCCAGGACCCACCTGGCTGCTCAAGACCTTCTGTAACCCCAATTTCACGTGAAACAGTGCCCTCTTCTGGCCTCTGAAAGCACTGTCCACACTTGGTGCACGGACATACAAGCGGGCAAAACACTCATAACATAAACTAAAAACAAATATATATTTTTTAAAAATCTTCTCCTATATTTTGCCTCATGAGTTTCCTATTTTTATATTTTATATTGAAGCTATGACTACTTTTTCATGAATACAAGATGTACACAGTACAAGATTTTCTCTAAGAGTTTTTGTTTTAATTTTTCAAGTGAATCTATAATAGTTCCACAATAATTGCTAGAAGGACTGTCTTTTCTTAATTTTTTTCAAGACAGGATTTCTCTATGTAGTTTTGGTGCCTGTCCTGGATCTCGCTCTGTAGACCAGAATGGCCTCGAACTCACAGAAATCCTCCTGTCTCTGCCTCCCAAGTGCTGGGCTTAAAGGCATGCACCACCACTACCCTGTGTCTTTTCTTAATTGTGGTGCTTTTGTCATTGTGCATAAAGCTATGATGATGAATTGTCTATTCTGTTTGACTGAAATAAACCTGTTCTGTTGCCTACATGGACTCTTTAACAAAGCTTTCGAAATATTGGAATATGGGTCCCTCAAAATTGTCCAATTAAAAAAATATTTTGCAATTACATGCGACTTTTACAAATGTCAGGCTAAATACATGTTCTTTTATTTTAAATTATTTGACAGTTTCACATATGTATGTAATGAATTTTGCTCATTTACATCTGTGGTCAGTCTCACTTATTTCATTCCTTTTCCCTCTGGAACCCTTTCCTCCTGACAAGGCTTTCTTCTATTCTGATGGTGTGTGTGTGTGTGTGTGTGTGTGTGTGTGTGTTCACTCACATGCATGTATGAATGTATACAGACACACACACACACACACACACACACACACACACACACACGCCTGTATGCACATACATGTATGATTTAGTTTGACTAGACTTGCTTACATGAAAATTAGTAGAGGTTTTTATATACAGGAACACATTCTGTCAATTTTTTCATTAAAACTGTAGCTTATTTATTGGGATTTAATGAATCAACACATTACTTTGAGAGTAACTGGCTTCTTCAACAATATTGAGTCTTTCGTTTTTGGTCCATTAACTCAGTATATCACTGTATTTATTTAATTCCTATTTAATTTCTCCCAGCAATGCTTTTTAAATTTTGGTAGTCTAGTCTTTTTTTTTCTTTTTTACAGTTATTTGTAACTATTTCCTGTCTTTCAAAATGATATTTTAATTATATTGTTGAATTGTTTGTTGTTAAGTCTTCAGAAATATGCTGGATTTTTATAATATAGGACACACATTTTATTGAATTGGTAAATACGCTTAGAATAGCTTTTTCTTTAAAAAGACACCATAGTATTTTAAGCACAGATGATAACATGGTCTGTTTACAGCAAATTTATTTCTTTATATGTTGGAATGTCTTTCTTTTCTTTGTGACTTACCACATCAGATAGTTTCTCCTGTATCATGAGGAGGAACAGTGAGAACTTATAGCTTTGTCTTGTTGACATTCTTACATAAAAAATATACAACTCGGGGCTGGAGATGCAGCTCAATAATTAAAAGCACTTCTTGCTCTTCTAGAGATTAGAGTTCAATTCCCAGAAGTCAAGGTAGGCAGTTCACAGTCCCCTGTAACTCCAGCTCCAAGTAAGCCAATACCTTTTGCCTCCTTGGGTGTCTACACTCACAACGACAATACCCACACATACAAACATGTACACATAAACAAATTACACACACACAAACATACACATTCACACATTCCTCATTGTATATTATGAATCTGTGTTTCCCATAACTGCCCTTTATTAACATCAGGAAAGTCTCCTCATTTATTGTTTGATGGACATTATCTGTGCTTTTTGACATTTAATGAGATAGCCATCTATTTTTTCTAAATATATTCATTTGTGGCAAATTATGTTTATTGTCTACTTAAAATAGATTTTTTAATAAAAAACTGATTTGGAAGAAACTGAGAAACTATGGCAGAATTATTCTACACACCATATGCCAGTGTTTTTTATTAATGTCAAAGTAATAGCTTTTGTTTGTCATTCTTACAAATAATATTGATTAATATCTATTATTAACTAAACCCCATCATTTATTATTTTTGCTTTAGTTTCTACTTTGTGTCCCTTCACTAGTTGGTGATCTCTTTGGGGTTTCTTCAGCTATTTTTGTCACATTAGCCTTCTTCTGAATGCAAATATTTCTTTGGCTTCCTATGTTTTCAATTACCTTGACAGTTCTGAGAAGTACAAGCCAGATACTTCCCATGATGTCCCACTACTTGTTCTCTTGATTAGATTAGGACAAGCATAGAGGCTATTGTACAGGAGGAACCTTCTAGAAACTTCCTTATGAATGTTCTTCTTTGGATGGTTATTAGTGACCTTAAAAGTGGCATTTTTTAAAACCATAAAATGTAATTATACTATGTTTCTGAGTTCTGTATGCCCCTCTGGAAGGGTCATAGGAGCGGGCCATAGAAAGTCAATGTCTAGATGTTTAATGGAATTTCTAGGTCTATATTTGCAAATAGGGCTGAAATTAGAACAGTCCTAGACAATGAGCACTCAGACTGTGTTCCCTGGTTCTGTCTTGAGACAGACAGTGTTAAAAAATATTTGGATTAGAGAATACCTTAAAGATGTCTGCTACAGCATGATTTGATTGTTGTTGGGGAAACCCACACATCATTTGCTACTGTATTGGGGGTCTGATAACAGAGGAATAAAAAGATAATGTAGCTTTCCCAGCACCAGTGAATTTTCCTGCCCTAATATTGGGAAATATTAACTTATCAAATGATCATTTTTAAATTTATCTGGAATATTTTGTTTTATATTTGCAAAGTATTAAAAAAAAAACATTGTTATAGTTGCTTAATCTACCCAGATACCATAGAGGTGTATATTGTGATAAAATTTCTACTCATTGTGATGAAAATTTTTATAACAATTTATCAAACAAGTTATTAGAAAAATTATTGACTATTACTTATGAAAACTTTCATTAAAATGGATATTCAAGGAAATTACTTTAATGCTTAAATGATATAAAGATCAGTCTAGGCATACAGCTCAGTGGTACACTATTTTCCTATTATGAGTGTGTCCTTTTGCATTGCCCTAACAAACAAAGACCAATTGTTCCAAATTCTAAGTAAATATTGTTCTGTTTGTTCAGATATTAGGTCCACTTTAATTTAGACAGATAAAGAAGAATAACAGCTGACTGTATTGAATGTTTTGTTGAAAGTTTTAATAAGTACAACACAAGAACATTAATAACTGGAATTATATTAATTTCTTATTTTTGTTGATGAGCTGAGGATTCTCATAAAAATTGCAAGATTTAATAAAATTCTGTTAGATGATTAGATAAAAGTAAAACACAAAAGCATCAAGAATCTTCCCTACATTCTTACACATACTACAAATCAGATGAATAATCTCTTTCACAATATAAAACTATAGATTTTAAGAACACTCAAAAGGAATGTGTTATGTAAAATATGCATGCATTTAAAAATGTTAGTTCTCCAAAATAGAGAATATATAAATTCAATACAATTCCTTTTGAAACACCATGGAAAGACTATTTTTATAGATCACTGGATAATATTGCTCTTAAAATACAAACAAAAGAGAAAATAACAGTAAATAGGCAAATAAAGTAAGAAAGAGCAAACTAAGACATGATGACTTGTCCATATAACTGAATATATATGTAAAACATTTCCACTCAACTCAGAGCAGAATTGTCATAGCAAAACATGTGTGGGCCATAGGAACCAAGCAGAGAACTGTCTATGTATATGACAGCAGTCTCTGCAGGGACCTGGGGAGCTTGTTCAGCAGATAAAAGTTTGCTGTACAAGTTTAGAGACTTGGTTCAAATCCCCATCACATATATAAAAAGATGGGCATATCTTGCTAGTACCTCTAACCCTACCATTCTGGGGAACAGAGACAGAACAAGACCTGTACTTGAAAGCCAATAGCCAAACTCAACATTCAGGAATGGAACTCAATGTTAGGGAATAAGCAGGAAGTGATAGCACCAGATAGCCAAAGCCATCAACTGGCCTCTGGCTACAATCACATACAATGCTTATAGACTACACATCACATGCACACACACACACACACACACACACACACACACACACACACACCACGATATATGCAAAGCTGCTGTACTTATAGAATGAAGTTAAAAAGAAAAATTTCCTATGCATATTTACAATTATGAAATCAAAAAATATATCTAGATTAACATCAAATTTAAGCAACAGGAAGTATCAAACTATACGTAGGAAAATCAGTATAGTGAAGAATGTAAAGTAATTCACGGATTAAGACAGATTTTGTGAAACTGTAATTCTAGATGGTGCCACAAAAACAGGACCAAAGTTGTAAAAGTAAGTTTTATAAAATTACTATTTGGAGAAATATAATGTTAAAATTTTCATATTTAAACAAAGTAGAGAAAATTATATCAGAAGACTAAAGGCTAACAGTGTGATAAGCCTTTGCATTTGACAAAGTAACAAGAACACAGAATTTACTTAAGTATGAATGATATGAACAAACATTAAAGAAGAAGGGAAACACATATATGTAACTGAACCAGGATCCTCCACAAAAGCAGCAATGGCTCATAATTGTTGAACATTCTCTCCAATCTATATCAGAAATTTTAAATGAACTGTAACTAACTCAAGGTATATGGGAAAAGGAGGTACCCAAACATGCATGGGATAATATGTAACATCTCTTTGGAAAGTAGCCTGGAAGCATGAATTTATACACATACATATATGAAAATTTTTTTTTTTATAAAATTAAGCACCTAATGCCTAAGATTATCTCCTTGACTTACTTCTATTGGAAACAGAGTCTGAAGCGATGTTTCCTGGCTAGTGTTTTGGAAATTAACACCTTGGAGCCCTTAGAGTGAAAGGAAATGAAAGGGACCAAGAAAACCATGAATACATGGAAGGAATGGGTAGAGAGGTGTGTGTTCCTGAGCTACCTCCAGCCTTGTGGAAAACAGAGCCCCTCCCTCATCCCTAAGTGGCTTCTACACAGTTGTTCTCTCACAGTTACACTGTTAATAGGCATAGAAGCTAGAGAGGGGCAAGAAACTGATTTGTCCCTTGTCTTTGTTTCCAGGCTTACATTATCCTACGCAGCTACTAACGCTTTGATGTAGAGTGGTGAACACCCCACAAGATACACAAGTGCAATACTGACACGAAGGTTGTAGAAGTAACCAACCACTACTGGTTGGATTTAAGGCCCACACCACGAAATGAAACCCAGGCCTGACACTGCTCAGGGGGCCAACAGCTTGACTATACAGGCCATGGACTGAGGTGAACTGTGGTGGTATTTTGTTCCCCAAAATATTGTGTACCTTAATAAACCTATCTGGGGTCAGAGAACAGAAAAGCCACTAGTTAGGCAGTGATAGCACACGCCTTTAATCCTAGCATTCCAGAGGCAGAAATCCATCTGGGATCTCTGAGTTCAAGGCCACATTGGAAACAGCCAGGCATGGTGACTCACACCTTTAATCCCAGGAAGCAAGCCTTTAATCCTAGGGAGTGATAGTAGAAAGCAGAAAGGTATATAAGGTGTGAGGACCAGAAACTAGAAGCATTTGGCTGGTTAAGCATTTGGCTGGTTAAGCATTTGGCTGGTTAAGCATTTGGCTGGTTAAGCATTCAAGCTTTGAAGCAGCAGTTCAGCTGAGAGCCATTGGGATGAGGACACAGAAGCTTCCAGTCTGAGGAAACAGGACCTGCTGAGGAACTGGCAAGGTGAGATAGCTGTGGCTTGTTCTGTCTCTCTGATCTACCAGCATTGACCCCAATAACTGGCCTCGGGTTTGATTTTATTAATAAGAACTTCTAAGATTCTTGCTACAGTGAACACCAAATATTATCATTCTAATGGAGCTAAAGGAGCATAGCCATAAAACCACACATATCAATAATCTGCTATACCCATAGACCCACGCCCTTCTCAGCAGGATCAGAGAAGCTGCCTCCTTCAGGAGATGAGAAGAAACACGGAGACCCACAATTGGACAATATACAGAGAGTAAGACATACTCAGTCTTCTTCATTGGAATGTCTCTATCAAATCCCTCCCCATGGGGCTCAGGGAGCTCTGCAGAAGAGGAAGCAGAAAAATTTTAAGTGCAAATGGAGATGGTAGGAGCCGAGTAAGCAAGGTCTTCTAGAAACCGGAGGGTGATGCACATATGAACTCACAGAAACTGTAGCCACACACACATGGCCTGCATAGGTTTAAACCAAAGTGTCCCCGTGCTGAACGGAAGTGGACAAAAGCCCCTACCCCTTACCCAGAAGTTATCTCCCACTGATAACTGTTAACAAAGGAAAACTTAGCTTTCTCCAAAGGCATCTCACTGGGTTATACAAAACTCAGTGAAGGGCAGGTCTCTTACCAGGCAGTGGATGACCAACACAAAATCAATTCATTAATCATTTTTGAGGGTTTGTTGCGTTGTTTTACTTTGTTTTGTTTTTGTCCCACAATGCTCTCTCTGGGCATTCATCTTTAACTGTATGGTATTTTGCTTATGTATTACTGTTTCCTAGTTTTGTTTTTATGGGTTTCCTGTGTGTGCAAATGTGTGTGTTTCAGCATCTGTATGTGTTCTTGTACTTTTTTCCTTTGGCTCTTTTGTTTGTTTGACCTATTCTTGTTTTGTTTTTAAATTTTATTTTATTAATTTATTTTTGTATATGCTTTTTTGTTTTCTAATGAAAGAGAGAGTGTTGATTTGAGTGGATGAAGAGGTGAATAGAAGCTGGGAGGAGTTGAGGGAGGACCATAATCATATGTTACATGAAAAACATTTTCAATAAGAATTAATTTAAAAATAAAATATTACTAATAAAGAAATACAGACTAAACTGATTGTTGAGGTACAAAGGACAAATGGAGATAGGGCAGTCTAGAGAGCCCCACAAGCAAGCTCTTAAACAGGTGAATACAAGGATGTAGATGGTGCCATTGTTCATAATGGGAAACAGTTTGAAATGAGGTGAATACTAATACACATACTGATTACATTCTGGGATTGCTATGCAATGTAAGATTGTAGACAAATTAATAAAAGTCTGCTGGATTATTGGGATGGTATATACATGAAGAAGAAAACCAATATTAAATACAATATAGATGGACAGACAGACAGACAGACAGACAGACAGATAGATAGATAGATAGATAGATAGATAAATGATAGATAGAAAGATAGTACATAAAAGCTTATACTTTAGTACATATAGATGTTTGTGAGTATATATGGTGGTATTGTGTTCCCCAAAATATTGTGCACCCTAGTAAACTTATCTGGGGTTATAGAACAGAACAGCCACTAGATATAGAGGCCAGAAAATGGTGGCACACATGCCTTTAATCCTAGCATTCCAGAGGCAGAGATCTGTCTGGATTTCTGTGAGTTCAAACCCACACTGGAAACAGCTAGGCATAGTAACAAGAGCCTTTAATCCCAGGAAGTGATGGCAGAAAGCAGAAAAGTATATAAGGCATGAAAACCAGGAACTGAGCTGGTTAAGTTTTTAAGCTTTAAGCAGCAGTTCAGCTAAGACCCATTCAGATGAGGATTCAGAAGCTTCCAGTCTGAGGAAACAGGATCAGCTGAGGAACTGGCAAGGTGAGGTAGCTGTGCCTTGTTCTGCTTCTCTGATCTTTCAGGGTTCATCCCCAATACCTGGCTCCAGGTTTGTTTTCATTAACAAGACCTTTTAAGATTCATGCTACAAGTACATGTAACAATAGATAGGGGCCTCCATATTTATGGATGTATACATTGACTTACATATACTGAGTTATGAATGATGGACTGTCTAAGTAGATTACTCAACCAAAGATAAATATCCACCTTCTGCATTGTTCATATATTACATAATTTAAAAAAATGAATCAAATTTGGCATTTTCATGTGATTTAATATGATACTAAACACGATGATTTTGTATCTTTTACCCCAGTAGCCCTGTAGTAAAACTCTTGAATTGTCACTTCCTACATAACTTCACTGTAGGTACTGTGAACAGGTTGAGCCACATCAAAGTCTATTTCTTCATTACCTTCCTTCAGCTACTCCAATGACAACAGAAACCTACTATTTCCATGTGCCGCCTGCTCATCCAACTCTGATGAACATTTTGTTTATCACTTCTCAAACAGTCCTCTTGCTTATCTCTGTATTTTACATATCTCAAACTTTGGTTCTCGATATTAAATTCACACCAAATCAATAAACTTGCTGTGCCAAATCATGCATTAAGCTTACTGTTGATTCCTTGATTATTGTAGTTCCATCAAATAAAATATCCTCTGACTCCATTTCAGCAATTCATGTCATTCACCTCCATTAAACTTCCATGTTTTTGCAAATTAAAAGATTCAAGTCCAGCCTTATCCATTGATCTATTTCTGGGAATACTTTATAAGGGTCAAAAAGATTTGATGACCAGGATGTTTGTGGTAACTATGTTTATAAAAGCAAATATCTGAAAAAAGGTAACAAAATCATAGCATATCAAAAATGAAAACACTAAAATCATGTCATAGATGGTAATATAATCTCACAGTAAAAGTAATGCTCATCCTTGAAAAAAAAAAAAACAAACCACAAGATTTCAAAACACAGTAATTGTTAAATTGATGCAGTTGTATATTCTGTAGCACTGCAGATATATAATTTGTAAGAAAACATAGTAATTAGTTTCACAGGGTGGTTTCTTAGAATATTCTTCATGAATGAATGATGGTATCACTGCCAAGACCAATTTGTAAAAAGCAATTTAAAGATACTTTAAAGCAAAGGAAAAGAAGGAGGGCGGTGCATGGGGCTCAGCTGGTTGGTTTACATGCAAAACACAACTTGTTTTTGTAATGGGCAGGCCACATTCTTCAGGAAAGCTTCGCTAAATTTACTTCTTAGTCTGAACTTTGTGTGGAGTATTGATTACGGTGTGTGACATAGAAAATATATTATCTGACACTTCTGGAGTATATATGCTATGTTGCCAGTTAAATATAATCAATAGAATTCAGTCACTTATAATAGCATGTAAAATCTTTGATTGGTGTGTAAAATGAATGAAAAAATTTCTTAAGAAAAAAAAAATTAGAACCAGATTTCAAGCAATGCTATTCCAACAGTCTTTTGCAAACTTTACTGTTTTATAGAAAGAGAAAGAAAAAATGTAGTAAACAAATCACTGGTGTTCCCTGCCTTCTTTCCACTAGAGTTGTGCATGTTTCACAGTTATACACAGTAAAATGCAAAGAAGGGATTTCTGTTAGGTTTGGGGAATTTTTTTTCCTTGATGCAAGGGGTAGATGCAGCCAGTACTGTGTTTTTCTACTTTCTTCTTCCCCTGAACGTTGATATAAAGCCTGAAGCTTTTAAAGCTGTCACAAGAGAGGGGCCAAGGGGACTACAGTTATTAAACAGAGATTTGCTCATGTAATTTAAAGTATTAAAAATTATATAAGTGCCTCAAAGGAAAAGTGGAGGGTCTCCAGATAGTGCCAAACCATTTGATCTAATAAATAATAAATATGTTTACTTAAACAGTATTTGTGAGTTCATTCTTATGGTAAGCATGCAAACAATATGAAAGTATACTTAATAAAATACAAGTATCACCAAACTGTCCTAACCTAGGCGGAAATCCCTCTCACAGGAAGTCATCATAAGTAGCTTATTCAGGTTTTTTCCAAAATTTTTATTTAGTTATTTAAATCACAATAGTTAATATACATGTAAGACTAGAATCATATAGTTTAATTTCATATTTTTAAAGAGAAATAGTGTCATATATCATGTTTGTCAATATTGTTTTCATCAGTTATAAATGATCTCTCCTGCATTCATATGGACTTCCCTTATTTTAATTTGCTATTTTGTAAGCCATACTAAGGTCTCAGTGATATTTCAATATTCTAGATTGGAGGGAAGATTGGTGCTACTCAGTTTTGCTATTAAAATGCTGCTATTTTATAATTTCAAATGCATGAGCTTTTGTGCATATGTGTAATATTGTGTTTGGCTAAATGCATAGAATATAATTTTAGGTGGATGAATAGATAGGTAAATTGTCATTTTTGACAGTTACAGTGAAATTGACTGCATATTTTTACTGGTAATAGATACTGTGTTTTCCTGTAATTTAACTAAAATTAATACAGTTAACCATATTTGGTTATTCTGGAAAATGTAGCAAGCAAAATAATCTTCATTTAATTTGCATGTCCTGATTACTCAAGCATCTTTTGACAGATTAATAAAAATGAATATTTTATTCTTTTGTGCATCAGCATTCTCAATTTTTGTCTTTTGTGTGTATTTATTGGCATGTCTACATGTTTGTATGTATGAAGGTGCATGCCTCTCTGTATACTATGAAGTTTAGATGCCAGAGTTCCATCTCACTGGGGCTTTTCAGTTCAGGTTTCTCAGGAAACACCCAGATTATTTTTAGTTGTTCTTTCTTTGTCTGTCTCTGTCTCTGTCTCTGTCTCCTTCCTTCCTTCCTTCCTTCCTTCCTTCCTTCCTTCCTTCCCTCCTTCCTTCCTTCCTTCCTTCCTTCCTTCCTTCCTTCCTTTCTTCCTTCCTTCCTTCCTTCCTCCCTCCCTCCTTCCTTCCATCCATCCTTTTTTCCTTCTCTCTCTCTCTCTCTCTCTCTCTCTCTCTCTCTCTCTCTCTCCTCTTTCTTTTCTTTCCTTCCCTTATCCTCCTCCTCTTCCTCCACCCACTCCTCCTCCTTCTGTTTATGAGACAG
Organism: Peromyscus leucopus; assembly: GCF_004664715.2. Lineage (NCBI taxonomy): Eukaryota > Metazoa > Chordata > Mammalia > Rodentia > Cricetidae > Peromyscus > Peromyscus leucopus. The sequence continues at coordinate 13,200,503 of NC_051086.1, forward strand.
GGTCTCTCACTGGGACTTGATGGTTGCCTACTAGGGTGAGCTGCCAGTCTAATAAGCCTTTGTCTGCTTCCCCAGAATTGAAACTTAAGGTTGAGCCACCATACTCAACATTTTACATAGGCTCTAGTAATAAACTCAGCTCTCCTGTGTGCACTCTATTCATGTTCCCAGGCTCATATATTCTCTTTCCTAGAAAGAAATATATATTTCATCCGAATTTGTGAATTAAATGTTATCTTTATTTATTTACTCTTTTTCTTGGAGTCTTTGAATTATATGCAGTTAATTAATTTCCATAGAATTTTCAGGTACATTATCAACTTAAGTAGGTTTACTTTTATGAGTAACTTATTGGAACTCGGAACTTGTTTTGTAAGATTTGATATGATGACTCTGCACACTTTAGTATATGGGGAATATTTTGTGTATATTATATTTGTGAATTCTAACTTTGTTCTTTATTTTTTTTTTAATTCTACAGTGTTTAATGTCTTTGAAGACTAATGCAGCTTCTTTTGGTTTACTTTTTTAAAAATTTATTTATTAAATTTAATTTTACATATCAGCCACAGATTCCCTTGTTCTCCCCCTCCCACCCACCCTACCCCCGCCTTCCCCCCAGGCCACCCCCCATTCCCATTTCCTCCAGGGCAAAGACTCCCCCGAGGATTGAGTTCAACCTGGTAGATTCAGTCCAGGCAGTTCCAGTCCCCTCCTCCCAGGCTGAGCCAAGTGTCTCTGTAAAAGCCCCAGGTTCCAAACTGCCAGTTCATGCGCTGAGGACAGGACCCGGTCCCACTGTCTGGATGCCTCCCAAGCAGATCAAGCTAATCAACTGTCTTATATATCCAGATGGCCTGATCCAGTTGGGGACTCCTCAGCTATTGGTTCATAGTTCATGTGTTTCCTTTCATTTGGATATTTGTCCCTCTGCTTTTTCCAACCTTGGTCTCAACAACTCTCGCTCATACAAACCCTCCTCTTTCTTGCTAATTAGACTCCCGGAGCTCCACCTGGGGCCTAGCCATGGATCTCTGCATCCAGATTCCTCAGTCCTTGGATGGGGTTTCTGGCACAACTATTAGGGTGTTTGGTCATCCCATCACCAGAGTAGGTCAGTTCCGGCTGTCCCTCGACCATTGCCAGCAGTCTTTTGTGGGGGTATCTTTGTGGATTTCTGTGGGCCTCTCTAGCACTTTGTTTCTTCCTTTTCTCATGTGGTCTTCATTTACCATGGTCTCCTATTCCTTGTTTTCCCTCTCTGTTCTTGATCCAGCTGGGATCTCCTGCTCCCACAGGCTCTCTTTCCTCTGACCCTCACCCTTCATTACTCCCACTCATGTCCAGGTTGTTCATGTAGATCTCAGCCATTTCTCCGTCATTGGGCGATCCTCGTGTCTTTCTTGGGGTCCTGTTTTCCAGGTAGCCTCCCTGGTGATGTGAGTAGCAGTCCAGTCACCTTGTTCCAACTTTAGTATACTCAGATGAGTGAGTACATACCATATTTGTCTTTCTGAGTCTGGGTTACCTCACTCAGGATGATTTTTTCTACATCCATCCATTTGCCTACAAACCTCATGATGTCATTGTTTTTCTCTGATGAGTAGTATTCCATTGTGTATATCTGCCACAATTTATTTATCCATTCTTCAGTTGAAGGGCATCTAGTTTGTTTCCAGGTTTTGGCTATTACAAACAATGCTGATATAAACATAGCTGAGCAAGTGCTCTTGTGGTATGATTGAGCATTTCTTGGGTATATGCTCAGGAGTGGTATAGCTGGATCTTGGGGGAGATTGATTCCCAATTTTCTAAGAAAGTGCCATATTGGTTTCCAAAGTGGTTGTACAAGCTTGCATTCCCACCAGCAGTGGAGGGGGAGTTCCCCTAGTTCTACATCCTCTCCAGCATAAAGTGTCTTCAGTGTTTTTGATCTTAGTCATTCTGACAGGCATAAGGTGGTATCTCAGAGTTGTTTTGGTTTGCATTTCCCTGATGATTAATAATGTTGAGCAATTCCTTAAATGTCTTTCAGCCATTTGAGTTCCCTCTGTTGAAAATTCTCTGTTTAGTTCTATAGCCCATTTCTTAATTGGACTGTTGGTCGTTTTGATGTCTAATTTCTTGAGTTCCTTATATATTCTGGATATCAGTCCTCTGTCACATGTGGGGTTGGTGAAGATCTTTTCCCATTCTGTGGGCTGTCTCTTTGCCTTGTTGACTGTATCCTTTGCTCTACAAAAGCTTCTCAGTTTCAAGAGGTCCCATTGATTGATTGTTTCTCTCAGTGTCTGTGCTACCAGTGTTATATTTAGGAAGTGATCTCCTATGCTAATGCATTCAAGACTATTCTACTTTCTCTTCTAGCAGGTTCAGAGTAGCTGGATTTATGTTGAAGTCCTTAATCCACTTGGACTTAAGTTTTGTGCACGGTGACAGATATGGATCTATTTGCAGCCTTCTACACGTTGATATCCAGTTATGCCAGTACCATTTGTTGAAGATGCTTTCTTTTTTCCATTGTACACTTTTGGCTTCTTTGTCAAAAATTATATGTTCATAGGTGTGCGGGTTAATGTCAGGGTCTTCAATTCGATTTAATTGTTCCACATGTCAGTTTTTATGCCAATACCAAGCTGTTTTTATTACTGTAGCTCTATAGTAGAGCTTGAAGTCAGGGATCATGATGCCTCCAGAGGTTGTTTTATTGTACAGGATTCTTTTGGCTATCCTGGGTTTTTTGTTTTTCCATATGAAGTTGAGTATTATTCTTTCCAGGTCAGTGAAGAATTGTGTTGGTATTCTGATGGTGATTGCATTGAATCTGTAGATTGCTTTTGGGAAGACTATACTTTCAGGGATCATTTCTATAGTTCATTACTAACTTTGTTTTTTAAATGAATTTCCATAAACTCAGTATTAGATTTTAAGTCTATGATTCATGGAATATTATTTTCTTATTTAAGTTTTTATGCACACTTGGGTGCAATGTCATTAAATATTTTTGGCATCCAGAAAATTATAATGAATTCTATAACAAAGTTGTCGGTAGTTATCATATAGCTGTGTTGAATAACTGCGTTAGGAAAAAAAAAGACAAAAATCAATCTGGACAGAAATATATTTGGTTTCTGTCATTATTTTCATCTCTCCTAAATACATTGTACTTAGTTCTATTTGTTTCCATCCATAAACTGGTTATAGAGTTGTCAATACTTCTCAGATCTGCACTAAGGAATGATGACTGGCTGCAAGATTTTAATTTTTTCTCTTCTAGAAATTTCTTTTATTGAGATTCCCCCCCCCCAGATTATGGTATTTTGACCTAGACATGACCTTATATAGAGATATATTAATGTTTCCTCTGTACTTTACTCATTTTATTCTGTATATTCTATATCTTTGCAATATTTAAATTACCCTTGCTAATATGTATTCCCTACTGTTTTACAGAATGTCTGTAGGTGGTAAGAATTTTTAGTAATGCAGCTGAAGCTTTTCTTGCTTTGACTTTTGACTTCTGTTTTATCTTAGTGTAGAGTTTTTAAGCATCATTTTTTTCTCTTCCAGCATTCAGTGGTTCTCATTATTCAGCTGTGATACATAGTATTATCCTTTGTGGTGCATTATTTTTAGCTTTGAGAAGTTTCTAAATTCTCTCATCTGACCAAGTTTGATGCCATTTCTGCAAACCATGTGCTGTGAGGTTCTGATTCCCTGTATCCTGGGGAACAGTTGATCGTCCCTTCTCTGTGAGTAACTATAACCAGCTTATCTTACTCCTCCCTGTGCTTCCCCAGCACAGGAATTACACAAGTGCTTCCATACCCAGTTTTTTATGTGTGTGAGGAGGATCAAACTCAAACTCTGATGCTAGTACAGCAAGGTCATTGCCAACTGGGCCATCTCTGTAGACATGCTTGCTGATTTTTGACTGTGTTAATATTTGTGTTTGAGATCCCATGTAGACTTCTTTTCAAGTACTTTTTCTATTTACTGAAAACTGCTTTTGTTGAATATAAATGTTTTACAGAATTGCTATGAAATGGAACTGCTAGTAATTTGACTATGGAAGCCAGTAAGTCCTAAATACTAATAATATCCATCATCACCCTAGATGAAGATAGATTCAGTTCAGAGAAAATAATATTCTACAGTTTTCATTTTGAAATGGGAAGATACTGAGGCTTCAATCCAGCCAGCTGGACTTAGTAGGAATATTTCCACAAACATGTCACAGTAGCCAGAGACACTTGTATTGCTCTTTATATCCATTGTCTCAGAGGACATGGAATCAGTCAAACCTGCCATCAGAGTCATTTTGAGGATTAGGATTTCAGAACGATGGAAGCATGCCTATTTTAGAAAGTTAACACCATAAATTTCTCATATTACTTCAGGAGCCAAGTGATCCTGGATAAGAAATCTAATGCCACTCAGGCCAGTTTCTTTATTTGGAATATAACTGACAGCACAAATACTTAAATTAATATTTGATGTGTAGTGCCTGGGTATAGAGTGACTGTTTCCCCAGTACTGTTTCAGTGCGATGTAATGTAATGATGTGAACATTTCCTTAAAAGTATATTAACATCTAGAAACATTCATTAGCTCTAAGTCTGAATAGAGACAGTATTTTTGGAGGAAAATGAGGACATCAGGCAGTACTATTCCACTGATTTCCATGAATTAGACTGGGGTACATATTGAATGAGACCCCTAAACTGCAAAAGCTTAAAAATTTGGACAATACAATAATACAGCAATTCCTGCTTCTCAGCATTGGTCCTGCACACTGTCTTATCTAGATGCAAATACAGATGATTGACAATACTGTGTCTAGCTCAGATTTTGTGAGGATAAGCATTTGTGATCAATCCAACAAGCATTTTCATGTGATATAAAGGAATTCACAGTTTATGCAACACCTTTGGATAGCTCCTTGAGAGAGCTGGAGAGATGCTGCTCACGAGGCAGTGACTTACACAGACACCTACAGAGACAGACATTTTATTGGGAATCCAAATGCATTTTCTTTACTATCATTTTGAACTCTCTAAATTTTTTACAGGCGAGGGTCAGTTTCAGAGGCTGTAGAATAGATTCAGTGTCTTGATAGAACTGATTCATTTCTTCCATGGTTGATTTGAGTCATTTTTCTACAGTAAACAAAATAAATAGGCCAATAGTGCAGATGGCTTGGGATGAGAACATCGCACTGTCTAAAACAGACTAATAGGTTAGCTTCTAATCCATTTTGAGTTTAACGTATAGAATCATTTGAAAATATCAATTGGATTTCCAATTTGCCAGGTTCTTTTGTCTGAATCCCATCATCATTTTGACTTAAAAATGAGCAAGATAAACTGTAATTTTTTTTGGATGGTGACAATATACATAAATTTTAGAGAGCACATGTATCTCTTTCCTTCTCCAATAATGAACTAGAAAAATAACAAAAGCATTTTTAATCATTCAAGAACAAAGAACTCTGGGTTGATTCTGCACACAGGAGCTGAAGTCAAATGACAGGAATGAGTGTTTCATTCACCCATGTACAAGCTGCATGACTCTAGGCAACTTTTGTAAGCCCTCTCTGCCAATTACTCACCCAGTCTGCGAAGCACAGATAACAATACCAGTCACTTCCCAGGGCTGGGGTGAGCAGAGAAGGTACACAAGGCACGTGATCAGAGTGAAAAGAATGAGGGCTGAGTAAATGTTGGCTATGATAATTCCGCTTATGTACATTAAGCTCTGTCCATTTTCACATTTTACAGTAAGAATAATGGACAAATTTGACACATGTTAAGCAGATTTTGTTTTGACAAATACTTAAACCTGGCAAGGAAATATCACTCAGAGATGGATTTGGTTTTCTGTCTATTTTTGTTCACCTCTACATCAGTCTAATGTAGAGAACTAAAGAAGAAAACAAACCTTTTCATTTGGTTCTGTTTAATCAAGGCTATGAAAATTAGGTCAGTCTTGTGGAAAAAGAAGGTATGTCTAAGGCAAATAAACAATTGATTAGCAAGTCAATGGAAACATCAAATCCTTTATTGTGTGATCTTTTTAATTGCAAGTTAAGGTAGGCATGATCAAAGAAAGGTAGAATTTAGGACCAGAAGTTTTCTCTTCCTCTTAATTATAATACAGAAACATGCATACTCCCTCACCTCTTGTCATAACAGACAAACTCTGCCTCACATTCAGTTCCTGCTGATTGGATCCTTTGATTTTGATTATGTTCTTTCTGTTGTTTTCAATCTCTCCAAATAGAATTACTGAGTACTAAGTTTGTAAGAAGGGCTAATGACTTTGTCTACATTCACTGACTGCATAAAAAGTTAGGCATAAACATAATTTCTTAAATATGATTTTTTAAGTTTTTTTAAACAGTTACTGTTTGTGAGTAGCTGGTGTTTTGTAGAATTTGATGGACTGTTTTCATAGCATCTTGATAGTGCAAACTTTTTTTTTCTCCTTAAATTTTCTTTGTCAGGAATATTTAATAATGGTAGATAATAATTAGTTCATTATTATTTTGACATTTGAGTTTGTGGCAAGAGAACCTAAAACCTGTCACAATGAGTTTTACCAAACTACTGCCAAACACATCATTCCTTCAAGTGTTTAATCTGCCAACTACATTTGCCACAAAGACCATCAGTACCTACTAAGTTTAGGGTTTGGGGTGAAACAGAAAGAGGGTATTCTTATAACACAGATTTATACCTTACCATGTCTTTAAAACTTAATTTTTACAACTTGATAATGAATGTCATGTAGTCATTTATGAACAATTCTCTTTTATTATTTCATCAAAACTATGTACATAAAACAGAAACAAAAACAATCAAAGAAAAAACTACAGGGATAATTAGAGAGATGGCTTATCATTTAAGAGTGTTTGCTACTCTGACACAGGACCCTAGCTCACTTCCCAGAACCTATATGGTGGCTCACAAACATGAATATCTCTTGATCTGGAGTATCTGACATACCCTTCTGGCCTCTGTAGACACCAGATACACAGAAGATACACATACATCTACTCAGGCAAAACACTAATACAAATAGAATCAAAGTATGTTTTAAAAGAAAGAAATGCTTCAGAACTCTCCAATTCTACTACATCAGTTCTAAGTGTAACATTACTCACAGTGTTGTATGATAACTCAATCCGCTGTCATTTACTAACTTCGTAAATCCATGACTCTTGAATGTAGACAAATTTCTAAATGGCCTTATTAAATAAAAAACAGAGCCAAATATAGGGGTGAAAGCCTTAGATCAGGGAAATAGGGAAAGCCACCAGCAAACCTTACCTCACCAACTCTGCAGCTTCCAAATGCAAGTTCCTTCCTGTCTTCCCATGCCTTTATTGTCTTGCTCTTTTGCCCTCTCATTGGCTATCTTAGCCCAGTACCTCACTTCCTTTTCATACATAGCTCTGTCACTTTCTGTCTGGCTATACAGACCTCCAGGTCTCTATAACTGGTACTGGGATAAAGGCATGTGTCACCGTACTTGGCTCAGTTCCATAGTGTGGCCTTGAACACACAGAGACCCTGCCTGCGAAGTGATAGGATTAAGGGCATGTGCTACCTGACTTCTTGTTTACTTAAAATGACCAGCCTTTTCTCCCTTATTTCCAGGCAAACTTTATTTATTAACATACAAATAAAAATCACCACATTTCAGCACAAACAAAATATCACCACATTTTCCTTTTTTTGTCTAATAGAAATAAAAGATAAATAAAAAACCTTATAACTAATATAAGAAAAACTATATACAATAAGTACAATAACTATATACAATATATACAAGCAATAACTACATCAACAATGTCTAGCTACAAATGGCACCAAAACATGGGGCAAGAGCTTCCACCTAAAAACAGAGAAAGCTTTTTAAAAAAAGATTCTAAAATGGAGCTAAAAACAGCTTCCTAGTTGTGCCTCTCAGGCCAGCCGTGAGCTACAGTATTGAGGGTTTACAGCAGCATATGGGCTTGAGTGCAGCATGGCAGAATTGCAGCATGGCAGTTTCCTGCCTCCTTACACAGAGGTATCTCCAAGCTGCACAGTATGATGCATGGTGGATATAGCTTTTGCTAGTACAGACAAAAAAAAAAGCTTTTTGGGCTACACACTGATGGATGGAAGCATAGACCCACTGCTTCACAGACTCAGCGATGAGCTGAACATGGTTCTCTAAGAGCTGGTGGTAAACATACTTCTGCCATGTTGGGAAACTGTGGTGGGTAGAGCCAGCAGCCAAAGCTGCCATGTCAGTCCTAGTAATGCTGCAGTTTAAAGCAATAGATTCACAATAAGACAGATTCAGATGGACTAAGACTTTAAATGGGTTACAGTGTGTATAAAAATATATGGAGGCTTAGAAAAGAGAGAAAAAGGAATATAGACAGTTATATAAAGAAATAGAAAGTTTCAAAAAATAAAGTCTTTAAAGAGACAGCAAAAGTAATATAAAAATAAGCATGTAAAGATGGAAATCACATAGAGAGTCTGGATATTATTGTCTTTGGGAGTTTTAAATGCAGAAAGATATCTGATTACAAAGGCTGCTGAGTTAAACCATTATGTATATTTTAAAGATATCTTGACTTCAAAATTTGGATCTAAGGATTGTAGTGGGTAGCCATTCCAGCTTGGATCTGGAAGTTCCAACCCCCATTGAGACTCTAGCAACTGTCACGCCTATGAGGCGGGGCCAGGGGAGGCGCCTGGAGACCAGAGAGCTGGATGGGCAAGTGCTCACTCTGTGCCGGGACCCTGAACGGTGGAGGTGGACTGAGCAGAGCTTCAGAGAACACCGCTGGACTGCGATACACCTTCCCCAGACCCTGTGACCTACCTATCTCTTAATTTGTGAGTTACGCCATTAAATAAATATCCTTTTAACTACGTGGAGTGGCCATAATAATTTCACCAATAAAGGATATGTTGCTTTGGAAAGGAGGCTCTGTTTTTGTTTCCATAGGAAGCAAGAGGCTATGGATTTGTTCCAGGTTAAGATTAAGGATCAGATTTGATCAAGCCAGACCTCCTGAACATTAACAGATGATACCTATCAACAAAGTTATAGCCGGTCTTCCCAAGACTTGATTATTACCTCAAATTTCTCAGGATCCCCATAAGACTACCAGCGCCCCTTATCAGCAGGAAGTAGCCTAGACAACTATGCTCACATTTCCAAAAAATGGATTATGGATATTTGTCTTTGTTTAGAGATTGGTTACAAATTGTTAATTGGTCATAGTCAATATCATTTTAAAGAAAAGAGGGGGATAGGATATAGATATGATAGGACAAAAGGGTAGATTATTGAATGTACTTTTAAAGAGCAACAGCTTGTTTAAAATGTTTTACATTGCTATAGATTTTAGCTTATTGATACAAATTTAGAGTTAATTTTGTTATACTGTATATATATATATACTCTTGCTTAAGGTATTATGTTTATGGAACTCATATAAAATTATAATGTATAATTAAGAAATATAGATTAATAATTAGTCTTCTATGATAGTCAAACTTATAGTCATGTTAACTTTTCTAGGTATACATAGATATAATTCAATTAGGTAGATAATTTTCAAACACTTCAAAGACCTACAGACTATGACATTTAAAATGTTTTAAAAACGTAGGCTTTTCTTAATTGAGACATGTCTGCTCCTGGCAGCACCAATCTACTTCAGATAAGATAATGGACATTGAAGAAACTCATTATGGTGTTTGCTTTCTTTGTGGCAAAAGTTAGCCACTGGGCAAAAAAGTACATCAACTGATTGACAGTATGTTGTATAAACTGGACATGTAGGACCCATAGGAAGGTGACCACTGAACTTTGCAAGTTGAGATGGTCCTACAGGTTCCTGCTTTGCAGAAGAAACTCCCAGACATTCTACAGGACACAGGAAGAAGCCACTGAGAGACTCTAGGCCTGTGGGCTGAAAATGAATGCCCCAACATTGTAAAAGAACTTTAGGAGACTGTCTAGGCAGTCAGCTGTCTCTGTCATTCTGGATTTTTGGAAGTTGCTTACAATGTACTTCCTGTTTACTTATATAATATTGTATCCTTCTGAATTCTTTGATGTAGTTGAAGACTAAATAGTTATAATTACGGTTTTTCTTGATTATGATAAGAAATAAGGTAGATATTATACCTTAGACTCACAAATATAGGATAGATAGGATATCTTCTTTAATTTTTCCAAATACAAATAGAATAGATACTATAATTGTAATTCTTGCTTGATATATGTAATTTTACTAGGTTAAAGTTAAAACCTTCTTTTTGTTTAGAAAGAAAGAGGAAGTGATGGGGGAATGTCTTTCTCTATGCTGTGAAAATATGGTGCTCTGATTGGTTGATAAATAAAGCCATTTGGCCTATGGCAAGGCAGATTAGAGGCAGGCAGAAAATCTAAACAGACAGAAGGAAGGAGAAAGGCAGAGCAGAGGAGACACTGCCAGACATTGCGATGAGAAGCAAGAAGTAAAGGTACCGATAAGCCACAAGCCACGTGGCACAGTATAGATTTATACAAATGGGTTAGTTTAAGATATAAGAACCAGATAACAAGAAGCCTGGCATGGCCATAGTTTTAAAATAGTATTAACATATGCGTGTTTATTTGGGTCCTTGCAGCTGTGGGACCTACGGGTGATAGAGCTTTGTCCTGACCGCAGGCCAGGCAGGACACAGGTAAACTTCCAGCTGCACTTGCATCTATCATTGCCTGATGAGAAGCTACTCAAACCAAGGAAGCTGAAAATATCTTTTAATGATAAAGTGTTGAAGTTTTTTTTAGGTGTTCTCACTTTGGGGACAACTATATCTGGAACTATACAGATTTAGTTCCCATTAAAATAAGTAAAGATAATGTATAGGAAACATGTTTAAAAAACACCCAATTACTGGATATCTTTGAAATTGATTTAGCAGCATAGAATCACTAATGAAATATTTGCTGAGGAAATTTTATTTAAGCTTTGCTAAAGCAGTGACACTGTGTGGTGTTTTAAGCACACATGATCCTTAGAATTCCATCCTTAATGATGCTACAGGGAATTTCCATTGTTGGTACCAGTGACCTTAAAGTTAAGACTTCCTCATTCTTCTGTGACCTCCAGGAACAAGTGAGTCTTACCTAGAACATCTGTCATCATCATTTATCATCTCCTGGAAGTCCTAGACTTTCTTCATGAACCAAGTTGCTTATGAATATGTGTGAAGGTTGGGAGCTCTCTTTGTCAACCTCACTTTCCTCTCATGAAGTGAAACAAAGACATCAACAACATAAAACCAGGAATAGTGATTCAATCCAATCATATCAATCAGCACCCTGAACATAATGAAAAAGTTTAATGGATCACATGCTGTTGTTGCTAAAGTACATCACCATAAAGTTGATTGTTTAAAATGACTACAAACAATGAATGTAACATTCTACCATTTATACACAGAAATATGGGTACTGACAGATAAACTTGTAGATGGAGGGACTAGTAAGCTTATACCTCAGTGTCCTAGGGACACATGATAATTTTAACATTCACAAGAATCACCAGTAATTACTTTTAATAAAGGCAACCAACTAACTTGATAATGCATATATGAGGTTTAATGTTGATGCCAAAGAAATTGAAGTTCTTAAACTTCTATTATGTGTGCATGTATCACTATTTCATGGTTAATGAAAATAAAGTAATTCTATAATAAAATAGAAATCTTTTTAAAACATTAAGAGTTTCCCCGCCTTTATAAATTTATGTTTCACTGTTCTATTTCTATGCAACACACACATGTGTAGTAAGTGCAGAAGACAGGGTCAGATCCTCTGGGACTGCAAAATGTCATTACACACAGAAGTGTGTAAGTTGCCATGTTGTTGTTAGGAATATAACCTAGGTTCTCTGGAAGATGAGCCACTACTCTTAAATGTTGAGTCATCCCTCTATGTACCCCTCCCCCTACACACACACATATGTATTTCAAAATACTTGTTCTTAAGAGAAATAAGGGAAAATATAAAGAATAAGAGTAGAAATTACAAGTATATGAGTGAATTCAATTAAATAATTAATAGACTAACACTGGCATGTTTTGAAACATTAATATAATAGAGAAAATGTAAGGCATAATAACAAAAATAAATAGAGTTAACACATTCTAATATCTTAGCTTTATTTAGGATAGGATAAAAGTACTGCAGTATGTTGATATGTTCTAAATAGGCTAAACAAGTTAATTGTAGGGGGAAGTTTCTCTGTGTCTTGCCTGGTCCCATAGCCACTAGGTCCCAAGTAAACACACAGTGGTTTTTACTAATTACACAGTGTGACCTATGGCTCAGGCTTCTGGCTAGCTAGCTCTTCCAACTTAACTCAATCCATTCCTACTAAGCTATGTTTTGTCACGTGACTTGATGGCATTACCTGTTCTCTCACATTTTGCTTCTCCTGACAGCAGCTCAGTGTCTGCTCTGACTTTACCTTTCTTCTCTCTGTATCTTTCCTGGATTTCCTGTTTGGCTCCATCCTGTCCTGCCATAGGCCAATGCAGCTTTATTTATTAACCAATGGGAGGAACACATACTCACAGCTTACAGAAAGATATCCCATAGCAGTTAACCAAAAGAGAATAGGAACAATTCAAAAATTTTGAACTTGAAAATACCAGGTGTTTCACAGTTCTAGGAGAGTGCACTACTGAAATGTGTAAACACACACATGAAAGGTTCATATAATACCCACAATTATACAATGTGTATTTCATCAGCAATGGAAGAGATAATTTGTTAAAAGATCATATATAATACTCTGTTGTATGAGATTAGAAGAGCTGTGTGCTTGTGTGAAATATTTCTCCCAAAGATACTCTTATGCTAAAAAAGCCACAAAAGCAAAGTTTATAAATAGAACTAATCTTTGGAGAACAACATTAGACATCAGTACAGTAGTCCCCTGTGTGTCTGAACAATTGAGTACTCTGTTATGTACAAAGAGTTGTAAAGTTAGTTGGTATGAAAAAAAGAAAGACTCTCATATGTGTTGTCAGAAGAGCTGAGTAGAGGAACAGTTTTTCCCTTAGGAGATAGGAGTTGTCAAGTTAAACAGAACATTCCTCATGATAGAGAATGTTTGATTTGAATCTGCATGAGAATGCATGAGGTACACTCATAGTAAGTTGGGATGGAGGCAGTTTTTATAAGACATAATGATTGAGAACGAGATAAATATAATTCTGAAAAAAAAAAAAACAAAATAAATGTATCATTGGTTTTCATGCACTGCTGTCCATACATAGATGATAGAACTATAGTCCTAAACACTGATAAGAGTAAACCTGAATCTTTCATGGCTAAAAATTAAATAGTTAAAAGTTGAAAATATATGCCCTTAACTAGCTTCTTAAAAATCACAAACAACTGGCTGGGTGGTGGTGGCACACGCCTTTAATCCCAGCACTTGGGAAGGTCAACCTGGTATACAAAGTGAGATCCAGGACAGGCTTCAAAGCTACACAGAGAAACCCTGTCTCAGAAAAAAAAAAAGAAAAGAAAAGAAAAAAACCATAAACAACCAACAGGAAAGTATTAAAGAAAATGCTCAACTCACAATAGCAAAGGAACTCAAAAAGACAAACACAAATGGACTGATATGCAAAATGGAAAACTCTCAAGCTTGACACAAAGTTAAATTAATGTAGCATCTGGTCAGGACAAATCACAGAAAATATCAAGGAAGGGAAATGTCCCTTCTTTCCTAGCCATACTAAGTAGGGAAGACAGTGTTAACTATCCTTGCATGGTTGTGGTAAGGTATGAGGAGAGTGCAGACAAGCAGAGATTGATCAGAGGGACTTTCTCTAAGGTGTGGCAGGGACAGAGGGGATTAAACTCTTAAAAGACTTGAGAATGTAGTACATGTTTAACACTATTTTTAAAGACCCTAATCTAGAAATTAATTTAAATAACCCTTAAATGAAGAAAAGCATAAATGTTAAAAGAGACTAAGATTATCAATCCACAAACATGGAACATCTTAAAGGTGAGGTAGCGCATGTGGAATATCTTCCTAAAATATGGATGTTGGTGCAAAGGATTCTAAATGATTACATAGATTGGGAACTTCCTCTCTTCAGAGCACATTGCACTGAGAATGTCATAAAGAGTTTGCAGATTTAGCTCAGTATAGAGATATCATCTCTGTTTCCCCATACTTGGCAAGAAAGAGATGTGGCATTATACTTATATCAGGAATCTTATTTTGGCTGAGAAAGCCTGGTCTTGAATTGTGCTTGCCAAGAGAGTAAAATGATACAAATATGCATCTAAATTATACATACATATGCATATATCCATAACCACCCCCACACACCATGTTTGGTGATAAATAGACCAAAAGTTGGTACTTCAGATCATCAAGTGATTCTCTAGCAGGGCTCCAGATGAACTGTACTTCGGGAAAATACAGGCTCACAAACACTGTGGTGTGTTCTCCAGAACCCATTTAATCTGGGTTCAGAGGGATTTAAGGCTCCTGAACTGTTAGGACTTGAAGGATGAGAATAGTCTGCCTATGACATGAGCCACAAATCTTGAGCATATGGAAAGGGCTGACCTGCTGCGCTCCACAAATGAGAAATTTGTCTCTCTGGGCTTTTTAGGAGGTGCGATGTGCTGAGATGCTGGGAAAGTACAGCTCTAACCAGCAAAGCCCGAAGTGACGCACAGGTTATTCACAACACCTTGCAATTTAAGTTTGAGTCTGAATCTAATGTGCTGGGAAAGAGGTCAATTGCAGCAAACAGAGGGGAAAAGAGCCCACAGCTGTTACTTTTACCATCAAACCTCTCAACCAGACATATTTCAATTGGGAGGCAGGAAAAGGTTGGAGGAAATAGTGTCATTTTCTTCCAAAGAAAACAAATAAAAATATAGATTAGACAAGCATCTGAATGAATTTAAGAAATTGTGGGAATATGGCAAGGGGTTCTGGTTCCTATGAAAATGGCTAATTGATTTTATTTTTTGTTAATAAAATAAACATGACTAAAAGTCCAATGACAGGTGATGCTTAACACACTTCTATGTTTCCCTTGTCTGGGGAATTTTAAAGTTATGGGTGGTTTATATTCTGTGTCGCTTTGCTCTGTAACCTCTGAGCAATGCTGGTCCTCTTCAGTGGTGCTGTGTTTACATTAATAGCACCTGGAATTAACTTCATCAGGTGATACTTGTTGCCTTATTAGGTAACAGTGGAAATAATTTGGCCTTCTAATTGCTCTCAGGAAGAAGAGGAAGCACCTGCACCCTCAGTCATTGCTCATCTCCAAGGCAGCTTTCTGGGAGTCTTCATGATTTCACCATTCTTAAGCCTCCTTGGATCAATAATTACAGTCTTTAAATTCCACTCCCGGGATGAGTACTCCTCCCCTTCTTGTAATGCCATCTTTCACCATCCCTCTGAAATATAGATCTAAATGAAATAATGGGACAGCACAAGCGTGCTTCTCTTTGGGTGACACACGGGTCTGGATTTCTGGGTAGGGGATGGGGTAAAACACGAAGACAGTGCTGATGATAGTGATTAAAACACCAGCTTTGACAAGGCAATAACTATAAAATCTTGCTGCCAGTAATAATCTCTACAATACAACTGCAATGCCAGTGCACCATATGTCACAGAATAGCAATCTATTTCTCTGAGTGTCACTTACTTAAGCAGGTTCTAGGGGAACCTATCATTATTTTTAAGTAGGAGAAGAGGACACATTTCCTTTGCTGTGCTACATTCATCACTCCAGGTCTAGCCTTCGGCTGACTTATTTATTTTCATGAAAAGGAATCTATAAACTCCAAGCTATTGGAGTAGGTATGACAAGATCTGCAATTTACACTTTTGTTGGTGGATTTTAGATTATTTATTTCTCACTCTGCATACTCCAGGGGTGTTGACTTGCTTTTTAATCATGTTTATTTTAAACAACAAAATGTTTCTGGGATGCATTAACAATTACCCAATATTCTTCTCTCTCTCTCTCTCTCTCTCTCTCTCTCTCTCTCTCTCTCTCTCTCTCTCTCTCTCTCTCCCTCTCCCTCTCCCTCTCTCTCTCCCTCCCCTCCCCCTTCCCCTCCCCCCTCCCTCTCCCTCTCCCTGTCTCTATAGTGTGTCTGTGTATCTTTGCATAAATGCAAGAATAATTTAGTACCTATAGCTATACTAACAGACGAGCTATAAGGATAACACCTATAAGACAAAACATCAATTAGGCAAAGAATCTGTGGGAATTAGTTGTAAAGGTAACTTGACTTATAAATTGTTCTAGTTGATGACAGTAGAGCAAATTTTGATATTACAGCCAGGAAATGAAGCCTGAGTAACTATTTCCAGGGTCTACATTCTACAAAGCAAAAACTACTGATAAAAAAAAAATGTGATTCGGGTGTGAAAAGGAAATAATAATTTCTCATAGCAAATATTAGTTGGTGTTAGGTAGATGTTATTTCATAGCTTGTAAATGTAATATGTTATGTGGCCTTTTTTGTCTTCGAAGGACTTGTTTTATTTTTGGTTTATATCTCATAAGCATAAAGTATCGGGGAGATGTAAGACATCTGATTAGTATTTCTGTGATTATTCTTTCCCATCAAATATAAATACCAACTCTAAGGCTACTATGATGATTAGATAAAATTAGATAGGCATATATAAAATTCTTAGAGTAGTTCCTGTGTCATGAGAGTTGGAATGCACATGGTTGCTACTATTGCTCTGTTGTTATTATTTATAACAGTTAATGATGGCTGTTATCTGGGTGATACTTTTCCACTTAATACTCCTGGGAAACTACAAATATGGAAAATAGTTTCTTTTTTCCAGGAAGAATAGATCAGATCATGTGCATTAAGACCTTGGCATCATGTCTGGCACAAAATAAACTTAGCTACTTGTAATGAGGATAAAATCCTTTGTCAGACTACATTCCTCATTAAAATAAAGGCATTAATCTAGCCAAGGAGAGGGAATTTGCTTGTGTTTTTCAAGCTCTTATGTTCACAAATTTTATCAAAATTCATTCTCCTTTCCCTGACTACATCCAGATGATCTCCAATTGCCCACATTGTATAGCTTTCTCAGGATTTAATATGAAGATCTAAAGTGCTTATATTATGTCATAAAAATGGGTGTAAATATTGCTGCTCAAATATCAGGTGAAGTGCAAACGGTGTGTGTGTGGGGGGGTGTACAAGCAGCATTTTCTTCCCTGTGCACTTCAGCAGCAAGGTGGTATTTCAAATTTCCCAGCAGATGGGGGAAAAAAACACACGACAGCTTGTTAGAAAAGTCCCAGACTGTTAAGTCCATCCTAGTTCCCTGTTTTCTTTCTTCATTAATTCCTTCTTCCGCATCCTATTATACAACTTAACAACTGTCTCCCCTAGCAACAGTAACAATAAAAATGCATTTAGTTTTCACTCTCACTCTTCAGAGTCTTGTTCAGGTCTACAGGCAAAAGCCAAAAGGTTTCCGTATGTGAGAAGGCAGCAGGACACTTTCACCCACTCTACAGGACAGCAGCACTTTCCAGTGAGTCCCAATGGCCTCTGCACATGGGCTCTTTTGTTTCAGTGTCTGATGTTAGAGGTAGGGAGGACATTTGACTGCTATGAGTAGTGTAGATCGGCCCGAACAGTCAAACACAAACACATCACCAAAGACTCAGGAGAAACGGTTGAAAGAGGAAACTGATTTAGACACAGGAATTAAAAGTGTGAATCATTTGGTTTTTACACACATTGGTTAACTAAATCAGATTTACCAAGGTGCATACTAAATCAGTTTTTATATGCCCTTCTTATTCGCTGTCATTCAGAGTAAGCCAGCAGTGTTCCCATGGAAATACCTCACACTGTTCACTTAGGGTTACTCCTCTAATTAATGATTGATGCCATCCCCTAATTACATAGAGTAGCAGGTTCAATAATGTAAAGGATAGCTGGAATCTTTGAATTCCTATGGCTTTCTTTTCAGTCTGTAACTAATTGGGGGGGGGGGGAGCTAATACTCAGTGTTAACTTACAAACTTCCTTATCCTAACAGAGAAGAAAATTCTACCACAAACAATATTGGGAGATTTGAAAATGGAACGCTAAGGTCATACACAGGTGATCATGTGACAGGCCAAGCAGGAAATTTTCTTGGCAAATTTTCTTAAAAGTTTGGAATATTGTGCTAATATTTGAGGAGTACCAAGAAATAGCATTTTTGATGTTTGAGTTTCTTTTGAAAAAGCTTACAAATCTCACAGGTTTTTGGCTGTTTTACTTAAGTGCTTGTTACTTCCCCAAGGAGGAAATGCTGCTGTCTGTTTTACCAGCCCCTTTATGATACCCTTCACTATCCGAGTGCATTGACATTTAATGTATCTGAGTGGCTTCAAGAAGGCTTTGATTCTATGTCTCCTACTCCTAATTATAAAAACTCAATTATTGATGATTAAGTCGGTTATTAAACCACCAAAATTTACGCAGGTCTACTGTGCTGTTCCTGTTGCTGGGAAAACAAGAGTTTGGACATTTCTTTTCTCAAGGATTTTATAAATCTTAGTGGAGCCATTAAACATATTTCATTCTTTTTAGTGTTCTTTTCTTTGCAGGGTATAGATTTCTTCAGTTTATAGCAATTCTGTCAAACCAAGTGTGGTTATGGAGGCGCTGATCATGCAAGTTTAGAATGTCTATACAAAGGAGATGAATTGCCGAAGCTGTGTCAATCTCATTGAAGAAGACCCATTTCAATATTTGCTGCTTAGTTCCACAGTGTGATCAAGGCACTTGACCATACACAGGTAAATGTGGTAAGAGTTATGGTTCAGAGGAAAATTGCCATGATGATGTGGAAGACTGACAGACGGCACTGACATTTCCTAGGCTGGATGGTGAAGAAACTTGATGCTTTCCTGTTGGTGTCAGAAGAACTGCTTATGTTAGTGTCTGCTCATCCCTGGCACCTCTGGAAGGCACAGATGTTCAACAATGCTCTGGTAGTTCATCCACAGCACCAACATTTGCATAGCATTAGCTAAGAGTCTTCCCTTAGCCAAACTCTAAGCTCTTTTAAAAATCAGATCCAGTCCATGGACTCCTTGTTTGCAAAGCAGTTTTAACAAATATCCTGAGGCTGTTGAGTGGAATTCTCTACCTTCCATTTCTTACTGCCCTTGATATTTGAACAACCTTTTCAGTCCTGCCATCTTCTAGCTCATCTGGACCACTCTGGCCTCTCTGAGCAGGAATCCTGTCATGTCGTGTTAAAAAGAATTGCGTTGCTCTCTGAGCAGGTTTCCATTCCCTGTACATTGCCTCCCCTACTCCTGCTCTTCAGATATTAGTTTTCCTGTTTGCTTGACAGATTCAGTCTCTTTATATAGAACCCTGTTCCAGTAGCTCTACAACCATTTTGATAATCATTGAACTGAGCTACATTGCCTTTTAAAGAATGCCATTTTTTTTTTAAATTTAACACTAGGAGATAATAGTAGTTAAAGTCTTCAAAACAGGATAAAACTTAAAGACCCACATTATCATTGGCTGGAAAGTAGACAAAAATAAATAAGCTAGTTATTCTTATAGAAAATGCTGTCCTAAAGTTTGGAGACTTAGTTAAGGTATTTTATGTCTTTCTAAAAAAAGCTATTGTGAACACTTTATATAAAATTCTATTACAAAGTTCCCACTTAATTCTTAACTGTCTGTTACATATTTTTCACTATGTCTTTAAATATTTTACTTTAATTTCAACTCAACATGCTTTCTATAATTAACCTAAACATATATCAACATTTACATATGAATATTTTTAAAGTGTGAAGTAAATTGATAAAATATTAAGATGATTAAATTCTGTGATACTAACACTTGGTCCTTAAAAGTTCAGATAAGTCATAGCTTATTATTTCTTCACAATGCTTTCCCATGCAGTTCTTATAGATTTGGTTGATTTGGTTTGTTGTACTTTAGGAAAAGTTCATTCTCTTTCGTAATACTCTACTATTACTCCTGTTTCCTGGCATATTTAGCATCACATAAAAGTGCAAAATATTGAGCTGATTTCTTTCTAGTATTTGGTGTAAAGACCCTGGAACCTTATATAGATTATTCTTGGTAACATTAAGCACCATTTACAATAAGTATCAAAAAGACTTTTAATAGATTATAGTAAAAATATTTTAATTTTAATAAATAAAAGAGGGAGTCTACAAATACTTTGAAGCCACATTTCCTAATAGAAAAGCAACATGGTCATAAGGTCTGCACCATAGACAATAGTTTTTTATAGATAATTGCCATGCCAACATTTGTGTTTTTGATGTTTTATAAATACTCACTGGTATTAGAAGTATAAGCATGGATATTTATAAATTTAAAAACACCACTTTGCATGGTAGTGAATGGAGGCTACAAAACTGAAAATACTTGGGAAATTCAGTTTATAAACAGCTGCTGCCAAGTCTTGCTTAAGTCTTACATAATTGAGAATAAAGTGAGTAACCAATTGTTTTACATAATTTGTAGGTAAGCATTCCCTAAATTACCAAATAACTTAAAAATTATGTTTTCATTCCATTTTCCCAAGACATTAAGAGTCTCTTGAGTCCCTTACTTCAGAAAAGATTACTGAGTGTATTTTGCAGAAGAATCAATGAAAACAATATTTTAGACCCAAGTATCGGAAAAATTAAGGACTCTGCAGGTGTTTATTGAATGAATTACCTTCAAGCTTTATTTTTAATGGAGTGGTGGAGAATGTCAGTCATTTTACCCTCACTACTGAAAACACAGTGCTAAAACACTGCTATGTGGTTTTTAGTCACTTAATGAGTGTCCAATGAGTGATTATTTACAGACCAGTAAGACTGTCTTTGTTTGGTTTACTTCCTTTGATGTTGCTGTTATTCCATTTTAGTGGCTAGTCCTGTGCCAGGGTAGAATCCTCCCCAGTGAAGGCAAAATAATGTAAGAGATTTTCTCTAGACCCAGAAACAGTATTAAATGACAGTATTTCCAGGCTATGATAAAAGACAATGTTGTAAATTATCTCCTCGATAGCTGTCTAAAACCACCTGGAATTGTTCCAGGTGCAGGCTGCTGGTCAAACATTATTGTATATGATTTTAAGTCCCTAGACTCTATATTTGCAAATTCTAATTCCCAAAGAATAAAGCCAGAGTAAGTCTAAGGATCTAATTTTTATAAAGGGGTGCTATGCAGTTCTTGGCAGCCTATTCTTGGACTATATAACAAAACTGTGTGTGTTTATGGCTTTATCCTCAAGTGTTTTCACAGTCACATTTAATGGCACCCATTTAGCTTTAATAAATAACAGAGAAATTGCTCATATAAAATACTGCAAAGGACCTTTACCACAACTGAGGAAGATATTCAAAGTATTGTATGTTATTAAATGTGTTTTAACATATTTAAATTTCCTATTGCTCTTTGATTGTCTGATATGAAAACAAATTTCAAGGCATAGTAAGTATAACCACTAATTATCATTGTTATATTTCTTCTTTTACCTTACATGTATAATTGACCATGATCTCACAAAAAGCATTTCTTTTTTTCAAAATTACAAGGAAAGCAGTTTCAAAATTCACAAAACTGTATACTTCACTGAAATGAAAGGTTAAAAAAGAAAACCTGTTGTATTAATTCTGAAGGCATTTTCATATATTACAAATTTATGTCCCTTGGCTCCTCAACTGAAGTGAAATCTACAGCTGTAGGCTGCAAGCAGAGGTCATCTCCAGGAAGTCAATTAGTATAATAAAATTATTGCCCTGCTCTCCACCTGGTTTTTCCTCTATCTCGGTGTGCATTTATAACCAAACTAATAATACAAATTTCAATTCCTCTGCCAATAGGACTGTGGAGTAATTTTTATAACTGACGGCTTCATAAAGACATGCATGGAGGAGGTGTGTTAACGCCTAACGTAGCAAGCGGTCTGTTTTGATTGTTGTTTCACAGTCTCTGTCACTCCTTCTTTCTGCTTTTGTTCCTGCTTCTCTTCCACCTTCCTAATCTTCCTTGTCCCTTCTTCATGAGCCATTCTTTGTCCCCTCTAGATCTTGACAAACCATCCTTCTGTATAATATTTGAATCCTCAGACTGACGTTCCATCCACTCCCATCCTTCCAAGAACAAAGCCACTATTCTCCTGATCTACCCTCCTCTTCACAAATGAAAGATAAATTCACTTTTTTAGTTGCTGTCATTTTGGTAAAATGGAGTCAGCTACAGTATTTGCCTGGTTTGAATGCAGTGCAGTCAATTATGCTAGTATTTTTTAAAGGGGAAGGTATCAAGAGCAGGGGGCTAGAAAGTGAAACAGTATAAGAATTAGGCAGCGAAAAGAACGAAGTTCTAAAACAGTTGAATTTGATGAGTGCTCAGTTGGCACTTTATTATATTCTTTAAGCCCCAGTTTCAAACACCACAAACAGGCTCACAATAAATAAATAATAAATAAAATGATCCTATATGCAAAGAAAACCATACCCATTGTAAGATTATAACAATCTAATAAAAAGAATATATACTTTAATCAGTTATGATGTCTAACTACGTAAAACAATATCTGGGGTCTGCTGGGTCACTTAGTGGATAAAGGAACTTTTAACCAAGCCTGAGGACCTGGAAAACACATGGAAGAAGGAGAGAACAAAACCACAAACACACACAAATTACATAAAATGTGTGATAAAGTGTTCTAAATACAAGTTTTTAAAACGTAGAATAAATAAGAGGCATTTTTAAAATCTGTGTTTGCTAGGAACTTCCTCATGTGAGCACATTTGTGTGTTACTGTAAACTATGATACCTCATTGAAACATGCTTTATTTCTACCTTCCTTCATTTGGACTCTAGGCAAAACAAGTATGCTCTAATAGTTTCTATATACCAAGGTTCTCAAGAAGATAGAACTACAAATATAAGTTTTATACCTTTGTCTGTTTTGTTTTGTTTTGCATTTGAACTCTGATCACATGGTATATTGCTTAGTTTTTTGTCAAATTGAAACAGGTGAGCCATTTGAGAAGTGAGAACCTCAGCTGAGAAACCACTTCCATAATTTTGGCATAGAGTAAAATCTATGTGTCATTTTCTTGATT
Source organism: Peromyscus leucopus (assembly GCF_004664715.2). Taxonomy (NCBI): domain Eukaryota; kingdom Metazoa; phylum Chordata; class Mammalia; order Rodentia; family Cricetidae; genus Peromyscus; species Peromyscus leucopus. The sequence goes on from NC_051086.1 coordinate 13,223,728, forward strand.
GGTGACTTATGTAGGAAGACCCAGCTCTGTGTGGACATGCCACCCCCAGCAGGTGGTCCTGGATTGCATACGAAAGTGGGATGAGCGACTCTGGGGAGCAAGACAGTGAGCATCATTGCTTCAGTTCCTACCTCCAGTTCCAGACTTGAGTACCTGCCTGTCTCCCCCTCAATGCTGTTCTGTGACCTGGAGGGTAGCCCAAGAAATCCTTTCTTTCCTAAGTTTCTTTTGGCCATGGTGTTGATCACATGACACAGTGTATGTGTCATCATAACTAGTTTTATATCAATTTAATGTCAAATAAATGAGGTGAGGACACAAAAACAGAAAAATATCAGGGGATGCAACGTACATACCACTAAGAAGAATTTTTTATTGTGAATACATTTAAGCAGAATGACCAAACACTTGCTTCTTAGGATCAGACACAAACACTAGTTTTCCAATGGGAGGTCAGGTTTTTGAGAAGATTATTCAAAAAGAAAGATTTTGTCTCGTGAGTCTTCATTCAGACTTATTTCCAGCAGTGTCAGAAACAGAGAAATGTACCTAATTACTAGATTGAACATCCTAATACATGTTTATTTGACAATGCAAACAACCTAGCAAGTGAACATTTTTTTCTCTTTGAAAAAACATAGTAATTTAAATGCAAAAGATACGTTAAAAATATCACTGAAATTTTTCATATGTCAAGTTAGGTTGCTGGGACTCATCATTTTGCTGTCAGCAACGAATCTGCTGACACTAGGAATCCATTATGGGAACAGTTAAACACACTTACCACAGCACAACCTTTAGTCCCTATGTCAGACTGAAGCAAGCAATTGGATCCTGGATAATAATAATTTGGTTGGGATAAACAATTTCCAACTAATTTTTATAAAAATAAAAAAGCAGTAATATGATATGTGGAAATGGCATCCATGAAACTTTCAGGAGAATAAATTTTGAAGAAGGAGGGGTGAATTGAATATGTTTTCCCAAATTACTGGACATGATTGTTTGAAGAAGCAAAGTATGCATTGCAATATGAAAATCTGGAGTTGTGGGGCTTTAATGAACCCAGGAAAAGTGGGGAGTCAAGCTGTAGAAGGCTGCTCCAGCAAGCATCTCCTGCAGTAATTGTTATTTTAATTGGCTAAAATAAACTATAATGCCCTGAAGCCAGGGATGAAACTGTGCAGGTAGGCAGCTTTTTTTTTCCTTCAGGTGAGAGAACCACCAAGAAAGTTTCCCCTTTGAATTTTTTTAAAGGACTATTGTTACTCATTTAATCAACCCAAACTAGTCTGGAAACTTTCAAGTCTGTGCTATAATACTACATGTTTGTTTTCTTTTTACTAGATGGAAGGATTTCTTTTAGAGAAGAGTTGCTTTCTAACGAGGAATCCCACACGGAATCCAAGCCCACCAATGGTTTCTATGTTGCATCTCTTGCCTTTACACCTCTGCAGAGCCTTGAGAACTACAAGCCTTTTGAATTTGTTTTTGCAAATGCTAATTAACATACAGGATGGGTATTACAATCACCTGAAAATATATATGCATTGGAAATAAAATGATTTGAGCAGACAAAATGGCTCAGAGTACAAGGCCACTTGCTCCCACCTGTGTTTGATCTTGAGGACCACAGGGAGAGAATAGGCCATAAGTTGTCCTCTAACCACCATGTACCTGAAATGGCATGTACCGATACACATAATTATACAAATATCCATATCCACCCACATTTATGAATTTACAAAATAAATACTTTCTTAAAAATTGCAATAATTTAATTCATGATCCACTCATCTATGTCTGTTCTAATGCCATGCAGCTATAATCCCTGGTTTCAAAGATAAGAACTTTATGTACCTCAATTTTAAAATTAAGGTAATGGGATGCATCTAAAATTTTATGAACTGGTAGAAACAAGAGCTGTGGTATTTAAGGAATTCAATTAGTTTACTTGGGTGAGGGCTGAATTTCAGTTCAAGGGTGGGGAGAGAGAGATTTCTTCAGAATGAAGTGTTTTAGCTCAGACCATGAAATGTTGAAAACCATCAAGTAGTGGGAGGACTCTGCAATGAAGTTGAAAAGCCTTAATGTGACTCATGCAATGCGGACAGAGGAGAAGTGGCGAGGGATCAAAACATCCCTATAATGACATAAAATCCTTTAAGAAGTAAAACTGAAAAGACAAAGAATGCTGAAAGATAGTTAACTCATGCTGAGGAATAGCTCATCAATGCATAAATTATATTTCTTATAATATGTAGCGATATATTTTTCTAGATCTTCGCCCTATAGAATGAGCCAAAGTGAAGCCAAAATGAAAGACAGTGAAGGTTATACACTCACTTTTAAGGTGATAGCGCATATTCTATGGCCTAAAATTTAAAGTGAAAATTTCCATGTTTCTGTTTTATACCAGTTTCCTCTGAGATGGAAACATTTCATCCAGCAGAAAAGCTTACTAAAGCAGGAAGTAAATAAGTCAAAGCAGCTTCAGGAAGTCCCTGAAATTGACTAGATTCACTAGGTCCCTCTCTCCCCAAGAGCAAAAAATAAAGAGTGATAATGTTTTCTCTCAGACATGTCCAGTTGCGGGAAAGAGGCAAAGGCAAGACACATTTAATAGGAAGATTATCAGACAAACCCAACCCCAGGAAGAAGTGGAGACCAGCCTGACTGCCTGAAAGAAACAAAGACCAGCAGAGGCTGGGGAATGAACACTCTTCAGCCTGCTGAGCTGCCTGCAGGCTGTGCAGTATGCTCCAGGTTTTCTGCTTTGATGAGCTGCCATGCATGCTAGGTTGTGCTTCAGTAATGCATTTGTCTTATTGTCATTTCTTTTTTCATTAGTAACCATTTACCCTTCACTATCTATTGTCAATTCTCCACCCAAGGTGAGTAAAAGCACCCCCCCGTCAGATTCTCGCTCTCGCTCTCACTCTCGCTCTCGCTCTCTCGCTCTCTCGCTCTCTGTGTTGTATCTCTATAAAAATTTTTGCCACAGAATACTAGTAATACTGAAAATTCTCCATGTTGCAAATGTATATGCTATGCCATGGTTGAATATACAAATGCTATGCAAATATTTCAGTCTTGAGCTCAATGACTTGACATGGTGAGCCTGCACAAAATTGATCATCTTCCTTAATTTATCCTGTAAAAAATTTTCAGTTGTCTTGCATGTAATAAAGGCTTGAATAGTATTTGTCCTTCTACTTCCTTAGGGATTCTTGTACATCCTGAAGGCTTACTTTCTCCTTCAATAGACTCTAAGTTTCATTTCGTTTTAAGATCATATCACTATAACTTCTGACAACTTGGTTGTCAGGAAATAACCAAGAAGAGGAACAATAGAATAGCATAAAAATTACAATCGTTAAATGTTTACGTCCCTTACATGGATAATCTCAGTTATTCCAGAATGAAGGTTTTTCTGCAAGCTTGAACACAAAATACGATCTACCTAACCTTCGATGAGAGTGAGTTTGTCTCCATTAAGGAAATGATAGGTCAGGAGTAAATAACAATTGTTGCTATCTATTTTGCATAGGTTTAAATATATCTACTTTCCCTTCCATAAAAGAACTCCTCCACCTCTTTATAGAAAATCAGAATTTTAACATCCAGAGAGGTTCAGTGGCTAGAGGTATACAGTTGAATCAGTGGGGAGAATCACAGTGCACCATTTAAAGAGGACTTTCTTTAGAACCAGAAATGATAAGAAATCACCTGTGGAATTCCTGCAGAAGATAGCCACAATAAGAACTCACTTTATGCCGGGCCGGTGGTGGCACACACCTTTAATCCCAGCACTCGGTAGGAAGAGGCAGGTGGATCTCTGTGAGTTTGAGGCCAGCCTGGTCTACAGAGCTAGTCCAGGACAGGCTCCAAAACTACAGAAAAATCCTGTCTCAAAAATCCAAAAAAAAAAGAATTCACTTTATACCAATAAATTATTTTTGATTATGAGGGCTATGAGTAAATTCTCACCTTGAAATGAAGTTAAGCATGGTTTTACATTTCAGAGATGAGCAAAAAATACAACATTTTGCCGGGCAGTGGTGGCACACGCCTTTAATCCCAGCACTTGGGAGGCAGAGGCAGGCGGATCTCTGTGAGTTCGAGCCAGCCTGGTCTCCAAAGCGAGTTCCAGGAAAGGCGCAAAGCTACACAAAGAAACCCTGTCTCGAAAAACCGAAAAAAAAACAAACAAAAAAAAAAAACATTTTTTATGAAGGATCTGTGTATAAAAAAATCTTAAATATGAGTTCATGGACCTACCTGTGACAAAGAACACCTTTTCTGATGTTTGGAACCAAGACAATGACGTCCTGCAGTCCAGGGTTGCTTAAACTTCTGCAGAGTCCATGTCTCCTCTTTTCTTATCTAAGTATATTCACCTTTTAATCTATAATGACAGTGTTCTTAGGACCTAGAAAGGGAGAAAAGGGGGACATTTTAGAAAAACCTGCTGAGTTACAGCAAAGTCACCTTGTACTTACTTCAGATGTAGTGTGCTCAGGAATATAAAACAGAAGCTTCTTATTCTAGCAGTCAACTTACAGAACATGGAAACAGGATGGAGAGGCCAAGATAGACTCAAGGCATGTGAAAGGGAAATAAAAGAAAAGCATTGAGTCTTACTGTGGGCAAGGACATTTTGAGAGTAACTTTTGAGCATCTCTGTGACCAAGGATGTTGCTGTCTTTTTGTTTGAGAAGGGACTGATGGGTTTGAGGGGAGCAAGCAGGTGAACAATGTCAGTGAATGCATTTTCATGGAGAGATCACCCTATGTAGTTACAGACAAAGCAGAGAGCTGTGATTTATGCTTTCTTGGATATATAGGGCTGCTGGGCACAATATCAACACCTAAGCATAAAGCTTCTACAGAATGGCAGGAATGTGATGGTAAGTGGATGCTCTTAACTATGCTGGAAGCTCTCTATTCTCTCAACTTGGCAAGGGTGTACAATGCCCAGAAGTCTAACACATCTTGTAGTCTGAATGAAAATGGCCCCCATAGGCCCATAGGGAGTGGCACTATTAGGAGATGTGGCCTTGTTGGAATGGGTGTCATCTTGTTGGAGAAGTTTGTCACTATGGATAGGCTTTGAAGTCTCAAATGCTCAAGCCAGGCCCATTGTTGCTTGCTCTTCCTGGTTCCTGCTGACCCAGATGTGGAATTCTTAGCTACCTCTCCAGCACCATGTTTCACTGCATACCACCATCTTTCCCACCATGAAAATAATGGACTGAACATTTGAACTGTAAGCCAGAACCAATTAAATATTTCCCGTTACCTTGGTGTCTCATCAGAGCAAATAAATAAATAAATAAATAAATAAATAAATAAATAAATAAATAAATAAAAACCTAAGACAGTTTCCAACTAGAGAACAGAGGAACTATTGTGATAGCCAAGTCAAAACACTGGCAACCACCTATTGAAAAGAGAGTACAGGAAGGGGAAGACATAGCATAATGGACTCAATTCCACAACAATAAGAAAACCCTCATCTTGTTTTTGTTTTGTTAAACAGAAGGTAACTGAATGTGCAAATCACAAACAGATTGGAGAATATAAGCAATGAACAAAAGAAATCTACTCTTCCCTTGGATGCCATCGGGAATCTTACAGAAATGTCTTAACTAACGTATTTAATTTGTATAAACCTACTTTTAAAGAGTTTCAACTTAATGTGCATTTATGTAGCTCAATGAATGTGTGTAATATATGTCATTTTTAAATGCCAGTTTTTATTTTTAATATATTTGTTCTTTGATAATTTCACATGTGTGCATGTGTTTCATTTACTCTCATTCTGCACCCTCTGCTATCTTCTTCATACCATACAAGTGACTGGATTATATGTCTGTCTTCTCAGTTTTTTTTTTTTTAACCTCCTAGTTATATTGATGGCCTCCAAGGTCATCTATGTGTTTGACCATGGTGTTAGAACTCTACATGTATTTCATCCCAGTGGGTTCATCTACAGTTATGTAACTCAAGACAATGAGTATCCATTCCCAGAATTCAGAAATATCCACTAGTTCAGCAGGGAGGGATGGGGCTCTTTGAGCCTTTCGCCAGTCTATGTTTGAATGTTGCTAGATCTTGTCTGGTATAGATAGGCTCAGTGTAGGCAACTGTGAGATCATGAATGCCATGGCTCTATTATGTTCAGAAGGTGGCAATTCACAGTCCTTCTTTGCTTTGTCCCTTGAATTCTTTTCGTTTCCTCTTTGCCAACATCCATGAGCCTTAAAAAAAAAAAGAGTGTTGTAAGTATCCTGCTTAGGGCTAAGCACTTGGACTTCAGGAATTCTCAGCGCTTTGTGCACACATGACTTTCTCTGTTCACTGTCATTCAATAAGGGTGATACCCTGCAGTGCTGGATAATGTCCTTCCTCAAAGCCTGGTTGAATAAACAAAAGTCCTTGTACCAAATGTGGAATCTGCCTCATGAGTTGTGGGTCAGAGAAGTGCAAGAGATGCACCCCCAACACACAAATAAAACAGGTTCTTGTTGTCCTTCTTGCTTGCCCACCAGCTTTAAATAATATTTTTAACTGAACAAAGAAACAGATTTGTCTTTGGATTGGCTAGGCTGGCATGCTAATAAGATGGTCCATTTTCAAATGGACCAGTTTGTGTCCACAGATATATATATATATATATATATGCACAAACATAAATATTCATGCACATATGCACATATGTGTGTACACATATTATGTTCTCATTTCCCTCTCTCTCCATTTTTACTATGCCATAAAATTAATCTGGCAAATCAGCATGTTTAGGAAACTCTAATATATGTATCTATATTTTGTTCAAAACGAGCTACTTCCATCTATTGAACATATGCAAGAGCCATTTTTAAATTATTTCAGAAAGTGTATTCCTAGGAATAAAACCCATTGGATCTAAAGTTTTGAGCATCGCCAATCAACTATATCAAATTCTTCGTTGGTTTAAAACCTGGATTTGCATGATATGCTGTGTAAACTGGGTCTTTCAACTAAATTGCTAGAGGAATACAGAGCGAAGAGAGGACTTTTTCATAGTGCCTTGCAAAGAGAGAGTCCCTAATGGGCCTGATTTTCACCTTGATGGTTCAGAAATAAGATGAAACTGTCTTGTGCCTTAAACAGCAGTGAGAAAGAAGTGTTAGGGATGAGTTACTGCAGGGAGTGGACAGAAGGAGACAGTGTACTGTAGGTATTGTACAGTGACTTGTTGGTTCCATGGATAAGGTTTGTTCTCACAAGTGAACTTTCTATACTAAATCATGCTCGTCATCCATATTCTTGGATTAGACTTAGTTACATGCTTTCAAATGCATACTGTTGGTCTGAAACCAGTCCTACTGAAGCTACACAATAGCTCTGCATGAAATAACCTAAAATAGGACAGATGGAAATGCATGAACAAAGTTAGATGTTGAGTCTTTAGTACATGATAAGGTATAGAAATTGGATTGCATTCTTTCATGCCTCTAAAGTCTGATTATATTGTGATAAATTTTAAATGTTGTTACTAATCATCTATTAAGTCAGATTCCAATGCTATAGGATCCAAGTGTAAAAGAAAAAAATTGCTTTCTCTTGGTGGGGGGGAACGGGGAATTAGTTTAGTTCAACAATAACATATTTTTCAAAATTATTCATTATTATTATAGTTTCAGCTATCAGTATAGTAACCTTCTGTACAAATGTATACAAACAATAGAAAAAAACCCTGATAAACTATAATGTGCCCAGTGGGAAAAGAGCTGTCTTATTTCTCTGAATATTAAAAGAGCTTTCATGGAGGACATCAAAGAACAGAGACAATGTCTTAAGAGGAGGAAGTAAGACAAGTTCATAATGTGATCCTCATTAGGATTAATTCTCCTTCAAATACATCCAAAAGAACATAGACATATTGAGGAAAATGTATGAGATATATATTGTTCATTTTTAAAGTAAATACAGTGGTACAATGAAGGCTGAGAAAGATACATTCACTACTTTTAAGAAATCGTCAGCCAGGTGGTGGTGGCACACACCTTTAATCCCAGCACTCAGGAGGCAGAGGCAGGTGGATCTTTGTGAGTTCGAGGCCAGCGATATCCAAGAAAAAAGAAAGAAATCATCATCTCCCTGGTAGGGAGATGCCGACAGTTAACAAAAATAAGAAAATAAGCAAGTTAACAAATAAATGGCATACCATACAAATATTCTGAAGGTAAGAAATAGAGAGATAAAGAACAGGGAACAATTTCGGGGATGCCAGGGGTGGGAGAGTGCAGGCAGGCCTTGAGAGTTTTATGAGAGTAGAGTTATAATAAAATGTCAGCAATATTCTTTCAAGACAAAAGAAACAAAAAAATGCAAAAGTCCTTAAAACAGAGAAGAATCAGATATACTCTCAAGAGTGACTGAGGGTGATTTCATCTATGAAAGCAAGAGAGAGAATGGACAGAAAGACTGCAGGGGTAACAGGGAGAGCCCAGGTCCTGTTGTCCTATAATAATAAGATGGATGTTATTCTAATTTCTAGAGAAGTTATTTATATTTCATAATGAAGAACTTCCTGGCTATTGGTTATTCAATTATGTTTGAATGAGACACAAGACTTACATGATGAAGCAGAGGAATCCAGATAGGATTGGATGTATTGAGGGACTCAACTCAGCGTTCTATCTGACTCAGTTAAAACATCCAGGATATGGTGGTATTATTCTATTATTTAATTATATAATTTCAAACTACTGGAACTATTTGTAGTGACCACCATTCCATAATGTATCATCAAATATTTTTATCACAGATCTATATCATATTCTTTATCATTTCTACCATATAATTGAGCACTTCATGACACACCAATTGCTGTTTTGTGGTTTTTAATATATTTTATTTCCTAACCATACTAAGAACATCTTGTGGGCAGGGACAGACACATTTATTTTTGTATTTTTCATGTTGCCCACAATGTTTTATATCTATGTATTGTTGGTTAGTGATAATAATTACTAATGTTTACCTTATCCTGTACTAAGAGTTTTGAATATATAATTTAATTTAATGCTCAAAAATCCATGGAGAAAGTTTAATTATTACTTTACTGATAGAAAAATCTAAATTTCCCCAAATGAAGTGACTTGTCCACTTCTTCATAATGGATTTATTTCCAAATAATATTTCAGAAATGAAAAACTTGCATCTGACTGAGCAACACATATTAGTTAAGGTTTTGCAGAATTTGTTTGAATGGTAGTTTCATGATACTACCACATTTCAGACTCTTCATTGTGGTCAATCATGGTTTTTTTCATTGTGTCAGAATCCCGCATCATTCTGGCAATATTTGGAGCTATTCATGACAGCATTTCATTAACTATAAGTGTTATTTAATACATATTACAGAGTCTCCTACCTCAGTTACTTCTCTCTCACTTAAGCAAAAACCATGTTTCTTCTACCAACAAATAAAAAAGATGAAAGGACAGGGTCCACAAGAAATGTGGCTGCTGGTTCATTTTGTGTAGAATGTAGACATATAAAACTTATCAATATCCAGGCAGAATAACTATCAAATAATGATTTTGATATAGATTATTATTGTAGCCCAATTATATCCATACATGCAGAAGTTAAAGAGAGACACAGAGAAGAATATTAGGGAGAGGAAGAAGAAAAAAAAAACAATAGTAATAGGAGTTAGAAAAGAAAATAAAGACTGTCAGAGAACATCACTGTTGTGTAAACTACAGAAGACACAGAAGGAAAACAAAATAAAAATAATTTGGATCCTACACTGAGACATCAAATTCAAAACAAAGGAGATATTTTAATTGGGCAAATAGGCTCCAAATGTTTGCTGAATATGAATTCTCCCTTTCAAGCACAACTGTGATGATGGCATGTCTAGCATTTTCTCACATCTCAGTGTATCTTACCAAAGTTTAAATTCCAAAAGCAGAAAATTCCAGTTTCTATTTTGGTTCATGTTAGAAACAAATCGCCTCAAGCCCGTCCAATTACTCAAGACAGTAGTTAAAAGAGTGGACATACTAATATGGATGGGAAAATTAGCCATTCTGCTTGAAAATTACTGAGTGATGAATAAGGACAAAGAGGGGGAGGCACAGGAGGGAGAGAGAACATGGGCACATTGATCTCTGGCCAGTTTGGAAAATCTAAATGTTTAGTCACTCAGTTCTTTATACATTTGCCCACATGTGATGATGATACCTTCTCTACTCTCCACCACTCCATCCCTCAATTGGTGTACATTCCTTAGATTACATAAATTCATGTCATGCAGAAATACCAGGACACAACAGGCTGATTAATAACTGTGCTACATTTTGGATATAGAGGGCATAATTTTTAGGTGTTGGTTCTGCATTATATGGAATTGACGGAGTTTCCCTTGGCCTTAAGCAAAATGCTCCTAAAAGTTCTTTCAAATAAAAAGCAAAAAGAAAATACCATAAGGCATTTGTATTTTTTTAATGGAGGGGTGGAACCCTCATATGGGGAAATGCTATAAATTACCACCCACCATTGGTAAAGTAAGAAAAACTGACAGTTTTACTTAAATAAAAAAGCTTTAAAGTAGTACTTAAATACAGTCTTTAATTCTTTAAAAATTTCAAAAATGACTCACTGCCTCATTTGATGCTCAAAATTCAATTTAGCCCTAAGCATTCTAATAAATACAAAAGACCCTGAAAATACAGGAATACAACATTTAGTAAACATCATATGGCCCCACAACTTGGGGTGAATTTACACAAATTACATTTTTTTCCTCATGTCTCAAAATAATCTTATTTGTACCATTTTATTATTTATCTTTAGTTGTTTTTTAATCACAGAATTTATTTACTCATTTGTTATTTAAGGACTATCTCTCTAGGTACCCTGAGACACTAGTGTTTTTCTGAGTATAATTTAAGAAATACTAACTTTAGATGTTTTGCACTTCCCTGAATAAAACAATATTATTAAGTATCTATCAGAGACTAGGAGTATGAAGGGCATGAAAAAATTATCCTAGAAACTGAAGGTGAAATGTGAAAGGAAATTGTTCTCAGAGAAGCCACACAATTCATGCATTTTATCTTGTAAAATAGCTATTTCACTGTCCTACAGATCAAGCTGCCACCTATCCTCCACGTTTAGGTCTTCTGCATGCCTCATAAAAGTTTATAGTTCAGTCAATACTTTGTCCAGCAAAGAAAACATAAACAGAATATGGCTGTCTGGATTCTAAACCCTCCATTGTCTCTACCAGCTTTTTGATCTTTGGAGAGCAAGTTAATCATCCTGAGCCTCCACTTTCCACGTATGAAATAAGAATAATTCCCATTCCTACTGCATAAGATTGTTCTGTGTTAAGCCAGGCAGTGGTGGCACACGCCTTTAATCCCACATTTGGGAGGCAGAGGCAGGCAGATCTCTGTGAGTTTGAGGCCAGCCTGGGCTACCAAGTGAGTTTGTTCTGATTAGAAACTTACACATAACATTGGGGCATAGCAATATTATATATGACATTAAAATGATGTAATCACATATATGACATTGAATATTGATCAGTGAGTATTAAGTTAAGTACATTTACTGTTGTAAGTCACTTTTTTTGTTTGTTTGTTTTCTGTTTTTTCGAGACAGGGTTTCTCTGTGTAGTTTTGTTGTCTGTCCTGGATCTCACTCTGTAGACCAGGCTGGCCTCGAACTCACAGAGATCTGCCTGCCTCTGCCTCCATAGTGTGGGATTAAAGGCGTGCGCCACCACAGCCTGGCCTATAAGTCACATTTTTAAAAAGAACATAGAAAAATGACTGAAATCATTTGGCGTGCACTGAGTTAATATTCTAGAAAGAAAACCCAACAAAACGAAGCAGGAAAGCAAAGTGAATAAACGTGAAAGCGTATGATAAAGACACTTCCACATGAAGATAAAAAGCCATGAAGAAATCAACCTTAAGGGCTAGAAGTTCTGATTAGCAAAGGCTTTTTTGGTGAGCTGAACTTGATGCAGGATCTGAAGGATGGGAAGAAATTCCTAAGCTATGAACTGGCCCGGGAGGTCCTCAGCAGCTCTGGCTGCAGGACAGAGAGAAAAGCTTAGGTGTGGTGTATAGAGAAGCAATAGATGATTGGAGAGGAGCAGGTAGAGAATGCTGTTTGTCTCTCCCTTGCAGTGCAGTGGAAAGGCCCCTGCAGGATTGGAAAGTGAGCAAGGCATGAGCCTGGCTTAACTGCCAATTGACTCCTTTGGCTGGCCAGCTGTCATCTGAAAGCCTCCACTCAGTGCCCCTTTACTAGACTCGCATACAGCATTAGCTTGGAGCTTTGTCTTGATACATTGACGCAGTTGGGAAGTAAATGGATATTTGTCACTGACAGCCTTTTATTGCCTTGTTTCCTGGCCACTAAGTAGATCTAGTTATGTGTAAATAGACTTAGATTTTTCTCTCACTATATTTTACTCATCCAAATTATGGGGGATAATTACTCTTCAGTTTACAGCCATAAACCCTGGAAAGGACCCCTGTGTGCACAAGCTATAGGCAGCTGCCTACATTTTTATGATATGTGGGGCACTAAACCACATTTACATGATAAAGACTCTTAGTCTATCTTGGCATTAAAATTCTTATGGCTAAATTTACTACAGAGGGCTGCAGAACAACCCACAGTGTATATATCACTGAGGTGAGAGAAAGGAGTATCTGAGGGGAGGATTCAGGATGAGTTAGTATGGGAACAGAGGACATTTGTGAGAAAAGTTTTCAGTCAGAGCCTAAGTCCCATGAGAAGCAGTTAAATATGGCTTTTACACAGGCTTCCTTCTTCTACATATGATTCGAACGAATAGGTAGGATGTCAACACTGCTGCCTTTCAAATGATCTTAAACATCTTGTTCTTAGTGGTTTCTACACTTTTTATCAGTGTTACATTTTTTTCCTTTCTAAATTTTCAACAAATGTTTCAACATAAAAAATCTATAAGTAGGCCAGGCGGTGGTGGCGCACGCCTTTAATCCCAGCACTCGGGAGGCAGAGGCAGGCGGATCTCTGTGAGTTCGAGGCCTGCCTGGTCTACAGAGCAAATCCAGGAAAGGTGCAAAGCTACACAGAGAAACCCTGTCTCATAAAACCAAAAAAAAAAAAATCTATAAGTAGTAAAAAAAAAAAAAGAGATGCATAACTTTGAGAAAGAATTGATTTGCTTTTCTCAGTATGAACATTGACAAACAAAGCAAAACAACCGATTTAATTAAAATTAATATCTCCTGTACAAACTTCAATGACAACTGGAGTGAGGACCCTGGGATAGAGTTGTGCTATGTTAATATTGGAGTAAATTGTAGATGCAATATTTTAATTCCACTTGACCTTTTGTTCCTCTGTGCCCATTTGATGCTTGACTATATTTTTAAAGATTTGGACATAGTGTGCTGGTTAGTTAGCTTATGAAAAATAGTAGTCAAACATGCTGTATTAGTAAGGGTTCTCTAGAGGAACAATATTGATGGGATGAGTACATACGTATAGATACATGCATATCTATGTGTATATACAAAAATTAATTAAATGAATGTATCTTAAAATAGTAGCAACAAGTATCACACACTTGAGAGTCTGAGGAGTTGTTAGTTCCTCCATACACAGGCTGGGTGTCCCAACATTCAGAAGTAGTTGCATGGTGGCTGACACATCTGAGAGCCCCACAATATGTTAGTTGATCAGTCCAGGAGGTTGAATGTCTCAGCAGTCCCAATCTGGCACTGAAAACATGGAAGGTTCCTGGAGGGAAGCTGGCCGTAATCAATAATGAAAGCCTGGAAGTGCTAATTCTGTTTTCAGGGAAGGAATCCCTATCAACAATAGAGCCAAAGAACTGGATAGCAAAAGCAAGTCCCAGCAAGTGAGAGGAACCTCGGCCATGCCATGTTTGATCTGAGCTGCAATCAGAAGGTGGTGTATCACTCCAGGTAGGTCTTCCTGTGTCCTTTAAAGCACTCAAAATAATCCTTTAGTTGATGCTTCCTACTCAGGTCCTTCAAAGTTGGGGTAAATTTACATTTAAAGCTACTACCACAAATGATATACTTAAATAAATGCTACCTTTGTACTTCCAGGGAGTTCAGCTAGTAGAAAATCCTGTTTTTGCATGGAAAATTATTTTGCAGATTCAATAAGTCTGTGGTGGTTGGAAAGAAAATGGCCCCCAAAGGAAGTGGCACCATTAGGAGGTATGGCCTTATTGGCGTATGTGTGGTCTTTTTGGTGGAAGTATGTCACTGCAAGGCAGACTTTGAGGTCTCATAGGTTCAAGACACACCCACTGAGATAGATCATTTCCTGTTGCCTTCATAAGATGTAGAACTCTCAACTACCTCTCCAGCACCATGTTTGCCTGCACACTGCTATGTCCCACCATGCTAATGGACTAAACATCTGAGAATGTCAGCCACCTGAATTAAATGCCTTTCCATTATAAGAGTTGCTGTGGTTATGGTGTCTCTTCAAAGCAATAAGATCCCTAACTAGGACAAAGGCCTTAAACTGAATGTCTTGAGCTTTTTAATGGCAGTAACGTTAAAGAGTAGCCCCAAAGTTGGTGACATCAGCACTTTCCAACTGTTTGCAGTCAACAAACCAGTATTTTGGGGAATGTATTTCCCCAATTTCTGTTTTCAAATTCAGTAATTAGTTATCTCCTCTTGTTCACAAATCTATTTAACAACTTTTTATTGTTTCATACCCTTTGCCGTCTGAATACACATGTTGAAAAAGCGATGGTAGTTAAATAATAATACCATTCTTTGACTATGGCCCAGCTCTATCAAGATTATCTTGATAGATAGGCTTCTTGATGAAGTTTACTTAGAAGAGTTGACTTAATTGACCAACCCAAACCTCAGTCATGGAAGGTGTATACTTGTGTACAGTCTTGTGACTCTTCAGATCTTTATATCTTTGGCATACCTTTCAATTTTCATTACTAAAGACACTGATTTCTTTAAATACAGACCAATTATGTGCGTGCATAGTGTAAGGTTCTCCAAGACTACATCAAACTAAATATTGGTTTTTCAAGTTCTCTATCATTTATTATTTATAATTCTTAATCTGTGGAATTTATTAAAAATTGATAAGGATGCCTGGTGGTCAAATTCCCTACAGGTGTCAAATTGAATGACCCAACCAAACCAATTACAAAATTGACAAATCTATGGTTACTTTGCTAAAAATGATATGATTTGATTTTAACAAGGACTTTTTTTAAGGACACTGAGACATTTTCTTTGAAGGAATAATGTTCTTCAATTTTAGGAAACTACTTTTTTTTTTCCTTTCAGAAAATTGCTTTCTTGTGAGGCTTGCTAGCCTTTCTGTTCTTTTTCAAAATTTGGTATTTCATTCTTTGGCACTTTAGGAAACGTTGGGAGAGAATTTCAAGTATTTAAAAAAAATATTTTTTTTAACAGATTTGCCTTTTGTACAAAGTGTCAGACAGTTCAAGGGGCAGGCTGAGTGCTGTCATATCTTTTGTCAGTGGAACCAAGTTTCCTTCTTCAAGAATAATTGTTCATATTTCAAAAAAAAAAAAGCTCCTCTATTGTTATCCTTAGTGATAGACTCCAAATATAGAGTGGAAAATAAGTGATCCTATGGTCTGATCAATCTCCTGGCTCACCACTCACCAAATCGAAGGCTTTCAGGACCTCATCATGAAGAGCTCAGGGCAAACATTTGAGAGTTTTCTAAACAGTTCTTAGACTTCAACCATATAGCTTGTTTAATCTAGCTTCTGTGAGCACAGATCACACAAGTCAAGAACAGTCCAGTAGAATGACGTGGATGTTGGGGTGGTGCAGGGGTGACAAAGATGTTTCCTACAGAATCCTCCAGAGCAAAGGTTGTCCAAACATGTGGCTTAGAAAGGAAGAAGGCTTACCATTTTCAATTCTATTCAGTTACTGGAAAAAATGCTGACTGTCTTACTGTTCCTCACTCTATCTGTTCAGATGTGGAGGGTTGTTAGCCCAGTTCCTAACACCTAGAGTCACTTGATGAAATCTCTCCAGTAGCTCTGTTCTCGGCTGTTGAGAAGTTGAGATAATTGTCCATGATGAAGGGCAGGCTTTGCCACCTGTGAGTGCTTTTGATCGACAAAAGCATTCATACCTGAGAAATTCTGAATTCAGCCTCTACTGATTCCTTCAAAGAGATGCTTAAAATTAGGAGAAAAGTAATATTTTAGGAGAGAATAATTTTCTTTCTCATTAAAACAAAGCTTGCCTGGATGTCATTGACTGTGATTTCATTAATATTGACTTTTTTTCAGTACACTGGTAAACCGTAATTCATTGTTGTTCTTAGCATTATTATCATTAATTATAATGCTCTATTTCAATTACTGTATCTAAAGATATCATTAGAGCCTTGCTTTATTGTCAAATATGAGTAAAAAAATTATAGAATATCATCCCTACCCTTGATGCATGCAAACATTTTACTAGGATGAAAAGAGGCTGACAATGTGGGAATGACTCCAAATAGAGAAAGAGTAACAGTTTGTGTGTGGTTAAATTTCCTGCATTGGTGATTAGGGTGGGTTGGTGAAGGAATGATGGACCAAGTCATAGATAGGTGCAGATGCCATTTGTTAAGCATTGTGCTCTATCATTGAAATATTGTAGTCTTAAACTCTTTTGACCTAAGGCAGGCAAAATACCTCATGTTCCATCCATTTCTACTTCCCAGTTCATTCAATACCCAATGATAAGGAACATGACATTACAGAGCATGTGTTAGGTATCCCCTAAAGTAAAGGAAGCCTATAGAGTCAAATTCGAGGGAATGGTGATCGCATCTGCATTAATTTAAAATAGTCTATGGATAATTATGGATAGTGTATATTTATAAAAATTTTGTCATACAATACTAACAAAGAGCATAAACTCTATATCAATAGTGCCTAGCTTTTAAAAGTTTTTCTCTGGAAATGCTCAGACTTATAATTTAATATTTAGCCCTCAGTCAGTCACATCTTAAATTGGCGTTAGTAACAACTATTATTTTGGGTGGTTCCTGTAATTTTACATTTGGGGCTTCATATTAAGTTCTATAAACTGTGTACCTGGTGCATAGCAAATCATCAAGAATACACCAGGCTTTATTTCTTATCAATTATAACATATTAACATGAATAATAAAATATGTCCCATCTTATACAATGAGATAATAGATTTCCAAGCAGCATAATTAATTATTAGCAGTAAAATTGAGGTAGGATAATACTAATTTAAAATTCTGTATTAGTTGAAATTAATGATGAACTTGAAACAATGTGAAGATAAATGAGTATAGCAAATATTCTTTATAGAAATAAGAAATAAGAACATTGTAGGAATTTCCCAGCATTGATTGTATAGAACACAGTGTCAACTCTGCAAATTTGAAAAGGCATAGGATCTAGTTCAGAATGTTAATTCTAGGTTTGTTCATTGCTTTAAGGATGCTTGAAAGATCAAAAGTAAAACCAACACAAATAAATCTTATACAATAAGATTCATGCCAAAGAATGTTCTCAATGCCCACCTAACATGTGACTCTCTCTCTCTCTCTCTCTCTCTCTCTATATATATATATATATATATATATATATATATATATATATATGTGATGGTGCAATTCTGAGGTATAAAGAAATATATAGAGTAACTGGTTTGGCTTCTGGAATAGCCAGAGAAACCTTGTGAATATGGACATGATTTTATTGTGAAGACAGAATATCTGTAGTGATATTTTATTTGTACTAAAATGTGATTTGTATGTTAATAAATAAAGTTGCCCAGGGGTCAGAGCTATTAGAGCCATAGCAAAAGCTGGGCAGTGGTGGTGCACATCTTTATTCCCAGCACTTGGTAGGCAGAGCTAGGTAGATCTCTGTGTGTTCAAGGATACAGCCAGCATTGGAAACATACACCTTTAATCTCAATACCAACCATAGAAGACCTGAAAGTCTGTACAGACAGGCAGTGATGAGGCAGTCATGTGGTTGGGTTTACAACCAATGAGAAGGCAGAACAGAAAGTCTACATAAAGACAAACAGACAGGAAGTAGGTCTCTTTCGGAGAGCTCTCTTGGATGAAGAGGCTAGCTGCAGGGTAAGGCTCTTACTCTGATCTCTTGGCTTTCTTCTTTGCATTGGTTCTGTGTTTCTTATTTAATAAGACAGTTGGTTACATCTACATTTGGAGCACAATGTGACAAGAATCCATTAAAAACCACTTGGCTTGGCTTGGCAGCAGGTCCGGTTTCCGGCCTGGGCAGCCCAGCTCTCTAGCTCTGGCCCAGGTCAGCAGTTACATGCAGCTGTTGCTACTCCCTTAAAGCCGGTGCTACAAACAACTCAGGCCTGCCTTGCTGAACAGGGCCCCAGCCTGTAAAGCCAACGCACGTGGTCGGAGCTTAAGGAAGCCTGAGCCCAGGCTTGACTCTGCTCAAGCAGGAACACGTGGCTGGATTTAAGCTTTTAGCCAGAACACTACTTGTGGCTACGCTTTCTTGCTCTTCTCTCTCTCTCTCTCTCTCTCTCTCTGGATTCACACCTCCGACACTAGGTGGCTATTTTGAAATTCCCTCAGATTTCTACTGTTCTATGCAGACTTGGTAAGTCAATTAAGATATCAAATATTTTAAAGGAAACTATTAAAAAGAGAATTTTTTTTCCACATTTAAAAAAATGGGTTTTATGTGTATATTGGAAGAAAATTGGGCTTTGTTTGAAATTTTAGGCAGTCTGACAATGGAACAACTATATGAGAAGATTAATATTAATCGAATGATGCAGTTTATTACTTTTCTTATCCTCATTTTACTATTTAAAAAAGATAGTCAATTTAAGTGCCAGGATAACAGTTTTAGAAAAACCTGTTAAACCTGTAAAAATGAATTATAGAGAAATTCAAATTCAGACAGAAGAAATTAACAGTGAAGTTGTTTCAAAATTGGATCATAAGATTACAGAAAGAAAGCCTGTCTTCACACAATAACCCTTAATTTACCCGGTAGCGGTACAGCAGCTACCTGGTGAAGAGAATGGACAAAATACTTGGATTCCAGTTGAAATGTTGAGACTTACAAAGATTTAAGGAGGCAATAGCATCTTATGGCATGTATTCCCCATATGTAAAGCAAATGTTAAACACCTGGTCAACTTGTAATAGGATTCTACCACAGGACTTGTGGGAGCTGGCACAGGCTGTTCTGGAACCAGGACAAAATCTCCAGTGGCAAATGTGGTTCAAGGAGGAGGCTAAAAATATAGAAAAACAATGGAGGGATAAAGGAACACAAGTCTGCCAGGATCAGCTTATTAGAGAAGGCCAATATGCTTCAGTACAAACACAATGTTTATATGATGTCCAAACCCTAATTCTATGTTGAATGGCAACCTTGAATGCATGGGACAGAGTTGAGGAACCAGGGAAAAAGAATTTACAAAGTCATTTACAAAGGTTATGCAGGGCCCAAAAGAATCTTTCACAGATTTCTTACAAAGATTGACTTTAGCAGTAAAGAGAATGGTCCCAAATTCAGAAGCCAGTCAGATAATAATCAAATCTTTGGCTTTTGAGAACACAAATGCAACATGTAAGATAATAATCAGGCCATTAAAGGCAAGATCTGCACCTTTGCAAGATTGGATTAGAGAAACGGTTAATGTTGAGGCTCATGACCATGATGATATGTAGGTAAGAGAAGCAATTTCAAAAGGTTTGAGAAATGTTAGATGTTTTGGATGTGGAAAGCAAGGACATTTGAAAAGGGACTGTAAACAGGTCATTCCTAGAAACAATGTTTCTTCAAGGAACACTGGCAAGAGAATGCCCCTTCCTTCTGGAGTATGTAGAAGATGTGGTAAGGGAAAACACTGGACAAACAAATGTAGATCAACAAGGGACAGGCAAGTTAATCCTTTGTCTCAGGCTTGGGGAAATTCCCAGAGGGGCCTCAGGCAGGCCCCCACAGCAAATCCAGTTCAAACCTTTCCTGCAGTTGTAGAGGAAACCCCTACTCAAAGCAACTAAATAACCAAATGCCTATTGGAATAAATCATGCTGGTCAGGATGATGAAACAGAGAGAATAGAAAATTCAGGGAAAAACATATAGAAAAAATTTTGGCAAACTTCTATTAATGAACAAAGACCAAAATTAACAATAAAAATAAATGGTGCTTTGTTGTCTGGTCTGGTAGACACAGGTGCAGACATTACCATAATTGCACCAGAATTTTGGCATCCAACTTGGCCTTTCAGGAGGTAAATGTTCAACTGTTAGAAGTTGGGACATTATCTCGAGTGAAACAGACTGCAAGATGGCTCAAATGTATAGGTCCAGAAGGACAGAGAAGAAAATTAAAACCATATATGGCTAACATAGCTATGAATCTGTGGGGTCGAGACTTGTTGCAACAATGGAATACTCAGATTAACATCCCTCCAGTCTCAGAAACAAATCATAAACTAGCACATGTTTCTGAGAGAAATATTAGAAGGCATTATTCTGAGTGGTCACCAGCCATCCATATTATACAAGAACAGGGCACAACAACTGATGATCTCCCAAAGACACCAACAGCTCTACCTTTAAAATGGTTAACAGACAAGCCTGTATGGGTTCAGCAATGGCCTTTAACAACAGAGAAACTCCAGGCTTTAGAAGAGCTGGTAGAAGAACAGTTAAATGCTCAGCATATTGAAGAATCAGCCAGCCCTTGGAATTCTCCTGTATTTGTTATTAAAAAGAAATCTGGCAAATGGAGAATGGTAACAGACCTTAGAGCAATTAATAAAGTAATTCAGCCAATGGGCTCTCTACAATCTGGAATTCCTTTGCCTACTCTGTTACCAAAAGGATGGCCTCTCATAGTTATTGATTTAAAAGACTGTTTCTTTTCAATACCTTTACAAGAAAAGACAGAGAAAGATTTGCTTTCACAGTGCCTACTTATAATAATTCTCAACCGGTTAAAAGATTTCAATGGAGGGTCCTCCAACAGGGAATGTTGAATATCCCAACTCTGTGACAATATTTTGTACAACAGCCATTGGAAGTAATACATAAAAATTTTTTATAAATCTATAATTTATCATTATATGGATGATATTTTACTAGCTGACTCAAGTGCAGATACTTTAGAAAGAATGTTTGAAGAAGTAAAGAAAATTTTGCCTTGCTGGGGATTACAAATTGCTCCTGAAAAGATACAAAGAGGAGATTCTATTAATTATTTGGGATATAAAATAGAGCTACAAAAAATTAGACCCCAAAAGGTGCAAATTAGGAGAGATAGACTACAGACTCTTAATGACTTTCAAAGATTATTTGGAGACATTTCTCATCTACAAACTATTGTTGGGATAAAAAATGATGAACTGAATAATTTGTTCAAAACCTTAGAAGGTGACAAGTACTTAAATAGTCCGAGGGAATTTTCACCTGAAGCTGAGAAAGAATTGGCCTTGGTAGAAAAGAAAGTACATGAAGGGCACGTGGATGGTATTGATCCAAAGCTGGATTGCATTTTGGTTATTTTACCTTCTAAGCATTCTCCTACAGGAATATTAATGCAGAGGGAAGATATTTTATTGGAATGGATATTTTTACCAAATAAACCAAATAAAAAATTAAAAACTTATGTGGAAAAAATCTGACTTGATTTGGAAAGGAAAATTGAGACTTCGTCAATTATCAGGAATAGACCCAGCAGAAATTGTCGTACCTTTAACCAAGGAGAACATTGAAAAATTATGGACAGAGGGTGAACCGTGGCAAAGAGCTTGCAGTAATTTTTTGAGGGAAATTAACAGCAAATATCCCAAAAGCAATAGAATCGATCATATAAAGAGAGCTGATTGGATCTTGCCTCCAATTGTATGGGAAAAACCCATATCTGGAGTTTGTACCTTTTATACAGATGCCAACAAATAAGAAAAGGCAGGTTACAAATCAGAAAATTTAAGTAAAGTGGTTCAAAGTCCTTATAATTCAGTTCAAAAATCAGAATTGTATGCTATTCTGTTGGTATTAATAGATTTTTCAGAACCTCTCAACATAGTAACTGACTCTCAGTATGCTGAAAGGGTGGTATTACATATTGAGACTGCAGAATTTATCCCTGATGCTTCAGAATTAACTCCACTATTTATTCAGTTACAAGATACAATCAGGAAAAGGAGTCATCCTTTATATATAACTCACATTCGATCCCTTACTGGTCTGCCAGGCCCTCTAGCACAAGGCAATGATCAGATTGATAAATTATCGATAGGAAATGTGCTGGAGGCCTCAGAATTTCATAAAAAACATCATGTCAATAGTAAAGGTTTAAAAAAGGATTTTTCCATAACCTGGCAACAAACCAAAGAAATAGTAAAGAAATGTCCTACTTGTTCCTTCTATAATCAAATGCCATTACCAGCAGGATGTAACCTAAAGGGTACTCAGAGGAATGAAATCTGGCAGATGGACGTGTTTCGTTTTGCAGAATTTGGAAAATTGAAATATGTACACCATACCATCGATACTTATTCAGGATTTCAGTGAGCAACTGCTTTGAGTTCTGAAAAAGCTGATTCTGTAATCATTCATTTGCTAGAAGTTATGGCCATCATGGGCATACCTGCACAAATCAAAACTGACAATGCTTCATCATATGTCTCTATTAAAATGAAACAGTTTTTTGCTTATTACAATATAAAGCATATTACAGGTATACCACATAATCCTACGGGTCAAGCAGTTATAGAAAGATCAAACAGAAGTCTAAAGGATATGCTAAATAAACAGAAAGGGTAACAAAAACCCCCAGAAATAGACTGTATAATGCTGTATTAACTTTGAATTTTCTCAATGCCAATGATAAAGGAACAACAGCTGCAGAGAGGCATTGGATAATAGAAAAAAAACTACAGAACTAAATCAGCCTATATACTTTAAGGATGTGCTGACCTCAGAATGGAAACCAGGATATGTGTTACATTGGGGACGAGGATTTGCTTTTGTTTCTACAGGAGAAGACAAGATATGGGTACCATCAAAATTGATAAAGGTTCAATTTGAACAAGAGAGACTTACTAATTAGAGGAGGTGATAGTTCATCAACCAGCATGAACATGCAATTTAAATGAACTTATACCACTAACACATGCCTTTTCATTTAATCAGATAATAACTTGCCAAAAACAAACATCCCTAAAATTAGTCTTGGGGAGAGGTTTTTGTTTTTATCTTTTAGGAGAATGAAGGTTAAGGAATCTGAAGAATACAGGACAAATGAGACAACTGAAGAAAAGGGACAAATCATCTATCCCAGGAAAGAGAGTGAAATGGCATATGGGTATATCATCTAAAAAATTTTATAAATCTTCCTAAATGTTTGTTTCTGTTCTTCTCTAAAGAAATTTAACACTATTGGTCTTCTTGTAGTCCTAGTTCAATAAAAATTTAAAGCTGACTTTAGAGTTGGAGAATGGCTCTCTCCTTCTTTAAACTCAAGCATATTGTTAAAAGGAAAATGCAAGCTTCCTGTATCATGCCAGAAGAAAAGAGGCATCTCCTGCTATGGGACAGGAGAAAAACCAAATTAATTAAGGGACTATTCTATTACTAATCTCAACTCTTTGATTTTATTCTGATTCTTTAAACTTTTCTTAAAGTATGCATTTTATATCAAAATTTACAAGATTAATATAGATAGTTAGTTAGATAGATAGATAGATAGATCCAAATTTAAACTTTGTTAAGATATGAATGGTCATATAGAGTACTAACTAATTCTAGAAAAAAAAAAGGCTTCAATTAGCTACATATATATGTCTTTGTGTTCGAGTCTCTTATCAGTTTTCTGCGGGAAATCATGGCTAGGCCTAACACCAACTAAAGTCTCCAGGAAGAAGAGGGGGCCCCACAACAACAACAATTCCAAGTGGACAATAATAATATCATTAAGCTGACAAACATATCTACAGAACAGCTTTAAACTACAAAGTGCTCAGAGCAATTTTGAGAGGGCTAGCTGAGATGATCCAGTCTCAAAGACTACTTGAATAAGGACTTGAGATAAACCCTGAACTTTGGCATTATACACAGACTGGATAATGAAGGATATAGTTACCTTTCCTAGAATTTGACAATTAACCTAAAATTTTTCTTTCAGGATAAAGATAACTTCACTCATACCCAGCAGGAAGCAATTTTAAGAATACGATGCCCACATTCCCAAAGAGGTGGTGTGGGGCAGGTGGGTTTTTTTTTTTTTTTTTTTGGTCTCTTTAAAGGTTTTTGGGTCTGGGATAATTTTCATTGTTTAGGGGGTTTGGTTACAAGTTGTTGTCAAGGGTTAGGAAAAAGGCTAAGCAAAGGAGATTAGATTTAAGGTTCTTGTTTTAAAAAAGAGAAGAAAAGAAAAAGACAATTACTAGTTTTAAATACTTTACATTGGATTGGATTGTTTTATATTGTATACAAATTATATATATTGAAATTGAGATTGTTAGAAAATGCTATGTATATATTTCTAATTGTACTTATACCATTCATTTAACAATGTAATGCAATTTTCTGATCCTTGAATGTTATTATTACCAACTATTAGGATATAAAGAAATGAAAGTTAGTAGTTAGACATTATAATAGAACTTGTAGTCATATTAGGCATGTTTTAAAAATTGAGCAGATATATTTTAGATAGACAGGTCATCTTCAAACCCTTCAGAGATCTACAGAATATGGCATTTAAAATGTTTTAATAACTTAGAAAATTTTTCTTTTTTGTTATGACTATGAGGCATGTCGGCTCCTGGCAGTACCAATCTACTTCAGAGAAAATATGGGCATTGAAGAAACTGCATATGGAGTTAACTTTCATTGTGGCAAAAGTTAGCCACTGGACAAAGAAGTATCCTCGAATCAACTGCTGACAAACAGGACAGACAGGACATGAAACAAAGGACTACTGATTCTTGCCAAAACAAGTGTGGTTATGGTTTATCTAAAGGCATCTTCTGAGGCCAGGACAATATGGCACCATCCCTTTGCAATCTGGAAAAGGTACAGTGCCCTTTTCTTCGAAGGCAGATGAACAGGCAGTGGGCCCATGGCTTCTGATGTGCAATGGAACAACAGCTGAAACAGTTATTCTTGAAGAGTAACTAAGCTCATGCCTCTCAATAGTAGACTGGCATTTAATAGAGGGATGTGAAGAACAGGACGCTGAGATGAAGCCACATATACACAGCCAAGAAGAATGGACAGCTGACTTAAAAAAACATAACAAATTCCAGAATTTAAAATCCTGAATCATGACAGGATACTAGTAGAATTCAGGTGTTTCTGCTACATGGACTGCTCTCACCCAATGTGAGGTCAAACTATTGACCTTGTGTACATCCTACTTCACAAATGAGTCTGTCAGATACTCTAAGCCTATAGGCTGAAGATGATGCCCCAACACTGTGGAGAAACCTCAGGTGACTGTCCAGGCAGCTGGCTGTTTCTGTCACCTCACAATTTTTTTGGAAACTGCTTGTATGCACTTCCTGTTTTTATTTTTTATTAGGTAATATTATTTTCCTATTTGGAACTCTGAGGGAGTTGAAGATTAATTAGTTATAGTTGAAGATTAATTAGGATAGAAAGTGAATTAGATACATTTTGGACTTACCAAAATAGGATAGATAATGGAATTATTTTCTCTGAATTTGTCAAATACAAATGGACTAGACATTGTTTAGGTATTTATTACTTGTATATATTGTATATAGTTATTGTACTTTTGTATATAGTTTTTTCTTATGTTAGTTATAACCTTTTTCCTTTTTTCTTTTTATTAAAATAGAAAAGGTAAATATAGTGATATTTTATTTGTACTAAAATGTGATTTGTATGTTAATAAATAAAGTTGCCCAGGGGTCAGAGCTATTAGAGCCATAGCAAAAGCTGGGCAGTGGTGGTACACGCCTTTAATCCCAGCACTTGTTAGGCAGAGCTAGGTAGATCCCTGTGTGTTCAAGGATACAGCCAGCATTGGAGACACACGCCTTTAATCTCAATACCAACCATAGAAGACCTGAAGGTCTGTACAGACAGGCAGAGACGAGGCAGTCATGTGGTTGGGTTTACAACCAATGAGAAGGCAGAACAGAAAGTCTATACAAAGGCAAAAACACAGGAAGTAGGTCTCTTGGCTGAAGAGGCTAGCTGCAGCAGATGGGTAAAGCTCTTAGCTCTGATCTCTTGGCTTTCTTCTTTGCATTGGTTCTGTGTTTCTTATTTAATAAGACAGTTGGTTACATCTACAAGTGTCCACAGCCTTTCTTAAGATTTTATACTGGAAATTATACTAACTACAAATGTAAAAATCTAGAGTATTTTGGGAAGTTGCCAAATGGGATAGAGCTCAGAAGTGGGGAATGGATGAAGCAATCGAGATAGTCAATGAATAATAAATGAGAGAGGATGTGATTTTATAAACAAGCATTCCAAAAAAAGAAGATTGAAACAGATAGATTCAAATGAGTTTAAAAGCTGTTTGCAAGGGGAAACACTAAACAAATAAAAATATACATTAAAAGCATTTATTCAATTGTTTAGTCTATATCCACAAATCTGGTATGGAATTTCACTAGAACATTTCTTTGATAGTATAAGATAAATATGCAATATTTTTGCCTGAAGCAATGTCTTATAGGCCTTCCAAGGAAATACTTAGTATTGATCTGGATATTTGGACCATTCTGTACTAGCCAAAATAGACCTCTGGAAAAAGAAAAAATAGTGACTTTGAATGTTTATGCATAAAGTTTGATCATGATTTTTATAGTGATCCAGATGAATACATAGTACACAGAATGCAAATTCCAGGAGTTTTTCTTGTGCTTAATACATTACTAATAACACTTTCTACTTGGTAAATACAGTGTAATGTCTTATCTTCCAAAATTTGCCTTCTAAAATTAACTGATTCTGTACTAAAAATAGTGATTAAAAATTCACAAGTGCTTGTGAAGTCTTAAAGTCTTTATTTGGCAATAAGCTACAATCATGGTGACCTCCAATATATATAATAGTAGGGCATATGTGTGTGTATGTGGGGGGGGGTGTATGTATGTGTTCATTATCCAGGAGTCAAGATTAAAAGTTTTACAATGTAAATGCCTGTATTTTTCTCATTGATTACATTAAAGATGTATCCCATTTATCATATTCAGACCTAACTAGGAATCTCCTAAAAAAAGTGGGAATGTTCTTGATGTCTTCAGTGGTTGAGTCATGATTGAGTAGTTAGTGCTGGCCATAGATGCTTTAAGTTGGAGGTTAGCTTGATGTCTTCTGTTGTATTTGACCTAACATTGTATAAGAAAAATAAAATTTAACTCATTAAATCCACAAAACATGATATTCGTTTCTCATAGAGGGGGCCTCTTTATTATAATCTTGTTTTATTGGGATCATTCAATTATGGAAAGCCTGTGACTCATAAGATAAGACCTCAGAGTATTGGACAGGTGGTGGTAGTGCACAACTTTAATACCAGCACTCAGGAGGCAGAGGCAAGCAGATCTCTGTGAGTTCCAGGCCAGTCTGGTCTACAAAGCGAGTTTCAGGATAGGCTCCAAAGCTGCAAAAAGAAAGCCTGTCTTGGAAACAAACAAAAACAAACCTCAGAGTATGCAATCAAAAGCTATGATGAAATTAATATCTAATAACCTGCACTTTTATATTGGATGGGAGTACTCCAAGTTACAGATAGACAGTGCTACAAAATTTACTCTAATAACAGAGTATTAGGAATTAAGATAAAAATTTGTCTACAAGAGTGCATTATAAATTGTGATTCAATTGCCAGGAATATTTCAAAATTAAATTTAACCTTTAATATTACAACATTTTATAAAGAAAACACACCAAAATGTGCCTGTTATTTTAGAATATAAATTGATCAGATTACTGTTGATGTTTGTTTCAGGCAGATGAGCAAGTAGGGACAGCGGTTCTCATTCTGTGGGTTTCAAGCCCTGGGTGTCGAACGACACTTTCACAGGGGTCACCTAAGACCACTGGAAATCACATACAATTTCATTACAATTCATAACAGTAGCAAAATATACTTGTTAAGTATCAGTGAAAATAATGTGATTGGGGTCACTACAGCATGAGGGGCTGTACTAAAGGATCACAGCATTAGGAAGGTTGAGAACTACTGAATTAGATAAACAAATGTCAGAGGTTTCTGTATTTAAAGAAAAACTGAAAGTGATTTTGCCTAGTTACATGTTATGCACATCAAATGTGCTGTGTATGGTTTACATATGTTACCTAAATTATATTGAGAAATTAATTCTAAGAGTCCCCAAATTATATCACTGTAGAGGTGAGTAAATGAAGTATGCTAAAGAAAATTGCCTGAGATTATCTACCATAAGTGGTATTTACAGGAGTTTTAAAAATCATTGATTTATCTCTCTCTGTCTGTATATGTATTCGTGTCTGTGAGTTTGAATGTTTATGCACATGTGAGTTCATGCATAGTCCAAGGGAGGACACTGAGATTCTGCCCCTATTATTCTCCCTCTATTCCTATAAGGCAAGATCTCTCCTTAAGCTTAGATGTTTTTCTGTCAGATTGGAGCCAGCAAGCTCCAGCAGGCCTCCTGTCTCCACCCACCTCAGAGCTGGAGGTACAGGGATCTGTGAGATGCCCAATTTGTAATATGGATGCGGGGATCCAATTATCAGTCCATGTGACTATGCAGCAAAGTACTCAGTATCTGAGCTGTCTCTCCAGCCACTACACAGGAACTTAAACTCAGGGATTCTATGTTGGTTTTCTGGATTTTGAGATTATTTTAACACATGTATACATGTATTATTCTCCACATACATAATATATAAATTTAATTATGTATTCAACTGTCTTTTTTTTGCATGCTATTTAATTACAAGCATTGTCAGGAGACAGACAATACAGGAGGAACACAATAGCTGAACTGTCAAAGAGATATCTGCTAACACTCATTATGCTATCATCATCTTCATCTTCCTTCTCCATGCTGGAATTTCTATGGGCAAAGCTGTAAAATGCTCTCTACATAAATAAGTGGTCTGTATCTGCAGGTTCTACATCAACTGCTCAATCAACTGCCGACAAAATACCACCTTACAACTGAACTTATACAAAATAGTTTTCTTACTGCTGTTCTCTATTTAATGTATCACGGCACCTGTTTATATAAAATTTACATCTTATTAGGCATTACAATTCATCTAGAGATCAGTTAAAGTAATGGAGAGAAGATGCATTGGTGGCATGAAGGTGCTACTCCAGGGAATTTGTTCATTCATGTATTTTGATGTCAAAGGGTGAATCACTCACCTTTGAGTATCACTGACGATGGTATTATTGTTGTTCTGATTAGAACAATTCTTGGAAGGGGATCCAGTGAAGAAGTTGAAACCCTTAACATACAAATTACTATCATTTCTACACCAGGAGAGCTTGACCCCATTACCTACTTTATTAGGCACTGTGTTAATGTGCCATTCTGTCATATCTATGCCCTTGTGCTACATTCATTTTAAGTTCTGTTTCTTGGCTCCTTCATTAGTTTCAGATGATGTTCACTCTAGAACTGATAACAGAAATGTTCAGTTGTGCTAACTCCTTGGCTTTGGCCTACCCCATTATATATGATGCCCTTCACCATCCCCTCTGTAGGGCACATGTGTGCACTCTCACCCATATTTTCACTGCTATTCTAACGTTTGACTTTCTCTTAGGCGTTGTGTATTTCTTTTCTGAAATTACTTGTAATTTGTTTCAATCATTTAAGAGTGATAAAAGACATGTGAGCATGATAATAAGTACCAGAGTTATATGTTGACTGATAATCTGAGAATTTGGACAAAGGGTCAAGAAATCTAAAACAACATCAAACGCACATACACACACACACACACTCACATACACACACAGACACACACACACACACACACACACACACACACACACAGAAAGGGTAGTATTTGAGACAATATTTACCGTAATGTTTACCGATAAACCTTTTTTCAAAAGCAGGTTCAATACCATTGTTGAAGCTACTCTTCTTATGACTTTTCAGAGCATTTGTGATAGAACGTAAGGTAATAATGTATCTCCTGGATCCTTTATGTAATTTCTCACTATAACATCTCAGAAATGAGTGTGTCTTATTATCAGCCTGACATAGCATAATTGAAGACATATTTTCTTTCTGACTGGCACCTAAAATAATGTCTTAGAATTGATGGTGTCTCAGATTTGATAAACTGTATGTCCCTCACCAATTATCACATTCATTTTGTTTGACTCACTAATGTCAGCCTCTTCCTAAATCATTTACTTCTAAGTCACTGATTGTTCTCTCATTTCCCTTGATAAAGCTGTGACTAGGGAACCTCAGGAAATGCTGCCTGTCTTCCTTACCAGGGAAGGCACACAGAACCTGTCATCCGTAGGTGTGACTTCTAGCACACTTGCAGCCACTCTGTTCCAGCATAGGCTGAAACCATTAGCGGGGCTGTGGTGTGGCTCAACTCCCAAGAGCTTGCTCGTGTGTGAAGCTCTGGGTTTGAACCCCAGCAAGGGGAACAATTGTTAAGAAGGAACAAGACCTGGATAATGGCTTGAAGTGTGGTGTGAGCCAGGGATGTAATGCCTTGGATGTTGTAATTGACAATACATTTTCTTCTTATGTACAGAATGTAGAACTTGAAGAAGTTTTGTTCTATATTGGTAAAATGGGCCAGATTAGACATCTAAAGATTTTTTATAGGTGATAAGATTTAAACCAAGTCTTTTTATGAATTTTTTCTTTTTATACATGAATTTTTATACTTTAAAAGTATTAATAAACTGTGTTTATTAAACCCTTGAACTCACCATACACACATTTGGAATAAAATTAGACAACTTGGTTTCAAGGAGGGATGCGTGTTTCAAGACAGGCTTTCTCTGTGTTAACAGCCCTGGCTGTCCTGGAACTCTCTTTGGAGACCAGACTGGCCTCAAACTCAGAGATCTACCTGCCTCTGCTAGCTGAGTGCTGAGATTAAAGGCATGCATCACCACACCAATCTAAGGGGACAAAAATTAAGGTGGACAGGTTATAAGGTTAGACATCAAGCACATTTACCTACTGAGTTATCTCCCTTGGCCCTAAAATGATTCTATTATTAATACAGGTTAGTAGCAGGCACTTGAAGTCAGACAGGGTTTGGAACTGTTGTGCCCAGATCATGACCCCCAGAGAGACCACCAAAGACCAGCATGCCGGAATGCAAAAGCAAGGTTTAATTCTGGATATACAAGCCTAGGCAGGGACTTCGTCCAATACATCCAACGCAGTGGAGGCTGGAGGAAGTGCCCGCCTGTGTGCAAGCTCAGTTTTTAAAGGGAAAAATCACAAGGTTACATCATTTAGGGGTGCTAGTATGGGTACAATTCTGATTGGCTCGCTTCTAGGGACTTCTAGAAATTACTTCTAAGGGAGTGGTTGCCCGCCACCATTTCTCATTGGCTGCCCTCAGGTGGGAGCATTTCTGTGGTCAGTTACCCTGGAAACCAGGGAGAGGACATTCCATAGTCTGGCAGGCATTACCTCGTGACTATCTTGTGACTCTGTACTAATACACTTCCTGGTTTCTGGAATCTGAACTGACTGGTTTCAGTAACTAATGGCCTATTCCCAAAAGAAGAAATCTTAGGCCTTAATTTTAGGGTGAAAGCATTTTGGTCTCACAGAACGTGGTCTTCTTCTGGTGGCTTCATTTTTGTAATCAGCTCAGGAAATGGGTGATTTGGGAGCTGATCGTGATGACTCCAGGACATGAGAAGGGGGAAATGTGAGACCAAAATGAGCCATCTTAGAAATGCTTTCACCCAAAAACTAAGGCCTAAGATTTCTTCTTTTGGGAATAGGCCATTAGTTATTGAAACCAGTCAGTTCAGATTCCAGAAACCAGGAAGTGTAAAAGTACAGAGTCACAAGATAGTCACGAGGTAATGCCTGCCAGACTATGGAATGTCCTCTCCCTGGTTTCCAGGGTAACTGACCACAGAAATGCCTCCACCTGAGGGCAGCCAATGAGAAATGGTGGCGGGCAACCACTCCCTTAGAAGTAATTTCTAGAAGTCCCTAGAAGTGAGCCAATCAGAATTGTATCCATACTAGCACCCCTAAATGATGTAACCTTGTGACTTTTCCCTTTAAAAGCTGAGCTTGCAGATAGGTGGGCGCTTCCTCCATCCTCCACTGTGTTGGATATATTGGATGAAGTCCCTGCCTAGGCTTGTATTGCTTTTGGATATCCAGAATTAAACCTTGCTTTTGCATTCCGGCATGCTGGTCTTTGGTGGTCTCTCTGGGGGTCACGATCTGGGCACAACACAAACAACTTAGTCAAAGTGAACTATTATTTGACGCTTATACATGCTGATAATTGCTGCAATTCTTAACACAAAACAATTCAAAATAAATCTCTTCTTTTACTTTATGTATATCTCCAAGTATGTTAGGAAGCCAACTGAACATATGGTAGAAGCAAAAAAAAAAAAGAGAGAGATTTAAAACTATTGATAAAATATATTTTTTCAGTGAACCAAAGGAGATATTGGGAGAAACAGGAGTAGTAGATGACTCTAAAATGTATCCATTTCTGTAACCATGAGAATAAGAATAATATGTTAATCATAAAAAATATGATAAATATGTCATATTTAGAGTTTCATTAGCCAATGAAGATCTTCTTAAGATTAAGTTGCACTGGTACCCATCCCATGCATTTCAGTGATAGGAAACCTTTTTTATATGGTCCTCATCCCAGCAGATGTGTTGTGCATAAATGGCTTAGTGTATGATTTAGGTCTAAAAAATATGGGAGAGGACTGTGGTGAGCTACAAGAATATTTTATAGAGATTCAGCTGTATATTAAAGCTATACCTTGACCAGGCCAATCAAGTGGCAAACCATCTGGCATGGACTATTTGGTGTTACACGGCTTAATATTCAGCTGTGCCTTGTTATGAATTTCTTGTGCTCATAATTCCCATAGAATGTGTGTGTGAACTTCCCTGTTCAAGCCAGTACCTAGGCAAAGACAAGCTGGCAGGAGACACATAGCTTTGTTTCTTGTGCTAATGAAGCTCAGACCATCCCTTTGCCTTGAGGCCTAGTGGCTGTGCAGAGCAATTGACTGAGAACAAAAGAGGTTTTTACATATCAAGGTGGAAGTTAGGGTGGAGCAACATTCCTGAGGAAGTAGAGAACTGCTGGGTGAGGGGAAGAAAGAAACAGCATAGAGTGGACAGAATGGCATAACCAGGCAGAAGAGAAGGACACAGAGGTTTTGTAGATGGTAAGGAAGAACTCTTGTGTGATACCTCAGTAAAACCCCCCACTCTCTCCCCTACAGACAAAGAGAAGCTTAAACCAGGATTCCTAAGTGTAGATAAGAACTTAGACCCCTTTTTTCCAGGTGACTGTATCTGCTACAGGGACTTTGGAAAACAGTCAGGATATTCGACCAAAAGACTAAAAAGGGAGGCGGGTTAAAATAAATTATATGGTCTGTGCCTTTAAGAACCAGCCTCACAAAGAAAGGGGAGCACTCCTTCCAACCTCCCTGCTGTGAGTGAGAGATTTGGAAGAGCCTCCCTGGAGACTTGTAAACTTAGAAAACACCTTACTTTTGCATTCTGTACCTAAAGTCTCCAGTGGCAGCTTTGGGGATGTGATCTAGGCACAAGACCCTCACTCTATTGTCTCAAAAAGGGGCCTTAGACAAAGATATCTCAATATAGATAGACCCAGGCCAGTTTCAAGTCCCCAGAAATGATGGCACCAGCCCCAGGAACAAAAGAACGGAGTCAGGATGTCTGATGGTAATCAATTAACCACAAGATGCCCCTCTCCGGAGATAACATGACCAGACCCCGGAGAGGAGTTGTAAAACTCCTGACAGGGCAAACAGATAAGCTAGAATAAGATAAAGTCCAGGCCCAGGAAAAACTGGACCAATCAAGGATGGACCCGTACTAACCCCCTCCCCTCTAAGAAATTTTATGGGTTTTGCCTATAAAAGCTAACTTCCCCAAGAAAGAGGGACTCCTCCCTGCCTCACTGTATTGGGTGTAGGAATGAGTCCCTGTCTAGACTTGTATCTGCAGAATAAACCTTGCTGTTGCATTCTGGACATCCAAGGTCTTCAGTGGTCTCTTTGGGGGGTCACAATCTGGGCATAACATCTTGTAGAGTTCATCAGAGCCAGGAGGAGAGAGCAAGTAGAGATGGAGGGAGAAGAAACAGAGGACCAAGATGAGGCAGGAAGCATAACAGCTTAGTTGTTAGTAGGACTTTGAGAGGACAGTAAAAGAGAGGACAAAGAGGAACTGAGTGTCAGGATGGAACTGAAGCTATGTAGACAGGATTTCATGCCAGAGAAATAAAGTAGATGGATAAAGAGTTTGGTGTATCTACATTTATTCTTGTCCTGAATGCTTGATGGAGCTGCAGCTGAATAGATGGAATTTTGTCTTAGAGCAATAAAGTTAACAGATATAAGAGCATAGTGTACATAGATTTTTTTTTTCCCCTCAGATATCAATCACCGGATGTAGCATCTGACCTATACTCTGGGCATTCCATAGAGGACAATCAAAAAGGTATGGGAAGCTATTGTGTAAGAGTCAAACATACGGTTACACCAGAATGGATGTGGTTTATGAATCGTAGGCATTACACTGAACTTCCTTATTCTTAATAACTATGTCAGAACTCTTTCCCCTCCTGGAGATGTGGAGTGATGTTGGTTACTTCTATAACAAATGCTACTTTAAATATGAAATGGTTACTGCATAAGACGAAACTCCAAGACTGAAACCTATTAAAATTTATTCCTGTGATCTGGTGATGGCATTTGGGAACCTGTATGTGTTTCTTACTGCATTGATTGCTAAGCTTTCTCCTGACACCATCAAGAAGGTGTATTCACTAGTGTTAGAATCAGCCAAAGAATAGTTGAGAAAGTACGAAAGGGATAGATGTTGCTAATAGTTTAGTTGTAAAATCTTAGCTGAGAGTGAGTTGAGAAAGCACTTCTGACTGATATGGATAGATTTTGAGTCACATATCAAAGACTTGTCTCTGTAGCTGTTAACTGTGATTTGTTCAGGTTTAGAGTAGTTTTGTTTTCAACTCAATGTAACCCTTCAGAGAAAAAAGAATATGTGAAGATGAATACTACTAATGTAAAGTTCAACTTGTGAGTAGTGAATCTGAGACCACAGTGAAGCTTCTCAAGCACCCACGATAAAACAAAAGGGCATATTTTATAGTTTAATACATTTCTTATTTTTAAAAAGTCTACCAGTTTACCATGAGCCCTTTAATAAGGCCCAAACATCTTCCTCAAAAATCAAGGTATCAAATCATAAGTGCATGCCTTTTGTCAGGCTAGGTGTAGAAGGTATTTCTTCCTTAATGCAGCATGTTAAAAGAATGCACCCTTTTCAAATCTACATATACTACTCACATTCCCTGGACATCTAACTTTCAAGGCATCCCACTAGGTTTGTACACGTTTAGATAAAGCCACAACCCTGCACTACACACACACACACACACACACACACACACACACACACACACACACACATAACAACAACATCAAAAAGCTCCATTGTAGATGGTAAGCCAAACTAGTCAGCTAAATTTAATAAAATGGTAGAGAACAAAAGGAGAAAATAAAAGCTTGATGGTGTCCTGGTTTATTTTGGGTTGCTGTGGTAAAATACAGTATCAAGCCCAGTTGGAAGAGGAAAGGATTTTTTTTTTTTTTCCTTTTTCCTTATAGGTCCAGATCACAGTCCACCAGTGAGGGGAGTGTGGGAAGAAACTCAAGTAGGAATGTGGAGGCAGGAGCTGAAACAGAGACCATGAAGGAATACCGCTTATTGGCTTGTTCCCCATGGCTGTTCCAGGCTGCTTTCTTATATACCCCATGATCACCCACCCAATGGCAACACTTGGCTGAATCCTCCCATATCAAGAACTAATCTGGAAAATTCTCCACAGACAAATCCATACTGATAGGGGGAATCCCTCAGTTAAAGTTCCCTCTTCTAAGTAACTAGTTTGTGTCAAGCTGACAGAAACTGACCAGCTAAATGGCAATATAGGAGATGATGCCTTCAGTTCTCAGCTGCTGTGGGACAGTCTGTATGTCAAATTGCTCTGGTTGGTCAATAAATAAAACACTGGTTGGCCAATGGCCAGGCAGGAAGTAGGTGGGACAAGGAGAGAGGAGAATTATGGGAAGTGGAAGGCTGACGCAGAGAGACACTGCCAGCTGCCGCCATGACCAGCAGCATGTGAAGACTCTGGTAAGCCACAAGCCACGTGGCAAGGTATAAATTATGGAAATGATTAATTTAAACTATAAGAAAGTTAGAAGAAGCTGCCACGCCATACAGTTTGTAAGCAATTATAAGTCTTGTGTTTACTTGTTGGTCTGAGCGCTGTGAGACTGGCGGTGACAAGATTTGTCTGACTGTGGCAAGCAGAAACTCTAGCTACACTCAGCAATGTAAAGAAAATAATAAAAGAATACCAGAGAGGCTATGCACTTTATAACTTAGTTAAACATATGCATGTAAAGTATCTTTATTTTGTTAACACCATTAAAGAACAAAAAGTCTGAAGATGATGCATATGTATACCCTAGGTACCTTTGATTCTATGTATTCCATTATTCTAAACTAAATTCAAACCAAAAAGCATACACAATAAAAATGCAAATGCCAGCAGCTTTTCAACCTATAAACCACAGGGGACAATATGTAAATAACCCCTGATAAATAATTGCTTTTCTTAGAGCACTGAAACTCAGAAACAACTATCTTAAGTGACCTTGTTATCTTGTCCAATTAAAACAACCTTTAATAGTTAATAATGATCTGCATAGCTCAGCTACCTTAAAAGGTCTTTGTGAAATTCGTTAGGAAGCTAGGATCTCTTCACAGTAAGTATTACATGACGTAATCAACTCCTTTTGAAGAGTGGATTTGAAAAGTGTGGCTTAAAAATGCATTGTAAATATATAGAGGGCTTTATGTCTCAAAGTTAAGGTAACAATCATGACATCAAGTTATACTTCATTATAAATATGCTTTAATTTGACATTAAAATATAGGTGGTGGGCTGGAGAGATAACTGCATGGGTAATAGCATGAAGTGCTTTTGCAGAGGATCCACCCAAGTTTGGTTCCCAGCAACCTCATCAGGTGGTTCACAACTGCTAACTCCATGCTCTTCTGGCCTTTTAGGTTACCTGACTGCATTCATGTGTGCACGGTCACAGACACATAATTGAAAATAAAATAAATTCTATCTTAAGCTGTGTAATGTTTCTCCACAGTCCAAGGAGCTTATTTTAAAAATGATGATTTTTCTGAACACTGTAGATTTGAGGATGGCCATAAAAGACATTTGGATGCTCTTTCCTTCCTAGCAGTAGTCCTATGAGGGAAGCCCGTTGTCATATCATGACAGTTTCCAGCTGTCCCCGTGGAAAGAGCCATGTTGTCAGAGTAGCATGACTTTGTGTTTCCTCATCATCATTATCAAGGAGTATGTAGTACATGTTAAGTATGCCAGATTCCTATGTCATGGGAAGTACAGTAGATCCCTTTACAAAAGCGTAGCTACACACATATGGGAACTATGCCACAACAGGCCTATAGATGGCTGTCACCTCCCTTACAATAGGACAGGTGAACATTGTGTCTGAGATCCACTGCTGGTGTGAAAGTCATTATATGACAGATGATGATTGTTACACATAATGAAGTTTTCAACCCCTAATAATACCATTTTAGGACATTTTCTTTCATCCCAAAGGACCCTTTATCTCAAACTAGTCAGTTTTCCTGCTTTTTCTCCTACTTGCTGCTTCCTACTCTAAAAACCAAGCTAACTGCTGACCTTCCCGTCTCTTTATAAACATATCTACCATGAACATGTCATGAGAGTGAACAGAAAAAAAAAATGTTCTTATAACTGGGCTCACTTAATATTTTTGAAGCTTATCTGTTTTAGTGTATGCTTTCTACTTAATTTTTTTCATTACCATGTAATATTTTATCATATAAACTATAACATTTTTATTGATCTATCCATCAGCTGGCAAAGCCTTGTTTCTACTTTTGGACACTTGTGAATTATGCTGAGAGCATTCGTTGGTACAAGCTTGCACAAACATATGATTCCATTTTTCTGGGTATATTCCTGGGGACGAAATGCTGTATCATATGGTAACTACCTTTACATTTTTAAAGAAACATCAGACTCTTTTTCAAATGGCTGCAGCATTTCCATGCCTGTCAGAGTTTGTGATGTCTCTAAGTTTTCTCTATTGTTCCAAACTTCTAATTATCTGTCTTTGGACATCTGTCATCCTGATGAGCACACGTGGACACATAACTACTGAAATACAGATCATAGATATTTTGCCTATTTTTTTTTAAATTCAGGTGGTATGTCTTACTATTGCTTGTCATTTTTAAGCTGAGAAAATTTCAAGGTATTGGGTGCATAGCAATAGATAACACTATCCATACTTCTGTATTTTATTAGAGGAATGTATAATACTGATACTTTTTAACTGATTACAAAGGAAACTTGTTAATGTTTTCTTGGAGATTTAAAAAAATGGTATTTTCTCTATGAAGGTGACTGATAAATGCACAGAGGTGTGTTTAAAATAGATTGAATGTATGCAAACATATTTGAAGTACATGAAACAAACTTAATCAGGTATAAGACTAAAACTAAATTGAAATTCAGGTGTTTCTGGTACATGACTGCTCTCACCCAATGTGAGGTTGAACTGTTGACCTTGTGTACATTCTACTTCACAAATGAGTCTGTCAGATACACTGAGCCTATAGGCTAAAGATGATGCCCCAACACTGCGGAAAACCTCAGGTGACTGTCCAGGCAGCTGGCTGTTTCTGTCAACTCACAAATTTTTTGGAAGTTTCTTACATGCACTTCCTGTTTTTATTTTTGTTAGCTAAAGTTATTTCCTTTTTGGGTCTCTGAGGGAGTTGAAGATTAGTTAATTATGGATGAAAATTAGTTAGTTATAGCTGAAAATTAATTAGGATAAAAAGTGCATTAGATACATCTTGGATTTACCAAAATAAGATAGATAATGGAGTTATTTTCTCTGATTTGTCAAATACCTGTTTAGGTATTTATTACTTGTATATATTGTATATAGTTATTGTACTTTTATATACAGTTTTTCTTATGTTAGTTATAACCTTTTGCTTTTTTTTCTTTTTGTTAAAATAGAAAAGGGGAAATGTGGTGGTATTCTAATTGTACTGAAATGTGATTTTGATTGTATGTTAATAAATAAAGTTGCCCGGGGGTCAGAGCTATTAGAGCCATAGACAGAGTGTGGCGGTGGTGGTGCATACCTTTAATCCCATAGATCTCTGTGTGTTCAGGGATACAGGCAGTATTGGAGACATATGCCTTTAAGACCTGGGGGGCTGTACATACAGACAGTGACTAGGCAGTCACGTGTTTGGGTTTACAACCAATGAGAAGGCAGAATGACTATGAAACGACTTACACACAGGGAAATAGCTCTCTTTTGGGAAGCTAGGACCACCGCAGGAGGAAGGGTGAGATTTTAGCTCTGAGCTCTGATCCTTTGGCTTTCTCTTTTACATTGGTTTCGTGTTTCTTATTTAATAAGACGGTTGGTTACATCTACAATCTGCTAAATAGTGTTAGGCTTACTGATACACGAAGGACATTTTTGATATATTGATTTTTCTCCTTCAAAACAACAAAGTGGGAAATACACGTGGTCTGTGATTTTCAATTTCCTTTTTTCCAGCCATCCTTTTACTTAGAGGAAATAAAGAATTATTAGCGCTGATCAAAGCAGTTCACTTTTTAATCCTTTAAAACACAGGTATAATAAATACAGTTGTATTTCAGGTATAGGGTGTGGCTCAGGTGGTACAGTGCTGACTTAGCATGAGTAAGGCCCAGCGTTTGATTCCTAGCACCACATTTACTGGGCACAGTGGTGCAATCTTGTAATTCTAATTCTCAGGATATGAAGGTTGGGGATCAGGAGTTCAAGCCCATCTTTGCCTCTACTGTGAATTTGAGGCCAGCCTGTGCCACACGAGAGAGTGACTATACCCAAAAGAAAACAAAAAGAAAAACCACACACACAATCATGTTTTTAAGTAAAAGTGTTCTAATTTTGCATGGCATAATTTTTTTATGAGAGGATGTATACTCTTTTTCTAATTCAAGAAACAGATGAAATATGTGGTAAATATTTACTGAAATTTGGACAGGAAAATATTTTATATAAACTTTAAAATTTTAATCCTATAGATTATTATAGATTGTAATTGGGTTAGTTAAACTAGTATATAGACATAAATGATAAAAAGCAAGTTGCTTTACACTAAGAATAGGAGATAAATAAAAGTGTTTTAAAACACCAGTGGAAATTTATAAAATTTAGTCAAGTATTTCACTTTTCTTTTTCAACTGATAAGAAAGGTATTTAAAATACTGGTTTGTTAGCAAAAGGATATTTTTATTCACAATTTTCTGTATCTCTGATTATCTTATCCTGTAAGAAAATTTGCTTATATTTTTCCTGACAGAGGATAAAGATAATCCAATCAGTTCATGCAGCTTTTTCTCATTGTTATATACTCCTTGTGTTCTGTTGTTTCCAAGTGTCTGCTATAAATAATACATTTAATTCAGAAAAGATATAGTCACTGGTATTCAAACTGAAATTACCATGGCACAATTGAAGAAAATGAGACCAAGTATTGTTTTATTTTAAATGATATGTTACTAAAATTATAAACCTTTAATTATACCCAGATCATGAAAAATATTTAGAATATATGGTTTCCCTAATAGATATGAGTTTATTCAATGTAGTTTCAAATAAAAATATAAAAGGAAAACACACCAGAAATGTTATTCTCAGTGTTTGTTAATAAGCAAATATCTACAACGTACTTTCAATTAAAATCGGAGATACAAATTCTAACTGTAAAGATCTAAGTGGAACAGTAACAGGAGGATGAAATGTGTGGCCCTGAGTACCTGCAATATTTGCTTCTCCCTTATTCCATCTTAATGAATCATGGAAAAATATTCACATTTCTTCAATAGAGAGTGTAGAACATTGTTAGATAATGTTCCAACTGCTTACCTGGTTCCAAATTTTCCTTCCAGAATATTCTGAAATTTTATATAATTTGAGTGGTCCTATTCTTTGCAATCCTAGGTATAAATGTCATTATATTTCACCACACTCTCATGTAGTTTGGAGGCTCACATTCTTTATTCTTTTACATATGTTATATATATATATATATTTATATGCATTTTTAGCACATCTTAATGATGTGGTAAGATCATTATAGATAGTCAATCCCATTATAGATAGTCAAGCCAGGGATTTGAAAACTACAGATGGTATTTGCAACATTACAGATTATTTCTTCCCATAAAGATAATTTATAATAACCTGATCAAAGATAGAAGTGTTAGTGGTTTTTTTCTGTGTGTGTGTATATGTGTGTGTGTGTGTGTTTTCCTGTAATTTTCTACATAAACCTGAATAATATCCCACTGATCTCACCAGCTTTCAGAAAAAACTACCTTCTTCCCATAGCATACATATGAACAAATCAGCATTCAGAATTCAAAGTTCTTAAGGTGTCTAAAAGACTGTTAAACTTGAGACCTAGACCTACTCCAACTTTCCCAACACTTTCATTCACTGGTCCTTGAGTTTAGTCTCAACAGCTTCCTATCAGTTCTTAAAATATCCCAACCTATACTTACTATTCATTCTGTAGGAGACCTTATATCTGTTTCCTCCTCCACATCTCAGACTATATTAACTATTATTTGCTCAGAGATGCCATACTCCCCCACCTCAAGTTCTCAGTCCCACCATTTCCATTCCAGTCTCTAATCTCCAGTCTCTGATAGGAAAGAAGTTACTCAAGAACATAGGCTTTGTCAACTTGGTTCTCAGTTTTAAAGTGCAATGGCAAGGATGACTTGCAATTATATTCAAAGTAGCCTGCATAAAAATTTGACTAGAAGAAAAACCTCCAAACTAAGAGACCAATTATAAGCATCACATCCTGAACTTATTTTGATTTTACAGTTGAATAGGTAACACATGGTTTTTCTTAAAAAAAATAAAATAAAAGTAATGTATTTTATACAATGGATTTAACTAAAATTGAATTAACATAATAAGTGGAAATCGATGGATTATAAAACTTAAACTTCAGTGGCTATTTTTCCTATAAACTAAAATTATTTTTTAAATCTTTTAGTCACATCCAAAACAACATAATTTTTAGTCAAAATATTAAGAGGATATTTAATACAAGCTACCTCATGATATTCTCTTTAGGAAGAGTTGTTTAAAAAAAGAAAAAAAGTCACTTTATTTTGAAGTAATTAAACAAGTGGATCTGATCATTTCTTTTTACATTTTCATTGTATGAAGAGGATAATTTATTTTTAGCTAAGAACTGAGGATAATAAATTAGCAATCATTATTTTTAAGTGTTAACAGTAATGCGAACACGAGTAAGCTGAGTACATTATTAAATTTGTTCAACTAGGTAGCAAAATGAATTAAAGAGCTGAGGACATAAAGAGTGCTTCAGGAAAAGTCAAGATATGTATCTAGGTATATCTATCAAGGTATGCACTTCAAGGGCTCTCCAAGACATCTGAATGCAAAATTCCAGATGCTGGAGACATCCTACCTCACAATGATAAATAATAAAGTAAATAAAACAAATACACATATATATTAGATCCATAATTTTGTGAGATTCTCTTGGATCCCAGGTGATTGGAATAATTGTAATCCAGGCACAAAATTGTTGTAATAATTCCACTGGGAAATCTTACCACACAGAGATAATCAGCTTAGCTTTTGAAATGGGGAGCGGGGAGGAAGGAAACTTAATTTCAATATAGAGTATATTGCAGATATTGTTGCTGCAAATGTACCTGTGTGCCAGGAAGAGAGACAGGAAGGGTGAGGGAAGGAAAGAGATAGAGACAGAGAGAGGGGGACAAAGAGAGAGGATTTTAGGGAAATGAGAGTTCAGTAAACACATACAACCTCCCTTCTCCTAAGCAAACCGTTACTGATAAATTTGTGTATCCTAAGATTTCCATTGCAAATTTAGTTAATCTTTTCCACTTGAAAAAAAAAAAAAAAGGTAAGAAAAACAAGTCTTGTGATGTTTTCTTTGCTTCTAAGAAGATGTCACTATGTATGGTGTCCCGTGTGCTTCCTTTTGTGCTAAAGTTTCAATTGAAGGATAAAGAATGTAGGTTTTCAGTCATCTACTCACCTGACAGGGTAAGTAGTTTTAGGAATAAATAGACAAGATCACTGATTTGCTTTGTACATATGAAAAAATTGATTCAGTGGCTGGTGTCTCTGGGCCTTAAGCATATTTTTTTCAATTAAGAAAATAAAATATTCGAAGGAAACACATCACTCATCCTGGGTATCTCCACACACCTCCCTCTAATCCTTTCTTTTTAATCCTCAGTCCTCTTTCCTCCTAGCACTGATTGTAGGATGTGGCCCACTGGAGAGTAAAATTAAAACAAAAAAGCAAAGTAGGAAGTCATAAAAAGTATTTAATGTTTTTTCCTTTAAAAGAAGATGCATGGTTAATTGTTAAAAAAAAAAAAAAATGCTTTCCAGGCTCTTAAAATTTACAATGGCAGCGCAGTTTTAAACCTCAATTAAAAGTGAAGGCTTAATAGACACGTGTGCCTTTAATACTATGAAATGCCCCAATATCCTTTAGACTTTTATTGAGAAAAATACAGCAGCCTTTCATTTAATGTACACAGTGAACTTTGAAGTTTGACTGTATGTTTTTGTT
This sequence comes from Peromyscus leucopus, assembly GCF_004664715.2. NCBI lineage: Eukaryota > Metazoa > Chordata > Mammalia > Rodentia > Cricetidae > Peromyscus > Peromyscus leucopus. Next base: position 13,267,853 of record NC_051086.1, read on the forward strand.
CAGTCTTTCAGCTTTGTTTAATTATAGATATGCCTCTAAATACCATGCCTCATAAGGAAAAAAAAAACATTTTATTTATAAGATAGTGATTCAGCTGAATTTCTTAGATAATGAAATCAACAGCAAACCATATGGAAGAAAGCTTTGAAGCCTTTTAGATTGCAGCCTGGAAAAGCATGTCAATAAACAGACAAAGAACAACAAGTCATCAGAGGGGAAGTCACACAGATCCAAGGTAACAACAACACATGTCAGGACATTCTGGGAGGAATTAGGAGGGCATACAGAACAAGGCTGAAGTTACAGGTGAAAGAGCAAGTCTAATCAGGAACTTCAGGATCTGATTATAGTATATAACTTAAGTCAAGTTTGTGTATCTTTGTAAAATGGGGTATCAACAATTGACAGTGGACTGAGCGAATGCCACCAAGGATGCAAACACATGAACAAAGAGAGGCCAAAGAGAAAAATGAGTTAAATGCAGCAGGGAATTATCTTATTTTATGGATGTCATAAATAGGAGGGGACAGAGAGAACTATTGTACCTGCCCAGCTGGGTCTCTTCTGCTACACTCCAAGTTTATGTTTCTGTCATGCAGGTCTAGTGGGACTCAGATGTCGGAAATCTGGATGTGTTTGTAAAAACTCTTGATCATTCTATGTCTACTCAATTAGAAGAAAAACATTTTGGTCAGTCAAACAGCATATGAGCTGTTATCTATTTTTAATGAAGAGGAAACAAAGAAGTAATAATAATCATCAAACATATTTTGTATCACTGCATAACTAAACTGTAAGCAATCGGTGTTCTGTTCAATAGTAGAGAGAATCAAACTACTTTCGTTCTGTATTTTGTATTCTCTTTGATATATAAAACACACTGGAAATATTTAAACTAGTGACCGTTCTTATTGCTTTACTCAGCAGTACATGTAGAAAACCATACCTGGGCAAAGAGCTGAGAATAAGGCATGATGGAGTGCTCAGACATGAATAGGCCATCTCTATGACCACTCCAAGCCTCAGGAAATATTGATAGCAAGAGGTTACAAAGAATGTAAGAATCAGAGGTGGAGACACTGTAGCATCATGATGTCTTCTGATGTGGCTTGGCTTTTGCATTCACGAACTCACTGAAACTGAGGTTATCTGCACAAGTCCTGCATAAGATTAGACCTATCAGCATTCCATTATAGTGGAGGGAGGGACCATACCAGAGGGACCTCTCTGGCCATTAATGGCTTTCATGTTCTTCTGTAGTATCACCACTGATAAACTGTATATGGTCCATTAAATCACCCTTGCTCATGCATGCAACCCTAATTAAACTTTATGGTTCTCACTCAAAAGGAAGATATAGAAGTAGGAAAGGGACTTATGAAGAAGAGGACTTTCATCAGGAGCGGGAAGGAGATGGGAGAGGGGAGTTGGGGGTAACTGAAATGTGTTGTATCAATGTATGAGACTGTCAAACAATTAAAAGTGGGAAAAAAAACCACTACCCTTTATCCTCCTTAAAATTAGAAGAGTAGGGACATGTGAGTAGTTTGTCTCTGTGCCTACAAACTACCAGTATGTGTTTCTAGGGTAGGTTATAACTACATTCTTAGTCACTTTAAAGAATCCCCAAAGTTGGGCATGGTAGCACATGCCTATAATCCAAGCACACAGAGGTAGGCAGATCTCTGTGAGTTTAAGGCTAGCCTGGTCCATAAAGTGAGTTCCCAGGGCAGCTATGGTTGTTACACAGAGACACCCTGTCTCAAAAAACCAAAAATGAAAAAAGAAATAAACAAACAAATAAACAAAAAAACCCTAAGAGCCCCCAAGTCTATCTGTCCTTTTGCCCACTTACACTGTTTCACACTCTCCTCTCCAACAATAATGCAAAGTTCATTGTGTTGACTCAGAGTTGTATAACTCCAACACTCGGTAAGCAGAGTCAGAAGGTTCACTGCAAACTCTAGGCCAAGCTGGGCTACAGAGTTTGACCTTGTCACACACACACACACACACACACACACACACACACACACACACACCACACACACATCAGAAACAAATCCCAAAGCAACACACAAAAGGAAGCAACTAATATTGTCAAATAGAAAAAAAACCATAAATCAATAATTTTAATGTTAATTTTGATAGAATATTACAATTAGAGAAATTATTCTCTAATAATATAAATATAACAAATAATCTGTATAAAATGGGAAAGTCAATAGCTTTCTATATAGGGTATTAGTTGAAACTTAAAGTAAAAATAAATAATACATGAATATACTTAGGTACTATTGTCTTTAAGACCAATTCCCATATACCCCTGAACTTAATGTAACAGTTAATTAAATATCCTTATCCCCTGTACACACACACACACACACATACTTTCTAATAGAAATATATTATTTTATTGGTATAATATTATGTGATTAAGTTCTGTTTCTTCTTCTATATTTGAAATACTTTAATCTTAACGAGAAGTTCTCTTTTTAATCACTAGTATAATGGGTATAGAGTTAACACATTTTTATAAATTATGGCATATTAACTGATTCTGTCTTTTAATAAAATATATCATAAATGAAAACTTTGAAAAAGATTTTTAAATAATTGTTAATGATGATGATTTTGAATATTATAGCAATTGTTCCAATTTTCAAAATATCATACCTGTTAAGCAGCATTATTTTTAATCATTAATAAATGTTGCCACAATTTTCTGTATCCAGCCTAAATTAATGGTATATTATTATAATATTAGATATCATTAAATATTTAAAATGACTTATAAGAATTTTTATTCACTGGTTAATACTTACTGTATAGTTGTTTTGATATTTTTCCATTTTAAAGTAATTTCACTTGTTTTACATGTATGACTATTTTGTCTACATGTATGTAAGTATACCATGTGTGTGCAGGTGCCTTAAGAAGCCAGAAGAGGGTGTGGAATCCCTGTGATACAGCAGCTGAGGGTGGTTATGAATTATCACGTGGATCCTGGGAGCTCAATGTGGGCCCTATGCAAGAACAGCAGCGCTCTGAGCTCCTCAGGCTTTTTCTCTCTTTCCAGCTCTCCAGCCCTTCTTCTCGTTTTTCATGTTTCACAGCCTTACAATATGAGTGCACAATAAATGTAATGCAGTGTTTGTCTGTGGATAGATTTTATATTTTCTAGATTGTCTAACCTTTTCAGAGACCAAGACTGCATTTCTAAAATATACATTTATCTAAATCATTTCACCACACCACTCTTCATGGAGCCAATGACATACAATAACAAATATACCCTAAAATAGCTCTACCATATGGAGTCGATCAGAAGGCACATAGAGAAGTAAAAACAGAAGGTTAAAGTTAGAGTGAGATTTCCAGGTATATTGAGGCCAGTGTCTTAATGAGTGAGTGCAGTGAGTGCCTGGCGTTAGGTTAGAAGCTCCCCCTTTGTCAGGTGTGACAAGACAGTAAACAAATTTCTTCCTTCCTTCCTCTTGTTTGCGTTTCTTATCCTATCAAACAATTCTAGATCTAATATTAAAAGTTATATACAGCATGTTAGAATAAATATTTATTTTGTAATGCAATAAAGAAACTTTAAAAATAAATGATCTAGCAGGCTTTGTGGCACATGCTTTTAATCTGCAGCACATAGGAGGGAGAGGCAGATGCAGGTGGGTATCTGTGACTTAATTTAGGCCAGCCTGGTCTACATAGTGACTTCTAGGACAGTCAGAGCTATGTAGGTAGTGAAACCCTGTCTTAAAAAAAAAAGAAAAATCCAAAAGATAATTAATATACTCTATGCATCAGGCTCAGGCTCAAATAACAAATGAATTAGTCATGTGTTTTGGTGTAAACACCATGGCTCCACATTGTGAAATTAATGTTAATATTTTTTTAATACCATAAGAAAAGTTACTGTATATTGTCAGGAGAATAATCCAGGTATATCATGGGGACAAGAAGATTTAATAAATATATCTTTCTACTCATTTTTATCTATTACTATCACATGTTCAAGGACAAGTATGCCTAAGTTTGATTATTTGTCTAAAATTTTGTAAGTTGAAAGTTTTACCTTTCTATCAATATTACACTGAGATTATTTAACATACACTAAGTGTATAGTTATCTCTCATAGTAAATACTAAAGTTAATTCATTTTATTGAAGAAATTTAACAACTCTCAATCTTTTAAGTCCCCCCCCCTTTTCTTGGTTACAATATTGCACTATTATTCCCAATCATCAATAGGACCGAGATGAATTTTCATGACAAGTTTCTTTCTTTCCTGTCTCTCTTTGCTTGTAGCATTTAACTTTCTCTCTCTGACCCTCCTGAGCATTTTTTTAAAATGAAAACCCATATTCCCAAACTGAAATATTTGTTCTCTTTAGTAAGATTCTTTTCTGGCTTAAGGGAGAATAAATTTACAGAGACATCCTGAGACTTTGGGACTTCGGTGATTCAAATTTTTACCTTGAATGTCTATTCTTGACTTTTCCTTCTTTTTTGAATAAACATCCCCTAAAGAGAACACCGCCTTTGTGACTGACTTTATTGAATAAATTATGCAGTACTTCTGCCTGCAACTCACAGGAGCGATGCCGAAGAAAGCAGACATAGCTGTTGGACATCATTTTAGCCCCTGTTTCTGATTGGCAGATCACAGGAAGGAAAAGTGTCCCATGAGCCCCCTGTGAGGTCGTTACCAACTGATTGAGTATTCGCCTTAAATATCTGAAACCCAGGTGTGCTGTAGATTAGCACAACTTACAAGCACTGTGTGGAGATTTATTATGATAATTGTTGCTTTTATTTTTTATTTCCCTGAACTCAAAGATAATTAATGTCAGTATGTGTCCTGGTATCTGACTCTCTTAATTGGTCCTATGGTGCCTTGGGTGTTTGAAAATCCACTCACTTATAGACTTTTTTTTTTCTTTTGACTTGTTTTCCTGGAGCAGTTCATTAGAGCCTAAAATATTTGATTACATTTAATTGTGATGTCTTCAATTTGTGCACCTGCTGCAATTTACATGAGGGGAAAAGGCTTGCAGAAGCAGGAAAAAAAGTGAGGGGGGGAATTAAATTTTAAAAGAATTCCCTTGCACAGGGTAATTGGGGTTAAATATGGCAACAAAATAAACTTAATAGGTGGTTAGAGTTTTGTAACTACTATGGTTATACAAAAAAACATTTGAAATCACAACTGTTTCCATGTGCAAACTCAGGGCCTATATTTTAATGTTGTTGTTCTTCCTTTTTTTTTTCCCATCAGAATTTCTTGGTTACTGTGTTTCATCTATATTTATTCAAATTTAGTATCTGGCATTAAAGAGCCTTTGTGGATACTTGAAAAAAAAAAATACTGAGTTAGAATCTGATCAAAGCACATTATATCCATGTGTGAAAGTGTCAAAACAAAGCCCTTATTTGGGGCAATTAATATATGCTAATATACAAAATCTTCAAAGAAACACGGGCAATCCAAAAGTGATTTTGTTTCTAAGGTATTTTTAGTGAAATATATACTGCTTTACATTTCAACAAACATTAAGGCATTTCACCACAATTTCAAGTGTATTTTATTTTATCATAATTGTTGAAAAGGAGAAAATGTGAATGGATTTTATCCACAAGGCGATATCAACTTCACAGACTGGCACCAACCTGAACATGAAAATCTTAATGTCCACACTGCAATGAAACAGAAACACAGAATAGAAAAGAACACCTGCTTCAGGGTCCGTAGAAGGAATACATCACTTTTCTACACATCATGTAAAATCATCAATTTCTTTTCTTATTTATATTTAAAAATTGCCTCTAAATCAAATCCTGGAACAATGAGCTATCTGTACCTATATTAAGAGAAATTTTTATTTATTAAACATTATAAATATTAAGAAAGCTAGTAGACCTCAGAGAAATTCACCCTTAAAAAGCCCAGCTAAGGTTTCTTCTAAGAATTGAGCTGGTCATTCCTTATCCACTTTACATGTCTATCACCAACATTTCAGAGCATGACTGATTAGAACATGGAATGAGCCAAATGGGTCTAGCCTTTCCTGTATGCAGTTTTTTGTTTGTTTGTTATCCCCACCGATTTTACTAAGACCAGCACTGCGGCCTCAAAAGGCTCTTGAATTCTTCAGCATGAAGGTAGTGTGTAAAACTGTCCTTTCATACCTATTACTTCATTTGTGTGTCTAAGATAACCTTGTCCTATAGACTACAATTCCCTCAACCATAGGTATCAAGTTTATTTTCCTACCACTGTATTATCTCTATTTATTAATTAACTTGGAGACAGTGTCTAATGAATCATTACCTGGCTATCAACTTGCTGTGTGGCTTAGGATGACCTTGAACTTTTGATCCTCTAGCTTCTACTTCACCAGTTCTGGAATTTCCGGCCTTCACCACCACACACAGTTACTGGGGTGTGGCATATCAACCCACATCTTTGTACAAGCTTGGCAAGGACTCTACTAACCGTACCTCATCCTTAGCCCTCTAATACTATATTCTTGAAACTTGTATTATTTAAAATAGACATATAAGTTATAAGAAACGAATGAATCAAATCAATATATCTGGCAGTATTTCCTCTCTTCTCTGTCTCTCTGTCTCTGTCTGTGTCTCTCTCTATCTCTCTTTGTGTGTGTGTGTGTGTGTGTGTGTGTGTGTGTGTTTCTATGGGTTCCATGTGCATTTCTGCATGTGACTGTGGCATGCCTACATCAGGCCACATGTGGGGAGATCAGAGGACAACATTGATTGTTGGCTCTCATTTTTCACTTGTTTGTGAAAGAGCCCCTTGTTGTAGTTCTTTAGGCCAGGTTCAATGTCTCACAAACTTCCCGGGCTTCCCATCTTGTAGGAAGAGCACTAGGATGCGACGTGGGCCGCCATGTCTCCCCTTGCTGGGGTTCTGGAGATATGAACTCAGGCCTTCACACACGTGTTAACTCCTTTGCCCATGGGACCATCTCTAAAACCTGGCATCTGTTATTTTAACAACAATATGTTGGACTAGAGAGAGAGATGGGCCAGTGGTTAAGAGTACACATTGCTGTTCTAGAGGACCTGAATTCAGTTCTTTATATCAATACTGGACTGATTACCATTCTTGTAACTCTTATTTTAGGGGATCAGAAATCCTCTTCCAAACTCTGCACCTCTCTCTGTCTCTGTCTCTGTCTGTCTCTCTGCCTTTGTGTGTGTGTGTGTGTGTGTGTGTGTGTGTGTGTGTGTGTCTGTCTGTCTGTCTGTCTGTCTGCCTGCCTCATTGTCTCTCATACACACACATACATACATACAAATAAAATTTAGAGAAAAAGTGAAATGGATGCTGGGAATGGGTGTTCAATTGAAATTGATATAGACATAAGTTTAGTGACTTTCCTAGGATCACACACTTATCATTAACGAAGTGGAAATATAGACCAATTCCCAGGCCTCTCAATTACTACACTAATAGATTATAACAAATAAAATGGGCTTTTTGTGTTTTTTTTAATTGAGATATTAAGCATATACTTGGCATTCAGTAAAATCCTGACTAGCATCTCTTAATAGATTCTAGACATGGATTATTGAATATATACATGGAAAGTGTCTGGAGCATATGAGTACATTTGGTGCAGTGATTTGACCAACAGTATATTTCTATAAAATAGCAGAGTGGAGAACCTTCATGGAACTGAAATATCTGCAAAACTGAAAAATACAGATGGTAATGAAGGTAGGCAAATCTGAGGTAAGGCCAATGGTTATTATGAAAAAGCCTTTGGTTCTGGACCAATGATTGTTTGATTGACTTATGAATGTAGATTTAAGCCTAGTCTAAGGAACACAGAGGACTGGAGATAGAAAGCAGGAGTTTGCAGCCCATCCTTTAAGTGGAACATTTGGGTGGTTTGGTTCTTGGGATTTGGCCTCTGACATATCCAACTGCCTCTCAGATTCATGGGGCCCAAGATCACAACATTAACTGACATTTACTAAACTTTCAATAATGTCTGTTGCTATCTGACTCTTTTGTGACTTGGTCTCCACAGAAGGACTGAAATGAATACCTTCTGTAAGTGAATTCATTGGGTAACAATGTCCCAAAGGGAAAATGTCCCTAGCAGGTGAGATAGGCCTAGATGATACTCATCTTCCTCAGCAGGAAAGAGACATCGCACTACCTCTTAGGCTTTGTTCTTGTTCAGATCATCTGTTTAATCTCCTGAATTCTGAGGTTTCTACAACTCTACCATCTGTGATTGTACAAGCATCTTTCTTGTTCTTTGTGGCTCACTTCTTTCTCCCCATATTTCTCACTTTTCTGCTATCATTTTCTCTTTCCTTCATTATTTTTCAAAAAGTAAGAATTTCTTCCTTTTGGCTCCTTACCTGAATCCACAATGGATTTGATTATTGGTATTTGGCCAGGGAGAGAAAACCATGATTCTGGAAAAAATTCTCTAGAAAGAAGCCAGCTGGTAAAGGGAGCATGCCCTACCCTATTGGGAGGTCAAAAGTCTTTATTAGTCCAAATATGTCCTCAGGCTCAGTAATATCAAGTGCCCTGGCTACATGAATAGAAACATGTTGATGAAAGAGTTGTCACAGAATCAGATTTCCCTTAAACTGACATTGCTCCAACCAAAAACTAATTACTAATTCCAGAAAAGTTGAATTGAACAAATTAACAAGTGTCAGTCTGTAGATGTAACCAACAGTCTTATTAAATAAGAAACACAGAACCAATGTAAAAGAGAAAGCCGAGAGGTCAGAGCTCAGAGCTAAAATCTCACCCTTCCTCCTGCGGTGTCCCAGCTATATCCTGTCTGTCCATCTTTTTATAGTATGTTGTTCTGCCTTCTCATTGGTTGTAAACCCAAACACGTGACTGCCTCGTCACTGTCTGTATGTACAGCCCCCCAGGTCTTAAAGGCATATGTCTTCAGTGCTGGCTCTATCCCTGAACACAGAGATCTATGGGATTAAAGGCATGCACCACCACCGCCACACTCTGTCTATGGCTCTAATAGCTCTGACCCCCGGATAACTTTATTTATTAACATCAGTCTTTCTCCATCATTTACTAAAATGTTGGGTTTCCTTTGATATCTACTATAATTTCATTATCTGGAATTAAAATTAAAATTGTGAGCAGAGAATTTTGCTGTACCCAGTGTGCTTAATGGACAGACAGCATCAGCACTGCTTAGTACCTTGCTAGAGAGTCTGGCTATTCAGAGGAAGGTGGACCAGCTGATTAATTTACCTCTACATTGGTTGTGTTCTCATATAGAAGGAGGCGAGGATGGCTGTCTGAGTGTACCAACTGGACACTCACAAATGTGGGACCAAGACTACTCTCTCTCAGTCTCAGTTTATGTCTCTGCAATGTGGAAACTCTAATGCATGTTCATAAAGATTATTGTGAGTACAGAACAAAAGAGTATGTGAGGCAAAGATAGCATAGTATCATTCATGTGACATCCGGAGACTCAGAAAAGGAGAATTAATGCAGAACTTAGCAGTAGAACTATGACATTCTAAAGAAAATTATAATTACTTCTCTCAGAAACAGAAATACATACTCACATATATTTAGTGTATATGTGTCTACACACACACACACACACACACACACACACACACACACACACAAAGTCTTATTCATTGGCTTCTGATGGTTTCCATGGTACATTGTGATAAATGGTGAACATGCAGGAAATTTTGAAACATATGATGAAGAGGTAATAGGGAGATGTATCAGTTGAGTATTATTGGAGTCATATCACTTCCATACCTGAATGGCTGAGCGATTGAGGCACTGGACTTAAGAAATACCTCATATGGCTTTTTCTAATTATCTCAGGAAGTTTGTATTACTGGAGGGTAGAAAACTTTGAAGATGGGAAGAGCTCGTTTTGCACACGTTGAAATGTCTAACAAAGATTACAAATGTTATAAATGACAAATGTACGCTGCAGACAATGATTACCCCTGAAGGGCTTGCCTTGGTGCCTGTATTCCTGTACTCAAGAGCATTTATCTATAGATGGAGTGACTGCTACCTGAACTTATAAAGAAAACAAGTGGCTAGAAGGTTGTTTCATGTCAGCATAATTTCTAGCTTCTTTTCATGTTAGAAAATGTCTCTGAGCACAGAAAACCAGAAGGAATTCATCAAAGCCTTCAGGATCTTACAGGCATTTCTTAGGCGAGTCTTACACAATAAATTTATTCTCAAGGTCACTTACTTGGGTCTCACTTCTTGTTCCCCCTTTAAGGAAGGGAGGGAGGGAGGGAGGGAGGGAGGGAGGGAGGGAAGGAAGGAAAGAAAGAAGACAGAAAGACAGAAAGGGAAAAGTTCAAGTGCAAAGAAGTCACAGAGTGCTTGTATATGAACTCACTCCCACAATTACGCTTATCCAGGCTTAAAGTCCAATAGAATGACATTGATGAAAATGAGAATTGCTTGAATGGAGGAATTTTCTCCATGGCACACTGACTGTGGAGAAGAGCTTTGTTTGTGTGTATAGAAGAGAGAAGATGAGAGGCAAGCAGTGGTCATGCTTCTAGTAGTTGGTGGCATGTGGTGAATAATTGATCATCCTCGCCCTCTCTGAGCAATCACTAATTCTCTCAGTGCCTTGCTTCTACACGTGTCATGCTCGTGATTAAGCCAACAGAGCATCCTGACAAACCCAGGAGGCTTCCTTCTGTCTGAGACGCCATTTATAACCCAAATGAAAAATTAAATGGGAAAAGCAAGAAAATGCCTCTGAAGGTTTGATTATTTATTTATTTTCTTACACCTTTCCTCTCCCCGCATTGTTTGACAAGGCAGGTCACACATTCTTCCAGCAAATGCTGTACTTGAGGAGCATGCCAAAGGACAGGGCTGGATACTCAGCTTTGCAAAGGGAAGCCAGATTCCCTAGCAACTGGAGACAGATCCATTTCTAAAGTGTTAAAGAAAACTTCTGCAGTGTTTGAAAACAGCTCAGATCCCACCCATTATCTTTGACTAAGTTGTTTGTAATTTTAGGTTATTCCAAATGCAGTGAATTTATATCGTTTTTGCTCTTTGGAAAAAAAATCTGTTGTGGAGAGGATTGTTTTAAGGCTGACATTTTCAGCTATTCATATTATCTATCAGGAATATGCCAAAAACAAAATTTGGAGACAAAATAAATGGCTTTTTAAATGTGCAACTTTATTTCCAAACATGTTTTCATGGGAATTCTTGAACCCTGCTTAGGAATTCAGTATTGCCATGTCACTTTAAGGCCAATATCCTATATTTGGCTTTTTGCCCTCCAATGAAAAAGACAAATTCTGCACTGCCTTCTCATTAAGGAAAAAGTAACTGCAAAGACAGCATATTTCTAGAGTAAACAAATCTCCCAGAGGCTGTATTTTTGATAAGTATTTTTGCAGTGCTAGTTTGAAGGTTTAACGGTGTGTAGTGTTTCACTTTAATAGTCAGACTAGCAAGCTATAACAAATGCACTTTAAAAACTTTACACTCTGTGGGTTCTGCTTTGACAGGCCTGCTTGGAATCAGGAGGTAATACTGCTTCTCAGTGAGCCATACTTACATTTCAAGCTGAAGAGGAAATTATTCTTGAACCATTGGATCTGTTGGTAATTCGTGGCTCAGTTTATAGTGGCCTTTTAAATTTCCCTTGTCTCACTAGGTTTGCCTGGAGAGAGCTCAGAGTGGGGAGCCTGTGCAAAGGTGACATCTGCTTAGAGAAGGCAGAAGTCCCAACTGGGGCTGCAGTTCAGAGCACCACTGTGTGTGTGAGCACTCGGATGACTAGTAGCTACCACTGACATTGTTTCCGCCATTGTGTGCTAGCACAGACTTTACTTTGAAATGAGGTGACTGAAGGTGTTCCAAGAAAATGTATATAATGAAGATTGAATGAATCCTTTCCTAATTATTTCATGCATAAATGTCTGTACATGGAACCAGCATCCCGACGTAGTTGAGATGGGTGAGTATTCCATATAGGTAAAACAATAAAAACCTTGCATGTAGTAGTTTACCTCAAGTTACATATACTGGACATAAATTATATCATTACAGTTTTATTCCAAAATTGAACAGTTTTTTTTTTTTTTTTTTTAAAGAGACATTTAGTATCAGACTTCTTAGAATCTGGCCACTGTTTCACTGGGGTTTTACTGAAGAATCCATAGCATTCCAGGCTATACTATCCTCATTTTTCAAGGGTGAGGTGGTAGTTGTATGCAGAAGAATGTGATGGTAAATGAATAGGACATCTAGTTGCTCTCTACACAGAAATCATCACTATGATATTATAAACAATATAATCTCCCTGTAAGGAAAACATCCTTTAGGAGTGCAGGGAATGCAGATGCAAAGGCCCTAACTGTAACTGAGCACTAATGAAGTATTCTTTTGCAAATATTCAAAGTTTGCACAAACCAAACATATTCAAGGAGCATGCTACACTTGCAGTTAAGAGTGTCATATGGAGCCAGGACAGCATAGAATCAGGAAATAGAAAGCATCAGACGCTAGGATTTTGCTTTCTTGACTTCTAGTTTTCTGGGTCCTTATAGCCTCTTATTGGCTCTCTATTCCTGTCAGCAAACATCCACCCTCTAGCAATGCTCTATGCTGAGCACTCCCAGGGGGGGCCTGAGAATGTGTGCCTTTGGTTCTAGTCACATGCATACCTACCAGCGGAAGAAAGACACTGATTATCTATCTGCCTTTTGCATCTGCTCCTGACTCATGAACCAAATTTTTAAGTACATAGGATTCTACTTTTAGACTAGATGGCAACATTGTGAAGTCAGGTTCACACTGAAAACTGATCACCTTTCCCAAAACGTAGGGCGAGTACAGAAAGAATATTGTAAAGAATATCGAAGAACCCAGGCATAACACACCCTTACAAAATGAAGTTCCTGTTTTTTGAGCTTCATGTTTTATTTTTTGTTTTGTTTGTTTGTTTGTTTTGTTTTTATTTCCTATTACTCATGGGTTGAAATATTTCTTAAAAGCAATAGACCGTGTATACCTTCTACAATACACTGTAGAAAACCTAATTTATATTTTTCCATGATTCATGAGTGGCCTCAGGGCTAAAATTGGTTTACCAGAGATCAGAATTAATCTTGACTGATCCTAGTCACACCATGGAAAACACTTTATTCACTTCTGATATAATTCTTTTGTTGCTGCTATTGTTATGGCTATTAATTTTTTTATCCTTCTACTGGAGCTTGAGACGAGCTAAAAAAAAGCAATGCTGATTAATTGAGTTTTCCTGTTAATCAGTGGTTTACTCTATTTAGAATCTCAGTGGGCTGTCTGAAGAGATTCACAAGGAAATATTGTTGGGTGTGATATAACTTAATAAGCATGTTGCAGAGAGTTTTCTAAAATGTAGTATTCCATAGGGAACGTCTCAGAATGCTGCTGACTCTAAATGGTACTCAGTCTTTCATGGATTAAAGTGCTGCCTGGGTGTGATAAGAAAACTTCAACTCAAAACAGGATTGGAGGACGGGTGGTAAGCACACTCTCCCCTGAAAATGAAGCCTCACAGAGGGAGGGAGGGATCATTAACACTCTGTGATATGTTCTTGGTCTGGGATTCAAGGCTCCGTGTGTTGCTAAGTCACAAACTGATGTACCTTCAGTGGCTAAGTTTCTGATGATTTGTTTGTGCTTCTATCCTTTATATCTAAAAATTTAGGCTTTTAAGAAAAAAAGAAACTTGAATTTACCTTTCTACAAGCCATCTTATTTCCATTTCCTATACTATATGAGAAACATCACTTTATTATTATTTATTTAACTTATCATTATTTAATATCATCTACTGGGAAGGATCAAAATAATATTAAACAATACTGGAATGATGGGAAGAAATATTTCAAGTGCATAAATGAGAGACAGGAAAAGATTTTGAACTAATAAAAGTATTTTCATGGTATTTGCTAAAAGTGACTTTAGCAGATTTCTGAAGTTCAACCACTGTGTTTGTATGTAGGGAAGTTACTTTTAAAATCAGATCAATTTAGACATGAATTATTAAACAATAAGTTATTGAATTCCAAACTCAAGTATTATGTACTATGTTTATAGAAAGAGGACGCAATGGATAGGATAGGGGGATATTGTGAGATGCTTTCCAGCCTGAGCATATTTAATAATCACCAAAAAGTGAGGGATTAGGAAAAAAAAAACCTAAACAATTAAAGAAGACTACAGTGTAAAGTGCAGAATCTTGTAAACTGGAGAGGGGTGTTTCTCCTTTGTAGTCATACGTGACTCTCACAGGTGTTTCTCCATGCTGGAATATTACTCTATTTACAATTTCAAACTATCAAAATTAATGAAGAGTTTTACCAGGGCTGTTTACTTCTAGCCAAGATCCAGACAGGCCCAGATGTTCAGAACTCAGAGAGAACTGCTATTTGTACAACAAAAACATAACACACCGGAAAAGAATGACATTAAAATTCTTATAGAATCCCAATAGATAAAAATTAATGCCCCTATAGATGGAGTGACAATCTTACAATTTCAAAAAGTTCATTAATTAATTTTCCAAAGAAATCTTCCTTGAAATAATATTTCCAATTTTCCACTTCTTTCCTCCTTCTTTTTCCTTTAAATGAAAATAGTCTTTTCTCACATAATATATCCTAATTATGGTTTCCTCTCCCTCTATTCCACTAAGTTCCTCTCTACTTTCCCTCCCACTGGGATCCACTCCCTTTCTGTCATTCATTAGGAAAAACAAGTTTCCAAAAAACAACATAACAAAATAAAATACAATAAGATTTAAAAACAAACAAACAAACAAAAAAACCTATCCCTCCACAGTTGGAAAAGACAAACCAGCAGATGGAGAAGACCACAAGAGAAAGAACAAGTGTCAGACATTCATTCAGTAGTTCAGAAAACCCATAACAATACTAAATTGGAAGTCACAATGCAGAGGACCTGGTGCAGAGGCATGCAATACCCCTGTGCATGCTCCTTCAGTCTCTGTGACTTCATATGAGCTTTGCTCATGTTGAATTAGAGGGCTTTATTTACTTGGTGTCTTCTATTCCCACCCCCTCTGGTTCTCACATTCTTTCTGCCTCCTCTTTTAGGGATTTCCTAAGCTCAGAAGTGAGGGATTTGATGAAGAGATCCCATTTAGGGGTGAGTGTTCCAAGATCTCTCCCTCTGCCTATGGGTCCTTGTGCTTGTTTCCATGTGTTGCAGGAGGAAGCTTTTCTGATGATATTTAAACAAGGCACTTGTTAGGGTCTGAGAATCTGGGAATAATCTACCACAGGAGGCCGGGTACAAGCAAACCAAAAAATTTACTTAGAAACAAACAAACAAAACTGATATCAGGGAGGCAGCAAGGTTTGGCCTTCAAACTGGTTCCAAGGCAGGGGCAGCAGTCAGTTTTAAGGGGTAAAACCACCGCAGAGATGGCTCCAGAGTCCCATCCAATCATAGTGTAATACAGGGAGGGAAGAAGCAGTTGGGAACTTTTCCTGGAGACACACTTTCAGCCTATCAGGAAGTTCTGTGGTTTGGTGGTTAGGACCTGCTCTGACACAACCAATTAGAAGGGTTGGAATGCTTGTGGTTTACACCTGTGTGCAGGGTTTGGGGAGCTGCAGCGAAGCCTCGGGAATTGTGGGTAGCAGCTCAGGGCAGAATGGCAGACTGAGACAAAATGTAGTTTTGGCTGCTAACTAGGATCTTAACACACTGATCTACAAATTTATAAGTATATTGATTATCTTTATTTGTTAAGTAATCACAAGTATGGAGAAATCATTTCTTTTCTGTAGCAGGGTAGAAGCCTAACTTACACAAGTACCAAATAGCTACATTGACTAATCCTTTCATTAATGTCTTCTAATAATTTTCATTAGCTTAGCCTATTATTAAAAATCCTCCCATATTTGGTTTTGGAGGAGGGAATTGCTTATTATCAAAGTCTTTCTCTTCTATTTCAATGTGCATGCAGAGCCGGGCGGTGGTGGCGCACGCCTTTAATCCCAGCACTCGGGAGGCAGAGGCAGGCGGATCTCTGTGAGTTCGAGGCCAGCCTGGGCTACCAAGTGAGTTCCAGGAAAGGCGCAAAGCTGCACAGAGAAACCCTGTCTCAAAAAAACCAAAAAAAAAAAAAAAAAAAAAAAAAAAAAAAAAAAAAAAAAAAAATCAATGTGCATGCAGAAAATCTGTCATAACTAGTTAACTGGTCATGTTTAATATTGTATTTATGTATCAACAACTACAGTAGACAAAAAGTTCAATCTGTAACAAATTAGAAAAAGTGCTGTCAACACAGGAATTGGTGTTCCTCTCTGTGAACAGAGTGAATTTCCTGGATAACTAAGGAATTCACTGGTTCCTTATTTTTAAATAAGGATATACTTTTTACATTTTTTGTTTGTTTGTTTGTTTGTTTGGTTGGTTGTTTATTGAGACAGGGTTTCTCTCTGTAGCTTTGGAGCTTTCCCTGGACCTGGAACTCATTCTGTAGCCCAGGCTGGCCTCGAACTCACAGAGATACACTTGCCTCTTCCTCTTGAATGCTGGGATCAAAAGCATGTGCTACCACCACTGCCCAGCTTAGGATACACTTTTTAAATAAGGATACACTTTCCTTATTTTTAGCAAAGTAATAGAACATTAATTCCAACAGATTTTTCCTTTGTATTTTATATACTGGGAGCCAAATGTGTTTAAGGGGCTTTCTTGACTTAGCTCATGAGACACCAGTCTCCTAGTCCTGTACCTATATGGGAGGTTGTTCAATTCTTAGTACTCTTGTACTTGTTGCTTGAGCCCAGTGGTAATTGTTTGATTGTGGTCTTTCCCCACACCAACCACACAGATCAAATAGTGGTAGGTAGTCACAGACTCATTGGACATACTAACTCGATATAAGGAGATGGCTCTTTGAACATTTCTGCTCTCATTTCTGTCTGGCCTTCCTAGTTCCAGTTGGTTAAGCATCACCTTAGGGGAACTAATGGGATTAATTTTTATTGTCTCTTTTTTATCTTTTTCCATAGGCTGAGAGATGATGCCTAGACCAAAAGCCATAGTAAGTCACTGTGTTACCAAGGACCATTTGCCTTCCCTCAAATACAACAGCAGTGTGCTGCATATTGTCTAATGTCTGAGAAGATAACTTAAAAACATTGTCCAATTTTATGCATTTATTTTTAAAAGCAAGAAAACTAAGTACCAGATATGTTAATATGGCTAGATGTGGAAACTCCTCATCACAGCTCTTAGTTAATTTTATATATATGCAAACACTTTTGCTTCTTCAAAGATGTTTTATTCAGTATCAAAATTGGAAAATCACAAACTGGAATCTAGTATTTCCCTACCTTGCTTACCTAACTGCATCTTGTTTGCTAATTACTTGTAATTTCTCAATTGTATGTACAATATTGAGTGTTCCAAAATGTGTACCTTTCAGTTAGAATACTTATAAGCTTCTAGTAAAAACAAAGCAAACATATTTTTTTTTCTTTTCTAAGATCTTGAGTGAACCCTAATCCTTCTGTAAATTGAGTTAAATTTGTTTTGGGTTTCTTTTTTTTTTCTTCTTTTTTTTCCCGATCTCTAACCATGGAGGAGCTGCTGTCACCTGTACGTAGCTAAGCATGTTTAGAGGCAGTCACACACTGTGAGCTCGGCAAGATGGGTTATGGATGGCAGTAATTCCACGGTGCTGCCTTGTGTTCACTCGAGAGCTTGTCACATTTCCATTTCCAACCACTTTGCCTGAATACGATTTAATTCAACACATTTTTGCTTTTATTTTCTAAGCCAATTTAAGATTCTGTTTACTTATATGTGCTCACTGGAGGTCATGCTGAAAAATGAACCTCTGAGTATGCTGGCGAGACCATAAAATATGAAATGGTAATAGTTAAGCTTATAATCTATTATTTTCTTACATGAAATAGTGCAACCCAGCATGTTCATTGAATTGAAGATTATAAACAACTTGCATAATGCCAAAAGAATGCTCTTTCAACCAAGAATTTATCACCAGAATGCTTGTTACATGTTATGTTTGCTTTGAAATTAGACATAAGAATAAGTACAATATCATATGTAGCTTATTCTTCATCTCAACAGACATTTAAGAAAATAGGTGGCTCATAAGAAGCAAAAAAAAAAAAAATACATTTTGTGTAGTTTCATGAGATTTTCCCTGAATGTTAATATATTCAGAATGTCTGAAAACAACTAGATACCATGAACTATTTATATTATGTTAATTTTACCCAATGAAGTAGTACTTTATTATATATCTATAAAACATTCAATTTGATTATCTGCTTAGTATTTTATGTTCTCTCTCCTCTCTACTCTCCTTTCCTCTCTCTTTCTCTTCCTCACACTAATTCTCTTTATGTTAGGACAAAAATCTATGTTTATAATATTCAGCTTTAATGAAATACAAGACTGAATTATTTATATTTGTTTGCAGGATTTACAAAGTATGGGGGTGTAATGTTTAATTACTGCCATCTCTAATTAATTGTCATGACTGGAAGCTAGGTAACCTGAAAGCACTGACTTTTGTGTATTTCCTTCTCCTAAAGTTAGACAAGTGCTGTGTGATAATATGACACTTGGTCAGTACCCACTGAAACAAGTGAATGTCCAGAAGATAAAAAAATCAAAATTGGTTAGTAAAGAGACTGAGAAATTAAACAGGAACATTTCATGCAGTACTTACCCTGTGAAGAACTTGATATTGAATGAGCACTCAGAAATGTCAGCTATACATAATGTGCTGATTTTCCCTGCCTGAACGAAGACATGCTAATATTTCCAGACTTAGTAGGAGCTTCCAATTTCCATAATAAGTGTTGCTTTGGTGAGGAAAAAATGACATTATTGGATATCATGTTGATAAAAATTGTAGTTAGTTGGCTTATTTTTCACATTTTAAATGCTATCATTTGGCTTATTTAGGTTCACTGAGATACCACTCACTTCATATTTTGAGCTTATGACTTCAGTGTTTTGTTGAGGGTCACCAGGTACAGAACTGTTACAGATATCACAATAAGAGAAATAAGAAAGACATGACTTGTATCTGATAAGACCCACATTGTATTTACCAAACAGCCAAAAGACTCAATTGCACTCAACACAGAAGAAAATAAAATATGGTGTTGAAAATTGAAGTCTCAGTCAGTGTCCCCTGCAGACTTTGAGATATCCTTGACTATGAGATGGCCAGAACACCACATTCCAGGAACAAGGACCTTATTCACTTTTCTCATTTCATTAACCTGCTTCCTTGATCATCTCCAATCTCCATACCAGGCAGAGCTGGTGGGAAAGACATAGAAGAACTTAGCAAGGGGATGTACTCATTTTCCCTTCTGATGGAAATGAGTTTCTGAAAAATGCTAGACTACATTTCTTTCTCTATAAGGAAGATTGTTCATTCCTTGACCAGGTAAAGTCAATCAAAAGAAGCTGGGGCACCAAGAACCAATGGGTGAGAGTTGGCCATTGAAGGAAAATCTGCAAGAATCAAGATGAAGATATGGCTCTTCCAGAATGTAAGAGAATGCATGCAGTTTAATATACAGTCATATGCATGCACTTGAACCACCCCAAGGTTCTGAAAAGGCAAGTATTGTGTAACATATCAATGTGAGAAGCTGTATGTTAGGCTGTGTTCTGAGACCTTAAAAGACTTATTTATTTAGCTGTTATTTACTCAAAATTTTAGGCTGAGGGTTGAGCCAAGAATCTTAGTCATAGTATTGAAGCATTTAACCATTGCTCTATATTCCTGTGGAACAAATACACACACACACACACACACACACACACACACACACACAAGTATACACATACTTGTGTGTGTGTGTGTGTGTGTGTGTGTGTATACATATAGTCAAATCAGATTCTTCAGTGAAGTTTTCTTCAAATAGTCTGTCTCCATCTTTACTTATTGAATCCATCTTGGATGTAAAAATCACAGGAGCTAATCTCTTCAGAAACAATGATGATTTTACTTTTGGTATCTAGATGCTGTATTTTCTTGTTTTCTTCTAATAGGGTGGCTCCATATTTTTATTGAGTTTAATCTGTCTTTTGTTGCTTGGCTTGGAGACCTTCGAATGGAGAGAATGACTTCTTGGTAGATATTAATCTTACAAACAACATGCCAGGATGTGAACATAGGTAAAGCTTCCTGATGTTTTGTGGAGGGCCATGTAAGTCTTTCTATCATAGTGACATTGTTTGACTTGTTTTTTTGTTTCACTTCAGGTAGTGATTCCCACACTAGTGGGCGTCAGGATTTCCTAAAGAACTTCTTACACAGGAGATTTGTGCTCCACCCCGTTTATAATTCCACAAGTTGAAATGGGTCCAAGAATGCTCTTGTGTGACAAATTCTCAAGTGAAGCTGGTGATTGTGAGATTACCTAACTGTGAACATGTATGTTAAAGAAGCCTAAAACTGATGCTGTAACCAATTTTGTATAATGACTCATTATCATGCTATCTGAAGGAATTCTAAATTAATCTCCATCCTTTCAGAAGAGTGAATCTCCATACCAAAGCGTGGCAATGACTGAGACAATACTCTTGAGCAATTATTTCTGAAAATCAGGGCTATGTAGGCATTAACTCTATGACATAGGACAAAACGTAATGCTAGTACTCACATGCATTGTTTCCTATTTCATGCATGTGGTTTCATCAGTTAGGTTTTCTTTGATCATGTTTAAGACTAATTATTTAATCAACATCAGTCTACCACTACAAGTCAAATGGTCCATCCACTGACTATCCCTTCATGAAAAATACTATTTTATTTTATTTGTCTCAAAACTTTCCAATCTATCAATTCCTTAAAACAGTACTTCTAGGAAATTGTTTTGTACTTATATCTTCACCAGATAAAGAGACTCACAGCAGTATGAAAACATTGCTATAGACCAACATTTCATTATACCCATAGGAAGTCATAAACCAGACTAGCTTGCATCTTATTTTTAATCACAATCTATCACAATGTCCTCTGTGTTTAACTTTATTCACCAGGTCAGTAGTAGTGACACTGCTCGGCATTAAAGGAGTTGTAGCATTTTATCTCACATCTGTATTTGTACAAACCAGACTGCAAATACTTCCCTCAATTTAGTTTTTCTCTGAATGTGAAATGGAGAGTGAGATTGGATGGTGGTGGGTGGGGATTAGAATAAAACAACCTCAACACTGAGAAAGCTTTATGAGGTACTTTGGAAAATCTTGTTGTCATGCAAAATATAAGTAAAAACTGGCTTTCAAATATTTTTGTATTTCATATTTTATTCAATTCCATTTCAGAGAGAATCACTGAATCATATCAGAACATGAGCATTATTTGAGAATAACCCAATGTTCCAGTTTTACTTTGCATCTAGAAATGCTTTCTTTACAAAGACTATATTATGAATCCAGTTATGAAAGTCAACAGTACTAAGTGTTCTGGGTAGGTTTTACTGCTAACTTGACACTGCTTGAAATAATCTGAGAGGAGAGACTCAGTTGAGAAATATTGTGGATCTGATTGTCTTGAATGTTAATAGATACAGAAGGGTGTAGTCCATTGCTGGCAGTAACATACCTAGGCAGGTGGCCCTGAGTATATAAGAAAACTAAGAGAGTATTAAGTTGACTTGTGAGGCAAGTAGCAAACAGCATTCTCCATAGAATCTGCTGTACTATTTTGGCTATGAAGTAAGTTCCTTGGTTGAAAGATATCCTATGTGGATCAGCAAGCAGCCCTGCCTTCAGTTGAGTTCCTGCCTTGACTTTTCTCAATGATGGGACTGTGATCTAGACTTGTAAGCCAAAATAATCTAACTGTTCCCTGAAGTTGCTTGTGGTAAGGGTGTTTTATGATAGCAGTAAAATGATAGCATTGGGGAAGATCTAAAAATGCTCTATAGTAGGGTTTGAGATGTAGTGACTGAGGCCATTTGAGAACTGATCTCAGGAAAAACATGGTAGATGAGGAGAAGTCAGACTGTTCTACAGTCACAACATAGACACCAGAGGAACCCAGGAAGAGTTCACAATCTGGGATAGTTCCTCATACTTGTCTTGCCTCAGAGAAGAGACGTTTTTAATTCTGTCTTCATTGCTTTCTCTATATTGTCAGACTCACAGTTCCCTTCAGAGGACTACTCCATACTCCCCGCAGATAGGGAGAGTGGCTTCTTTGGAGATAATGGATGGGAATGGACCACCACACAGTGTCTACCCGAGGGCAGAGATGGACAAGCAGTAGGTTGGTGTCTGTTTTGTACAATATTTATGTTTAAATAATGAAATAGAAATCAAAACATAATATTTCTACCCAGTACATTACAGTATCTCATGTACATATCAGTTAGTTTCATCTTTAAACTGTTGTAATGTGTATGGAAGCCCAACCTTCCAAAGATGCTTGGTTAGAAATGAGATTACACAGCTAGTGAGTAAGTCCACTTAAACTAAGTCCAGACATAGACTTACTCTAGAACATGATTTATTTTTATTTATTTCTTCATTTTGCTTAAACAAAATCCTACAGCTCTAAAGGATTAGTGTAATGGTCTCAGAAGATTGTCGATCACTTCACTTTCTGTCCAGTTTCCAGAAAGGCGATTCCTATGTTTTCTTGTAATAAGGGCAAGCTCAGTGGGAAACTGAAACCGTAGTTCTTCCAGGATGGTAGCAACACTGTTAACAACTCCAAACCATCGTCATTCGTCTCAGTAGTAAACCTCTGGTGCAAAACCATGGTCATTTTCATTTAAAGAATACCATCAATAAAATATTATCAAAATGTGCTTTCTCTCATACCAAAGTTAATTCTATAGTAGCTTCAATTGTGCCTCATAATCTATCAACCAAACAACTCTTGCTATGTAAATTTTCACAGGAAATCTTGTCAACACCTGCTGTAGGGTAATAAAGAGCAGACTCTGTTTATGACCATCCTTGGTCATCCTACTCTAATGAAAACTTCAACAAGCCACAGTGCCAAATCCTCCAAATTTATATGGTGCTTGAGCCTTAGGTTAAAGCCGCAGAAACATATTTACAGGGAATGAGCATCCTATATTAATAACCTCTGCAGTTCAACACACCTGGTCCTAGTTCTTAGTATAAAGAATATAGTTGGAGGTCAAGCATGGTAGAACACTCCTTTAATCTCAGT
This sequence comes from Peromyscus leucopus, assembly GCF_004664715.2. NCBI lineage: Eukaryota > Metazoa > Chordata > Mammalia > Rodentia > Cricetidae > Peromyscus > Peromyscus leucopus. The sequence goes on from NC_051086.1 coordinate 13,291,126, forward strand.
TCTGATGTAGAGGAGAGGAAGGTGGTTCTCTAAGTTCAAGGCCAGACTGGCCTATAACGTGAGTTTGAGGCGAGCCAGGGACACATAGTGAGAACTCATATGAAAAAAAATTATATATATATATATATATATATATTTACATATGCACATTATATATATGCACACACACACATATATAATTTTATATATATGAAGAACTCATTATTCATGGTGGTGCATAGAAACATTCCCAATCTATAGTAAATGGAGCATACCTAATATGCCTGTGTGGTTCCTTAAACAATTTTAGAAAAAAAGATGCAAACTTGAAGTTAAATCAAGATCCCAAATATATAATCTTACATCTTTGCTTTTCTATGTTTTAACTTTTATAATTAAAAGGGATTTCAAAAATTTATGTATTCATTAACTTTAATGTGTATTCACATTGAGGTACAATGGCTTATGACTATGTTCACAATGCTATGATTATGGTGTTGGAAGCTCTTAGGTTTAATAGAAACCTTATTTCCTCTCCTACCATTCCACATGAGAGAAACGCACAATTTACCTTACTGGTGTACAGCAAATGCCATGTGTAACATTACAAAATTCTACGGGCATTTCTAAGGCATTATCTTTGGAACTATATTATAATTGAGTAAATGTAATCCCTTTGGAATAAAACTTTTTATTCATCTTCAAATGTTGTTGATAATGTGGAATGTTGTACTTCCCCAATAAAATTCTAGGTCCTCTGCCCAACTGTAGATAGTCGTATCAGATGCTACTATAATAACATTATCTACATTCAATGTAAGCATGAGAGAAATACTATTGTGCAATTTTATGACATTATCTAAAATTAGTTACACCAAAGCATTCATTCATACATTCAGGGCTCTTCCCCTTTTATTGAATGTATTTTTTTTTCTCACAAAGTATATGCTGATCTCAGTTTCCCTTTACTCCTTCTAGTTCATCCACACCTTCTGCCCCATCCACATCCACTGCCTTTCTGTCTATCCTTAGAAAACAACCTTCCGAGGTATAATAATAAATGAAGTAAAACAAGATAAAGCAAAGACTAACACATTGGAATTGGAAACAAACGAACAAACACAAGGGAAAAAGCACGAGAAGGCACATGAAACACATACCAGCTCATTTGTACACTCAGGTATCCCATAAAGACACTAAATTAGAATCCACATTATATATGCAGAGGACCTGGTGCAGACCTGTGCAGGCCCTGTGCATGCTGTCTTACTGTCTGTAAGTTCATATGTGCTTTGGTTATGTTGATGTAGAGGGCCTTGTTTTTCTTGGTGTCCTTCTCTCCTCTGACTCTTAAATTCTTTCTGTCTCCTCATCTACAGGGTTCCTTGAGCTCTGAGGGAATAAATTTGTAATTGAGTTGCTGGCCAAAGAGTCATCATGGGCATCCCCAAATATTCAGAATTTTATACTCTTCGTCTTCTTTTATTTCAGAGTGTGAATAAGATCCCATTTGAGATATTAAATGTATTTAGGTACAAGAATAGGCAAACACTGGCATGTAGCTTAGTGGTACCATCATTGCCTGGAATGTATAAGGCCCTGGTTTCCATCCCTAGCACCCACTCACCAAGAAGCCAACCGATTCAGATTCCTACTCAGTGTCCGCTTTGCCTATGGGTCAAGTTGTTGATGCGGTTTCAGTGTTTATCTGTCATCCTTATTGTTATTTTTTGTTGTCAAGGCTGCAGTGCTTTCAGCAGACTGTTAAAATTGCAAATCCAAAGTAAGATAAGCCTTTCCTCTCACATATTGATAACCCACTGACTCGAGCAGGAGACTCACATTGATGGTGAACAATAAACAATCATTACCCCTTCACTTCTTACTTGAACATAGTTTGAGCATAATTGTAGTAATTTATACGTAATCTTCAACTCAGTAAGTAGGCTGTGCTACAATAAATCAACTAAAAGAAACTTCATGGAGAGCCATTTGAGCTCCAAGTGTTCACGTTTATCTGCTAAGATTAACATTTTTATGTATTTGATATATTAAAGACACAGTGATTTTCAAATTGCCCTCTTGCAAATATGCAGAAGTTATTAAAACTCACACTGAAGTAAATAACACCAGCAAGCTTGCTGTGACAGCCATAACACATTTGGCACTACTCCCCAACACTAGGTGGTCCTTTATAGTCTAGCTTCTGCTGTCTTGATGCAGTACACATTTTGAGGGGGATGAGGAAAATACCATTTTTCATGGACCTTCAGTAAAATATCTACTCCTATGTCAACATTCAGAAAAAGACTCCTTTTGCAGTGGGTCTCTAGCTTCACCAAACAGATCTGTTTTCCAACCTTTTCCTCCATGGTATCTAATACACATTTCCTTTTTAAAAGCAAAGCAAAGAACTATGACAATGGTTCACTGGGCCATGTGTGGGGTGACCAAATTGGAATATCCAAGTTCAGTTTCCCAACACACATATAAAAATTGGGGATAATAGAGCACATCTTTAACCTCAGGACTGGAACTGGAGAGTAATGATAGAATGATTCACTGAGAAATTATTGGCCAACTAGACTAACTGAAACATCTCCAGGGTCAGTAAAAGACTCTGTCCCAAAGAATAACATGTGGATTTTTAGAGGAAGGCCAGCTGAAAACAAAGTCTGTCTTCCACAAGTATATTCAGAGGTAAGCACATCCTCAAAACACACATGCACACTCATGCACACAAAAGTAAACTTGAATTCATTATTCCATCCTGCTTTACCATATCACTGTGTGCTTTTAGGTGTGATTTATATTCATTTTAATTTGTCATTATAAAGATTACCAAAGACATTATCTATAGATTCATACACCAGAAAAAAAAGTCACATCAATGAGGAATAGATAAAGAAAGAAAAGTATTTTTGATGAGACAGAAGTTAAGTTAGCATATGCTAATTGTATCAAAATACAGCACAAAAATAAAGTGAGTCTTAAGAGTATCAGAGCAAGGATGGATGTGTGATCTGTTACAAAGAATAAGAATTCATCTAAGGAGAATTAAGCAGCTGCATGGAAAACTAGAAGCTTTTCTTATACCTAAAAGGCAAGTGACTTATGACATGGTCATAAAGAACAAAAGGATAAACTAATGTGGCAGACAGTATCAAACAATACTCTGCTGTTCCAAAAATTTGCCATATCCATGGCACTGTCGACACTACTGGTCAAGGGAACAATGGGCAATTAGTGGGAGTAACTAGGGATAGGATGCAATAAATGAATTCCAGAAAGAGCAAGGAAATATTGGAAGAAGCAGAAATACAACTAGAGTGTAATGATACTTCAGACATGTTATTATTATTATTGTTATTGTTATTATTATTACTAATTTTTAGGAACTTGTCATTTAACAAAACTAAAATCTTAAATTATTCTGCTTTTAAATTGATCAGACAAGGATCTAGAAAATCCAAAGATGTTAGCGTAAGTCACACAGCAAGTAAAGTCAGAGTTAGTGGAGAGGTAAGAATGTAGTGGTAAGAAAGATCATTATTTTCACCAGGTCCAGCACTTGAAAATCCACAAGAGAGAGCTTATAATTATCTTGATATTTGTAAGATATTAAAATATCTATTATTTTATAGAGTACATTTTATTAAGAACTTTAAATAAATAAACATAAGTTATTTTAAATAAAACTTGAACTATATAGTGGTTTTATGATCTCAACCTCAAATATAGAATACAGATCCAAGTTTAATAAATAAAGTAGAGGCATATTAAAAAGAAATTAAGATAGAACACAATTTTTAATTCAGTTACATTGGCTGTGTTCACAAGATAGATACTGCTAAATTTACTCACTTCTATCAATAAGATGGCTTTATTTTTAATATAATATTCATACTTAGAATTAAATATTCAAATTGACTATAGACTGCTTACCTTTATCTTTTTATTACATTTATTAATCGTGTGTGTGTGTCCTTTCACCATGGGGGTTTCAGGGATCAAACCTAGAGTTAGTGGCAAGTATCTTTAGCAGTTAATCTATCTCACTGGACCCTTTCTCATCTCTAAAATTGGAATGATGGTTCTACGTGTCTATCCTTTGTTAAATATCAATGTAATGAACAGCTCCTGTATTTTAACAGAAATAGTACATTAATGCTGTGTTATTCTACTTTCTAAAAGAAATTATATTGTCAATTTTCCTGTGAATTTTCTGTATTGAATCACATGTTAAATACGTTGTCAGGTAGTACTTTTCATCAGCAGCATAGGGGCCTCCCCTCCCTTCACTAAGACGTGACAATTGACATGGTGTAGTAATTGGGAAGAGTTGAACTTAATGATCAATGACTTGTTTGAACAAAATGAAAAATCCATGAACATAAAAACACTATTGGGCTCTGGGGGAAAAATGTGCCAAGTAAACAAAAGCCATTATAGAAGTGTTGCCAGGTTTACTACAAAATTAGACAATTTATCCTTATGCCCACCTGGACTCAAAAACATTGAGAGATATGCATATACCAAGTGTAATTCTCTTAGATTATGAGGTTTCCCGCAGAAATTCATATCAACACATACGCAAAAGATTGAAAACAGGCCTGTAGTGTTTTATATCTAACTTGAGTTTTCACAGCATTAGAATAGAGAGAATCATGCTCTTTAAGTTCTGACTTTCTCAAGTGTATTTTCCAAACCTAATTTCAAATAAAACCAAGTCAAAAAGCAAGGCATCAAGATGAGTTGGAGGTGGACATTAGGGAATCATGCACATCTCCATGTAGATATCCTGGTCTAAGAGTATATTCTTTATTTTTGAAATGTATTTGATGAGTAAACAGTATTTTAACTGTTTTGTCAGATTTGTTATGGTGCCAGAATCCAAATACTTAAAAGTCAGATTAAAAATTAGCAAGCTTCAGGACTAAATTTAGGATGCTTTGTGGATTACTCTCCTTATCTGACTATTCTTTTCTTAACTGTGAGCAATATTACAACAAAAATACTCTAACTCAATTTGAATTTTAAAGGCATGAAATGCAGTAAGTAATTAATACAACAAGCTTTCATTTCCCGTCTTCCAGGGGGGCTAAACTTAGTGCATTACCTACAGGGCTCTGTTTGATACATCTGTAACATACATAATAAGCATGCTTATAGTGCAAAAGAGAGTTAATAAGAGTTGTAATGAAATTTAACAGATGAAAGCTTTCACTAAATTTTGTTTATAAAGTGTTGTCCTGCATCTGATAGTAAACTCCTATAGAAATCATTTTTCAGAAGAGCAGAAATATGACAGGAGAGACGTGCAATAGAGTGTGCCTAATTCATTCCAATTCACAGAGTAATGCATTTCAATTCACACAGCGATGCCTTCTAGTCTCCAACATGAGAATCCAATCTAGTTGATGCTTACTAGAGTTGAAACAAACTCACAGCACCAGAAAACTGACAATGTCTATTCTGTTAAATAGAGAAATATTTTAAATATTTTTTCATATTGTCTAAGCCTGGCTATGCTTTATTTACCAAGCTATACATTATGAAACTGTACCTATTTTTTGTGAAAGATAATAGCCTTTTGTGTCTGAAGTCTACTATACCTTTTCTTAACAATTAAAACAGGTTGAAGGGACATCTGATGCACAACTCATTTTCAGGAAAGACTTCAAAGCATAATGACAGTCTAGTAGTTGAAGCTTCTGGGAAAGAGTTTTTGTTTGTCATGATCACCCGGCTTATCAGTATTAGAAATCTCTTCTGGAAACCCATCATTACCTATAATCCCAGTCACTAAATAACATCAGGAATCCTTGATAGCTTGATCTAGTGTTAAGTATTATACATCTAGAATCATTGCTTTTAAACATTTTTAAATGTTTAAATAATCTTCATATTATTTTGCATTAGTTTATTCCAGGGAATTATCCTCTCTGCATGCAATTCTTATTTTTCCATGTCAAGAAATTAAATATAAGAACATTGTTAAGCAGACCAATGAGTTCCTGGGAGTTAAAAAAAAAACAACCGAATCCACGTGATTCTTGTTCTGGAAAATTAGCTCAGGCATTCCCTGGAGAGTATATATATATACAATATAAGTATATATATATACACAATAAGACCTTCTTAAACATGCTGAAAGCGCAGGCTGGGCCCCTGTACTAGTTTGATGTTCATCTTTTCATTGAGGGAGACAAAATCGGGTCAAAGGAAAGGAAGATAAAGATTTCAGCGTTTAAATATTCCTACTTTTTTCTTGAAAGCTAATTTATTTTGCCTGGAGGATATGAACCTCTGATTCCTTTCATATGTCGGTCACATGAAAAGTCATGATGAAAAGGGCCATTGCCATCACCTACGAATATAGCTAGGATATAGCCATTCATAGTGCTCAAGACATTATGGTCTCAAAATAACTTTGCCGGTCAGCCATGCCCCCATCACAACCACCACCTCCATCTCACAGACTGGCTCACTGAAAGTGAAAATCATGACCTAAGATTGCCCAGAAAATTTGCCTTTAAGTTGCAGAAAAGTGAATATGGCTTGTAAATGCTTTCCAATTTGAAGACAATGTTTTCTTTGTATTACAAACTGCACATTACAATAGTAGAAACTCTTCAGAAATTTAATTAGGGTAACATATCCTACTCACTAAATTACATAGATTTAAGATACAATGTCATTTTCAGCCAATCTTCCCAATATACAATCTCCTAGGTAATTATAGTGTATTTTATAATTAAAAAGCCAAATGGATGTTAAAATCTCATATCATGTCAACAGCAGACTGAGTTAAGTGTTATCACTTCCATTTTCATGCTAGAAGAGTTTAGTCTATGTTCATTTTACAAAGATTTATTGAGTAGCCACACATATGATCCAATGTGCATAATACAAAGAACTGATACTGAAGCAGAACAAGAGCTCTGACCACACAGACTAGAAAATATAAACAATCAAAACTACACTAATGGACAACATGAAAGAAGTTAGAAAGGAATCTACTTGATTCTGATACTTTAGGATCTCTGGTGGTATAGATGGAGTATCTGCCTCAACCAAAGTAGAGATCATACAACAAGGGCTCAGTAGACATGCATTAATAGTTCTATCTCCCTCTATGATGCAGAGGCTACTTGTTTCATATTATAAATGGATACTTTTTTAGGAATACAATAATTCAAAATAAAAGTCCATTTCCTCATGAGGCCTGTGCCAAAATGGGAAAAATACGAAATAACTTTAAAAGAAATATGTGTTATAATTTCCAATGTGGAATAAAGATGAGATATTCTATGGTTTGGGGAAATATAATAAAATCTTTACATAAGGCAGTTTTAAGGACAGTACTGAGAGTCTGCTGTTGAGAAATTAATGTAGGAGCAAGCATCTGATGAGTTAGTGTTGTTGTGTTGCAAGAGAAGAGATTTCTGGAGAGAAGTAGCAAAAAGATGAGGGTTCTTAAGAGGTTGCCCTGTTTTGAAGAGAAGTATAACAGGCCTGAGCCATAATTAAATGAGAGGTACAATTCTCAGTAAACCTGTAGGAAATGTCGAGCAAGGAAGTGACAGATCTTATTTAGGATACAAATGACTTCCCATGACCTTGTCCAAATCTACATGAATACACTGCAATGAAATGTATTACCAACAGTCTAAATGGAGTAATAATTGGTAACCAAGCTGTAGAAACATGGTAGCTCAGCCTTGAATTTGCTATGTAAAGTGAGTAGAGTGACTCAACCATGAATATTAATTATGCCCACAGTGCCAATTTGTGGAAAGAATCCTCCAGGGAACTTCAGAGTTATTTTAGCTGTCCCAGCAATAAAAATGTGAGTTCCTGTTTCTTTCTGTGCAGAGGCATTTAGTAATAAGGATCAGGGACTTAGAGTCTAGGAGAATCAGGTTTTGCCCATTAAAAGGTGAAGCACACTGTTGAAGAGTTTTACCTCTGTAAATTTTTAGCTACTTATATTTAAAGGGAAGAAAATGGGGGATTGCAAATATGCACAAAAGCTATGTAAAATATGTACATGACATGCCAATAAGTGTAGTAAATTTGTGTTCCATAATAGTCATGTTGATGCACACACACGTGATAAGCACTATTCTCATATGGTTTTTCTAGTGTTCAAATATACGTGGTGACAGGGATCCTCATACTAAGCAGGTATTTAATGTGAATGTGCTGTACCTAGCTCAATGTAAAGTGCAGTGAAGAATATGGAATCATTTTGGCCCTGGGAAGCTGGGTTTTAAAAAAAAATCATAATAATAAATGTGCTGGAATTCAACATGGAGTACATAACTACATAAATAAATGGTCCCCAAATAGTTCTGTGACAATAGTGACGTTTCCTGGGATTAGGAGATGTTCTACTGAAAGGTGAAAGAAAGAAGACACTTAAAAGCAGCACCCATTTGGGCTCATGATAACAGATACCATACATTTAGAACTAAACACAATGTAGCCAAAACAGCAAACTTGAACAAAAGATATGTGGTTATGAATGTACAAATCCTTTGTTGATATCTAGCTACAGGTGACCACCTTAGGTTTTATCTATCCATGAAAGTATACCTCAGCTCTCAGGAGGTACAGTCTATTCTCCCTTGTTGATTCTGCTTTGGCCTTATGACTTCATTTGATCCACAAGAGGAAGGAAGTGCATCATGATGCCACCTAAGCTTTAAAATAGCCATCAGCCTCTGCTGTTAGGAAGCCCATGAGCATAATCTTTGCTTGACAGCACCACGGTGTAGTAAAAATCTTAAAAAAGGTTATGTGTTTCATTGGGTACACACAAACTTTCCTTTTCCAGGCCATTTTGGATGCTGGCGAGTATCACCGAAGACATCCAATACACAGAAGAATCATCACACACTGAGCCTTGCCCAAATTACTGATCCACAAAATTGTGAACAATTTTAAGTCAATAGTACTTTTTTTTTTAAAGTGTAGGAAATGAATTTTGCACAACCGTGTATAAATGGAATGAAAACTAGTATCACTAAGAGAAATATCAGGCAAATGTATGGCACAAAAAATATAGTTACAGGCCATTAAATACACAATTGGCTTCTTTTAGCTGCTTATCACAAGGCTTTGGAAGAGATGAATTAATGAAGTAAATAATGATTTTACTTCAAAGAGCCCCTGATTACCCAGTCTGTGAGATCCAAGATTCAGGCTACTCTCCAGACTTGCTATTTGAAGGACAAACCTACCCAGAGAATCTGTTTGCCTAGTCTTTCCCTGTTTTTCTGTTTTGCCCCATAGACATCTTAGGGAGAATCATTAGATAGATGATACTAACCTATTCCAGAGAGACATTTATTTTGATATTCCTTATAAATGTTTGTTCTTTTTTGAGCAATATTAGTGTCATCCTTTGGTCATTTCTTTAAACTTCACTCTCTTTTCAGCAATGTATGTGTATGTTGAAACTGATAAGTACCATTTTCATGTTAAACAGCTCCTGTGTTAATTCAGATTGTAGACACAGGAACGAGCCAGCCTTAGAGCCAAGCAGAAGGGCTGAGAATTTAGCTCCTATTTCTAAAGTCATGTGCTAGGTTCAGAATTCATCTCCAGACGGAAAGGAGGAGGAGGAAGATGATGAGCAAAACAAGAAGAAGAGGAGGAGCTTGTACGCATTTAGGAAATATCTATTTTTCCTTAGAGTGCTTTAACTCAAAGGATTAAGTTCCAATTTTAGAAAAAAAAATGTGATGGTATTCCCTTACTGGCCTGAAGTTGGAAAATAGCCCAAAATTGCAACAAGAGAATAGATAATTAGATCATGCTGTATCTAAGCAGTACAATATATATAGCAATAAAGCCATCTGTTATACAGTATACAGACCATGATGGAATTTCACACACATAGTCAAGAGTAAAAGAAGTTGGATACACAGCTCTGCTTTTGGATGCATTTCATTTAATAATGTTAGAAGTTAGAATATTAGCTTCCTTTAGTATGGACTATGTACTGCAGTTATGTGTTACATATATTCTGTGCACAAAAATATCATTTTATTTTAAAATCTTAAGCTTTCAGGTTCTGTAATATGCTGTAATAATTCTCCACCTGTGCTGTACACTTCATGCTTGTAAATTATTGTATATGTTCAGAAACACACAAACAAAACTGTCTTAAAGACCAAAACACAAGGAAAACAAAAATGCAAGCCAATCCAAATGATCCTTGCACCTGAGTGTTACTATGAGCAGTGTGAACCTAAGTAAGTGATCTGCCTCAGCTCACACTGCTAGGGAGTGGCAGAAATGATTCTAGTTCCCATTCTCTCATTCTCACAGGGTTGTTTAACATCTCATAGTACCTACACATTACAAGTTTTCATTCTTCTGTTTTTCCTTCCTCTCCCCGCTTCCTCCCTCTCTCCCTCCCTATCACCCTTCTTTGACTCCTTCCTTTGTTTCCTATGTTTTCCAGAAAGCATCATCATAATTCAGATTTTGAAGTCCCAAACATTTCAGGATCTCTAATGAGTAATGAAAGAACATACTGGGTTTTTATGCCACAGGCTCAGAGAAAGTAAACTCAAGCATATTTAAGAATGAGTGACTGGCAGCAAATGCATTCTGCCAGAACTAAATTATTGAAAGACACCCCCCACACACACACACCTAACAGAGGTATGCTTAGTTGCGTCAGACTGCAATTGTGACAAGAGACAGAAAATCACCTCGAATAGTCCTATGTTAGTAGACCTCTCCTGACCTGACATTTTAGCAGGACCATATAAATGTTGTGGGTATTAGAGAAAGCACATCCATGAACTGAACTGAGTTTAGTTCACAAGAGGTTCCATTTGTTTTTATTGAGGTTAATGGATGTGTGAATGCAGATCCATTAACCCCAGAATTTTTAAATGTTAAATCAGCAGCTTTAAATAAATGTTAACGTGAGACACCAATTACGGATACTGTAATACCAAATAGAGAGTGAGATATGGAGCATTGCCGAGGAAGAATACGTTAAAATTTTAAACCTCTTTATTATCAAGATAAAAATGATGTGAAGATATCAATATTTTGTTGGGTCAAGGCCAGTAAAAATAAATTATTTCCCTTTAAAAAATACATTTAGCAAATAGCTCTACCGTCCCTATAAGACTTTATGCTTCTCAACTTTCACGGGATTATGGTTATTGTTATTAATGTTACCATTACTACCCTCGCAATGCCATTACTACATTAAAGAATTGATTTACTCAGATCTTATGGCTGTAATTACAGCATGCACTCAGGAAGCTACACTGCACAGATACATCCAACTCATTGCTGGGAGAGCTGGGCTGAAACCTCATGTTCAGGATGGCTCTGAGATTTATTTTGCTCAATTTTAACGTATTTGTATCAACTCTGTAACCATAGTAGAAGTGATATTTAACCTCTGTTTTGTGGTCAGAATTTCATTACAGTGAAAGGAATTTAATTTAATTCAATATGCATTTCCTGGAAGCTCTACATGAACCTAGTCTTGGTCTCAAGCAACACTCCTGAAATCCAGGGAGTTCCCAGAATCTGGAATGAAGTCTTGATGGTCAGTATGCTGCTCTGTTCATTAGCAGAAAGGTGGTGAATTTTTTCACAACTTATTTTCTTTATTTATTAACCAGTCTTATTACCTTTATGGGGTTTTTAATTGAGATACTGAAATTATAATGGGTAACTCTTTGCTGAATAAGTAACAGCTATCATTAAAATGGTGTGCTTACTTCAGAAACTGCTATAAAATTCTGTTACACAAGATTTAAAAACTTTGGGAGGAAGTATACATTTGTATATAGAGTGTTAGGATCACAAAAGTTGCTTCAATGATGTTTTCTTTTTTGAAACAATCTAAGTTCTACTATACCACTATATATAACATTTTATTTTTCAAGAGAGAATGTTTCAGGCTATCTTAGAATAATGGAGACATGCTGGATCTAAACCTTAATAAATTCTCGAATAATGAGTCTGTTTTGTAAATGTTGTATAGGAGGCTGGACCAGGAGGACTGTGACTTTTAAGTCACTCTAGACAGCACAATAAGACCTATGCTTGTACAAATACATAAAAATCATAAGTACAGTTTCTTTTCTCATTAATTCCTTTCATGATTTGCTTTGCTTGTTTCATGTTGCTACTAGCTACCTTTGTTATTGCATATCCATCATGTCACTATAAATTCCTCCGTCATCTCTTGTTATGACGATGCCTCTGAGGTTGTTGACTTTGCTATCTTTTTTCAGCTTTTGTGCTTTTTAAAGAGTTTTATTATTTGGGTCTGAGAACTGGTATCCTACTGTGAGTTTGACCTGGTTTATGTGTTTCATGGTTCACACCCGTAAAGAGCCAAGGACGCTAATATTTCTCCATACTGGTGGGTTATGAAAGGAGAGACTGTGCTCCAGAATGAGCTCTTGCTAGGTTTGGATCTTTTTTTTTTTTTTTTTTTTTTTTTTTTTTTTTAAATACTATTCGGTTCTATATTACTATTCAGTTCTACATAATAGCCACAGATTCCCTTGTTCTCTCCCTTCCTGCCCCCCTCCCCTTCCCCCCAGCTCACACCCCATTCCTACCGCCTCCAGATCAAGGTCTCCCCCGAGGACTGGGATCGACCTGATAGACTCAGTCCAGGCAGGTCCAGTCCCCTCCTCCCAGATTGAGCCATGCGTCCCTGCATAAGTCCCAGGTTTCAAACAGCTAACTCATGCAGCGAGCCCAGGACCTGGTACCACTGCCTAGATGCCTCCCAAACAGATCAAGCCAATCGACTGTCTCACCTATTCAGAGGGCCTGATCCAGTTGGGGGCCCCTCAGCCTTTGGTTCATAGTTCATGTGTTTCCATTCATTTGCTTATTTGTCCCTGTGGTTTATCCAACCTTGGTTTCAACAATTCTCGCTCATATAGACCCTCCTCTTTCTCACTAATTAGACTCCCAGTGCTCCACCAGGGGCCTAGCCGTGGATGTCTGCATCCAGATTCCTCAGTCCTTGGATGGGGTTTTTGGCACAACAATTATTAGGGTGTTTGGCCATCCCATCACCAGAGTAGGTCAGTCCCGGCTGTCTCTCGACCATTGCCAGCAGTCTTTTATGGGGGTACCTTTGTGGATTTCTGTGAGCCTCTTTAGCTCTTTGTTTCTTCCTTTTCTCATGTGGTCTTCATTTACCATGGTCTCCTATTTCTTGTTCTCCCTCTCTTTTCTTGATCCAGCTAGGATCTCATGCTCTCTTTCCCTCGACCCTCGCCATTCATTGCTCCCACTCATGTCCAGGCTGTTCATGTAGATCTCATCCATTTCTCCGTGTCTTTCTTGGGGTCCCGTTTTCCAGGTAGCCTCACTGGTGATGTGAGTAGCAGTCCAGTCATCCTTGTTCCACATCTAGCATCTTCCTATGAGTGAGTACATACCATATTTGTCTTTCTGAGTCTGGGTTACCTCACTCAGGATGATTTTTTCTAGATCCATCCATTTGCCTACAAACCTCATGATGTCATTGTTTTTCTCTGTTGAGTAGTATTCCATTGTGTATATGTGCCACAATTTATTTATCCATTCTTCAGTTGAAGGGCATCTAGGTTGTTTCCAGATTTTGGCTATTATAAACAATGCTGATATGAACATAGCTGAGCAAGTGCTCTTGTGGTATGATTGAGCATTTCTTGGGTATATGCCCAGGAGTGGTATAGCTGGATCTTGGGGAGATTGATTCCCAATTTTCTAAGAAAGCGTCATATTGATTTCCAAAGTGGTTGTAAAAGCTTGCATTCCCACCAGCAGTGGAGGAGAGTTCCACTAGTTCTACATCCTCTCCAGCATAAAGTGTCTTCAGTGTTTTTGATCTTAGCCATTCTGACAGGCATAAGGTGGTATCTCAGAGTTGTTTTGATTTGCATTTCCCTGATGATTAGGGATGTTGAGCAATTCCTTAAATGTCTTACAGCCATTTGAGTTTCCTCTGTTGAGAATTCTCTGTTTAGTTCTAAAGCCCATTTCTCAATTGGACTGTTGGTCGTTTTGATGTCTAATTTCTTGAGTTCCTTATATATTCTGGATATCAGTCCTCTGTCACATGTGGGGTTGGTGAAGACCTTTTCCCATTCTGTAGGCTGTCTCTTTGCCTTGTTGACCATATCCTTTGCTCTACAAAAGCTTCCCAGTTTCAAGAGGTCCCATTGATTGATTGTCTCAGTGTCTGTGCTACTGGTGTTATATTTAGGAAGTGATCTCCTATGCCAATGTGTTCAAGACTACTTCCTACTTTCTCTTCTAGCAGGTTCAGAGTAGCTGGATTTATGTTGAGGTCCTTGATTCACTTGGACTTAAGTTTTGTGCACGGTGACAGATATGGATCTATTTGCAGCCTTCTATATGTTGATATCCAGTTATGCCAGCACCATTTGTTGAAGATGCTTTCTTTTTTCCATTGTACACTTTTGGCTTCTCTAGGTTTGGATCTTAAACATTCCTGGATGGACTATGACACTAATAGTTTCATCCTGAGGGGGAGGGTATAGGCAGGTGGTAGAAGCTTTTAGTGTTGGGTTCTAGTGGAAGTCCGTTAGGCTCTTGGGAACATGTTCTCAACCATTGGGTGCTGATTTCTTCTTTCTCTTTCACTTTGTACCTAATGAAGTGAACATCCTTGCTCCATCACACACTCCTGCCATGGTGTATAGCATCACAATTGGGCCAAGACTATAGAGTCAGTCCATCACAGATTGGAATTGCTACAGAAGCATAAGCCCAAATAAACTTTTCTACTTTATATGATAATAGTCTCAGCTATTTATTCTAGTACTAGAAAGTTGACAAATATACCTAGTCACTTAGAAACTCTTTGGTTTTTATTTGCAGCTTCTCTTATTGATAATTCTATTTCTTATGCTTTTTTGTTTGCTGTCTATGTAATTAACGTATGTGTGTTTGTTGGACAGACCATCTCACTAATTTTTATTTTCACAAATAATGTATATTTCCTAACAACACAATTGAAAAAGAATCAATTGATAGAAAATTAATTCTCATAGAGGAATGAGAATTCTTACGTATTTGTCAAGAATGTGATTTTATATATTTACCAAATGTATCTGGTATAATCTAGATTCCAGAATTCCTGTAACATCCTGTGACCACAGAAGGATGAAGCTTCTTGATCATACCGTGGTTTTATGAACATATTGTACCTCATGAATTCCATTTTGATTATAGAAGAAAGAACATTTGTTTCCTTTTATGTGGAAGCTGATCTAGTTACAAAACCATTTGATCATATTAAAAGTTGTCATAAACTATGCCAGAGGCGCAAGTTCTTCAGTATCACAGGATTAGTAAATGAACCATAAGTATGAGATATGGGAAGCACTGTTTCTATACGCACTCATTTATTCTCTCAGTTTTTCATTGATTCATCAAACATTTATCATTGTCTTGCTTTGTGCATATTTTTGTTACAGGCGTTAAAGGAGCTAAGAAGAATATAAAGGGCATCCTAATCCTCAAGGAAGACATGATGAAAGACAGAAGCTGGGTGAAAGAGAAGATGCCATTTACAGTAAAACAACGTGGCAATATGTTTACAAAGAATAAAAATTCACATTATTTCTATGACTAAAGATTTATAGACATAGCCAACTACATCCTACAAAGTGAGGCAAATTTGAGGGGAGCAGCTCAAAAGACAAACCTCCTAAAAGTATGACTCATCATGTTGTTAAATAGAACTTTTTGGACAGGACAATTAATGGCAGTTGGAGAAGCTGACTTTGCTGGGTATAGAACTAGGCAGAATAAAGTGGGATAATTATCAGTACAAATGTTAATAATTTCAATTAGTTTGAGTCTCAGCAAACTAAGTACTTTTTTTCTGATGAACACTAGAAAAAAATTAAACAAATGGCTCTAAGATAAGTGTTCATACATATTTTAAGTTTTCCACATTACTCAGAGGACCGAGAGGACTGTATCCATGTATTCAGATATAAACAAAGTCAACCAAGGAGATCAAATTGTGGTGGTATAAAGGGGAAGGCTGGTTGATGATACAGCTCACTTGGAGAATGCTTGTCTTGTGTGACCAGGTTCTAAAGTCTGATCATCAGAACTATAATTTCTTTCTTCAAACAGTTGAAAATATAAATATGGTAAATGCCTTTATATTAAGAAAAAACTTGGGCTGGGCGGTGGTGGCGCACGCCTTTAATCCCAGCACTCGGGAGGCAGAGGCAGGAGGATCTCTGTGAGTTTGAGGCTAGCCTGGGCTACCAAGTGAGTTCCAGGAAAGGCGCAAAGCTACACAAGAGAAACCCTGCCTCGAAAAACCAAAAAGAAAAAACTTGAAATATGAATAGCTTTATATTCTAAAAACTAAATTACCTACAATGAATGTAAACATGTTCTGTAGAGTTAATTATTTAAAATTCATTACAAAAAGGTCCACAACAAATACTATAACATGTAAATGCAAAGCCTCAAGTAGCCATAAAGTCTGCCATGGGAAGCACAGGGCCTCTATAAGAAGTCCACCTCTATAGAAGTAAAACTCTCTGCTAAATCAAAGAAACAACAGTTTACATTGGGAACTTTCATACTCACTCCTGTGTACTGTCAGAATTGCTTTTCCTTTACCATCTTAGATAAAGATGCACAATGCATTGAGTTAGGGAAATATGCTTGGGTAATAAGTTACAGAAATGCCAAATTAAGAAATTTGAACTTTCATTGATTGATGATGAGATATCTGATAGGCAATAGTAAACTCTGCCTCATTAGCTTCACCATGTTAGGGTACAGTGGTGGCAACATTGTGGGTCTTCTTAGTTTCTTACCTGTCCTGATTCCTGGTGCAAAATCCTCATAGCCATACACAATGGTGGGAAGCACACAAGTGCTCAAGGCAATAAAAAGATGTGGAAAATAGTTATTTCCTGGTTTGGTATCTTATCAACTACAATAGATTTTCTAACTAATCATGGATGTGGGGAAGTAATGTAAAGAGGGTACCATGTTGTTTTAGCTCTTAGTGAATAGTAGCAATCACACATAGTGATAAGAAGATAGAGGCAGAGGGTAGGTAGGTACAATTATATTAGTAAAAAATAAAAAAAATCTGAAGTACCTTTCCTAATGAGTAATAGAAAGGGAGGAATGATAGATTTCATAAATGATCAACATATATCATTTCTCTCTTTTGACAGTTACTCATGAAGTTCTTATTATATGCGATGTGTTCTGATACAAGACGAAGACAGAGGCACTAGAAGAAACAAAGATATTGGGCAGGATTGAAATGAACATGGCTCAGTTAGGGGACTCAAACAGAGTCAAGGAACCAAATACAGTGGATAGTGAATCCTAGTGAAGATTTTTGAAATAATTTGCATGATCTGTGCTTTTCTGATTTCCTGCTTGGCTTTCTCCAGTGAAGTGTACTCCAGTTGATATTGTGAAAGCGTGAAACTCATTGCTTCCTTGGAATCTACCACTTTGGTTGTTTTTCCTGCTTGGCACCCTGCTCTCAAACTTTGCGAGGTTATTTCTGCTTTCTCAGCAGTTCTTGAATTAAATATTCAACTACTTAATGTGTCAATTTCATGGCATATACCTAAACTGAAGGTGTCTGCCTTGGTCTCTGTCTGTTAAGATGACATCTACTTCACAACACCTATCTCAGGTAGAAATTATCTTACTTTGTATTTACTTTATGTTTTCATCATTATATGATAATTTTTGTCTTTAATAATAATAATTTTGTTAGGTTTGTTCATTGAAGTTACTCTAGAGTTTTTAACTAAGTAGGCTAGAACAATGGCATGGAAAGAACTTAGGCCAAATTTAAGGACAATAGTCAGTATTCTAATAGGAATGAAAGTGTTTGGATTGATTCATAGGCAAGGAGTGATATATTTTCCTTTGTACAGTTACCACAGGTAACAGTTATAAACTAAAATAATCTCACATGTGCATTATATTTCTCTGTTTGCATATATTTCAGTAGTAATTTTTAATAATCTTGAATTAAACGATAATGGCGGTATTAAGGAATTCTAAATTGAGACTTGAAGATTTCCAGTAGATGATATGATAACGTCATTCAGACATCCAAAATGACAGCATGGCCAAATTACTTTTCAGCTTTTCTGAGAATTCAAAGTCAAATTTTAGTGTTAGTAACCTGTAGCAACCAATAAAAAAATCCAAACTATTCTGACATTAGGTCCAAAGTCTATCAAAATGACAAGTTAGCATCAATATGTCACCTGCAAATCTGATAGCAAACATAGTTTAAAAAATGATTTAGAATCAACCTCCATATAAATTCACAAACTTAGTATCAGCAAAATAGTTCACATCCGCACTAATAGAATACAGTCTACTTAAATACACGTTAATTAACTTTGATGGAGATCCTGAATAACTTATCATGTTTACTTTGAGATAGCAGACCATTTTAACTTTTAATTTTGTTTTAAAATCCCAGAAAATAAGGTAAGTGGACTCTGCCCCCTTTTTATTCACCTTACTTTTAGCCTGCCATCTACTAATGAAACTAAGTGAAAATCATATCTATCCATATCGAAAAGCACTATACAACCATAATCAAAAACATGAAGTCATAAAGTTAAAACCGTTTAATCCTATTAAAGCCTCATTAAATCAAGGCGGTATTTATAGGATGGGACTTGATTCCCTTGTACACTAGCAAATCTGCAACCTGAGTCAATGTTCACGAATTAATTAGCAACTGCACTAAGGGCAGGTGTTTGACTGACATTTCCCTTGATCTCTTCCCTCAAGGTTACATGCTGTACAGTCATGCGATTCCTTGCCATTAATCCTTAACCCCAACAGAATGTTTGTTTACTCTGCTGAATGAGAGCTGGAGCATGAGCCACAGAGCAAGCTTAGTATGCAAAGGGGTGCTTGTCTGAGACAATAGCTCATGTATTAGAAGATGATGTATGGAAGAGAATCTTTTCACATGCCAATTATGTGACCCATATTGAGAAAGAACATGCTGGTTTAAGAGGACAATGATACATTTCCAAAGAGTTTTATACAAATCTACAAAAGTTTTAAGTAGGAAACCATAGAACATAGATGCTTGAGAGAGTTAGAATATTGTCTGGTCAGAGCCTTCATTTGTTCTCCTGAGAATCTAAAGCAGAAGAAATTCTTACTTTGTTTCAACCCAACAAACACATGACCAAGCTAAGTATAAAACTCCTACTTTGATGAAATAAAATTTATCACTCTTCTCTGTGAATTTTTGGCCATTGTTATTTTCCTGATGTTAAGTCTAGACTTTGACATATAACACTTGTTATTTATGACTTTATTGGCACTGATGATATAAACATGCGTAGGTTTTGAGTGGCATATGATAATGTCCTTTTCAAAACACTGTCAGTGGTCAGAACATAACTTTAATTTCAGTATGATAGACTTTGTACTGCTCTGTCTTCCAACACACTTGATGGAGTCAGATATCTTGGTAAGCTTCTACAGTCATATGTAATTGCTTGGTTTTAATTCTTTTGGGTGAATTTTCTTCGACTAGTCTCTTCAAATGATTAACGCCTTGAGTTAACAAAGTAATTTCATTAAAAATCCAGGCAAGAGACTGAAGGTATATTCTTCTACATCTGCTTCAAAAGAAACAAATACATATTCATGTTCAATTCCAGAAATCATTAATGCCTCTGGGTATACTTTGAAAATGAAAAGTATGAATAAAAATAAAAATAAGGACATATGAATAAATAAATTATAAAATGTTTTAAAGAAAACAAAAAGCACATTTGAGGAGAATTTTTCATTCTGTTCTAAATATATATCCTTTTAATATTGAAACAAAGATGAAAATAATACCCTAAACTGAAATTCTGTTCATTATTAACTCTGTTAACTAAGAGAGTAAGAAGCAAAGCATTTTCAAAGGTTTTTATTAATTTTCTTTAATATTTATTACTTTGCTTTTTAATTATGAAGAAAATATATTGTATCCTTTCATTAAAAGTAGTTATTTGAATGTTTAATATTAAAAAGTGAGTCCCTTTAATGGCATGGCAATTATCAGCATTATTTTTTCTATTCTCAAAATGTCACATAGAAAAATTCCAGCATGTTTAATAGGAAACTTTTAATGCAGGTGAGTGAGAAATGACATGGAACTTTCAAGACAGATTGCTCACTGATTCATATTTAGAATGAGGATTAAATATTAGACTTGCTAAGTTACGATAATGAGAATGAAATTGGGAATGAAAAGCTGAACAAATTTCATAGGGAAATCAGGAAGTTGATGAAAAGCAGCACTTCAATAAAGCACAGAGTTGCCTAAAAATGGGAGCTAGAGAGCTGTTGTTCATTTTGCAGCACAAGGTGAATAGGTTAGAAATCCTGCACTGTGGGTAAACAGTCCACTAGGCTCAGTAGCAAAACAGTCCAGAGATGAGTTACCCTCACTCCAGAACAAGGTGGCATTGGCAACTTGGTAACACTCCTTACTGGGAACTCTGAGTTCTTTCAAGTATCTAGTCTACCTCATAGATGTCTTCTCTGGGAATACAGAAATCAGTAATGCTCAATCTTGGAGGTCAAAGGACAGGCTTCCTAGTCTAAACCAGTATCACAACCTAAGACTGTCCCTGTCCTGTAATAGGAGATAGGTTAAGTTTGACTCAATGACAGTGAGGAGGAAAATAATCATCTTAGTCATTAAGACAAAGAATCCCTTAGCACGAGAAGCAATTCTTCCACCCAAACCAGACACTGAAAAACTGGTAAGGCTACAAAGTTTTGGGGTCTGAACATTCTATAATACTGTAGAAAGAGATACATGAGACAATTCTATTTCAGGAATGTTTTGAGAACCTGACAGAAAAGCTTGGATTCTAAATTTCCACTAAAAACTCATTACAAACAAACAAACAATTGAAAACCAATTATAACAACACATAGCAATTTATTTTTCATTTCAGTTTATATTGTATTAGAAATAAAAAAGCGTACTTTGTGAAATTTCTGGGCTTAAAATACTTGGTCAGGAGGAAGTATGTATTCATTTGTTCTTTTGCTCATTGGTCATTTTATTCTGATATCATTTCTTTAGACTTAAACAACAACAACAACAACAACAAAACCAACTTAATTTAGGAATTATGTACTTGCAAGACTGTGGTAGCCAAAACTCAAACAAAGGAGGAAAAAGTTAAATCAGATGCTATTCTCATCTAAACTACTCTTTTTGCTGGTTCAGAAGGCAACCCAGTCATAATGGGGAACATAAAGTTTACTGTATTGAATTAGAAGAAGCAAGTAGAGACAACTTCACAAGTCAATGTTATCAAAAGACAAACAAGTCAGTGCCATCAAAGACTAGAACCCGGGTGCTGATGCTTATTAGTTAGATAATGATAGGGAAAGTGTATCATTAGATTAATTGAGCAATTAGAAAAAACTAACAGCTGCACTTTTGACAACAGGAGAAAATTCTTTTCTTCCCTATTAGGGAGATATTTGAAAGAATATTTAAATTCCTAGAAATAATATGTACCCTCTTAAAAATTGAATCTTGTGTGCCCTCACAAAGAAGAAAGGCAGAAGAAAAAGGGAGAAATAACTTCCTTTGAAAGTAACACAATTTTTTATTTATATTTTGGCTGATAGAGACACATGGCTATGATTCTACCACCTCATTAGTGGTTCAATTAAGAAAGCCGGTAATAAATATCTTCCAACTGAACTATAGATGCTCATATAAAAGCATACATATAATACATTTTTGCATATAGTTATGAACAAAGAAGTCCCAAATCAAGCCTCTGAAAACAGACCCTGATTACCATCTCGAGCAATGTAGTTTCTTAGAATTCATAGCCTTTCTAGTCAACGTTCACAATAAATATCAATTGAATAAATATTTCTGTAAATTTCATTTTTGAAAAGTTTATGGTCTGCCTCATTAGCTCAGAGGCTCTGAATATGTTTGTCAAAGAGTGCAGCTGTGAATTTTGCTAATTATCTCATTAATTTAATAATACAGTTCCCTGATCAGTTTTAATCTGATACACTGCTACCATGAGGCTTTCCAAAGGGGAAGACCCTGGTAATTCCTGTTATAGTATAATGGAATTTCAGAAGAAACTTCCTGTATAGTATGCTGGTGTTCATATCCTAGTATGAATCTTAATTTTTAAATATGAAAATGGAAAAGGGGAGACTTTACTTTTGTCAGAATCTCATTCAAATAATATTGTGTTCTTTTCTCTGTTTGCTGTAGTCAAAAAACATGTTTCCACAGAAGAGAAAAAGTCTGGTGATGATGGAGTTCTGAGAAATTCCTTGGAGGGAGAGAGATTTCAGAGAAAATATCCCTGTTATTAGTAAATAATCCTTTGACTAACTTAACAAAAGTTGAGGTCTTCCCACCCAAAGCTCCCTTCTGTCTTCGCCCTTATCAAAGCAGCTCTCTAACTATCAGATTAATACAGTTTATTTGAGAGCATCTTGGCCCAGCTTCCCTGTCTCCCCAAGGGCATGGTTTGGTTTCTTAATCTCTGCTTTACAAGAATGCAATATTAGAAGAGGCATTTCACAAGGCAGAGGTAAATACAAAACAATGTTTCTCTTTGTAAGGTTGTAGAGAAAGACGCCCCTGTGAGAGTTCCTGTTTTGTTTTTCAGACACAGGCAAATTAGATTTAGAAAGTTTTCATTGCTGTTTATGAAATTGGGGTTTTTAAAAGAAAAGCCTCATGAATATATATTGTAAGTAAAGTGGCATGCTAAAGCAAACACGGTATGTATTTAGTGATATTAAAGCCTGCCAAAATCAAATGGGAGGGGGAAATGACCTCCTTTGTTTGTTTTTCTGGGCTCTTGCTTCCTCTTAGCTTCTTCCTTACATCCTATAGCACTGGGGCTCAAGAGTCCTAGTGTATTGTGAGTACTGGAGAGAGAATTCCCAGCTGTATAGTACTGGGAACTCACCACAGGACTTCCTGACTTCTGCAGATTAGAAGAGGGTGGTAGCAGGACCCTAATTTTTGAAAATAAAAATTTAAAGTGCTAAAACCATTTCTCTGAATACTCAGAAGTTTGATATTCAGAACCTGTTCCCAAAGCATATTTTCAAAGGTGTTTTTTTTTGAAAGAAACACTGTATTTTTTTAAAGTAGCAGTGTAGAAAATACTGTTAATAAATGCCACAAAGCAACATGATGTGACAAACAGAAACTGGCCTTTAATGTAATGTAAGCTATCTAAATTAGGAGCAGAAAGGTTCCTTTACATTCCCAAAACAGAGCACAGGAAGCTCTTGTTTGACTTCTCGGAATAGAAGGGAAAGGTGATGTCCTCAGCCTGTGTGTTGAACCTGTAACCACCTCTAGCTAAGAATATTCAGAGAGCCTTCTCAGATCATCCTCTGCCAAGCTCCCCCAGTTTGCCTCTGTAGTTTACATAATCTCCTTCCTCCTGGCTATACACACCTCCTCCGGCAAATTGTGAAGGCAGCTTTCAGATCTTTTACAAAGCCTCCAGATTTATTACCAGTTTTTCTGCAAGGAGTGATCCTACTCTCTCAGCCAAATCCCTGCTGAGTTTTGTGGATATTCGTGAAGGATAAATACAGCATGTGCAGGACAAAGGAAATTTGCTCTTCCAATCAGGAGCCTGGATTGCTCAGTTACTGCTGACAGAAGGAGGCAGGAATAACACACGCCTTTGATCATGCCAAGCTCTCAGGCCTCAGTATGGACTTCCTGGACCAGTTGTCATGTATTAGTATTTTAATCAAGGAGCAGCTCCACTGGGGGAGTCGAGTGAGAAAGCACTTCCTTTTGCCTTTGCATGTTCACATCCTTTCATCTATTTTTTATCTAATTCTCCTTCTGAATTCTGAATAGACAGTCAGAGGAAACGCAGGAATCCAGATGGTGCCGAAAAAGTCACACACAGAAAGATTCTGCTGCAAATGCTTATTGTTCCTCCCACACCCAAATGTCCACGCAGACTCTAATGGCATCAAACAAGCATGGGACTCCATACATCTTCAAAAGGACTGACATTCAAAAGACACAAAGGTGATTAATTCCAGTTCAGTTATATTTCAAATTTCCTTTCACATTAATGACATTGATAATCTCCAAAATCAACTTAATCCATGTGCCCCATCAAATTCTTCTAACGGTGAAGTAATGAATATGACTCAGACTTTGTGAACTGTTTCTTCCCTGTATGGGAGCTAAGGAATACATTATTTGATTAGAAGAATTACCATATTAAATCCTCATCCCTTGTGAAGATAAGGGGATATTTATTATGATAGAAATATACAAACACAATGACTTTAAACAGCAAGCATACCTCCTTTTCTGTCTCTTTAAATGCAAAGACAGTTGCTTGCCTCTGTTGTCATCTCTTACCTCAACATGGATATTTACACTTGTATTTAAAAATTCAGACCAAACCAATCAACATTCCAGCACGGATGGTAGAAGGACCCAAGGGGATCTAGCAGTAGCTCAGGACCTCCTATTGTTTTGTTTTGTTCTTTCTTTCTTTGTTTTCATGGCTTCTTGGGGAGGAAAGTCAGTTTTCTAAACAGACATGGATGGTCCTTGGTAGTGTGACCATGCTCTAATGGATGGTCTTATACGCCTATGTAAAAGAGCAGCACCATTGGTCTTGCTGGGCTATTAAAAAAGAGAAGGGACATAAAAGCGAATAGGGGTTTGGGAGAAGGATCCAAGAGAAATTATAGGAGTGAATATAATCAAACTTCATTGGATATATCTATAAAGATTATAGATATATAAAAGAAATAATAAATAAAAATATTTTAGAGCTCTTCTATTAATGATGATCTCACTTTAAAGTTCTTATCACTGTAACACTATGCTAAGGTCATCCAGCTCCTTAGAGGATAAAAATGACTTAGCAAATCTGTGATAACATTGCTTTGCATTTCATTCCTTCACAATTGTTCTGCCTAAAAATCTACAGAAATAATTCCTTTCCTCCTGCATCCCTACTATGGGAAGGGTAAAGTTTCATTAATGACCTAGAATATTGTTTTCTAAAGTGAAACCTTTGTTTTCTAAAACAAGCAATGTGATGCATTTCATATTTTCTGCATTTCCAGTTGTAAAATGATCGAATTATTTTCTTTAGACACTAAAGAATCTTTCCAGAAATCAGGATACTGAATGTCTACTGGCTTTGAACTTATGTTGGATGTGACTAGCTGAAAATTATTCTCAAGTTTTTTCATATTATTTGAGTTAAAGATGCAAAACCTCCATATGGCCCCTGATTCTGCTCTCTGCTCTTTGGACGACCAAGACAATAGAAATTATTATTTTTATGCAATAATTCACATATCCATGAATGAAGGGAAAAGTTCTCTGGAATTGGCTTATATTGTAAAGTTATAATTTCCTGTTTAACAGCGTGCTAAAATAAGATGTCCTGAGATTAGTTTAGGACTTTGATAATCTCAGGCACCTATTTTCTTTTCCCAAGATTCTCTTGCATTTCTTCTATGTTTGAGATATCTGGAGCAAGCCAAGCCTGGAGATCCCACGTAGTTATGTTCCAATCAGGAGGAAAGGAATAGCAGGAGATCTCCCACACACCTTTTCCTCATAAAAGAAGTGCAGGCACTTTCCCATGGAGTTGTTGAATAGGATTTTTTCTTATGTTTTCCCGCCAAAACAGAGTCAGATATCACTGTCTAAATCTCTAATTAGCAGACTAAAGTAAGATCTACTGTAATTTAGTTTTTAAAATATCAACATATGATTATCTTTAGCAGCTAGAGAGTTGGCAAACATTCTCTGACATCACTGAGATCTAATTGTCACTTAAGTAAAATAGAAACTACGTTAGTGAAAAGTAGCTCTTATGTAAGTAATTACTGAGACCTACCCTGAGCTAAAACTTTATTTAGATTTTTTTCAAATCTTTATGAAATATAGATGATTATACCAAATTTAAGATATTATCCCCAAGGTTAGATAAGACCATGTATCTGAGGCACTGGGCATATGACATAGTTCATACAAAATATTATTATAAGTAATTTATCACCTCATATATATAAATGTTAATAATGTATACAATAAATAAGTCCATCAGTTGAGTTTTGTATCAGAATATATTACTCATACTGCTGCTGATCATGAAAAAGAGGAATAATTTATGTAAAAGTTCACTTACTATTCTATGGTTGCCAACCAGAAGCTGCCTGTTTTATAAATAAAGTGTTACTGGAACATAGCAAATCATTACATCATTACTTTCTATAAGACCTTCAAAGCTAAAAATGTTATCTAGATTTTCACAGAAAAAAAAATGTTGTCAACATTTTAGAAGATGGAATATTTTATTACAATATAGACATTTGAAATATTAGGAAGACACATAAACACACACACATATATATATATTCATTTTCTATATACATTTGTAAGTAGATGGGGCACAGAGAGACAGAAAGGAAGAGAAAGAAGAGAAGGAAGACTAGGAAAGGGAAGGACAGAAGGAAAGGAAGAAAGGAGGGAGAAATGAGAGAAGGAAGATAGAGACAGAGAGAGAGAGACAGAGAGAGAGGGGGGGAAGGAGGAAAAGAAAGAGGGAGAGAGAGAAAGAAAATTATGTCATAAAATTTTCAGAGCCTAAAGAAGCTTATTTGTTATCTCTTAGGCTTATTTTATTTCATGTCTTTCACATTAATGATTTTCCTTGTCTGGTTTTTGCCCATTTAAAATTCATACCAGTTATGTATATTCTTTGGAATTTATAGTATGAAATAGATTATTAGAAACAGTTGAATTATATTTGCTGGTTTTCTACAATATTATAAATAAATATGCTGTTAATATATTTCTAAGTTTATAGAAGTCACACCCATAATACTTCCATTTGACTATTTCTCTAGAAAATTAATCTGAATTAGTACCTGCATGTCATTTTTCTTCTCAACTTTTCCAAAATCTAGCTGTACAACTTTTAATTTAATTATGAACGACTGAAAGCCATGTTTTTAAAATTAGTGTGTGTGTGTATGTGTGTGTGTGTGTGAGTCTGTCTGTCCGTGTGTGTGTGCTTGTATCAGAGGAGTTAAATCCCAACTAAAATATTTTTCTTGTTTTTTGTTTTGTTTTGTTTTTTTAAATTAAAACTGCTCAGCCATTAGCTCAAGCTTACTACTGACTAGCTCTTACACTTAAACTCACCCCGTTTCTGTTAATCTGTCTGTCACCATATGTTCTGTGGCTTTACCTGTGTGCCTTTACATGCTGCTCCCTGGATGGTGGGCTGGTTTCTCCGGACTCAGCCTTCCTCTTTCCAGTATTCTCCTTGTCTGCTTATTCTGCCTATACTTCCTGCCTGGCTACTGGCCAATCAGCATTTTATTAAACCAGTGTACAAAAGCATTATCCCACAGTATTTCCTCTTTTCTGTTTAATTGAAAAGGGAAGTTTTATAACATAGTAAAAGTATATGTTATTTTTTATTAGATACAGGGATTTGAAAAAGGGACACACAACTCAGCTTACCTTTAATGCTAGATATATCTGAATTTTTTGACCTGTCATTATTTAGCTTTGATGTATGGCAGTCATTTGTGTAGGTTTTCTCTGTCACTTTCAAAATATATCATTTGGCATCATATTTTATAATTAGAAATTACTCTATAGTGTGAAGAGTTAGAAGCACATCTTATGTATACCAACTCTCCTGAGGCCCCTCACACAACAAAGGCTGTTGTGGGCCTTAGATATATGAAGACACAGCTCTATTTGAAAAGAGTTAAGATCTCCCTTGCTTATGAATTGGTAGGATTAATACTGTAAAAATGTCCATCTGACAAAAAGCAACCTACAGATTCTATGCAAAACACAGGAATACAAATATAGTATGTGTATATACTTCTTCAGAGATACTGAAAGAACAATTTTGAGCTGCATGTGGAAACACAGAAAACTCATGATAGTTATAACAATCCTGAATAATAAAAGAACTGTGGGAAGTATCATCATCCCTGAACTCAAATTGTACTATACAGCTGTAGTAATAAAAACAAGCATGGTATTGACACAAAATCAGACACATTGTTCAATGGAACTGAAGACCCAGACATGAATTCACACATCTGTGGACACATGATTTTTGATAAAGAAGCTGAAAGCAAACATTGGATCAAAAGACAGCATCTTCAATAAGTGGTGCTGGTCAAACAGGATGGCTATGCAAATAAATATATAAATATATAAATGCAAATAGATCCATATTTATCATCTTGCATAAAATCAACTCCAAATAAATCAAAGATCTAAACATAAAACTAGATAGAAGAGCAAGTGGGGAATTACCTTGAATTCATTGGCACAGGAGATGATCTTCTTAATAGAACACAAGCACCATAACATGATAAATGGAAAAAAGTTCATTGACATATCATTTTTCTTTTTCTTTTTCTTCTTCTTCTTTTTTTTTTTTTTTTGTATTTAGAGACAGGGTTTCTTTGTGTAGCTTTGTGCCTTTCCTGGAACTCACTCTGTAGACCAGGCTGGCCTCAAACTCACAGAGATCTATCTGCCTCTGCCTCCCGAGTGCTCTTTTTTTTTTTTAAACCAACTACACACCTAATAAAGGGATAATATACAAATATATAAAGAACCCAAAAATAGATAACAAGAAAACAAACCAATTTAAAAACAGGGTACCAATCTAAACTGAAAATTCTCAAAAGAAGAAACTCAAACGGCTGAGAAACACTTAAATAAATGTTTGATATCTGTGGTGATATTTTGTTTGTGTTCTAACAAATAAAGCTTGCCTGGGGATCCGAGGAAAAAAACAGCCACTAAATTAAAATATAGAATTCAGGCAGTGGTAGCACACACCTTTAATCCTAGTATTCAGGAGGCAAAGATTCATCCTGATCTCTGTGAGTTTAAGGCCACACTGGGAACAGAGTCAGACATGGTGGTACACACCTTTAATCTCAATACTAGTTAACCATAGAGGTCTGGAGGTCTGGACAGACAGAAAGTGATAGAGCTGGGTGGAGAGAGGAAGTAAGATGGCAGGGCACAGAAAGGTATATAAGGCTTGAGTATATAGGAAGTCTCTCTCTTGGACTGAGGATTCCCTAGTGGTTAATAACTTGTGGCTGGCTTGTTCTGTCCCTCTGATCTTTCAGCTTTCTCCCCAATATCTGGCTCCAGGGTTGTTGTTGTTGTTTTTTTTTTTTTTAATTAGTAAGATTGTTTACAATTCATGTTACAGATATCCTTAGTCATCAGGAAAATGGAAATTGAAATGACTTTGAATTGTCATCTTACACCCATAAGAATGGCTAAGATCAGTAATATAAGGGACAGTGTGCATACTGGCAAGAATGAGAAACAAGGGGAACACTCTTGCATCACTAGTAGGAATGCAAATTTGTACAGACACCTTGGAAATCAGTGTGTCAATTCCTCAGGACGATGGGCATCAATCTACCTCAAGGTCTAGCAATACTACTTTTCGTATATAGCCAATAGGCACTTCATCCTATTACAGAGAAACTTGCTTAACCATGTTCTTTGACACCCTATTCATAATAACCAGACACTGGAAACAATCTATATGACCCTCAACAGATGAATGGATAAAGAAAATGTACATTCACACAATGGAATATTACTCAGCCATTAAAAAAATTGCAAGTAAATGGATTGAACTATAACAAATCATCCTGAGTGAGGTGACTCAGACACAGCAATACAAATATAGTATGTGTTCACTTATATGTGGATATTAGCTGTTAAATCAATGGTAAATAAACTATAATCTTTAGAACCATAAATCTTAGATATATAGTAAGGGACTGGAGACAGGGGCTAAAATGATATCCCTAGGAAAGGAACATTGAATAAATAGTTATAGATAGATTGGGGTAGGCTGGAATCATAGGACCCAGTGGGGAACAGGAGGGAAGAGTGGAGCAAGTGAGAGAATATAGGGAGAGACAGGTAAAATTAGTTGTCATTTGAAAGGTAGAATGAAAACCTAACACAGTAGAAGCTTTCTAACATAAACACATGTATGAAGGGGATCTAAATGGGACTGTCATATAATTGGGGAGAGAGCCATAATTGAGCATCTCTTTTCACCAAAGGAAGCATCTAGTACTGGAAATGAGTTACATTTAATTGAGTTGTTGGTCTGTACGAATTCCCAAACCATGTAGGCTATTACAAAGACTATATGTTGCCTCTCCAAAAACTAACATGAAGGGATCATTGATGAAGATAACACCCACACAACTCATTGGATATACTGAAGTTGATGTAGTGCCTATATAGATAGATTCTTTATACCTCTGTGGTAGAATCTTAGGTATAGGAGGAAGATACTCTGCAGGCTAGCAAAGGGGAAAAGTGAAACACCATTGCAGCCCACAAATCTTTTCCTCTACTATAGTGTCCAACCTGCAAGATATTTTAGTGCAATGGTGGCACAAAGCTTGTGGGTGTAACCAACTAATACCTGATTTGACTTAAGGCCTATTCTACTAAATGGAACCCATAACCAGGACTGCTTTGGTGACCAAGAATCTGAGATAAGATAACCCATTAGGGTAAAACCTAATATTATTGTTCAAAAATGTAACAATAAAATGACTCCTAATGACAATCTGCTATACTTAAAGATCAGTGTTTTACTCAACCATAATTAGAGAACCTCTTTCCAGCAAGAGATGGCAACAAATCCAAAGACCTACATCAGGCATTTTAAAGAGAATGAGAGACTTTGAAGCACTCAGTCCTAAATGGGATGTCTCCATCAAATTTCTTCCCTCAGGACTCAGGAAGACTGTGCAAGAGAGGTAGAAAGAGTACCTTTTGAGTATATATTATGGTTTCCAATTAAGTGCTTTTTTGGGGTAGAGATGCTGGGAATGTCTTTCTGTATGCTGTGAATGTGTTGCTCTGATCAATTGATAAATAAAATACTGATTGGCCAGTAGCCAGCAGGAAGTATAGTATAGGCGGGATAAGAGAGAGGAGAACTCTGGGAACAGGAAGGCTGAGTCAGGAGTCACTAGCCAGACACAGAGGAAGCAAGATGTAAAAGTACCGGTAAGCCAAAAGCCACATGGCAACTTATAGATTAATAGAAATGGGTTAATTTAAGATATAAGAACTAGATAGCAAGAAGCCTGCCACGGCCATACAGTTTATAAGTAATGTAAGTCTCTGTGTGTTTACTTGGGTCTAAGCAGCTGCAGGAGCTGGATGGACACAGGAAAACTTCAGCTGGGGGTGGGTATTCCTGAGTGTGTGAACTAATAGGTCTCTGTGTCTACATCTGTTTCTTATGTCTTTTCTTGGGCTTTTTCCTTCTGCTTGTTTGTTTTATCTTATTCCAATGTACATTGTTATTTTTCTTATTTTAAATTACTATACTCCTGTAGAAGCCTGTTTGTTTTCTAATGAGAGACAGAAAGTGGGTGGATCTGAGTGAGAGGGAAGGTGCCGACAATTTGGGAGAAGTAGAGGGAGGTGAAACCATAATCAGGATACATTATATGAGAAAAAAGCTATTTTGAATAAAAAGAAATGAAAAATAAAAAAATAGCAAAATGTCTGGTTATTACTGAGAAACCCAAAGCTGAGTTAAATGTCATGGGTGTTTTTACTATGGTGTTGCTGTTTCAAGTGGTACAGTAAATTTGCCATCTCCTTTTGTACTAAAAGAAAAAAGGAAGGAAGGAAGAAAGAAAGAAAGAAAGAAAGAAAGAAGAAAGAAAGAAAGAAAGAAAGAAAGAAAGAAAGAAAGAAAGAAAGGAAAAGAAAAAGCTGTTAAGCTGCTTATGATGGTACACACCTTTAATACCAGCACTGGATAAAACAAAAGTAAGGAGAGTCTCTGAATTTGAGGACAGTCTGTTCTACATAGTAAGTTTCAGGACATTCAAGGCTACACAAAGAAACCCTGTCTTGAAAAACAAAAAGACAGGAAAGAAAAAGATAGATAGATAGATAGATAGATAGATAGATAGATAGATAGATAGATAGAGGCGGAGGGGGAGGCAGAGGGAGGGAGGGCGGAAGAAATAGAAAAATGAAAATAGTTGACTATATTTCAAGGACTGGAATAAAGAAAAAACAACTTGTTTTGTATAAATCCTACCTACCAGTAAGCCAGCATTAATTTTTCAAATACTTTTTAACTCAGAGCACAGTCAGATAAGAGCCAAGTAGAGAGTTTATTTAAAAGATTGTCATTAACAGCAGTATTTGCGATTTTAAGCATCCAGCTAACCTGCACATTGAATTCCTCTGGGTGCTCATTTCCATTAAATCTAACTTTTGTGAAGATTAGTTTAGATTAAATCCTAGAATTGACATTTGAGACACCTGTCCAAGACTGCACTTAATAAATGATTCAATCCCTCCCTTTGGCATTACTAGAATTCATCTTGTCTTATGTAGTAAACAGGAAGCACAAAAAAAAAATGTACCATGTGGTTGCTTTGTTCTTGCAAAAAGAGCTGAACAAAAATCCAATCCACCAAACTTATTATTTGGATAGCGTTCCTTAACCTAATGATTGAATCACCTAGTGACATGAAGTACCCATTTACTGGCAGGTGTTAGCATCCCCATTAATAACAGGGTTTGAGATAGGGAACCCATAGAGCAGAAATTCCTGAATGCAGATGCCCATGAAATTTGGCCTAGCTTCCTGACCTGCCTTGCCAGTGCCTGCATGGATTTCAGTGGGAAAGACAGCACCTGCAGTCTGCCCACTCATCCCTTGTGGGGTAAAGTGGAAAAGAACTGCTGTGTCTTATGTGATGGGAACTCAGAGCAATGAACTTGAAGAAGCAGTGGTTTAAAAAAAATATCCAAACAAAACAGACATCCCAGGCTCATTCTAATGAAGCATATCCTGGCATTACTATTTCTCTTTCAGATGTATGATGGTAAGCATGAATATGAGCATGATTCTCTTTTAAAAACATTTTTATTTGCTTGTTGAAAATTCCATACCTCTGTATGTACAAAGATCATACACATTCCAATCTTGCTGCTCCATCCTCTCCAATATATCCCATTCCTACTTTCATGCATTTAAAAAAAGAAATGTCCCACAGCATCCAATCTGGGCTGCCCATATGTGAGTGTAGAGCTATTCCCTGGTGCCTAGGCAGCCTCCTAGTGGACATGTAAAACTACAGAACAATGGCTCTTCCTCCCCAGCCATCATTAACTAGCAATAGGTTGTTGGTTAAGGCAAACACCCATAACTGCTCACATTCCTGAGAGTAAGTGACTGCGAGTGCTAAGCCCTAAAGGAGACATCTCTATCATCACCTCTCTAAAGCTTGTGAAGCATGACTCTTTTAAGTGTGTCTTGGGGAATCAGACAGATTTGAGATTTATATTAGGATAGAACATGCCTTGTCCTGTTCCTTTCAGTTACCTGGGATATGTTTCATTTCCTTATCTGTTACAACCATATGAGATCTAGGAAAAACAGCTTAAAGTTAATTCTCTACCAGTTCTTTCTTTTTCTGCTTCTCCCCTCTGCTATATGATATACAACAATGAGTTGCTCTTCTTAATTGCTAACTTATTTATTGGGCCTCTGTTACCAATAGATCTCTGCCAGCAGTCTAGTCCAATCAATTACAGAAGACTTCTTGTTCGTCCCTTTTTCAAGCCTGTAATGTGTACAATAAGATGTTCTTCTATCAGTGTTCCCCTACAGGCATATTTCCTGATTGTTGATCCTTAGTCATTTGGATTTTTCCAAAGGCTTATTGTGAACCGAGGATATGAATGGCAACATATCATTCAGGAAGACAAAACACTTGGGAGTGAGAAGGAGACTCGGCAATGAATCATGTCAAGGTAGATGACAATGATAAAGGTACCCCTGTGGGCCAATGGAATGCAACCCTTAAGAATAGTCTAGAACAGAAAAGTTGATGATGCTTGAGAAATCCTAAGCAAGCTCTAAAAGCCACTGGTGGACAGCTGTTCAGGGGTGTTTTCTTTCCTCTTACTTCAGGTCTGTTGTTTCTGAGGCCAGAGTGGCCTTCATTTTGGCTCTAGAAAAGCCCATGAAGATGTAGCTGTCCTGGCAGCTGGAGGCTTTACACAAGAGTCTGCACAGGGAACCGACAAGGCCTCCCAGTACTCTAAAATAGAACCTTCCACTCAGCCATTCTGAAATGCTTACCATCCTCCTTTTACTAATCTCACTTGCACACCTACAGTGGCCCTCAATAACTTACCATGGTATTTGAAAGCACACATTCTATAGACTGAGTACCCAGTTTTGACTGTCTGCTCCTTAGTCTACCTGTTATCTGCCATCATTTCCATTTATTCAATGACAGAAAGTACTTGCATGGGTAATTCTGTGACTTAAATTAACGCTACTCATAAATTCTTACCATAAAATATGACACGTTATTTTCTTTACATTAGGTCACATTGTGACTGATTCCATATGCCTTGTTTCCCTATCAGAATAAAAGTTCCCAGAAAAATCATGTTCCTAATCCATTGTGGGTCACAAAACCTAGAAAAGCTCAACATATACTTGCTAAATACAACAATGAATGAAAAAAATGAAAAATACACTTTCTAAACACTGGTTTGCAATTTATCACTTCTGAAACTCACCTTCAGAATTATTTAATTTTTATTTGTTTTATAAAACTATGTCTTATAAATGTCTCCTTTTTTTGGAATCCCATCTATTTTCCTCCTTTCCCTGCATATATGCATCCAACTCTTCACACACTTAACATGTTCATCATGTGTTTTTATAATTTTAAGTATTTGTTTTTTTCTGATATATTTAGAGGCAAAGAATGTATTATCTATAGTGTTTTGCCACCTTCTAACTAGTACAAGGTACTCAATAAATATTGGAATGGTAAATAAATATATTTACTCAGCTAAACATTTCAATAGACAGTAACTAATCATGCAATTCCTGCCTAGATTGCCCTCTGCTGTAGAAAGGGTAGAAAATCTGGAATCTTCAAAATGAGTTGCCTCTGCCTCCCCCCCAAAAAAAAGGAAGAAGAAAGGACTAAGCATTCTATGTGTAACAACTACCTTAGAGAGGCACTGACTAAGGAAGAAATGTTAAAAAAAAATCTTCTTTAGTAATATATCATGGTGACAAAATGAAATTATATTACACTTATTTGTGAGGTCCTTTATTTCACAATAATAGTAAAAGTCAGTGATCCCCATAGATTTGCTTAGACTAGCTAAAATTCAGAAGTGAATGTCTAAGGTATCCTGGAGAAGAAACATCTTGACATTAATATTGTTTAATTTTCTTTTAAAGAAAACCCCTTGCTGTTGCATTCATTCATTCATTAGTTAATTGAGGCAAGATCTCTGTGTGTATCCTCAAAACTGTAAAACTCCCTAGGAACACCAGGGTGGCCACCAACTCAGTTATTCACCTGCTTCTACCTCCTTGTGCTAGGATTAAAAGGTATGTCATCTTACCAGGTTCTAGTTGGTTCACTAAAGCCTCCATGAATCACTCATTTATAGTCTACTAAATTGAAACCAAGCACCACCTTTTTATACATGTTACATGCATGTTGCTTGTGTTGGCAGAAGCTGCTGATTAGATCAGCAGACAAAAATTCCCTAAAATTCTTGAGTTCATTGGGCCCATCACAGAACACAGCACAGATAGAAAAGATCAAACATGGGATAAACATTTTTCATATCTTTCTTTGCTCATACTTCAGCTGAAAAGGCCTCTCCTGAAATTCAACTAAGTTGTTTTAAGCCTGATTGTAAAAAATACATCTATATATGTTTTTTGCATGAAGCAAAAAGCATATCAGTTTTTAAAAACTAAATCAAATCCCCACATCTGACAGAGGGCTGATCTCCAAAATATATAAAAAACTTAAAAAGCTAGACATCAAAATACTGAACAATCCAATTAAAAAATGGGCTACAGAGCTTAATAGAGAATTCTCAGTAGAAGAATCTAAAATGACTGAAAGGAATTTAAGGATTTGCTCAACATCCTTAGTCATTAGGGAAATGCAAATCAAAACATCTTACACCTGTCAGAATGGCTAAGATAAAAAACACTGAAGACAGCTTATGTTGGAGAGGAGGTGGAGCAAGGGGAACACTCCTCCACTGTTGGTGGGAATGCAAACTTGTACAGCCACTCTGGAAATCAGTATGGCGGTTTCTCAGAAAGTTGGAAATAAGTCTTCCTCAAGACCCAGTTATACCAATCTTGGGCATATACCCAAGGAATGCTCAATCTTACCACAAGAACACATGCTCAACTATGTTTATATCAGCATTATTCATAATAGCAAGAACCTGGAAACAACCTAGATGTCCCTCAAATGAAGAATGGATGAAGAAAATATGGCGCATATACACAATGAAGTACTGCTCAGCAGTAAAAAACCAATGATATCATGAAATTTGCAGGCAAATGGATGGATCTAGGAAATACCTTGAGTGAGGTAACCCAGACTCAGAAGGACAAACATAGTATGTACTCACTCATAAGTGGATACTAAATGTGAGGGAAGGTATGGCCAGACTGTAACCCACAACTCCAGAGAGGCTAGCTAACAGGGAAAGACCCTAGGAGGGACATATGGATGACCCTGTAAAGAAGTGGATGAGATCTACATGAGTGGACCGGGGGGGGGGGGGGGGGCGTGGCAGAGGGCGAGGAGTGGGGGGTGAGAACATAGGGAAATGGGAGGGTCAATCTGGAACAGGGATAGAGTGGGAGGGCAGGGAAGAAGATAGCATGATAGATGAGGACATCATGGGAATAGGAAGAGGCAGGGTACTGGGGAGGCTCTTAAGAATCCACAAGGTTGACCCCACCTTGGTCTGCTGGCAGTGGTCCAGAGGGGGCCTGGACTGGTCTACTCTGGTGACCAGTTTAGCAAGTAACCTAGCTGTTATCATAGAGCCTTTGTCTAGTGACTGATGGAGGCAGATGCTGAGATCCACGGCCAGGCACCAGGCTTAGCTCCAGGAATCCAACTAATGAGATTGGGGAGAGATGCTGCAGGCAAGGGACACTGAGATAATGAAGGGAGGACATGCAGAGATGATGGGCCACACTAGTGGAGGCCCATGAACTGTGGACTGGTGGCTGTGGAGCCCCCATGGGACTGGACTAGGCCCTCTGGATACAGAGGGTGGTTGATTGGCTTGAACTATTTGGGGGCACCCAGGCAGGGGGATTGGGGTCTGTTCCTGGTCTATGAGTAGGCTTCTGGAATCCAGTGCCTGTGGTATGACACCTTGCACGGCCTTGGTGCAGTGGGAGGGGGCTTGGACCTGCCTGGGCTCAGTGTGCTTGGCTTTGCTGACTCCCCATGGGAGACCTCAATTTGGGGGATGTGGGGATGTGGGGTGGCTTGGGAGAGAGGCCTGGTGGGTGGGAGGAGGGAGAAGTGGGGGTCTGTGGATGGCATGTGGAGTGAGTAGAAAATTTCTTAATAAAGAAAAAAATGGTTCCGAAACAGAGAGGTTGGCATAACGTAATTTTTTATCCTTCAGGCAAGATGGTAATCCCCAATTTACTATGAAACATTTTTTTAGACTGTTGTGTTTATAACATGGCTCCTTCATGCTTTCAGGTCCTGTGGTGAGAGAGAAATTTTCTGACCCTCTCACTGAGTGCTCCTTAATTCACATTCAGTATCCCACAGAGACATTTTT
Source organism: Peromyscus leucopus (assembly GCF_004664715.2). NCBI lineage: Eukaryota > Metazoa > Chordata > Mammalia > Rodentia > Cricetidae > Peromyscus > Peromyscus leucopus. The sequence goes on from NC_051086.1 coordinate 13,328,918, forward strand.
TTCTTTTGTCTCATAATACTTCTTCATTGGCTCCATGTTCTCAGACTGTACAAATTTCTTCATATTTCTATGTATGATACTTTTGCTGACTAGTTTTATGTCAACTTGACACAAGCTAGAGTCATCTCAGTTGACAGAAACTCAATAGAGAACATGTCCCCATTAGAAAGGCTGTAAGCAAGCCTGTAGGGCATTTTCTTAATAAACAATTGATTCAGCAGAGCCTAATTCATTGTGTGTGGATGCTGGGTTGGTGGTCCTGGGTTCTACAATAAAGCAGGGTGAGCAAACCATAAAAAGCAAGACAGAAAACAGCATTCCTCCACGGCCTCTGCAACATCTCCTGCCTCCAGATTCCTGCCCTGTTTGTGTTCCTGCATTGTCTGCCTTCCATAATGAACTTCCATAGTGATATGGAAAAATAGGCAAACCCAAGATGCTTTTGGCCATGGTGTTTTAGCAATAGTAACTTTAACAAAAAGAATACAGATAAATCCATCCATCTATCTATCTATCTATCTATCTATCTATCTATCTATCTATCTATCTATCTTTCTATCTATCTATCTATCTATATTTTATCTTGTCTTACAACTATCACACCCTTGAGACAGTTGTAAAGAAATCCTCATCTTACTGCCTGCCTCTGGGCAGTCAGAACTCTCAGTATTCCATTTTCCCTCCCTTCCTTCCCCCTCTCTTCTCCTTTATTTATTCCCATTTTTCCTTACCATTAGACCAGCATGGGAATATTTTTCAGAGATATATTCTATTTGATTTCTACATCAGAAACTCAATACAGATGAGGTAAATAGAATCTGTCCATGTACCCTGTATCCTCTCTCAAGTTGCATTCATTCAAATGTCATCATGTCCTTGCAGAAAGTTAAGACCTTTGAATGGTCACTATGTTACCACTGTTACCAACGGGTTGAAAAGCAAAGGCTCCTGCAATCAAAGAAGTCTTACTTATTAGCAACGTTTACTAATGAGATTAATATTTAATGTTCCTTTAGAATTTATGGCTATGGCTCAAAAGAATGCTTATTGTAGTCTATGTCTGAATAAAATGGAGTATTAAAAAAAACAGAATAAAAGTTAAAAATAATTAGAATAGGTTAAAATAGCAATAGTTCTGTTCTGTTTGCTTTGTTTTTACAAAGACTGTGCATCCATAGTGCACCAAAGTTCGTTATTGAGTATGTTTCACACAGTGGCTCTTACTACAATGAAACTCTCTTCGATGATTTTATTTATAAAACAATAGCCACAGAGATACATGAAATCTCACGGTTCAGTGATTGTCATCTAACCAAGTCATATGTGATTGAATCATCCAGGGTTAAATAAAACACCTGCCTCCAAATATGTGTTCTCTGAGGTTTCTGTGGTTGCAATCGCACCCTCATACAACTGACCTCAGGGATGGGAGGACAGATGAAGAATAAGAAAGATTTGAAGCAATGACAGTGTGACTTACTAAACCGTAGCAGCAAAATATTACATTTTCACAATGTGCACCAGACTTTCCCAAACCAATACTCTCTGAAATCATCAATTCAACATCAACACTCTGTAAAAAGAATAAAAATGTAACTAGCTATTTGTTATTAAATTAAAAGTGAAAATAAACACCAAACAAGTAGCCCCTTATATTTATACAAAGGAGACAGATGCCAACAGCTGTTTTTAAGGGTGTTTTACATACAATTCCCCAGTGGTGCAGATGTCTTGGTATGCTTGATTTACTCTTTAACAAGCATCTCAGTATTTCCCAAGCAAATATTTCTGACAAATACATTCTGAATGGATGTACCAGTGACTGCCATCTGCATCAAGTAGCAAGACAAAAACATGATATTTCTTTATAGTAATTATGTAATGAATGTAAAAATTGTATCTTATGTAGTAAAAGATGTATATGTAATAAGATGTAGTCAACATAAGCTTATGTAATACATGTGTTCAGTTTTAACCTTGCCTCTCTGATTTCCAGCATAACTCCCTACCTTTACCTACCCATTCATGTAACTCTGTGTGTTCTCTATGTCTATTATTTTGACATAAGAACTGAATCTTAGATGTTTTTCATTTCATCATATGATTCTTTTTTTTTTTTTTTTTTTTTTTTTTTTGGTTTTTCGAGAGGGTTTCTCTGTGTAGCTTTGCCTTTCTGAGCTCACTTGTAGCCAGGCTGCCTCGAACTCACAGAATCCGCCTGCTCTGCTCCCGAGTGCTGGGATTAAAGGCGTGCGCCACCAACGCCCCATCATATGATTCTTAAGCTGAGATTAGTCACTCTTAAATAGCTCTCATTTCTAAATTGAAATAAAATTACATTAATTTCTGTGTTCCCTTTCTTCCCTCTAATCATCCTACCTTCTGATGAATCCCTTCCCTATTCTCCTCACTCTGAAAATTATAGTATCTTTATCCTTGATCATCATTGTTACATACATACACAAATTATATATATATATATATATATATATATATATATATATATATATATGTGTGTGTGTGTGTGTATGTGCATGAGATATGTATATATTGCATGATATATATATATATATATATATATATATATAAATATTATTTCTTTTTCACACTATTTAGAATTAATTATTTTATGTAATGATTCTTGTTTTTTTTTTTTTTTTTTTGTTTTTCGAGACAGGTTTCTCTGTGTAGCTTTGCGCTTTCCTGGACTACTTGTAGACCAGCTGCCTCGAACTCACAGAGATCCGCTGCTTGCTCCGAGTGCTGGATTAAAGCGTGCGCCACCACCGCCCCGAGTTCTCTGTTTTTTAATACAATATGTATTAGTTGAAATGCTAGTTAAAATTAAGGTCTAATTCTGTGACTAAATATCTTTAAAGCATTTTTTTTTATGAGTAAAAGTATTTAATCATGGGAAGAAAGCTACTCACAATTGAGCATGGTGGGCCATGACTACAATATAAGCATTTGAGGGACCAGAGCCTGAGGTTTTATAGGTTTGGTACATTTCAGTGCTATAATGTCTGGGCTACATAGTGAGTTTCCAGGTCAAGCTGGGCTACAGAGTAAGATATGGTCTCAGAACACACACAGGTCTGATGAGATGTTTTTGCAGGGCAGTAGTTCTCAACCTTCCTAATGCTGGGACTCTTCAATACAGTTCCTCATGTTGTGGTGACTCCAACTATAAAATTATTTTTGTCGCTACTTCATAACTGTAATTTTGCTACTGTTATGAATCATAATGTAAATATCTGTTTTCTAGTGGTCTTAAGTGACCCCTGTGAAAGGGTCATTTGATTCCCAAAAGGGTTATGATCCTCAGGTTGGAAACCACTGGATTTAGTGGGTAAAGCCATTAGCTGCCATACATGATGGTATGATTTATTAATTCTCTAGAACTTACATGTTGGAAAGCTTGACTAGCTCCTGCAAACTGTCCTCTGACATTCATATGTGCCATATCATACACACACACACACACCCCAAAAAAAAACAACCATTAAATAAATATAACTAGAGATTTAAAACAAAGTAAACACACAGACAAATAGAGAGCTATTCAAATCTGAGTGGAAAAGTTCCAATATAAGCACATGATATATACTTATTAAAGTTGGTGTTGCTTTAGTATTGATTGATGCATTTTTATAAATATAGGTATTATCATATTATTCAGATTCTAGTCCAACAAAAGCCTAAATAGCCTTGAGCTAACTCACACAAGCAGAAACTCTTCTTTACAGAAAGGAAAACAAAAACGTTCTGGGCAACTCAGCAAGGAGTCAGTTCATGTGGGAATTGATAGACTGCAATGGACATCAGAAAAATTGAATTCTGTAACTTGGTGACTCCCAAGGCCATGTTGAAAATCTAGAACCTTTGAATCTACTAGTGAGTCAACTTGGCTTCCTTTAAATTTAAAAGGAGAAATCCATGCTCATTAAAAAAAAAAAAAAAAGCCCAGGGCAGTGTGAATCTCCCAAACTTTTCAATAATGTGTACTACATAACCTAATTCAAATCCACAAGTACAAGGTTAAATATTGAATCTGCTATTCCAAGTATATATCCAGTATAAGTTACAACCAAATGTAGTATAATTAATATTTTGCTTAGTCATATATTTAACTTCCATTGAGTCCTACCTATTCTTGTTTACTTTCTCAAATAGCAACTAACACAAAAATGATAGATATTTTCATGAAGATTATTATTTCAACTGTAATATAGGCAGAGCTATGTTTGGAATTTCTAATGATTGTAATGTGTGTGTTGCTTTTTATGCTTCATTAGTCTCAGAATATTCCTAGCTAAACATGAATAGAGTTGAAACAGAAATAATTTTGTGTACTTGTTCCATAAATATAAGAGGTTTCAATACTGCTCCATCATTTGACCATGTTCATGGTTTATGTTTGGATTATAAGCTTTATTCAGTTCATGACAGCAGTGATAAGTACAGACCACTGCTACTCCTCTTCTGTTTCATGAGACCCCAATTCAGAATGTGATGCTCCTGATGGAGCCGGAACAGCTCAGTGTAGATTTTCAGCCTATAAGTGGCTTACTCCAGTTTTTTTCTGGAATGTGTGAGGGTGTGAATGTGTGTGCTTGTATCAAGATGCTTAATGTCTAGGAAGTGTGTTTCATTGCAGAAGTCATTGGGAAGAAGACTCACAGCGTGTGTGTGTGTGTGTGTGTGTGTGTGTGTGTGTGTGTGTGTATGTGTGTGTGTAATGAGAACTGGGTGAGAATTCTTGGGATTCGAATATCAGTGGCATGCATTTTTCAGGTTGAACAGATTCTATGCTCTGTGATTCTTTTCTTCCTGAATAATATTGCCAAATTCACAAGCTCAACATAAGAAATAAAGAAATGCTTTTATCCACAGAAAATGCAGGACCCAGTGCACCACTGAAAGGAAAACATGAGTCAATACTGCTATAACTAGTTTCATCTCCTTAGCCAGAAAATACGCTTGCTTTATGGGTCTTTATTTTCCAATGTTTTGCTCCTTTTCTACTTTTTTTTTCATTTTTTTCTTTGTCTTTAGGCCATGCCTTGAATATAAAATGATGTAGCTAGCTAAAGATCGTGTATTCTATGAGAACCTGTTTTTACAAATACACCTTTAATTACATGTTGAGGAGCTGAACATGTTATATGTCCTTAGAATTTTTGATTTCTGAATTTTCCATTGAATTTAATTACTTTGAAGTCTTGATGTTCTACTGGATTTGCTGTGGATATGTGTGTGTGTGTGTGTGTGTGTGTGTGTGTGTGTGTGTGTGTGTGTAGCTAATATTCAGGATTTTAGGATAGAGAGATTTCAGAAACATCCGCAGTCCTGCCACTGTCTATCTTCTAACAGAGTCGCCAGAAGTTTCAGTTTGTTCTGTCTCAGTACACACGTAGCGTTGTGTAAAACGTGCAGTTTTCTTAAAATTACCCCCTCCATTTTCTGTTTTATTTATCTTCTCATTTATTCATTCTCTTAGCAAACAGTTTGGAAGAGATTTCATGAGGCAATTGTTGTGATGAATCTAAACAGGTATCGACTTAAAGTTGGCTAAAGAAGCTGATAGTCTTGTGAAGAGAAAGGCAACCGTTCAGTTTCATCGTTGAGTTAGTAATGAATAGGATGGCCTAATTGATTGATGCTTTAAGGGACCAGTACTCACTGCATAACTTAGTGCCACACAGTTTAGGTGAGGTTTCCCTAAAGAAGTGATGATTAACTCAGAAACAACAGAGTAAAAGCAAGAGGAATGGAAACACTACTATCATATTACATCCTGCTATCTTCGATCATGGCCTGATTATACTGATCTTGGCTGAAGGAGGCAACTTTCAGTAATACCTTGCTATCACCCCTGTTGGCTTCAGTGTCTACCTATAAAGCCCAATCTGCACTCATACTTCTTTCTGTCCTCTCTTTAATACCATTGATGTCCTCCTCTATCAAGTACACAGACACAGCAACCAGAAATTTCCATTTCAACCTAAGCATATTTATGACCTTCGTGTAATGACATAAGCCTACAATCTTAGTACTAGGGAAGCTGAGGCAGGAGGAATGTAAAGCCACTTTGGGAGCCAATCTTAAAAATACAAAAAGTAAAACAGTTACTATTTATTTAATTGTTTCCTTTGAACAATTCACTGGAACATATCCCCAGTGCCTCAGAGACTAAATTCTCACAACCTTCCTGATATAACTTATTCTAGACAGTTAATTGTTTTCTATCTATGAATGACACCATTTGGGATTTTTCTGGTCCAAGTCATACAATCTGAAAATAATTCTCATTTTCCATTTGCACAAATCTTAGTCCCACCAGCTTACTATATCTGGAAGCCATATCCTTCCACTAGTCTCATTACTGCTCATCTCGTTAGGATGACCATGACTCACTCTTGGTATCACATCATGTTATTTGTAACAGATACATTTGATCTCTTTTTCTTCTTTTAAAGAAATGCTATTGGTTCCCATAGTGACCTTAGCCATGTGGATTTGACTAACTTTCTAATATAACGATTACTGGTACAAACGACTTTCAAACTAGCTAGCCCATGTATCAACCATTGTTTTATCTCTTCTTAGGAAAAGTATCACATAGACATAGGAATGACACATAATCAATGTAGTGAATCATGTGGAAAAAATACAGTAACTACATCTAGCTTAAGAAATAGTACCGAGCCATGCAGCCCAAATACAGAAATGTGGTCATCTGGTCAGCCAAGGCAAAAGATGGAGAGGGTGAGGGAGGGAGAGGGGATGCTTCATCAAGAAAAAAATGTAATAGTATCTTATTCTTGGGCTTCAAAACAGCAAGAAAAATAAATCTATGCTGATGTTTGGCTGTGGAAGCCTGTGCTGACTGACACACACAAACCTGCAACCACTTTAGCTTAGTTATAGTGCCTAAACATTGTAGAGATGAACTAATTTTAGTTATCTCTGCTCATGAGCTTTAATAACAAATCCTGAGACTGTCACCTTTCTTGTTGCATAGAGAGAAATCCTTCTATCATATATAAAATCTGAATGATAGGGTCATGAGAAAGGGAGAGGAGAGAAGTAAAGAGAAACTTGAGACGTTGTTTAAAATTCTACATCCATTTATGCCAAAAGTCAAACCTAACAGAAGAGCCACCTCATACGGGACAGACAAAAAACCAAAATTAAGGTACTATCCTATTGCCACTAGTCTCATAATTCCTTGGTTTTATTATCTTTAAAACTTTTCTGAATGTACGAATCTTACATCAAAATTTATAAGATTTATATATATATATATATTTAAACTTTTGACATGATGTTAATGGTCATATAGAGTACTAATTCTAGAAAAAGGGCTTCGTCTAGCTTCCTGCATATGATTTTGAGTTTGAGTCTCTATCAGTTCTCTGCACAGAACCATGATCATGCCTAACAGCAACTTTGATGTCTCCAAAAAGATGATGGGGCCCACAATGATGATTCCATCAGCAGTATGATAATACCACTAATATGACAAACAGCCCCCAAAGATCAGTTTTGCATTACAAACTCCTCGGGACAATTTCAAGATGGCTAGCTGAGATGATCCTGCCTCACAGACAAGCCCTATATTTTCCCATTATGCAAAGACTGGACAACAAATGATACAGCTACCTCTCCCAGGACTTACCAATCCATTTTTTTCTTTTTAGCATCCCCTAAAGATTGTGTTACACCCAGACAGCAGGAAGTAACTTTAAGAAAATAATACCCACATTCCCAAGAGGTGGGGTATGTTGTTTTTGGTCATTCATTGGGTTATGGATAATTGTCATTGTTTAGGATGGTTGGTTACAAGTTGTTAATTGATAATGGTCAGGAAAAAAAGCTAAACAAGGAGATTAGATCCAGGGTTCTTGTTTGAAAAAAAAAAGAAAAAGAAAAAAGAGGATATAGATAAGAGGTAGATTATTGAAAATCTACTCTGAAAAGAAAAAGGAGAGGATATAGATATAAGATAAAAAGGTAGATTATTGCGTCTACTTTAAAAAAAGCAACTACTAGTTTTAAATTGGATTGGATTTTTGGATATTGTATACAAATTATGTATACTGATACAAATTTGAGACTGATTTTGCTAAAAGTAATGTACATATATTTCTAATCTTGTTCAAGGTATTATATCTATACCGGTCATTTAACAATGTAATGCAAATTGTTAGTCCTTGAAAGTTATTATTACCAACTAATTAGGATATAAGAAATATAAGTTAATAGTCATTACAATCAAACTTGTAGTCATAGTAGGTATGTTTCCAAGGTTAAATAGAAATATATTTTAGATAGACAGGTTATCTTCAAACATTTCAGAGATCTATAGAATATGACATTTAAGATGTTTTAATAACAAATTTTTTTCTTTTTTTATGAATATGAGACATGTCTGCTCCTGGCAGCACCAATCTACTTCAAAGAAGATGATGGACATTGAAGGAACTCCATATAGAGGTTACTTTGTGGCAAAAGTTAGCCACTAGGCAAAAAAGTACCCTTACATCAACTACTGACAGTATGCTGTCCAAAATGGACAAGCAGAAGGCAAAAAGAAAGGACTGATGTACCTTGCCAAGACAATGTAGGACAGCCCTTCAGAAAATCCTGCTTCACAGAAAAGTCTTTCAGGTATACTAGGCCTGTAGGCTGAATATGGATGCTCCAACTTTGCAAAGGAGCCTTGGGTAATGGTCCAGGCAGCCAACTATTTCTGTCATTTCTCAGTTTTCAGATGCTACTTGTTTGCACTTCCTGATTACTCAATTAAGATTATTTCCTTCTAGGGTCTTTGAGGGAGGTGAGGATTAGATAGTTATAGTTTTCCTTGTTAACAAATTCAGAAAAGAAACTCACTAAAAGAGGTGTAAAGTATATAAGTTTAAAAGACATCAAAAGATAGTTTTCAGTTGGTGATACAAGTTAGGATAGAAAGTGAATTAGGTACAACATTTTGGATTCACCAAAATAGGGTAAATAATGGATTGTTTTCTCTGAATTTGTCAAATTCAATCAAATTCAAATGGACTAGACATTGTTAATGTATTTATTGCATATATATGTTATGTACTTATTGTATATAGTTTTTCTTATATTGGTTATAACCTTCTTTTATCACTTTAGACAAAAAGGGGGAAATGTGGTGATATATTGTGTACCCCAATAAAGTTTACCTGGGGATCAGAGGACAAAGGTAACCATTAATTTAGATATAGATGTCAGGCAGTGATGGCACACACCTTTAATCTTCTCACACGGTAGGCAGAGATTTGTCTGGATCTCTGTGAGTTCTAGGCCACACTGGGCTACATGAGAGAACAGAAGCAGGCAGTGGTGACACACGCCTTTAATCCCAGGAAGTAATATGGCAGACACAGAAGGGTATATAAAGCATGAGGAAACAGAAACTTGATCTCTTGAAGCTGAGGATTTTGTAGAGGTAAGCTAATGGCTGGCTGTTCTGCTTCTCTGATCTTTCAGCTTTCACCCCAATATCTGCCTCTGGTTTATTTTTAATTATAAAGCCTTTTAAGATTCATGTTACAGCATAATAGGCTCATCAACAAGAAAAATAGATAGTTCCATAGAAAGGATGGAATGAGTGAGTAGGCATCATACTACAATCTCATAGGATATTTGTATTCCTTAAAACAATGAAGAGAATAGAAGTAAAGCTAACATTCTATTAGCATTTGTCTTAAAAACACACACACACACACACATTTGGGAGTTTCCCAAATACATCTCAGAATTAATGATTTAAATTGTTTTAAACATACTTTGAGGGAGCTATTATTAAACAGGAGGCTCCATGTAAGCAATTTATAGCATTAATAATCCTCCATACCACGATATACACACTACCACTAAGGCTGCTATATAATTGCTTCATTTACATATTTATACCATGCCTACTTCATTATATATATTCAAGATATTCTTATTAATACCATCAGTATCAAAATGTAGGAATAGTCCTTCATTTACAAATGAAAAAAATGAATTTACCCAAACCTGTGGCAATTTCCATTTCATTCCTAAGTCAGGAATGCATTTTTCAGACAATTAGTAGGATTTTGTGTTTCTATAAGACTTGGGCTAATAAAACTTAGAGTAGAGGCAAATTTGTAACTTATACAATTCTTAGAATACCCCTATATCTCTTCTTACAGAAAAGGAAAATGTCACCCTACATCACACAGGTAGTAAGATTAGATACTTGGCCAACTAAAAATTCTGTATTTTACTCATTGCATAATGAAGCCTCTCAAATGTAATTTAGTGTATCTGTTTTATTTTATGGCTATAAGAGATGATGAATGCTGTGTAACAATAAATAGCTAATATGTCATGTGTCTACATGGTTATTGAACTATACTCCAAACTACTCATCTCCAAGTTTATAATACTGAGCTCTTTATAGTATATCCATAGTAACAACAGTTTGCTAAATCAAAAATCTCAAGAATATGGCTGCCTAAAGACAACCTTAACAATTCTATCAATGGTGGATTTTCCAATGCGGAGAGGGGAAATCTTATGAAGCTCCACCCTAGATGAAAAGCTACAAATGATTAACAATGACTGAGAGAGGGGGAACTAGTTTTATTCAGGAATTAGCCCTCCTATTAGATATACAATACCAAGTTGTCAGCCCTGGAAACATACACATGTAGGCAATACTGAACTGACTCAGCAGGTTGAATTTATATGTTTATTCAATTACATGTATCTCTAACTACATTGGTTAAAGAAGAGAAGGCCATGAATTTTGGAGGGAGAAGATGGGTGGATTGACATTGGAAGGGAAGGAAGAAAGATATGGGGGAGAATGATGTAATTAAATTTTAAATAAAATAAAAATAATATATACATATTTATTTAATTTATACCTATGCATAATGAAATATATATATACATATATTTCACTCATATATATATATATACATGATGGTAACAATTATATAATTACCCAAGCTTTCTCTAAATTCTAAAAGAGTTTTGTGACAATTTGTAACTTGGCTGGTCCAAATTATCTGGATTTCCTAGAATTCTCCTGCTTAATAAATTTACTTATTTTTTTAAAAAAAATTTACATTTTGCATAATAATCCCAGTTCCTCCTCCCTCTCCTTCTCCCCCCACCCCACCTCCCCCAATCTCATTCCTGATCCACTCCTCAGAGAAGATTGGTCCTCTCTTGGGCAGTCAACAAATCTGGCATAATAAATTGAGGCAGGACCAAGCCTCTCCCTCGTGTGTCAAGCTGAGCAAGGTATCCCACCACAGGCAATGTGTTCCAAAAAGCCACTTCATGCATCTCAGATAAGTCCTGGTCCTATTACCAGGGTCTCCCCAAATAGATCTAGCCACACAACTGTCACCCACATTTAGAGGGCCTAGTTTAATTTAATGCATGTTCCCCAGCTGACAGGCCAGAGTCCATGAGCTCCCACCAGCTTGGGTCAGCTGTCTCTGTGGTTTTCCTCATCAAAATCTTGACCTTGCTTGTTCCTGTGACCCCTACTCCCTCTCTTCAACTGAAATCTAGGAGTTCAGCCCAGTGCTCAGTTGTGGATCACTGCATCTGCTTCCACCAGTAGTCACCAATCTGATAATAGGGGAAGGCCAGTTCAGGCACCCTCTCCATTATTGCTAGGAGTCTTAGTTGATGTCATCCTTGTGGATTCCTGGGGATTTCCCTAGCACCAGTTTTCTCCCAATCCCCATAATGGTTCCCTCTATCAAAATGTCTCTTTCATTGCTCTCCCTCTCCATTCCTTCCTCCACTCAGCCATCTTAGCCCTTCCTGTTCTTATCCCTCATCTCTTCCGTTTTACCCCCCTCACAGTTTACCCAGGGAATTTATCTATTTTCACTTCCTGGGGCCCTCCATGTGTGTCCAAAAGATGCTCAATCATACCACAAGGTCACTTGCTCATCCATGTTCATAGCAGCATTATTCATAATAGTCAGAACCTGGAAACAACCTAGATATCCCTCAACTGAAGAATGGATAAGGAAAATGTGGTATGTTTACACAATGGAGTAATACTCAGTGGTAAAAAAAAAAAAAAATGATGAGATCATGATATTTGTAGGCAAATGGATGAAACTAGAAAGAATCATATTGAGTGAGGTAACCCAGACCCAGAAAGACAAATATGGTATGTACTCACTCTTAAGTGGATACTAGACACAAAGCAAAGGATAACTAGGCTACAATCTACAACCCAAAAGAAGCTAGGTAAAAAGAATTATTATTGTTAATTCTGGTTAAGATAGACATTGAAAAGATCATTCTATGGGACTTCAAGGCCAAAGGGGACATGGCCATTGACCTGTTTGTTGACCTCACATGAGAGACTAGAGCTCAGCCTAAAACTACTCAGTTTTGTCTTAGATTGTCTGGAGCTTGCTTGACACTCAGGTCAAGTTTGTGTATGAATGTCATGATAAAAACTTCTTCTCTAGAGCTTCCATTCCAAGACTGTCAGTGGCATATGAAGCACATAGTATATTCATGCAGGTTTTCAGTGAGAACCTGTGATTTTTCCTTCTGACTCTCTCCCTAGCCATGCATGCTATTACACACTGGATCCTTTAACTAAGTAGCCATTACAGTAGAAGTAAAGTTTATGTGTGGGTCAGCAACATGCATTGTTAACCATTTAAGATTAACAAGCCTATGCCATTTTGTTGTTGTTGTTAGAAACAAACAAAAAAAACTACATCATTCTCTAAGATATCAGACAGTGACCTCTTGTCAGACTGATTATAATAGACTACTTTATTCATGGGTTAACAGCATTTTGTTTTTATTTGCATAGATAAAATTCTGAATATGGATTTGCCTTGCTACCTGGAATGCACCTCTGTCTATGCATTTATAGAATATTTTACTCTTGAATAGTATTCATTTTTTTAATAACACTTTTATTTCACAGAAAATAGAGCATAGCGATGCATCTGTACTCACGTAACTCACTGTTGTTAGGTCCCCATTTGTACTAAGGAAGCCAGCTTGATGGAATAGTTTAATGGATTTTTCAAGATATAGATGTGGCCCCTATTGTGTCTTTCTACATTGAAGGCTGGGGCAATGTTCTCCAGCTTTGGGTTTATATCTCTGAATCAATGGTCAAAGAGAACTTGCTAGAGTGGTTGGCCTTGACCATCAAGGAGCAGTTAGACAACTACTACACGGTGCAGGTAAGAGGAGTGTGTCTTCATGAAGAGATTATTCTGGAATGTATCTAAATTTTCAAAGTTTCTATAATTAAAATAGATTGAATAGATTGTGTAACCTGCCAAGATACTAGTTGGAGGGAATAAGAACATGACATTAATAGAGAAAGAATGTAGCTATAAATAAAAATGAACATTGTGTGATCAGTTGGTGAAATAAGGACTCTAACACTTTATATTCATTATATATTTTGTTTATATATACATTAACAAAAATGTTGCTTATATTTCTGCCTCTTTTCCCCTTATCAAACATAATGCATAGGTTTAAATTTGTATATCAATATATAAACTATAAGATACCTAATTAGTTTCACTAGCTAAAAGAGAAGTATCACTACAGACATATAAGGGACTTCCTATTATATCAGGAGGAAGTAAGCTTATTCTTAGAGATATTTAGAGTTTTATGTGTGCAAGGTACACAATGAGTTCTTGGTGTTGTTAAAATTTAGCAATGCTGAAATGCATTACCCATAACCCTCTTCTTTAAATATTTCCCTTTAGGCGGCTAAGATTGGTTCCTCTACTTGATTTGAAAGTGGCAGATTAAGCAATAACTGGTTTGTGCCTTATCTGTGTTATTGGTATAATTACATTACTGGTATGAGGCACCTAAGTAGACCCTACACCTAATGAAGCCCCTCAAATATCCCTTCAATTTCTCTGACTTTAGAACTCAGCACTTTTGTTTGCTTTCATGGGAGGGATTCACCTTCTTTGGGGTCCACATATTATCATGTTAAGTGCCAGTGGAGTGGAAAGCATTACCATCAACTATCCTATGGCTGAAGCTTAGGCATATGAGTTCTAGATTGCTTTGCTCTTCACTATTTTATATCCTTACTACCCAAGTGTCTTCACTGTAGACATCAGGTTTCAAGATGAGAAGCCAAAACCAGAATCTTGTAGAGACTACATTACATCACAATTACAAAAGGTCAAATTCTCCTTACCTGTCAACAATCTATCTATCAATCCATCCGATGTTCTATTTATATCTACTTATATCTTGATCTCTTAGTGATTTTGCTTCTCTGATTGAGCTCTGATGGAAATGAATTACAAATAAATTGAATTCAACTAAACTGTCCCCTTGAAATACTTTAATAAAATGAATAATATTGAAAAGAACAAAATACATGTCATTCAACCAACACAATATTTCATTTCTCTAAAAGGCTTTTCTTTTTACTGATTTTAAGAGAATCATTGAAATAGCCAATGACATAAATTAACTGAAATCCAAGTTATTAAGTATACTTAATACATCATCATTTATAACTATATCTATAATGCTACATTCACTGTTTTAATACTTTGTATTTCATAATATTGTTGTTCTTATATCCAGTAAAGTTATATAGGCCAAATATTAGCAAACCAAGAATATGAAAATGTAGGGCTTACACTTATTCAATTCTCTCCAAATCACACATCAAAAGAATATACCCTGAATGCAGGATTTTTAATTCCATAAGTTTCTCACTTATGTTGCAATATTACTCTGTTGTTCAGAGAAACTGAATGAGCTTTTCTATGAAAATCAAATGCAACATTGTATGATGCCTTGAGTCTACAGTTATACAGTATGAGTGTTGGCAAATTTGAGTTGCTCATCTTGTAAGGATCATTATTAATACTTTTATCTGACAGCTCTTGGCATGATTATCTCATAATTAGTTTTATGTGCCTTGTCATGTCTGTGCAGTAATGCTATAAACACAGCACACAGGAGGGCAGGAAATATGCAGCCGATTAATTATGTACATTTACCCTGGCTGGGCTCAGCCACCTGCCAATCATATGTTCTCAACAAAATTGAATTTGGTTCTTTCCTATGTAATCTAGGCGTAGTAGTCATCATTGCCTTAAGTGCTACTGTTTGAATTTTATTCTAAGAGCAATAGAAAGCCACAGATGTGTTTTAAGAAGTAGAATTCCCTTTTTTCTTCTTTAAACAATTGTTCTACATTCTGTGTAAAGAACAAACTATTGAGGCAAAAATGGAAATGAGAAAAGGGATTAGCATATTTTAGCATGTGATATGAGGAGAAGTGATCTTATCTTTTACTAGGATGGTGTAGCTTGAGTTATGGTTTATGGTATAATTAACAAGGCAGAGTTATAAGCATAGAGTAAGAAAAACATGTAAAGGAAGATCCTTGTCCCTGGGCTGGACCACCTAGAGAAGTGGTTCTTAAACTGTGGGTTAAGACCCCTTTGGGTTTGAAAGACCTTTAACAGGGGTCACATATAAGATATCCTGCATATCTGATATTTATATTATGATTTGTAACAATAGCAAAATTATAGTTATAAAGTAGCAACAAAATCAGTTTTCTGGTTGGTGATCACCAAAACATGAAGAACTGTATTAAAGAGTTGCAACATTAGTAAGGTTGAAAAACACTGATCTAGTGTGTGCCATTCCTTTATGCTGAAAGGTTACAGTGAGGAAAGACCAGTGTTTCAGAGGTAGCAATGGTGAATTTAAGAGAAGTGCATTGCTCCCAAGAACTTGAATTTCATTTCTCTGGGGTTTGTTTATTTGTTTTGTTTTTGTTTTTTATGTTCATCTATATTTTTTAAGTCAGAGTCTAGCAGAATGATCTATAAATATAATATTATGTAGGAACTATTACTTTAAAAGTCTTAATTGGTATTCCTAATTTATTATTTTTTTTCAGAATGAAGGGAAAATATGCCATCAAATACCCAGTCCTAACACTTCAAATACAACTCTTTAAAAAGAGCTTTGATACTTTTCTATGTGAAACAATGATCCAGACTCTGTTCTAATTTCCCTTCTCTTCAGGTTCCTCCACAGCCCTCAATCTATAGTAACATTTCCCTGGTAGGTGCTTCCTTAGTGTTCCCGAAATGCCTATAAAACATGTCACATGGCTTCAAACATGAAAATGCTTCTACTGCTCTAATACTTGAAAATAAAATGTCAGGAAAAAGATCAAGATTTTTGTGTGTTTCAGAAGGGTTAAGTGATATAGTAGGAAAGGATATATAGAGGGTGATGAAAAGCAGCCTTTAACATGAAGTCCATACACTTCTTTTTTTCTGTATTTTTGAGCTCCAGTTAGGAAATATGTACAATTTAGCAACTATATGAAGAGAATGGTTTTAAGGTTAAAACATTAAATATAATATATTCTGTCTTTAAAATCTAAAGGTAAGTTTATTTTAATATATCACACATGCTTGGCTGTGGCATTAGATTCATAAAAAAACTACTGGCTTATGGTTTCCTTGACAACCTCACTAGTACCTTGATGCCAAGGACCATGTTATCTAATTTTGTATTTGGTAATCTTAGATACGATAGATGCAGAAGAAGCTTTTGTTGACAGGACAAAGCATGGATTGTCATCTGATGGAATTAGAAGCTGTATGCAAGCAATGACTGCTGCTGGCATCTTGGTGCCCTGAAACAGCTTGTAATTATGAGGATGACGCTATTATTTTCCTTTTGCTAAATGGAGCATTAGCTTGGCTGAGAAGTCACTTGTACTGTTCCATTGGGGTGAAGAGAACATTTGGAGTTTTTCAGCCAGCGTAGATAAATTTGTCATTGGACATGACCCTTTCTGGGTCATTCAGGTGTAGGTTAAAAAGAAAAATGACTGTAATGCTAGTGAGAGGTATATTCATTTGGCAGCCCTTATCCTGAACTCAGTGTCCAGAAGGCAAAGGGTACAGGCAATAGCCTTCAGTCTGCATTTCCAGGGAACTCTTTACCCCAGTGCTCCTGATCTAACATCCATCTTAAAAAGTGAAACAGGAGTTCATGTCCCCGGCTCCTTCAAACTTGGAATTATAGTCCAGCTCCCCGTCAGGCTGTCAATTACTGCCAATTTACGGTGGTAAGGGAAAAAGGATTTTTAGCCTCTTGTAAGCAGAGAAATAAGAAAAATAAGGGAGACTAAAAAAAAAAAGAGTGAGAAAAAGGAGAGGATGAAGGGAGGTGTGGTGTATGCTCTTAGGAGATGATCTTACTATCTTCTTTGACCCTTCGTCAATTGCTTGAAGCTCTGAATTGGCAGCCCTGTCACCACATTGATAGCTAGAGCAAAAATATAAAAAGGCACATCCCATTTTGTGGATAAACCACACAAAATTCCTCAAAAATGAAGTGTGTATACTGCTGTGTTTATCAGACTTACCTGGAGGACATGCCAAAGCAGATTACTAGGACACACTAAAGATTCTAAGTTGGTTGCTCTGAGATAGCATCTGACAATTGTATTTCAGACAAACTACAAAGTTGAGCCAAAGGAACTCCTCCTGGGACTTTAATTTAGAAGCCACTGCTATTAATATTGCTGTAATTTTTTTTTTAATTCAGATCATTCTGTTTTATGGCTAACATAAACAACTCAAATATCCCTTAACTTTTCTTCTCAGCTCGCCAAACTGAGTGAATCAAAATGACTGGAAACAAGTGTGGAATCCACTATGAGGAAGGCAGAGTACAGAAGCTGGATCATACAGCAATGCTGCTTTGGCTTTCCTGTGTCTCACATGTTCTAGAAGAAAATGAGGAGCAATACGATGATAGGCATGTCCGACATTAAAGAAAAGCTTATTCGTGCCTAATGCAATGGAGAATTTGTTTAAGAACAATTCAGAAGCATGGTAGTCTGACCCACAGTGAGTCAAGTTCATGAAGTCCTGAGCCATTGGCTAAATACGTGCAAATAAGGTATAGTACATGATAATGGAGGCAGAAGTCATGTACAATACTGACTCACCTGCTAAACTTGACAGAGTTAGGGGACAAAGTGTAGGGCCTAACCTTTTAATTGTATTTGCAGTTCATTGTCATATGTTCCTCTTCCTGTTTGGAAAAGCTAATTCCTTTCTAGTACAGACATGGGTGATGCAGATAGCTAACATAACTTTAAAATACAATTTGCTTGGCCGGGAGGTGGTGGCACATGCCTTTAATCCCATCACTCGGGAGGCAGAGGCCGGCAGATCTTTGTGAGTTCGAGGCCAGCCTGGTCTACAGAGCGAGATCCAGGACAGGCACAAAGCTACACAGACCCTGTCTCGAAAAACCAAGAAAAAAAATACAATACGCTTAAAATTATAGAAGGTATGGTATTTAACAATATAATAGTTATCAAATGGCAATTCTCACCCCATAGTGGATATGTGGTAGTGCCTGGAGACATTTTTGAGTGTCCCAAATGGGTAGTCAGTAAAGCCAGAGATGTTGCAATCTGCAAACTTGCTCATGGAAGAAAATAATAAATCTACCTTTATTTTATCTGTCAGCTTGATAACCATTTATTCGGTTGTTATTGTTACCAAATGCACAAAAACTCTTATTACAGATTGAATTTGGCATGGTTTAGCAATGAGTTAGAGATATGGTTCTGTGGTACAGTACTTGTCTAGCTGTGCAAAGCCCTGGGCTGAATTTCCTGTACTAATAAGTAAACAAATACAAATGAACAATCTCCCAAAAGGAATCTTTCTAGATTTTGCCTAAACAGGTCAAATGTATTGTTTGTAGTAAATTGACATATTAAAAAATTATAAGCATCTTTTTTTTTCCCCCAAATGAAAACCTATTGAACAGGCTTCTCAATAGTATTTTTCTCTTCATTTGCCTTTTTTCTTTCCTGGTTTTTTTTTTTTTTTTGCATCCTTCAGTTATAGAAATTCTTTTTATCAGTCAATGCAAAAGTGAATCAATATTTATGTCATTGAAGAAATCTGACTAATGCTTGGAATTACTGAATAGGCAATTACATTTCAAATGCAATATTTAACAAAATAGCAGTTCAATGCATGAAGCAAATGAAGTTGCAATATAGTAAAAACCAAGTGTATTTCAAAAGGCCTGCTGATTTGAAGCCTTTTTTCTTTTTTTAAAGTCTATTTTTCAAAACCTCCTTTTGAAATTCATAAATTCAAATTAAATAATGGAACTGATGGAAGAATTTAAAAATGTCTTAAAGGTATGATCCTTCAACACAGTCTGCTTGAGTAGTTTGTTACTTTAAACAGTGGCAGTTTCATGCACTTTAACAGTGACCTTCGAGGAGCACAACCAAGAGGAATTTGGCTAAGCTCATTACATGATTTAACTTATCACAAGAGTCATTTTATATTTGATAAAAGCTCGCATTTACCATGATTGCGTCAATTTTAATATGTGCTCATTAATCTAAACTATACCATACTGTGGGACTAAAAAAGGGTATGATTCCAGGAAATCGCTATCTTTAGGTTTACTTGTACAGTCAATACAGTAATATTTATGTCAGGGCCTAGAAGTCTATATGCTGGGTAATATTTGCTAAATCATATTATAATAGAAGTTATTATTACTAATGATTCATTTCTATATTTGCATGAGTCAAAACACAGTTCTATAGGTTGGGTCTTCTAAAGTCAGAAGCCACTTTTAATTATCTAGAAGAAAATGGATCCTAAGTTATATTTCCTTGCGTAGTCACTCTATACCTTATCAACTACTTATTTATTTACTTTACTCCTTGAGTGTCATTTATCAATCAATGGCTGTCCCAGGAAGCTCCATGCCCCAGAAAAGCCCTTAAATACGGACATCAGACTACTGTCCAATACTTTCAACTGTTGCCTTTGTGTAAGTGTTTCATGTTCACACACACAAAGAATGAATTTTCTAAAAAGAAAAGATCATGAGGCTTAGGATCAGTCTCCAGAGATTGTAATGTAGAAGCTAATATATTTATTAATAAGGAAGGAAGTAAAGCTGCTTAATCAGTCAGTGCTGTTCTCTGAATTGCTTAACTATTGTATGTGTAAAGAGACTTGTAAAGAGTATGGTGCCTAATCTACCATGGGGATTGGGGGAATGATAGTCTGATCATAAAATCTAAAAATCTCAGAATAGTGTTCCTTCATTATTTGACACGGCAAAATGTTATAAATATTGGATACACCAAGATTTCAAAAGGGAGAATCTATATAACTCTTCACTCCATCTTATCTTAGGTTCAAGGGTTTTGTAATTTAATGGCAGAACAGTAGAAGAAAAAAATTCATATAAATGTAAGTTTACAAAGCTAAAGTTATTCTGATACAATTAATCTTGAAGCTGAGTTCCAAAAGACCCTTAGAGTCAGTTCTCCTTATATTTTTCTTCTGAGTACCAGGAAAATGACATGGGAATTACAGCTGACTCAAAGTCATGGATTCTAAGCCTGTAGTGCCAGGTTATTTATTCTGTTCAGCGGCTTCTGTATTTATTCATGCTTTGTTTCTAGCCTCCAAGCCCTCAGTGTTCTGTAAGGACCTTGACACAGAGAATTTTATATTCTACGCAGAGTGTCTCTGTCTCACTGATTCTAAGTTTCTCTATTCTTAAATCGCCTAGCTTCCCCATGCCTAAACACATCTAAACTCACCAAGAATTCACAGGGAGATACAGAGGCACAACAAATGGGCAAACTGGTGTTAGAAGAGTTGAACATTCATTACAAAGTCAGATGAGTTCTTCGTCATTTAAGAAGACAGGAAAGACTGAAATAAAATTTCATTAAAAGTGAAATTTTATCCTGGCTATTTACAGTGCCAAAACATCTGGAGAGCATTCTAATTTACACAGGAGTGCCTTCGAAAATATGTGAACTCCTAACTAAACACAAGGGAATTTATAAGGCAAAAGCTTTGGGCTTTGTAACTGAAGTGACTTAGCTATTTATTTTTCACAATGCTGTCATATATCAACCTAACTACCCTTCAACACAAACTCAACTATGTTTTCTAAGGTATTGTTTTCTCCTCATCCTTTGATTTTCACTGTATTTGCTGCTGAAATATATATTGACAAATAGTTCAAGGAAATAAGTGCTCATACAAGCTAAATTAAAATTTTCAACCACTTTCTTGGTATTATTTATGAAAACAAAATGTTGAGAAACATAGCTCAATAAAGCATGCAAACATTCACCAGAAAGATGCATATCAACCCAGGGCAACAGATGGACACAAAGCAACTGTCCCTTCTTGTCCTTGCAAAGCTATTGTATGTCAATAGCCACCACAAACACCATTTTAATTTTCTTTTCCAATATATGGATCAGGGCTTTCTATTTACATGATGTCTCATACCATCTTTAACCTTCACATTCTTTCCCCTTTGATGAGCTTGGTGGATAGTTAAGTGGTAGCACTTTAAAACTAAAAAACAAAACAACAACAACAAAAAAAACCCTTCTAGTTGACTTTGAGGAATGTGTCAGTGAGATAAATTCCAGTTTATACAAAGAAAATGACAGAAGATCAAAGAGCAAGGTCCAACAGCTGCTTTCTTTCTTCCAATACCCATTTCCTACAACTGCATAAATGATTTCTGCCTCCAAGATCACTCTTTAACCAGGAACAAAACAAAACAACAAAACCAGATCTCATTAATAGATTCAATACCCTATTTCAAAACTTTATTTGAACAGTGAAGATTTCCTTGTTTACCACTCAAGAAAAATAAACATTTCTGTTTTCTTTCAGCGTTACTCAAAATTACAATGGCTGTTTCTATCTGCCCCAAATTAAAGCTTATGCCTCTTTTTTCAACTCTAAATAGTTTACATACTTTTAAATGGCAGAAATTTTGACTTGGTTCAGTATGCATTCCAAATACACACCCAATGCCTTATCCACAAGAGTGTTCAATAAGTGAATAATATTAGAAATTTGGTACTACATAGGTAAGATTTGTTTAAAGATGGCCATCAGGCCAGGTGGAGGTGGTGCACACCTTTAATCCCAGCACTCAGGATGCAGAGCCAGGCAGATCTCTATGAGTTCAAGGCCAGTCTGGTCTACAGAGTGAGATCCAGGACAGGCACCAAAATCATACAGAGAAAGCCTGTCTCAAAAAAAAAATGGCCATCAAACTTTCAATTGTTAACTGTAGTGCAGTTTACACTGCAGGTAAAAGATGCTTTTATCTGCATGTGAATATTACTCCCTAAGTTTTGTTTATAAGTGTACAAGAACTGAACACAATATACCATCAAGGCTAAACAATCACTGTTCATCCATCCATCCATTCGTTGGGCAATATCTGAATATAGCTGATGCTTGGTTGCTGCTCCTTGGAATAAGGAGTTTGTTCATGTCTGCTATGAAGTCTTATATACTGTGAGAGCCTTTCCGTCTGCTCTAGTACTCATGTCTCCTAGAGCTCATATTCTGCTGTGCCTCATCTCCTTTCTCATGCCCGGTGTGGAGCAGGGCTAGGGATCAGTTGAAATGAGGTGGGACAGATAGGGGAGGCATAGCTTAGCCAATCTAAGGATATAGTCATACTGGGGAACATTCACCATCACCTACAAAGACCTGGTTTCAATCCTTTGCACTGCAAATATAATAATAAAAATATCATAACTGACTTATCCATGCATCACACATCTTCCCTCTTCCTGTTTCTTCTGCTTACACACTTATATTTTCCTTTTGGATCTCTCCTTTTACTATTGCATAAATGTTTGGTGAGATAATGATCAAAGCTGTTTGTCAGTTTTTACTTTCTCCTGTCTAGGGAAGGCAATCTCACTGTCACTCGTAGAAATTTGAATTTTGAGAAAAGAAACAAACTAAAAACATGAGTATTTTTTCTCATGGCAAGTGGTCTGACAACACGGTACACTGTTGTCTAACATCTGTATTTTCAAAAAGGACCTTCATGGGGTTCTTCATTCTGTAGTTCTAGGATTCCCTCCAGCCTTTCAGTGTCAGGTGCTGAATTTGTACTGCAAAGCCAAATGTTGAAGTGCTAAGTCCAGATAGCTGTGGCTGTAAAGTGTTCAAAGAGAAAATAGAGTTTTTGCAGACACAATCAAGTTAGGATCAGGATATTAGGCTCTAATCCAATGTCATCGATTTCCGTATAAGAAGATAAATGATACAGAAAGAAAATTTACAGGGAACACACTATGTGATCAGAGATACAGAGATTGGAATGATGCATCTACAAGCCAAGACTTGCGAGCTAAGGAAAGGGCCTAAAACAAATTCTCCCCTAGAGGCTTTGTGGCAACATAGACCAACTGACAAGTGATTTCTCCTGTTTAGTTTTAGAAAAATGAAGAATAAATTTATGTTATGTTAAGTCACCCTGCTTGTGGAACCTTGCTTCATCAATCAGAAACTAATACAATATGTTATTCCCAATCCCTTAAGAAAAGGAATAAAGGAAGATAGGAAGAAGGAAGGAAGAAAGAAAGGAAGAAGGAAAAAAAAACATTAAAAATTAGTATTCAAGAATCTTACACTCAAGCAATAGTATTGTTTCCACAGTCATTGTTTGATGTCATGGACAAGAAGGTCCAGTCCGTTCTTAAAAATCAGATTCTATTGTCACACAAATATGTCTTTTAGAAAGCACATGATCCAGATCTGTAGATCCACAGCAGAATCTACTCAGACATCCTTTGAATGAGTGAGTCTTCCTTGTAAAGAAAGAGATTGACGTGTGAGAAAAATTATATGTATTCTCCAGCCTGCATACTTATTTCCTGTAAGAGAAACATTCTTGTGGGGTGTATCAAGTACCTGGTCATGATGTAGTGTCATATAAGAAATATGTTGAGTCCAAATCAGAAATTGGAGAAGTATATATGTGAGCCACTGTGTCAATTCTAAAACCAATAGGTTCTAGTCTCTGTACTCATGGCGTAAGATGAAAGTAAAGCTACAACTTTTAAATAGACTTTGTCTGTGTGTATTCTGGTAATTCTAATCTCAAGCATTTTAACTGTACAGGATTAGTGTCTGCAGAGTCCATGAACACTTTCATCGAGCAGCTCAGAGTTCAGAAAGAATGGCTTTACTGTTCAGAAACTTGATGAAAAACTCTGAAAGTCATGATGACTATTCTTAGATTACTCTTATTCATCTTCTGATAATATATGATACACACATCTGAATGTAAGAAAGGACTACTTATAGCAGCCACAAACTAGCCAGTGCTTACAGATTTAGATTTAGATATGAAGGAATTCTCCCCCCACAAAGCTTGAAAATTGGGATATTTCTACTTCTGTTCTAATGTTTTCAGGGTCCCTTGGTCAGAGACTTTGCATTTAACTTCTATTTAGAGAAGAATAAAAGAGACAAACTTGGCCAGGGAGGTGGAAAGCATGACAAACTGAGCTAAATGAGCAGCTCCAGCATAATTCAGATTTGGATATACTAAGAGGTGTCCTGTTTATTTCTGAATTCTGGATCTGAGTCCAGAATAGTAGAATTGTACGGTAAAATTTGTCATGGTGATGCACAAAACTTAAGTCTAAATGGGTCAAAGACCTCAACATAAATCCACCTACACTGAACCTGATAGAAGAGAAATTAAGAAGTAGCCTTGAATGCATTGGCATAGAAGACTACTTCCTAAGTATAATACCAGTAGCACAAACACTGAGAGCAACAACTAATAAATGGGACCGCCTAAAACTGAGAAGCTTCTGTAAGGCAAAGGGCACAGTAAATAAGACAAAATGAGAGCCTACAGAATAGGAAAAGATCGTCACCAAACTTATACCTGACAGAGGGCTGATCTATAAAACATATAAAGAACTCAAGACACTAGACATCAAAAACCCAAACAATCCAATTAAAAAATGATCTACAGATCTGAAAAGAGAATTCTCAACAAAAGAATCTCAAATGGCCAAAAGACGTTTAAGGAATTGCTCAATATCCTTAGTCAATAGGGAAATGCAAATCAAAATGACTCTGAGATACTATCTTACACCTCTCAGAATGGCTATGATCAAAAACACTGATGACAGCTTATGTTGGAGAAGATATGGATCAAGGAGAGCATTCCTCCACTGTTGGTGGGAGTGCAAACTTATATAGCCACTTTGGAAATCAGTATGGTGAATTCTCAGAAAACTGGGAATGAATCTGCCTCAAGACCCAATGATATCACTCTTGGGTGTATACCCAAGGGACACCCAATCATACTACAAGGATACTTTCTCAACTATGTTCACAGCAGCATTATTATTGGAAACAACCTAGATGCCCCTCAACCAAAGAATGGATAAAGAAAATGTGTTACATATACACAATGGAGTATTATTCAGCTGTAAAAAACAATGACACCATAAAATTTGCAGGCAAATGGATAGAACTAGAAAATATCATCCTGAGTGAGGTAAACCAGACTCAGAAAGACAAACATGGTATATAATCACACATAAGTGGATAATAGCTGTAAAAGAAAAAATAACCAGACTACAATCCACAACTCCAGAGAAGCTAGAGCCTTCATCCAGTAACAGATGGAATCAGATGTAGAGATCCACAGCCAAGAAACAGGCTGAGCTCCAGGAAACCATTCAAAGAGAGGGAAGGGGAATATATGAGCAAAGGGGGTCAAGATCATGGTGGGGAAATCTACATAGACAGCTGAACCAAGCTTGTAGGAACTCACAAACTTTAGCCTGATAGGGATGTCATTCTATGTGTTACGAATATATGCTGCTTTGATTGGTTGACAAATAAAGCCATTTGACCTATGGCAAGGCAGCTTAGAGGCAGGCAGGAAATTCAAAGAGAGAGACAAGCAGAAGGCTAGGAGAGACACCAGGAAGCCATCCAAGGAGTAACATGTAATGGGATGCAGGTAAAGCCATGGAACATGTGGTGATACATAGATTAATAGTTATGGGCTAATTTAAAATATAAGAGCTAGCTATCAGGAAGCCTGCCATGGCCATAATTTAAAAACAATACAAGCCTCTGTGTGTTTACTTGGGTCTGAGTGGCTGCAGACTGGGTGGGACTCAGGAAAACTTTCTCCTACATTAGCCAACAGCTTTGGAACTTGCATGAAACAGGACTAGGCCCTCTGCACATAGATTACAGTTGTTGGCTTGGTCTGTTTGAGGGGCCCCTGGCATTGGGATCAAGATCTATTCCTGGTGCATGAACTGGCTTTTTGGAGCCCACTAGCTATGGTAGGATGCCTTGCTCAGCTTTGGTGCAGGTGGGAGGGGCTTGGCCCTGCATCAACTGAATGTACCAGGCTTTGCTGACTCCCTTACCCTTTTGGCAGAGGGGATGGAGAGTGGCTAGAGGGGAAGATTGGGGGGAGTGGGAAGAGGGATGAGAGGGGGATCTGTGGTTGGTATGTAAAATGAATAATATACATATACTTAAAAAATTATCATGGTGAAGAAGTCTCCTGTGCAGTTGTAAAGGTATAGAATTTAATCTGGGGAAGAAGTATCAGAAATTGTCCTTGCAAGTTAGATAGCTTTTCTTAAGAAAATGAAGCTATGTGAGGGTTAGAAATTAATTTTTTCTATCTTTACAAACTGCTGTAATTGGCCTGCTCACATCCTCTCTCCTTTTGATCTACTCTGTGTCTCAAGATGGTTGCTGCAAAGTCAGATACCATGGCTTTGTTCCCCTCACAAATGAGGAAAGGTACAGCTTATGTCAGCACTGATTTACCAGGAGAGACACCCCATTTCCTCCAAAAGACTTTCTCTTGAGCCTCATTAACTTATCTGGGTCTTGAGATCAACTTTATTTTTATTATTTTTAAGGGGGAATGTCAAAGCAAGGAACAGAATTCTGTTCATTGAGTTATACCAATCATTATATATCATCCACAGTGAGCCAAGGCAGGTTACTCTAAGCAAGACACAAAAAGCAAGTGGATCCCAAGTGGGCACATAATGCTGTTTGCCACAGTAGGGGTGCTAATAAAGCTGTTGAAATAGCCTCATATCTGAGCATTCTGGTTGGCAAACTTTCTTTGCCACAATTTCACATGCAGTCAGAAAGTTAGCATTATCAGTAGAGCCTGAATGCGCTCAGACAGTCTATGCAGCAGTGGATTAATGTGTTTTGATGGCTAAGCTAGGGCTTATTTGCATGCTGGTTTTATAAGATGTAAGGGCCTTTAAATTCAAAACCTGAGGCAGTAGAGTGGGGCAAAAGACTTTGAACTTATTGAATACTCAGTTTATTACTTTAGAAAACAACCATAAAGGACTCAATGGAATTACATATTGATATTTACTTAATAATATTTCACATTGTATATATTATGAATAAATGTATTTTATGATATTGCATTGGATCTTATATTGTGGCATGATAGATTCTGAGTTATCTTTGCATTCATATTTTATTTTTATCACAGGCAATTTTTCACATTGCCTTATTATCATAGGAATATTTCCTACAGAGTAAATGTGTTTAAGCCATTATACCAAATGTATTATAACTACCATATCTTAAATTGTTTCACTATATTTTTTTCTTATCTAGTAGGAAAAACAAAGAATGAATTATGTTCTATTTATGTAATATTTACTTTAAATTCTATATAGCACAATGCATTTACTTCCTTAGACTTTTATTCTCTTATTCTCCAGCACAGGAAATATTTGTATTCATAGGAGTTTCCACATGCTCAAACATGACTAGACCAAAAGATGGAGAGACAGAATGAGAATAAAATTTATCTTTGATATCCATACAAATGTGATGCACAGAATAAATTTTTATTTATATTTCAATTATATGTCTTAGAATTTTTATGTATTTTTATGGAACTCCTACTTACTAAGGTGAGTCATATTTTCTTCCAAGTAGCTGCTGGTTTAGAGAATTTAAGAACAATGGTGACTGTGATTTCCAGTGGCTTAG
The DNA here is from genome assembly GCF_004664715.2 of Peromyscus leucopus. Taxonomy (NCBI): domain Eukaryota; kingdom Metazoa; phylum Chordata; class Mammalia; order Rodentia; family Cricetidae; genus Peromyscus; species Peromyscus leucopus. Next base: position 13,356,895 of record NC_051086.1, read on the forward strand.
GGTGAGTAGAAACTCTGAAGATCATTCCTAGGGCTTATGATTGAGTTCAGTGATTTCTGAGTCATTAGAACTGATGAATAAGCTTCTTGCGTTCATGCTTTGCAGACACAATTGATTTCTTTGAAAAAATCATATAGGCTAAAAGGCCATATGATATGCACACATAAATCAAATTTAGGAAGACCTCTTTACTTATGCACAAGAAAGAACTTTCTTAGAAGTATCATTCTCCTTCTTGAAACCATCAGGATACACTTTGACAACAAGAAAGGATGGTGGAGGCTGTGAAGTTACTGTTTTGATTCACGGATATAAATCCTTGTCACATAAGATAAAGAAAGATAGTTTGACCTTGAAAATGAGTGTTAGTGCTTAAAACTACCCCCACCCATGTAAATATGACATTCTTTCCAAGCAATAATTTAGTAAGTAGGGGAGCCAGACAAAAGTCTAAAGCCAATTTATTCAATGACCAGTTCTATTCAAATAGTTATAAAAATATGTTGGACCTAATCCAAGGTAATTTGTCACATTTGTTTATTGGTCGATAGAAGACCAGAGGCAAAGGAAAACAGCAGACAGTAGACTATTTGAGTATAGTTACAAGAGCAGAGGTCTGGAATGACAGACCCTGGGACATTAGAAAAGTGAGGTAAGCAACTGAATCCTCAGAACAAAACAGATGAAAAAAATTTTTTCCTTTTATTTTATTTTACAATACCATTCAGTTCTACATATCAACCACAGATTCCCTTGTTCTCTCCCTTCCTGCCCCCCTCCCCTTCCCCCCAGCCGACCCCCCATTCCCACCTCCTCCAGGGCAAAGACTCCCCTGAGGACTGAGATCAACCTGGTAGACTCAGTCCAGGCAGGTCCAGTCCCCTCCTCCCAGACTGAGCCAAGCATCCCTGCATAAGCCCCAGGTTTCAAACAGCCAACTCATGCAATGAGCACAGGACCCGGTACCACTGCCTAGATGCCTCCCAATGAACCAAAGGCTGAGGGGCCCCCAACTGGATCAGGCCCTCTGAATAGGTGAGATGAAAAAATTTTTAAGAGGAAAGTTCATCCTTTCAAATATAATGACCAGAAACCAGGACAATTAGGTGTTTCAAATTAAATCCTTTGACAAGTTGATTTTCTCTAACTTATCTTTTCCCTCCTTTTTTTCTTTGTTGGTGTTTTATTGCTGTGATCAAATCATGAGTGAAAAAGCAACCTGGGGAGGCAGGAGTTTGTTTGTCTTACACATCCAGGGTCACAGTCCGTTGAGAGAAGGCAAAACAGGAACTGAACTAGAAACCACAGAGAAATGCTGTTGGCCTGCTCTCCATGGCCTGCTCAGCCTGATTTCTTAGAGAGGTAACACCAGTCAAAATATACTCATCCCTCCCCATCAATTACCAATCAAGAAAGTGAACTAAAAAGACTCAGCAAAAACAATTGTTTTTGAAACATTTTCTCAACTGAGGACTTTTCTTGCCAGATAACCCTAGTTTGTGTCAAGTTGCCAAAACTAACTACTGTGCTTCCCCAGAGCACAGTAGTATTACTATAGTTAAAGTACTGGGAGAAATTTAAAGTTACTGTTTTGACAGTACAGAGGGATAGGTTGTTTCTATGTTCTGATATCCTAAAAGTCACATTAAAGATATTCAGTTTAAAAAGTTATCTGAAGGCTAAAGAAATGGCTCAGTGCTGATGAGTTAGTTCCATCCTTGGGACACACATCATGAAAGTCAAGAGCAAATTGATTCTCTCTGGTGGTTGTTCTCTGGCCTCCTCTCTCACACACTGGCACATGCATAGCCCCTCACTTAACAGCCAATAAATGAATGCAATCTAATAAAAATTTAAGAAGTTAAATAGTGCTCATTTCTACTGAAGTAAATATTTTTATGAAGGAATGAGGACATAACGGGTAACAATAAATGTGGTGACATGTAGCCAAACAAATAGTTCCAGAAAAGCAAAATTGATGGAGACATCAATACCACTCCCATGATGCCTTTATGAAAAAAGAAAAATTGGAGCACTCAGCACTAAATATAATGCTGTTATTGCACCCCTACCCTTAAGTCTCAGGGATCTATGCAGAAAAGGAGGCAGAAAGAATGTGAGATCCAGAGGTGGTAGATGATTCCAAGGAAACAGTGTCTTCCAGAAACAGAATTGATGCACACATGACCTCACAGATGCTATGATAGAAAGCATAAGTTCCACACATGTTTAAACCAGACAAAAAATATTAGTACTGGAATCTGAAATAGACAAAATGTTCCTCCACTGTCTAGAATTTATTTGCAGTTGAAGCTTCTGAGTAAGGAAAAAAAATCAATTTTCTCCAATGAGGTAACACTGGTATATCTACTACACTCCAAGTAGTTAGCCAACAAAAAATGGGCTTCATGGATTTTTGTGTGTGCTTTTAGTTTTGTTTTGTTATTTTTATATTTTCTTTCTTTCTTATAATTTTTTGTTTACTTGTCTGTTTGATTTTCTTTCCTTTCTTTTCTTGTTTTCTTTGAAAGAGAAAAAGGACTTGAGAATGGGTGCTCTAGGGAGGTGGGAAGAATCTAGGATAAGTTGAGGAAGCAGAAATACAATAAAATCATTTTATGTGAAAAAATGTTATATACAAACTCTAAAAGAAGTGTTATGACATATGAAACATTTATGTAGGGCTGTTAAGGGGTGTATGTCAATGTGATTTCAGCTATAATCTCCTATTATGAATATCTACATTGTTATGCATTGGCATATGGAAGGCAACACATAGCCAATGTCATGTCAGCTGAGCAGTGATTCTCAGAAGTAAATAATAAAACAGAATCTATGCTTTATGAATCCTTTTGAGGATTAGCTAGGGATAAATAAGTTTAAGCATAGTTAAAAATTAATCCTAAGAAGAGTAAAGGTCCCTTAGGAGTCATCCTGAACATGCAGATTTTGGATGTTCATTAAGCTTTTCTATTCATTCTTTACCTAAATTCATACTTACATTCTAAATATGTCTGCAGGTTTCTTGGATTTAATAGAATTTTAGTTTAATAGAATTTTGCTTTATTAATACTTAGTCTAATAGAAATTTTAATTTGGAATCATTCCTTTAGTTCAAAAGCAGTAAGATAGTCTATCCTAATTGACATTGTGGAAATAATAAAATATCATCCCACTGAAAGCCATTTCTCTGAACCTGGGGGAATACTTGTTTATTATCCCCTTTATACTTGTATTGACCAGTAAAATAATAAATTCATGAAAGTTGTCATTACCTGATATATATGAACATCACATTGCATTTCATTAATACATGTAATTATTATACATCAATTAAAAACTAAATAATGACCATAATTTTTTAAATTTGAGAATTTACCAAGAATACCAAGAGGGTTTGGAGAGATTTATCATCCATTAAGAGCAAGAAATTCTCTTATAGAGGACTAGAGTGCTGTTCCTAAGACCCACATGAGGTGGCTCACAACTTCCTGTATCTCTAGCTCCAGGGGATATGAAAGCCTTGACCTCTATGGGTAGTTCACTCCTGTGCACATAATTTGAAACATAAATACTCACACACATGCAAATTAAAAATACTAGAGTAAATACTTAAAAATAAGCTACCTTTATAACAAGGACATGGGAAGCAGAAGTTCTTTTCATAGGGTGTTCCAGAATAGATAGGGCTACACATTAAGAACCAATCTCAAAAACAGTTAAAGTAAATTGACTAAAATACAATGGTCTTGAAAATCAATATATAATCAACTCTAGCTCTTCATTTAGTATTTTTTAGGGGGGGTACAATATTTGACTAAGAATGGCCCCCATAGGCTCATATAATTGAATGCTTAGGCTCCAGGAAGTGGCACTACTTGAGAAGGATTAAGAGTAAGGCCTTGCTGGAGTAAGTGTGGCCATGTTAGAGGAAGTATGTCACTGGGGGTGGGCTTAAGGTTTCAAAAGCCCAAGGCAGTGCCAGTGTCACTCTCTTTCTGCTGCCTGTGGATCTGGATTTAGAACTCTCAGCTACTTCTCCAGCACTGTGTCTACCTGTGTGCTGCCATCATCTCCACCATAATGATAATGAACTAAAACTCTGAAACTGTAAGCAAACCCCAATTAAATGCTCTCTCTTATAAGGGGTGGGTATCTTGGTCATGGTATCTCTTCACAGCAATAGAATACAGACTAAGACAGAGTTTGGTACCAGGGGGCAGGGTATTTCTGTGAGAGGTCTGACCATGCAGTTTGTCTGGGGAATATGGAAGACTTAGGGACTTTGACCAGAAAAGCCTCTGGATGCTTTAAGCAGGGCTTAAAGGTCTTTCCTAGTAGAAACATGGAAGATAGTGATGAGGGCAATTTTAAATATGGAGGCCCAGTTCAAGAAGTTTCAATGGAGAATCATATTAGTAAGTGGCCAAGAGATCATTCTTGTGATATTTCGGCAAAGAATGTGGCTACTTTTTGCTCTTTTCCTAAAAATCTGCCTGGGGCTAAATTGAAGACTTATAGATTAATTACATTGGCTGAGGTGTTTTCAATATAGTTAATATTAATTGTGACATATAGTTCTTGGTCACTATTATGCACATCTACAATGACAAGGAGCAAGCTGATCAAGGAAAACTACTAAATGCAGAGTTTGAGGGAAAAAAGGAGTGCCAGAAAATGAATGAAATGTTGGAGTCCAGTCCAGTGGTAAAGGAGATAAAAAAATGTTTAAAGAAAATTGGTTGCTAAATGGAATAAAGGGAGTGGTGGTATCAGGGCAAGATACCCCCAGCTAAGCTTCCCTTTGTGGAAGGAATGAAAGAAAAGCTTAAATCGTGAAGGAAATCAACAACAACAGAAAGCTAGTGCAAATGTCATTGAATAAAGGAGCCAATTCCAGCCCCACAAAGTAGCAGAACTGTGCAGCTTTGGCCACATGGTTCAGGCTTCAGAATCAAGAATACATAACAGGGGTTGTGAAATCTTCTTTTATGACTAAGTAAAGCTTCTGAGGCCAGGCATGTGTCAGGAGTGTCCCCGCATGGAGCCCCAGAGAAGCCGTTGCATGAAACTATGAAGGCAAAGCCTGGATTGTGTTGGAATCTCCAAGATGATGGTGATGCCAGAGTCATAGGCTACCTGCCAAGGAGAGATGCAGACCAGATGTGGAGCCAGCCCAAATAAGAGAAGTATGTTGCAATCAACAAAGCTGGAATGAGTTGGAAATCTGAAGAACACTTTGACATTAGACATGGAGATGCAGAATTTGGAATTTGTTCTTTGGTCCAGTATTTCCTCACTAAACTCCCTTTCCTTCCTTTTGGAATGGTAATGCGTCTTCCATGCCACAGTATGCAGGAAGTGTGTGATCTGATTTTTGATTCTGATTTTACAATGGGTTACAGCAAAAAGATTGCCTTGAGTCTCAGAAAAGACTTTGAACTCTGAGACTACAGAGGACTATGGAGACTTAGAAGTTGGACTAAACACATTTTGCATTATGATGTGGTTATAAGCTTATGGGACCCAGGGGGTGGAATGTGGTGGTTTGAATAAAAAATGGCCCCATAGGCTCATATATTTAAATTCTTAGTCATCAGGGAGTGACACTACCTGAGAAGAATTAGGAGGTGTGGCCTTGTAGTTTCTTTTGTAAGAGTTACCTTGGTCATGGTGTCTCTTCACAGCAAGAGAACACTGACTAAGACAGTAGGACAATATTGTTAAGTACCTTCTTCAGAGAACATAAGGAAAAACAATAGATGTGTCTCTATTATAAAAGGTGCTGAAAGAAGTCTAGGAACAGCCTGGACAAAAGGAATAAAGAAAGGGATCTGAGGATGCTCTCCATGACAACATGAAAATCTTTTCCAACTACTGAGAGAAAATGAAGCTTTTGGTAGCCAAGGGTATTATCTGCTGCCTTCCTCACTGCATTTTAGGTAGATAACAAATGTATGTGACACTATTGTTGGGGAGACATGAACAAACATCTGTTGACTCCAGGTAGGGATCCAACAAGTCAATTTTTGAAGAACACCAAGTCCAACTTAGGGATTCCATAAGTTGTATTGGGTTACTTAGAGGAAATGGCTAAAGGATTGTTTACAGGAGCGGAAATGACACAAGGACAGCTGCATCACCAAAGCCCACCCCTGCATGAGTGACAGCTCATGAAGCTGGAGACCTGGAGCATACTGAACAGCCTGGAGGCAGAGTAACAGGTGGAAGGGTGTCCTTTCTCAGCTGCTCAGTTGATCTGAGCATCTTCCAGATAGTTTGCAGGCTTGGGTTTCTTCTCAGGATCAAGCTGCTTTCTACTTCTTTTAGATGGCTTGGCTGATCTCTAGGTCTTCCACATTGCAGTCTTTTCTAAGCAGCTCAGCTAAGAATGGTGATTCTCAACCTTTCTAATGCTGTGACCCTTTAATACAGGTCCTCATGCTGTGGTGACCTCAACCATAAAATTCTGTTGCTACCTAATAACTGTACTTTTGCTACTGTTATGAATTTTAATGTAAATATCTATATGCAGATGGTCTTAGGTGACATTGTGAAAGAGTCTTTGGACCCCAAAAGGCATTGCTACCCACAGGTTAAGAACTGCTGGCTTAGAGAGCGACACTAAGACTTTGCAGTCTTTACTACAAAGACAGTCTTGGGGAGCGGGATACCTAGAGAATCTGGTCAATTTCAGGGATTTTCTCAACTTCTTTTCAGCTGTTTACTTTCTGTCTTAACTGTCTTTCCTGCAGGATGGACTGTTTTTACTCCCCTTCCAACACTCTGTCCTAAAATGTCCCACTGTTTCCCTCCCCTTGTGCATCCTGTATCATGAGGAATCTCCCTCCAGGGATTCAGAAGATGCTGTTATACAACACAATGAATGTGAGAAATAGACTGATCTCTGGAGGGAGGGATCACAGGTATTGCCTGAATAAGAGCACTGGTTATCTGAACTAGATATTGAAAAAGGGAAACAGCTATCCCAGGAGAAAGGAAGCAAAGATTTGAGGACTTTTTGGATGTGAAGGCTCAGTGTACTCTTTGTATTGGAACTGTTTTCTCCTGGTTTATTTTCTTCATGGCGTTAATCATGAAGAAAATTATGTACTCCTCCCCCCCAATTTCTTATTTATTATGTGCCTCTCTTTCAATCAGAATATAAGCATCATGAAAATAGGCTTTTTTTTTGGTTGTTGTTTTTGTTTTTCCTTTTTGTTCCTAATTACAGTAAAGGAATCCGAAACAAGTTAGCTACTCAGTAAGTGTTGTTTGAATGACTGGATACAGAATTATGAATAAATGCAGGCAAAGTAAGCTGATGTCAAAATAACATTTACATCTTACAGATAACATAGTGCTGGTGGGTCAGTGTGGGGCAAGGGATGTGTAGAGCACTCAGCATACCCAGTAAGAGTAAAGAAAGACAGGAACAACACAATCCATAGCTTTGCTTTTGAAAACTCAGATAGAGATGAGAGCAAATATTCTAGACGGTCTATGAAGAAGAAGAAAGTGGTTTTTGGTTTCCTTTGAGAAGAGATGAGATGTTCACCTTACCATTAATTCTCATCAGACCCAACTTTTTAATTCTCAGGTTCTAAAGAAAGGTTATCCAATCGGTATTTTCTGAAGTGTGTCTAAGCCGTGTTTTCATCACACAGCAATTGTAGGTAGCTAAGGACATCTGTATAATCCTAAGCATTTCTTGGCTTGCAGTCTGGAAAATGTCAGTGGCTTATATCTCATGGGAAATGCAGTAAACATTTTAATTATATACAATTCTGTTTCTGTCTCTTATTTTCTGGAAGAACATGGCTGCTGTCACATCTCCCCTCCTGAGAGGTACAGACAGCATGTAGAAAGTGCAGAGGTGTCAATATCGTTTGCTTCACTGAATTGTTGTATGTATGCTTATATGTACACAGAGTGTGCATGCACACATGCATTTTCTGATTTAGGTTAATAATTCTGTTGTAATCTGGCACTGACACACTACCAGGTTTGATTAGCAAATAGAAATTCATGGGGTATTTATGTTTAAATTTTAGAAGATAAAAAAAGATACAGAAAGCAGGCTAGGACACTTTTAATTCCACCACTCTACTCAAGAGAAAGACGCAGGGGCAGTTGGATCACTCTGAGTTCCAGCCTGTTCTCCCTAGTGAGAGCCTGTCTCAGAACCACAGACAGATGTGGATCGCAGTAAGCAGTTTTCATTAGGCAGACTTTCTGGGTTTTAGTTCCTTGTTAGAGACCAGAGGATCAAATGAGGAACGAGAGAGCATATATTTACAAACACAGCCAGAGAGACAACATACTGATGAGGGCTGAGAGACAACACTGTGAGCTATTAATGTAAAAAAACCCTGAAAGCTGCATTTCTATTTTAAGCAAATGTGGTGCAGAATATTGCACACCAATTCTAAGGAAGGCAAAACAAACAAACATTTGTTCACACCTTTAATGTAAATCAATGAAATTTAAGCATTTTGTGTCTGGTGTGAAATAGCTACCAATTACCCAGTTATCCTATATGTTCCTGAGAAGCTTCAAGAAAAATATAGGAAACATTTTCACAGGTAGTAACATAGCATAATTCTGCTATCATGAGTATTTCTAAGAAATATGCTTGCTGTTCATGTATGTTATGGAAAAGCCAGCATGAGTTTTTCCCAAAACTTATGTTGACTATATCTGAAAGTTCCTAACAACAGGATCTGTGAAAATTGAAAAGGATGTATTCACCTGATCATTTCACATCTCTGTTTGGATGTCTCCTGAGTGTGTCAAATGTGGCTCAATCAACGGGAAAAAAAAAAAAAAAAACAACTCACAAACTAACAGATTTAGTCCCAAAACTTGCCTTGTCACTGTTTCCCACATAATTAATGTAAATGTCACTTCTGCAATACTGTGGCTCAAACATTATAATCATTTTCATCTCTTCATTTCCTTCTTTTCATATAATTCATCAGATGGAATAGTATTAGGTCTCTGCCTCTAGTGTATTTCCTTATGCAAATGTTTTTTGATGTTTAAAGAATGAACAAGTATCTTAAATTTTCTCAATTCATTTTTAGTGTCACAGTACAATAAGTCTTTTATTAATATAAAAATTTTCTTTCCCTAATTAAAAATCCTCATTATTTCTTCTATTAGAATAAATTCAGAACTGTCTTATAATGGAGACATTTTCTTTAAGATCCATTTGTGCTTCATCTTCCAGTAAGCATTACTAACCGTTTACAGGTCATCTTTTCAAAATTCTGCGTTTTAAATATACAAAGGAAAATATGTTCTAGTATGGTAGTGTCTACCATTGAGTGCAGTGGATGGAAATAGTCAGGGTTCCCAGAGCCTTTTGTTAGATGTGGGTGCTCTGTGACTGGTGGGAAAACTCCATTCTCACCCAGAGCAAGGGAGCTACAGGGGAAACCAAAACCTGTTTCTGCACTGCTAAAAGCTCCTGTTTTTGACAGCCAGATTTTTCAACAGTCAGGGAGACTATGCTGGAAAAGTTACTGAGGTCACCTGCAAAGACTGTACTAATAATTGAAATTGATGGGGACTTTTTGAGATGTTTTCTTGGATGCTTGGATGTGGTTAGAGACCCAGGCAATCCAGGCCCTTGAGTGCTCAGACTTCAATACCCTTCCTGCCACAAGATAGTAGAACATTTGCTGTCTTCCATCCCTGGCTAAGGCAGAGTTTAGTAAAGAAGAAAGTTTTAACTCACCTGAAGCTTTTATGTTAGCAGGGAATTCTCCAGAGAAATAATCACCGGATTTTCTGCACCGTGGGTGTCTTCCCCATTAGGGAGCTCACTCAAAAGTCAGCTTCCAGGATTGAAAGAACAGTTATAGGAAAATTGATAAATTCTTGCCTCAGTCACTAAAAACCCCAAAACTCCTGTTTTCAAGACTCATATAGACAGGAGAGCTGATCTTGTCACTCCAGTTGATAATATGCACACTCGTTGTGCAACGGATTGCTCTCAGTTGGTACTCCAACCATTCAGAAAGTTTTGCAACTGGAATCTATTTCTTTCTTAGGACCCAGAAGGTTCCAAGAGTGCAGGACTATAATTCCTGCAACCTCTCAGCTAGGTACACAGAAGCCTGCTGAAAACTTAGAGCTAAAATTTCTCTTGGTTGGCATTCTGCTACCGAAGTTCCTGGAGTTCTTAATACTTATGCAACAAATAAAGTTCCCCTTGTTTCTATTTTCTGTATACCTACTCCATTCTCAGAAGAAACAGTGGAGACTCACTGGGTCAGAGGCAGGAAACAGGCTGTTTGAAAGCATAAGCCTTGAACTGATTAGGACCTCTAAACACTATCATATACATATCATATATGGTAGGAAACAAGGCTGAAATTCTAAGTAGCAAATATTGGTGGTAGATTTATAACTTTCCTTTCTTCTCTATTGCCTGACTTAAATTGAAGGAGAGTATAAAACCATATATAATAGGACATAAACAACTACAGGTGTTTCACAAAAAGAAAACTCCTAATGGGAGTGAGTAAGATTCACATGGCTATTTTTTTTTCTCTTTTCCAGGATCTGCCATGTTTTTGCCCCAGGGGATTCTACAGCCAAAATAGCAGCAGTGGTGTCTGAGTAAATACCTGGAATTCTTGGGAACAAAATCTTGAGATCACAAGAGAAGAACTTCTAACTATACCCCTACCTTGTAGCTCCAATTTAGACCAGTTTAGGGAAGTGCACAGGATAGGGCAATTAAAATCTGGGCTTTTACATTAGAGAGTTGGAAAATACCAGGGAGACTGTGAAAAAGAGAAACTCAGAGAGGTTGTTCAGTCCTGTGTAGAGGTATGTGAGCCTGTGTGCTAACCTCTGAACTGTGCATGTTACACCTTAACTATAAGACAGCATCACACTTTTAAAATTTACACCAAAACTATCACGGAAGGGTTACTAGGAATAGTGTACATAGACTAATCCAAATAGCACTACAAAACTCCTCCACAGAAGTGCACCAACATCTACAAAAACAGTTTAAAGAACATGTAAAACTTTTTCTATAAGCCTAACTACAGTAAGAACAACATTTGTCAGTTTTCTGTTACTGTTACAAATCCCCCAAATAATCAGTTTATAAAGAAAAAAAAAAAGATTTACCAAAGCCTGGGGTTTTGGAAGTCTCAGTTCATGATTAGTTAGGTCTGCGGCTTTGGCCCTGTGGTGGCACACTATGACAGTAGCATGCACCAGGGCAGAAGAATCCAGCTCGTGGTTGGATGGAAAATAAAAGGAAAAAAAAAAAGAGAGAGAAAGGGCTGAAGTCTTACATTCCTTTCTATGAACACCAAGATTGGGACCAAGCTTTAACACATTGACGGTGGGGGTGTTGTGTATCTCATTCCTCCCAATTGAAGCATGTCATCCTCAATGTAAAAGGAAGGCTTATGAGGCTCAAGAAGCTAACAACTTCCCTAAGGATCACAAGACCCCTTCCCAAGGTTATAAATACAGTAAACAATTTCTAAGGGATAAGGGGTAGTGGAATCTAGTCTCCAATTGCAAAACTGCTTGCGAGACATGCAGACATGCAGTTGCATGAACTGTTACTCAAGGTGAGGTGGGTTTCTTGGTGATACAGCTGTCTTTGGGTCACCCAAGCACCTGTAAGTAACCCTCATTGACATCCCAGTAAATAACCCCAATTAAACTCACTGGCTCACTAAGCTGGACTTGAGAAGTTGCTTTGTCTGTCTCTCATCCATATCCTGTCTGGGGTAACTAGATTCTTGTTCAGGCTTCACAAGGAAAAACCACTCAACAGGGGCATTCCCAGTCTAAACTCTAGCAAGAATAAATTTAGTCTACATCTTATGATCTAACTAAGCATCAAAGATAAAATAAACAATATTTATGATGCCCAGAGTATAAATGAAAATTACTTTACTTGTGAAGAACAAGGGAAATTTTTTTTTTTTTTTGGTTTTTCAAGACAGGGTTTCTCTGTGTAGCTTTGCGCCTTTCCTGGAACTCACTTGGTAGCCCAGGCTGGCCTCGAACTCACAGAGATCGCCTGGCTCTGCCTCCCAAGTGCTGGGATTAAAGGCGTGCACCACCACCGCCCATATTCTAATAGAGAAGTGCAAATACTCATGTAATAAGTAGAAAATAAAACTATCAGCCAAGAGAACGTACAAACACAAATCAAGAAATGAATAATGTGACAATTAAAAGAGACAATTCAATAAGTGACTGAATATGAGAATGTAGATAAAACACAAAGTGGGAAGATAACCTGAAGTCAAATCATGAGCTATGAACCATTCCAAAGAGGGTGAAGGAGAGATTGGACAGAATAAACAGACCCTCAGAGACCTGAAGAACAGCATAACAAAGCTGAACTCTGGTACTATCTGAGGCTAGAGAATGGAAAACAGAGTATGTGACATAGAATATATGCTTGAAGAAAATACTTGGAAACATCCTATAATGGGAGAAAGTAAAACTTTATAGAAACAAAAGGGAATATGAGAAAATTTCAGGCTGAATAGCTCCCAACTCCATACCCAGGCAAGTAAGGACACAATACAACGGGGCAACATTGAGTTTTGGCTCTAGGAACTGTGGTAGCTAAGAGAAAGGGGACAAGATTTTTCAGTGATGCTAGAAGAAATATATATATATATTGAATGTAGTATCTACTAGAAAGTTTCTCTAGCAGTATAAATTCAAAATAACTATTCATGGGTGAAACTGAATCTCTCACCCAGTAAGAAAACTACAACATGAATAAAGAAAAAATAGGAAAATTGAAAATAAATGGTAAAATATGATAGGTTATTCCCCTATTTGGTTCTTTAACCTATGAGTGAAACTTTAAATGCATAACTTTTAGATCACGGTATTTGTATGTGGTATGCATAGACATGTGTCTGTATATTCACATAAGAGAAAATGTCAGAAAAATTTAAAAATATCATCATTTATCCATGTACATTAGTGCTACTTTACATAGAACTACATTAATAAATAAATGGCAAAAATTCTATGGTACTGAGACAAAAGTTAAAAAAAAAAGAGCTGAATTGGCTACATATTAATGTCAGGGAAAGCAAAGTAGATTTTGAAACTGGTACATGGTCAAGAATAGTAAATGGACATTATGTAATAATAAAATATTCAATTCACTAAGGACATACAACAAACACATTTTTAAAAATCAAGAACAGAACTTCAGAAAATATGAGGCAAATAACCTGATAAAACAAAACAAGAACTGGTCCAACTCATCATTATAGCTTGCAACATCACAGGCCCTTGTTCAATCATTGATAGAACAAAGTGAAACAAATGACAAAACAGAAAATATATATAAGAACTGAAAATCGCCTTAAATAGATATATCTAATTAGTGCTTATTGGACACTGATGAAACAAGACTATGTATTCTTTTCAAGTATGCATAGGGTATTCAGCGATGTAGGCAATATTAACACTACTTTGAAAGCACCAGAACTAAAGTCCAATAATGTATAAGAATTAACCACAATGAATTTAAACACCATCAATTATTTTCATTTCAAGACGTCTAAACATATTTTTGCCCTGGTACACTAGTGATAATGTTTGGAGCTTATGTCTCAGGCTGACATTCTTAGCTTAAATACCATCCCTTAGAAAGAATCTTCTATAAATATCCTTCCATAGCACACCTGTGCATACTATCATATTTATTTCCTTCAGGGACCATTGGGCCATTTCAAAAGCTACCATAGTACATTTTTTTTTTTTTCGAGACAGGGTTTCTCCATATAGCTTTGTGCCTTTTCCTGGAACTCACTTGGTAGTCCAGGCTGGCCTCGAACTCACAGAGATCCACCTGCTTCTGCCTCCCAAGTGCTGGGATTAAAGGCGTGCGCCTCCACTGCCCGGCCATAGTACATTTTTTTATGATTTATTATTTCTTTAATCACTGCATTGGTTTACAAGCTTGCAGAAAAAGGAGAGTCTATCTCAGGACCTCAACTCTTTACACATTTTTAATCAAAGTCTAGATTCTTAAATAATTTTTGAATAAACAAATGATGGACTGATTCAAATACAGGGCCTCTGATGCAGGGGAAGGTCAACTTGATTGTATTTTGACTGTTAAAATACGCAAGCTAAAGAAATAGAAGAGTGTTTCTAAATAATAGTGGCATGTATGATATTTCTAATTGTTATTATTATATTACGATTATTATTACATCCAGGAATATGGATTGTATATATAGAAATTTGTTCATCTTTGCATACACCATGCACTAACCTACTGACAAGTGTCCAATCCTAGCTGAATCCTGTCTAACACTCATTGCAGAGGTTCCATGAAGGAAGACAGATGGCAAATGAGAGAGGTAAATAAAATCATTAAATAGTACTCTTTTACCATTTCAAACTACACAATTATGCTACTTATGTGCTTTCAGTAATCACTCATTAGCAGTGATTCTGGTAAGTATTTTAAGAGTGTGGCATTATTATTACCCTTAAGTTAGAGATGAACAATTATTATTCAAGCATTCGTCTTATACATTCCCCTCCCCAACTAAGGAAAGCAGGTGTAATGTTTCTGTAATTTAAAAGGAAAATTTAAGTATCAAATGGGAGCTGAAAATTTTCCAGTCTGATAATCAAAACATATTAAGAGAAACAGAAAAGAATTAAGCTGTTTTTCTTTGAAACTCAGTAATGACTCTTACAATTTTCATTGTGCTTGGTATTTAAGAATCATTTTAGAAAACGATGCTGACTGAGAAAAGATTTGGTAATGTTCAGATTTTCCTTTCAGAATTTTGACCTTTAAATTATGGCAAGTGGCATGGTAGTTAATTTTGGCAGAATGGAAGGACATAAAAGAACCATAGAAACAAGCCTCAAGGCATGTCTGTGAGAGATTATCTAGATGAGGTGAACTGAGGTGGGAAGATTCATCCTAGATGTGAGCTGAATCATTCCATCTTCTGTATGAATAGAATAGCTGAGCATAAGCATTCATCTCCCTCTGATTGCTGTTCACAAATGGAATGTAACCAGCTCTCCTCCTCAACTCCCTGCCACCATGACTCCTCTCTCATGATGGCCTGGACCCTTGATCTGTAAACCAAAGCAAACCCTTCCTTCTTTTATGTTACTTTAGTTCAGGTGTTTGACCACAGCACTAACAATATGCAACACAGAACTGATTCGGTCAGCGGTTCTCAACTGGAGGGTTGTGAATCCTTTGGGGGTTGAATGGCCCTTTCACAGGGGTCATCTAAGACCAACTAGATATCAGATATTTATGTTGTTTTCTTGTTTTGTTTTGTTTTGATTTTTTAAATTTTATTTTGGGGGTGCTCTGCAGGGGTGAGAGGAGGATATGGAGGGACTGGGAGGTAAGCAGAATTAGGGTGCATGATGTGAAATTCCCAATGATTCAATAAAGAAATTAAGTTAAATAAATAAAAAATTCACAACAGTAGCAAAATTACAGTTACTATGTAGCAATGGAAATAATTTTATGGGGGTCACCACAACATGAGGTATTAAGGGGTCATAGCATTAGGAAGGTTGAGAACCACTGAACTAGATGGTGTTTAGGTCTTTAAATGTGATTTGGAACAGCAAATTGAAAAGCTCTATGACTTTGGTTTAAACAGGCATGGAATGTTGTAAGCATTGAATAATGAACTATTCTAGTCGGAGTTTGGAATATCAAAACGCTTGGAGATACAGGGACTGTGTAGGCTTACATGGTGAGCATTTAGAGGGAATCAGGACTCTATGGGGAACTGGAATAGATGTCATTCTATTAAATTCTGGCAAAGAACCAGTCTGCATTCTGCCTGTGTGCTGATAACTTCAGTGAAGCTGAATTAAAAAACAATTGGATAATTTGTTTGGCAGAGAAAAGTTCAAGGTAAAATAGCTTTCAGGGGTATTGATGATTATGGCTCACTGCTCTGATCTAGGTCCACCATCAAAGATAGCAAAAGTAAAATAGTAAAATATGAAAATACTGATTTTGGTGAGGAAAGTTGTAGGAACAAATTTAAAGTTGTGTGTGAGGAGAATGGAGACAACAAAACATCTGTGTTGTTAATGTGGTTAGTGTTATTAAAAAGAAACCCAATCCTCTGCATTAGGACAAGAGCAAATGCCCCAAAGGCAGGAGTCCACCCATTTACGGCTCCAAATTGTGAAAAACATCAATTTATCTGAAAAGAGAGATTCTAACAAAGAGTTCCTTGTTCAAAAGCAGGCACCTAGAAAAGTATTTCCCAAGGGTCAGCACATAAAAGCAGAAGAACTATGCTCCAAGGGGTGCAGGCTCTATCCTGAGGTAGAAGCAGAATTGGCCAGTATCATTCATACATATGGTATTGGTTATGCAGTTACCAAAGAGGCAGGCTAGAGATGTTATAGAATCCTAACCTCTGGTACCTAACCTCTGAGGCCAGCAAAAGAGCTGCAGGCATGGAATGTAGCCAGTGTAAGAGAGAATTCTATGTGCTGCAGGTTGCAGAGTCTCAAGGGTACAGATCCTCAGGCACTGTGCAGCTCAGGTGATTCCATCTTGAATCTCAGAAGCCCAACATGGAGCTGGAGACTTGCTTTGTTGCTATCATTTTTTGCTATGTCCCTGAAAGGGGATGTTTATTCATTTTTTTTAATGTTTGTATGTTGGAAGTATATTATCTTATTTTTAATGTTATTACTTATTTAATGGGCCTCACAGTTATGAAATTGTCTGCATCTCAGCAGAGTCTCTATCCTTATATTTATTTGTGAACATTGTGGAAACTGTTAAAGATTAAGAGAACTTTTGAAGCTAGACGGAATGTATGTTGCATTATGAGATGGCCATGAACCTCTGGGAACAAAGAGTAGAGGGCTAGGGTTTAAAATCCATTTCTTTGAATGTCCAGTTGACAAAGGATGGACTTTTGGTGGTTAATATTGATTGACAACTTTTCAGGATGAAGATTCACCAAGGAAACAAACCCTTCAGCATGTCTCTATAGGATTATATAGATTAGATCAACTGAGCTCAGAAGTCACACCTTAAATGTGTGCCCATTGGGTATGTCCCAAATCGCATGAAAAAGAGAAAGCTAGTTTAAAAAGAGAGTTCTGTTCTGTTCCTTGACTTTGCTGATGAGCTGCTGTCTCAAGCTCCCGCTGCCATCAGTTCTCAGCACAAGGGATTATAATCCTCAAATTATGAGCCAAAATAAACCACTATCCCTTAATTTGCCCTGTAAGGCATTTAATCAGAAAAAAATATAATTACGAGAAATGTTTACATAGAAAGAGAGCTATGAAGAATAGATCTTGAGACTTGTAGGCTGGGTGGGGCTAATTGGAACCTAGACTGAAAGATACGTTCAAATGAATGGTTTTCACAAAGTATGGTCTCTGGACCAGTGAAGACAGGATCCTGTTTGAGGGAAAGGATCCTCAAACATTTGCATTGTTGGAAATTCAAATATGATTAAGTGAGTCCCAGATGTTATCACCTCAAATTTGGAAAGTGCAGTTTAGGAATCTTTAAGGATGCTGATGGACAATTGAGTTTGAAAACTTCTCTGTTGAGTAAAGGTTTTTGAATTATACTGTCAATATTAGAGACATTGTTAATTGTCCTTTACTGGAGAGAGCTGCAGTGCCATCTGCTGCAGGGTTAACCTTCCCCCAGTAAGGGAAAAGCTAAAAGCCCTGCTTGATTTAAATGCATTATTCCCATGGCACTAACAAGGAGCCTTCACATCCTCATTCCTTGCTCTAATTTCTTCAGAGGGAGAAGCCAACTCCTAAACTTGCTTCTAATAATTCAGATACAGATTTCTTATGAGATGCTATGGGTGGTGTGGCAAAGGACAGCAGAAGGGAACGATGAGCAGTGGTTCTGTCTTCCCTGCGGGTTTAATTTTTCTGACAGTTCATTTCTGTCAGACCAATGTCTTTCTTCAGACCAACAACCAAGTATGGCCAGAGAAATCCTCTAACCTTCCTCATGCATATGCAGACCTAGTTAACCTTACTACCCTCAGTGTAAATCTACATAAGATGCACAGTCATTATAAACAACAGTGATCTGTATCACTGATGAGTAGAATAGAAATGTTTAGAAAGATCCCAAGTCACACATGGCAATGCCTCAGACTCGTTATATAAACATCTCATGACTAGTACTTGAGACTCCAGTTGTTAAAATCCCTTAGGTGACTACATTGTACATCCAAGGGCAAGAACTATGGCTACAAAAGAAAGATGACATGTGGAATAATAAAAGCTTACTGAGATGAATGTGTTGGTACATGAAATCATTAGGAAATGAGCAAAAAATAATAACAGAAATTATGGGTTATAATATTTCGATAAAAGAAGAGAAATTTATTATACCATTTTGGTAGTATGTAAGTCCTAAATTATCCTTCAGTTAAAAAAATTAAAACGTAGAAACTGTAACTTTAGAAAAAATAAAGTAAAAAATTCCAGAGAAAAAACTTCACTTAAAAACTAGAGCTGATAAACAAATTACATAGTTGTTTAGATTTGTGACAAAATTGAAGTAATATAAAAACAAATTCAATAGAGATAGAGGATAGAGAAAAGCAGGAGAACTCCAAGAATAAAAAGGGGGGAGAATAATAGTTGAGGAAACAAGGAAGAGGAGGATGATAAAGGGGAGTGGATGTTGCTAATTGGAGCTCTATCTACATTTAATTAATACATAATAATTATCATATGATAATAAGTAACCTAAGATGGTAAGGAATATAGTTTTATTTTTGTGTTTCTCTAAAAAAATTACTGTATTTATTTGATTAGTTGTCTATGTGTTTGTACATGAGTGTACATTTGCACACATGCCAAAGAGTACATATGTAGGTTAGAGTACAACTGTTGGAAGTTGGTTTTCTTCTTCCACCATGTGGGTCCCCAGGGATCCAACTCAGGTCATCAGTCTTGGCCGCAAATACCTTTCCCCACTTTGCCATGATTCTAGCCCCAGAAGGAGTATATTTTTGAGATTTTCATGAACTCATTATTTTCCAAACCTCAATGAAGAAAACTAAGATTTTAGAGCATATCTGAAGGATACCTTGTCTTTTCCCCCTCTGAGATATCAACAGAAAACATTTCATTGCCCAGGATAATTTTAAAAATCCATCTATGTCTCAGTCAGATCACATTGGGTCCCATATGGCAGTGATACACAAACACACATATTTGGTTTGATGCTTGTCAGCATTTTAAAGAGATAGTGAATAAACAGATTAATGGAATTTTCTCAGGGTTTAAAGATATTTTTCAGGGTGTAACCTGTCACTTACATGGAAATTTTTTTCTGCAATGCAAATTAGTTTTTTCCTTTCTTTATCAGTATTAGGAAATATTTTCATTTCATTCATAAGCTATGGATTTCTGCATGTGTACACATAGGCTAAGAGGTATATTCTTATAAATCGTATCTACTGGAAGTTAACAATTCCTTATGTTTTTGTTTCTCATAGAGTTTTTGGACTAATTTGTAGTGCACTTTTATATAAAATGGCCTTTATATGCAATTTATACAAATTTTGATATAAAATCATGTGTGTCTGTCTTACACCTCTCTTTTCTTCATTTTGCTCTGATATTTTAAACTTATTACTTGCTTTGGTTGTATGCTGACATAAAATAAATTCAGATGACATTTTGTCAATGCTTTAAATAAAGTAGTAGAATACAAAAATACTAATGAGCATTAACTATAAAGTAAGAGTGCCTTAATTTTGGCAATAAAATATGCAGTGTATATGAGAAGGAAAACAAGATAAATAAAAAGTGTTTATGATGTTTAAGTATTTTTAAAGCACAAACATCACTTCTATTATGTCCTAAAACAACCAATCAATTAAAATAAAATGTAAACATTTTAAAAAGAATAACCTCTACACTGTTTGAGAGAAAAAACCATAAATAACTAGGTTCAAAACAGCGATTTGGTAATATATAAAATAAACTTACAAATAAGCCAGTTGAAAGTTAACAAATGAATAGAAAATAGAGGATAACTTCATATACAGGAGGAGAAAATGTATACAAAAGATAGACTATCAGTCAGTTTTAATTCTACAAAAGGGCTTTTAAACTCAACCTTGGGAAGAGATGGATATTTAATACCACAAATTGTATTTTTTCTTTAGCTGAGACTGGCAGATATTAACATATTTTTGATACATTCATTGGGTTTACAAGAGAGATTAAAACATGAGGAAATCATTATATGAATATCAAGCTATCCAGTATGTACTGAAGGTGTATCTAGTGTTAACTACTGAAATAAGAGATGCACAGGATCTTGAATCTCAAATCCCATTTCAATATTTTACACTATAGATATTCATACATGTGATGGCATGATAAATATAAAAACAACGACTTAATCATGGGGCAGGGATGGCTCGATGAAATATTTTTTTTTTTTTTAACTATGGCTTGTATGTAAGGTGTTATCTCAAATGCTGATGAATTGAAGGTTTTGTCCCAGTTGGTGGCATCATTTTGGGAGGTTGCAGAAGCCTAAAGAATTGGAACTCAAGCTGGGCAGTGGTGGTGTATGCCTTTAATCCCAGCACTTGGGAGGCAGAGGCAGGTGCATCTCTGTGAGTTCAAGGCCAGCCTGGTCTACAGAGTGAGTTCCAGGAAAGTCTCCAAAGCTACACAGAGAAACCCTGTCTCAAAACAAAACAAAACAAAAACAAACAAACAAACAAAAGAACTGGAATTCATTGGAGGACAGAGAAGACTCTGATATGTCCATGAGGGTTACACATTGTCTCTGACCTCTCTGTGTTTATGATTTCTGTCTACTATAAACCTCTTCTGACTCATGTATCCACTGTCAAGAGGCACTGCCCTATCATTGGCCGTGAAACAGTGGATCTAATGTCCTTGGACTGAAATCTCTAAAACTATGAGTAAAAATAAACCTGTCCTTGTTTTCAGTTGTTTCATCTGTGTCTTTCCACAGCAATGGAAAATCTGACTAACACATGTGTTCTTTAGAGAGTGGAATATTATGACATTCTCAAAAAAGGAAAGGAAACTTTTTGATATATAAAGCTACAGATATGTTATCAAGTATGTTTAAATATAATGTCTACTTAGAAAGCTTAGTCATAAAGGAGACATCTCCATCAGATTTCTCCCCTCAGAGTTCACAAGGCAGAAGAAAAGACCAAAAGGATGTATGAACCAGAAGTGATGGAAGACATCAAGAAAACCAAGCCCTCCAAATCAACATGAGCAAAGCTCAAATGATCTCACAAAGACTGAAGCAACAAGCATAGGGCAGACACAGGTCAGCACCAGGTCCTCTGCATAGATATTACAGCTTCCAGTTTAGTGTTTTTACAAGATTCATTGTGTTCAAAGGTATGGGTCTCTAATTCTTGTGCCTTCTCTTGGGTTCTTTTCCCTCTGTTGCTTCTCTTGTCCAGTTTTGATGTGACAGCTCTTGTTTTAGCTTATTGTTTTTTATTTTGTTATATTTTTAAAAGTGAAAAATTAACACCCAATCTGTCACTTACACCTTCTAGGAGAGGAAAAATCACTTTTGTCCAATACTGAATATATCAGCCACTACAGAACAGGCCACATGTTCAGAAGTAGTTTACCAACATATAATGGACTCCAAAGTTTTTTTATGTGTGTGTGTGCTTGTATTTGGTTACAGTTGTTTGTTTGTTTGTTTGTGTGTGTGTGTGTGTGTGTGTGTGTGTGTGTGTGTGTGAGAGAGAGAGAGAGAGAGAGAGAGAGAGAGAGAGAGAGAGAGAGAGAGAGAGAGAGAGAGAGATTTGGTTTTGTTTGCTTAATTTGGGGGATTTTTTTGCTGTATTGGGTTTTGTTTGGTTGTTTTTTTTTTTTTTTGAGAAATAAGAAAGTTGGGTGGGTAGTAAGGAAGAGAGAATCTGGAAGGAGTCAGGGTAGGGAAAGAATACAATCAAAATATATTTAAATTTTAAAATTGTTTTAAACAACAAAAATGTAATAATTTAAAAGAGTAATGTCTTTATGAATTTGTATCATGTCTCATGTGTTAGACATTAATGAAGAGCTGTGGGGGCAGAAGTTATTGACTATGCTGGCCAGGTGTATGTCAGAAGTTATTGACTATGCTGGCCAGGTATATGTCAACTTGACACACGCTAGAGTCATTAGAGAGAAAGGAACCCCAATTGAGAAAATGTCTTCATTGGATTGGGATATAGGCAAGCTTGTAAGGAATTTTCTTAATTAGTGGTTGATATAGGAGAGCCCATCCCATGGTGGATGGAACAACCACTGGGCTGGTAGTCCTGAGTTCTATAGAAAGCAGTTTGAGCAAGCCATGAGGAGCAAGCCAGTAAGCAGTACTCCTCCATTGCTTTTTTTTATCAGCTCCTCCCTTCAGGTTCCTGCCCTGTTTGAGTTCCTACCCAGACATTCTTTGATGATGAACAGTGTAAATCAAATAAATCCCTTTCCCCCCAAGTTGCTTTTGTAATGATGCTTCATCACAGCAATAGTGACCCTAACTAAGACACTGAAAAAAAAATAATACATGAAAACAATCTCTGTAGGGATGGAGAAGACACTATCATAACAGCACATGTCAGGGAAGGCTGTAATTAGCTGGAAATGAGAGCAAAGGGAGAGCCCCCCACCACCACTGATATAGTCTCTGTCTTCAGATTATACCTCATTGTGCATATCACCCATTACCCTCTTTCTACCACACCCCCCAAAATATGACTTACAGGAAAAAAATCAAATGCCAGCATTGTCAACCACACTATAAAATTAAAATCACCAGATGTCTATACAAAAAGAACATTTTCCCAAGGGCAATTAAATAAGAACTATGCAGGGAGGGTCTGCATATATACATATAATATTATACATATGCAAATATATGCATGTAATATTTTATATTTAAATGAGTGTAAATTTGTTCTAAATATAGTTAATATACATTTTAAATAATATAGCATATTTTTCACACACACATAAGTGTGTGTGTGTGTGTGTGTGTGTGTGTGTGTGTGTGTGTGTATTAAAACCTTTTGGTGATTCTTAGTTGCTAGCTAAATTCAACACCACTAGGCTAAAGTGATCAGAGAATTCTTTATGGAGAACACGGAACTGTGAATTTGAAAGCTAAGTCAGCCCTACAAAGGTGAATATCAATGGACTGAAGATTAAAATGCATTTATACACTTTAGTAACCAGCTAAATGAAATAAAGGCAGAGTAAGAGGTAGATAAAGGAGAGATAGGTATGTTACAGGTGGCTGATTATTCTCTGAGTAAAAAAAATTACTACATTTATTATAATCATTATTTTAGGGTACATGACATGTTAGGTGGCATGGTAGTTAAAATAAACACACCAATTGCTCATTAAAATTATAGCTAATGAATTTCATTGCATACATGACACACTTTGGAGAATGACTAACTGTATTCTGCCATTAAACTGCCTTTTGCAAAACACTACAGACTCTGGCCACTGTCAAGCTAACAAAAGCTCATTGATTTTGTTTTCAGACAGGAAAAGATGACACTTTCTTGGGCAAAGCTACATTTTTAGCACACAGTGAAACCAAAGGTGATAGAAGGGTCCTGAGCTTGTTCTTAAGGCTGCAGATGTGCACCAAGTACCTGACATGTCACATCAATGAATATTTTTACTGAATTTTAATATAGTTCCTTTAGGAGGATTTTGTAAGCCAGTCAAATTCAAGCCTGTGGTAGGATGTTAAATGTAATTTTTCCTTTCCTATCCTCAGGTACATGTATGAAAATTTTCAATTCGTATTTTTAAAAGGCTTCTGAGATCTGCCTATGGCTATGCCCTAAAACACTCAGGGAAATTTGGGGGCTAGAAATCCACTGAACCTGTTTATTGTGATTCCCATCGATGGGTAATAGTGGTATGTAAATCATGGATGGGGTAACTAATTTACGACTCAATGATAAAGCATCTAATCTGAAAATTCAAGTTACTTAACTTTGTTATATGTTCCAGAAAAAGGAGTTTTTCAAATGCCTAAAGTGGTACATAGATGAATTATGCTCATATCTAGTCTTTCAAAATATTCTCTGTGACAGTTGTGGGCAAAATGGTTGTCGCATGGGAGAACGAAGTTAAATAGAAAGCTTTTAAAGTAGTGCTTACGGGGTCGGGCTTGAGGGACTCATCTTGTGAAAAGAAGAGATGGCCACAAAAGGTCAAAGCCATTTCTATGCACCTTGAAGTACAGGAGGTCAAAGTGAAGAGACATTCACTTCAAGGACACTCTGACATTTATATTAATGCTATAGAATACTGAGGCCAACTATAGAAGGACAGTCCCAGGGGCTGTGTTAGAGACAGAGTGTAATATGCTCACTAAGATTAGTTTTGCTTAAAAAAAAAAAAAAAAAAAAAAAAGAACAGTGAAGAAACTTCTCATCTTCCATTGGCTCTGACACATGCACAGTAGATTAACTTCCACAAATATCATGTAGAGATTGCTGAGGGGAGGTATCTGTCCATAGTGGACAAGGTATGTCCTAAAATGACTCCCCAAATTCACCAGCGAAACGGAGATTAGATTTCTCTGTGGCCTCTCAGGATAAACATCAGAACTGGCCCAAATTGGAGCCTTCCCCTAGAAACAAGTGCTGCTTGTGTGTTTATTGTATTCTGTACATAATCCTTTGGGTTACTGGAAGTATATAGATGTTTTTAAAAGGAAACACAGGGCCCCGGCATGTAGCACAGACTATTCTCGTAGGAGCTCTCCTTTTGCTTTAACCTCTTGAGTGCTGGGATGATCATGTGCCACCACTTTGGGTTCAATTTTATCACTTTAAAAATATTTTTCGTTCATATATTCAATTGTGTAGAGTTTATTTGTTTCAAATATGTATTCTTTTCCCCACAAAAATCCCAAAGAACCTTGGTCTAGCCTGCAAGGTTGGTGCTTGTGGTCTGGCTGTACAGCCACTCTGAGGCAGCCCCAGCAGCTGACCTGCTCTGTTCACAATAGCTAAGAAATGGAAACAACCTGAGTATTCTTCAACTGACTAACGGATAATGAAATTGTGGCAGATACACAGTATGGAATACTATACATCTGTAAAGAAAACCATAATCATGAAATATGCTGGTGAATGGATGGAACTGTAATGATTATACTGAGTGAGGTAACCCAGATTTAAATAGACAAATGCCACATGGTCTCTCTCTTCTGTGACTCTTAACTTCAAATCTTCAGGTGTGAGTTATGACCTGGCAGGAAAAATCAGGAAAGTAAAAATTGGTACTATTAGAAGGGGAATAATAGAGAAGGGAATAGAAGAGAGTAAAAGTAATTTGAAGAAGATTTAAGAAAACCAGGGAGGGGGCAATAATTGGAAGGCAGGAGGAAGTCAAAACAGAAGGAAAGAGAATGAATAAAACAAAACAAACAAACAAACCCCAAGGATTCTCAAAAAAGTCATCAGGAATCACAATATCTGTCTATCTAAAATCATGTATAATATCTATAAATCCCTGTGTACAAAAATACATATAACTTAAATAGAAAATTTTCCACCTGGACTAACAATGCTTCCCCCCAAACCATAGACAAACCAACAAAACTCCCAACATCAGGCTTAAGACTTTCCCTTATAATTTGTTTGTAAAGGGAATCCATGAGATTCCAAAAACATTATAGACTGTTTCTAGTTCCTAGGTGGCCTGGCACAGGTTGAAGAAAAATCCATGTTGCTGGAAAAAACAAACAACAAACAAACAAACAAAACAAAACCTATTTTCTAAGCAACAGTTTAATCTTCATTATCAAGACAAAGAATTGTATAATTTTCTACGCAGAGAGAGAGGCATTTATCGTGGTGTGCCAAGCTCTTCCAGTGAAAGTAACAGCAGTCAGAGACAAGCAGTACTTTTGGTGGTATCTCTCTTATTAATAGGGGTTGTCTATCAGAACAGATAAGATTTGTTGATTGCATTCACATAGGATTTTCTTTAAAGTTTAGAAAAAAATCTATATTCTGTGTCAAAACAAGGAAAGGCGTGTATCTAAATATGAGGGCATACTTGCTTCTTTTTGTGGCCCTTGTACTAGCATATATAGTCCTCTATATCGCTTTCAAAAATCAGTTCATCAAATACCCATTTGATGATAATTTCTGTAGTTTTGTGAAATAGTTATTCCTGAGTTTGCAATGGCATATTTTAATTACTGGGATGTTTGTATTAATAAAAATAAAGTAATAGAAAACTAATTCCTTCCAGGATTTGTTATCTTCCTGGGGAATTCATTTAGGAATGGGCGAGCATGGAGACCACTACCACTAGATGTCACTGTAATCAGACCATTTCCTGAGATACAGATTCTTTTTCTCACGTTTCCCAGACGTCCAGGACTTCGCAAGAAATTCTTTCGGGCAGTATTAATTTTATCTAATCTCTTGTTTGCTTGTTTAGTTGAAGGTTACTAACTGCTAAATTTACATCCTTTCTTGTGCCCCTTTACAAATGGGCAAAACAATTTTCCTTACAGAAAAATCACAGCACAGGGATTTAAAATTTGTTGCCATTTTATTAATTAGGTGATGGTGTCTTGCCGAGTCAGTCAGTTTATTATTTCCTAAGAAAGATCTTGTAGTGAGTTTGTGTCTCATTAGAGAGAACTGCAGGGCCAGACAGATTCATGCACATATGCTGCAACATTAATTAGAGAGTCAGATTTTTCACACAATAGATAATTTGATTGTGACAATGGAGACAGCAATTAATTGAGTCTCCTTTAGAGACCATCCAAGGGGTCTGAGTTGAGAAGAGAGCCCACTAAGATTTGCTCCAGTCAAACGCAAAGGGATACTAGAATTGTAGAATTACCAAGTTAGAAAGACTTTAGAGGATTTTTGGTTGGTTTAGGTTTCTCATACACTCCCCCCACTTGAAGCACGAATTTCAAAGAAAAGCCAGAGCAGTGGTCTATAACAGTATGTAATTTGTGGCTCAATGGAAGTTTCAGCAATTATATTGCAATTATATTTCTTTGTGCAAATTTGCTTAATGCACTTTGGCCAACAAAGGGATATACAACCCAACTACATACCTCATATTCTATATCACATATTTTTTTCCAAATTATGTCTCCTTAAATCAATTTACAAAAGCCAGGGCTTAATTAAGAATATCAGCAATCAACTGCTAAAATGCCCTTAATAATAGACTGGTGGATTCAGAATAACAGGGGAGACTGAGTAGTCAAACTTCCTTGTTAGCTGACATTTAGAAATTCACATTTAAAAAATGACATTTAGCAGATGAGATGACGATGCAAATGAAATCTATATTTAGGGAGGGGTGAAAAACAGAATCTAATTTGTACTGATTACATATTCTCTTCTACCTCTGGAAATTCAGCTTAAGTTTGCCTCGCCCTTTATAAATATCTCTCCTCCTCATATTCTCCTCTCTTTCGCCCTCCCCCTCTCCCCTACCATCCACTGTTCCCCTACCTATTTCCACTTTCTATTACCACCTTCTTTTCTCCTATTCTCTCTTCTTTTTTTCTCTCCCATGAGAAGTCAAGGACATGGAGATCTTTTCAATCTAGCTGCACCAAGAATAAGCAAGCAACTGGATGAAACACCATTGATACAGGCTCCTGGAAAGAATGCCAATGTTCCCCAAAAAAGTTCCCCTAATTCCCCTAGACTGTCAAGACCCCAAGATAGAAGCATTCTGATGAGTTCACTCACTTATATAACCATGGGAGTTTATAAGTGCTATTTTAAACTATTCTTTTGTTTTGTTTTGTTTTTAGTGTTATTTGTTATCAACAGCAAAGAACTCATTAGGTTATTTGTATTTGACCCAAAGGACAGAGGGAAAGTGAGAAAGGAGAAAGAGCCAGAATTAACTATAAACTTCCACAGACCTGGAAGCTGAAAATGGCCTTTGATTCTCGTCTTATGGTTATGTTTAGTTACTATTTCTTAGCTTTTCAGATGACATTTTTTTTCTTTACTAAATCTGTTTCTCAGATTTATATTTTATTTCTTGACGGGATTACTATTGGCACAAGACACTCCAGGACCAAGTTCTCAGCACGAAAGAGATTTATTTGCCCCAGCGGGACAAAGGGCAGGAAATAAGTGTCAGGAGATAGAGGTCAAGGGTGAAGGGGGAAAGAAACAAGGGAGGGGTGAGGTATTTGTCCCTAGGTGACAGGGTTTGCCTTTGAATAGAGAGGAGAGAGAAGGGGCTCATAGGCCAATGGCAGTTTATAAAGGTAAAAAGGGAAACCCGTGTTAGGATGGGGTGTTTAACTTTGAGCATGTTCATTAGGGCAGCCAAAGGGGAGTTTTGATGGCTGGACTTCAATACTTTGATAGCTGGACCTTGGTAGTCAGCCTCAGGAGAAGGAAGTGGCCAAAGAAGAGACTAGACCTTGGTGGCTAGCTTTAGGAATGGATCAAAAGGTTTTTAGCAAGGCAGAGGAAATGGGGAGAGCCTGCCATTGCTTGCCTGCAGGAGCCATGTTTGCCATGCTTAGGCCAGCTAGAGTCCATTCATTCCTCATTCGCCATTGTTATCCAGTTTATCTTCCTCTACTGTCATTGTTACAAGGTTGGTTTGCTTTGCCTTTATTTCTATTCTCAAGTACATATAAAAGACTCAGTTAATGTTTTATAAACCTTGATGAAGACACTCCATAGGTCATGGGGTGGGAATGTACATATGGAGGAGACTGAGCACAAAACTACTTTAATTTCCCAAACTGTGAACCATAGCATGAAACCCCTCATCTGTCCTTTAGTGGCTAGGATTCTGAGATTTGAGCATGCATCAGAATTATCCAGAACTCTCTGGTAGTAAGGCAAGAGTTTGGCCTAAAAATGGTGCCTTTGTAATTATTAGCCTGCTAAATCAAACAAACTGAGTAGCAGCAGTATTCAAGGATATTTAAATTTCTCTTATCATTTAAACACCCTTGTTTCTCATCTATCAGCCAGATCCTCTCATAAAATCACACAAAGCTGGGCAGGCATATTTCTCATATAAACTCCAGGCAAAGAAATGTCAAGGAATGAGGAAACATAATTTGCTGCCCAAGGTGTGGATCTCCCTCTGCCCAACACACTTTTCTATTCCACAGGTCCTCTCAGTGACCTCCTTGCACTTGCACTTTCTATGGGAGATTTATTCTTATCACAATCCAGACCATTTCAAAATTCTGAATGTGAGCCAGATAGTGACATTTCTATATTCATTTTCAAGATGGACTGACCCCAACTGGGAAAGAGTTTTGACAAATGCTGCTAGTAGGTGGCAGTGATGGAGAGCTTACTCGGATGTGTTGCCTCTGTTTACATATTGAACTTTCCTGCCCAAGTTGTCTCCCAGTGCCTTATTCTCTCAATGTCTTCCAACGGGTCTCCAGTTTAATCTGTCACCCAACTCACGCTATAAAGAACCTGTTTCTCAGTTACGCCACCTTCATCTGCAGCCCTTGATACCCAGTTCCTTCTGCGCATGTTCATTCAGGTTTCTCTTAAGTGCAAATGGAGTATTGTGTGGATTATGTTGAATAGCAGTTTCCTCCCAGGTTGAAACATTTCTTCCTACAGCCTAGCTCATAACACTAGAAGGTAAACAATTCAAAATAGTTTCAAAAAGTCCCTGAAGTTGAGCAGGTTCACTAGGTCCCTCAGCCCTCAAGAATATGTAAATAGTAACTACTGGTGTGTCGTTCTTAGACAAGTTAGGCTCTTGAAAAGAAACAGAAACAAACCTAACTGCCTAAAAGAAACAAAGACCATCTGAGCGGCCTTGGAAGAGGCTCAGCCCACCACTGGGAATGGACATTCACCTTCAATCTGGCAAGCTCCCTGAAGGCTGTGCAATGTGCTGCAGGTTTCTAGTTTTGGTGGCATTTGGTGGGTTTTGGTGATGCATCTGCCTTGGAGTCATTTCTGTTCCTGTAAGTTACCCTTCACCACATTCATTTAATTAACTCCAATAAAAATCATTGGTCCACTAGGTCAGACTTTGGTAGGAGACTTTTTTGGTCAACTGTAAGTTCTCTGGATTGAGTATATATGTGTGTATTGTGTCTCCCAAGGAAAATTCTGGCACACACTTACAGCTCATCAAATGGTCAGACTGCATCCACACCCCCTCCTATACTCTATCTTCAGCTCCAGCTGCTCTGTATCTTTTTAAGCCCCCTTAAGAAATACAATCCCTATAGTTATATGATCTTTAAAGAAACATTTCTCTGCCCAGATTGTTTTTCCTGCCCTTTTCCCTTCACTGAAGAAGTTCCCATTGCAAGTCAGATTCTGTTCTCACAGGGAAACACTCCTTGAGCATCACTAGGTCCACTTGTCACATTTCAATCTTTCCCCAGCTCTTGTCTGCAGAGTCTAGCTCTAATTTTGAATTTATGTAGCAAACCCTTTTTAGGTAAAGTTGAGATTCTCACTTGTGTCTAATTGCCATGAGCTCTTTGTGAGATTCTGGAACAAAAAATAGTGGGGTAATGAACACTTGATGAAGGAATGGATAGAGCCTTTCTCATATACCACTATCTCTACATTTAATTTGACCCACTGCCTTTTGCCTACCTAGCCTGTTGAAGTCTTAGTTTCATTTTTATCATGGAAAGCATGAACTTCCATTGGGTGATATTCTGGTGTGTGATCTTGATGAAAATTCTTCAAATCTCTAATGCTAACATTCTTCACGATGCCACAGCTAGTTTCAGCAGCTACTTCTTTGGGAAACTGACAAATCTTCCCCCAGTACGTACCAGGATTCGTGTCCCAACTTTTCCCCAAATCTACATTGAATCGTTCTTCAGTTCTCATGTTCCCTGTGTCATCATACTACTTTAACAGCATGGTAATAGTTTGCTCATTATGAACAATTACATGGATTATAGCACTGGCTAAACCTTATTAGTGTTTTCTAAGTGGAACACAGAAAAAAGATTGGTATTTCCATATTGGTAGATGTTTTCCCCTTTTGTTGGAAATGAGTAGACGATAATTCAGTATGATGGAAAAACCATTAAAAAGGGAAACAAATGTCAGAAAGTCCGAATTCTTCCTGTGGCTTAACAATGCCATGTCTTTCTTGATATCTGAGCTCAAAACAAGCAACAATTGTTCAGCAGGATGCTTCTAGCCTAGGGCTTTTCTGTGTGTCTCTCTCACCAGGTATAGCCAGGGAAATAGTCCTGAGCAAGCATTTATATTTCATACGAATTTCATTTAAGCAAGGAAAAGGAGCTTGCTGAATTTTGGTGTGCTGAGGAGGGGGACATTTTTGTGGCTAACAATCTTTTTCAGTTAACACTTCTTCGAAACAGGACCAGATTTGGCCTTTATAAACTGTGCACCTCACTGTAGGTCTCACTCTAATTTTACACATTTCAGAACTGCCACCCATCTGACAACATGGGAGGCATCATATATTTAAGAATAGCACTTGCGGCTAGAAAAGCAATCACATTCAAGGTCAACTTGAATTGTGAAAAGACTCTTGTGTGAAGGAGTTAAATTGGTGCTGTCCTAATGTTGGCAAAAAATATTGCTGTTCTTAAACACAATTATGTGAGTCACTGTTTATAGCACTAAATATATAATCAGATTATCATAAAAGGAGAGAATATAATATGTGAATAATAAAGTTTAACACTTAATATGAAATTTCATTTTGATATGTGCTAGTTATTACACCTATATTCTATCTGTCATCTATTTCCCTATTATCTATATCATCTTTCTATAGAGCCATAACCTCAATTCCCTTTACTATAGCATTTCCCTTTACTATAGCATTTCTCTCTGGCTTCCTGACATTTATAAGAGACTACAGCTGAACATGTTCTATATATTTTATATCTTCTAGATAGGGAAATCACAAACAAATATAGCTATAAAATACACTGAAATTTATGCCTTTCAATACTGTAAATCATAAGCTTAATAACATAGCTTTGGAGATTCACATACCTAATACTCAGCATAATGACTTATAATCTAAAATACATGTGGATAATTTTAGAAGTGAAATATTAATATTTATGGTGACATAATAAAAATAAAAGTTAAAATTAGTATAGATTCTGCATCAAGTAAAAACTACAAATATGGCTGCTTTGTACTGAAAACATGAATATCTTGAGTTTAGAAGAGTAAGGAAACTCAGTTAATGCATATGAATATTTGATAAATATATAGTGGAAATTAGGGACAATTCACAAGAATAATATTACTTCTCATAGTCAGTCTAGATTCAGAAGTAAATTAAGTCTTGGTTTCATAAGTTAACATCAGAATGATTTTTTTTTTTTTGGTTTTTCGAGACAGGGTTTCTCTATGTAGCTTTGCGCCTTTCCTGGAACTCACTTGGTAGCCCAGGCTGGCCTCGAACTCACAGACATCTGCCTGCCTCTGCCTCCTAAGTGCTGGGATTGAAGGCGTGCGCCACCACTGCCTGGCCCAGAATGATCTTTATTGGGATTATTAATGGTGGAAGACACAGGTTGAATTTAACCAAATGAAGTGAGAATATTCCAGTAAAGGACCTCAAAGATAAAAATTCAGTGCCAGGGTCCTGTGATAACTCCTCTGTGATGTTTGGCTATTCCTGACCTACAGTGTTGAAGAGTATAAAGGGATTAGGCATTGGCTTTTGTCTAGGTGGGACAGAGGTATTGTCTTTAATAACAAGAGCAAACTTAAGAACACAAGCTTCTGAAAGTAAATAGTGTTAGCTCAAGGAGACCCTGAAGAAAATTTCCTTCTTCAGCTCCTTCTCTCAGTTGGGAAAAATAATTTCTCTGAGAAATACTGGTCTTAAGCTTTTTCATCTTTTCTCATTTTGTCTGAATTGGCAGTTTTTCCTTTTACTTGGTGTAGCACAAGTCTTGTAGTGAAATGAACTTGGCATTTATTTATATTACACAGTTTACTCAACACATCTCACCAAAGGTATCATCAGACGGTGTTATATGTTGACTGACAAAATAAATAGAAAAGAGAGAAAACTGGGCTCAGAAAAAACACTACAAAAATGAGAGGCAAAATTCAGAGGTTGAAGTGACTCCATTGGAGTACCAACTAACTGGGCAGAAAGTATGAACATCAATAGATGTTCTCATCATACTCTGCTGTACTACAGGTGAGATAATACATGCACACCTCATATGCCAG
Source organism: Peromyscus leucopus (assembly GCF_004664715.2). NCBI lineage: Eukaryota > Metazoa > Chordata > Mammalia > Rodentia > Cricetidae > Peromyscus > Peromyscus leucopus. Next base: position 13,390,170 of record NC_051086.1, read on the forward strand.
CAATTTCACATCTTTTGTCTGCTTTATCATAGCTAAAGTAAATGCATAAAATGCAAAATCATTATCTTTGGCATATTTTTAAACCATAAAAATGTAACCTTTATAGGATTTCCTAGAGACATTTACCTGTACATAGTAATCACAATTGTGAATGTTTATATTAGCATTGTTAACTTAGGATAATACACCACTAAATAGAAAAAAAAGTGAGTGTTTTTAACCTTGATTTTTATCATGTAGTCATGGTTACTTATTCAAGTTTTGTTTTAATCTAATTTTTTTTAAATGCTACCAGTGTATTTGTCTTTTCCTGGGGAATGGTTTTATCTACAGGGTGGATGAAGATAAAGAAAGCATGCTTATAATATTTTCAGCTGACCCCAGACTAGCAGGGTAAGTCAGTATGACAGGTGACAGAGTCAAGATGCTGAAAAGGCCCAACCTGTGGGAATGACAGCGAAAATCAAAGTCTGAAAATGCATGAGTAAATCTTTATCTTATGGCTATTTTAAACAAACAGAAGCATACATCATAGGACTAGTGAATTACTGTCAGAGAAGCTTAGCTTAGTGTCACTTGTTTTGTTGAAGATTTGAAATTTCACTTGACTACACTTGATAATTAGAATTCAACAGGTTTTCATGATGATATAGGTTCCTGTTTTAGAAGTTGCTGGGAGGCAGCCTAGGGAGCAGAAGTTGTTTCTGTCCAGCCTCCATTTACTTGTTGTTGTTGTTATTGTTGTTGCTGGTTTGTTGTGGAGACAGGGACTTTTTATGTAGCCTCAGCTGGTCTGGAAGTCACAGAGATCTGTATACATCTGCACCTGGCATGCTAGATTAAAAGTGTGCATCACCACACCTGGCACAGATACACAACACTTATTCCTCATATTTCTGCATCTTTGGAAAATCCCTTCTATCTTCACTGTGTCATCAGCCACCTGTTTTAGCTACAATCAATCAATCAGAGTCATCCTCAGATTCTCTTTCTTGCCAAGCTTCATGTCACATTATCTCAAGCATGGCTTGCTCACTCAAGACCAATACTTCATAAAAGCTTATCTCACTAGGTTTTTCTATTAGAGAAAACATTATGCTTTCCCTGTAATGACTGTTTAGATATTGTTTTTCCCTTAGAGAACATAATGTTAGTATTTTATACTGGGAATCTTCCATGAGCTAGGAAGCTTACTCACTGAGGTGTGAAATCACACTTGGATAGAGTCTGATGAAGAAGTCACTATCATCAACATCATTATGGGGAGTTAACAACAATTAGAAGTCAGCTTGTATTACTGTAGCTTCTGGGTCAAAATGCACCTGAAATTATTCCCATGTTCTTCACTTTTCAGCTATGTGAGTCAATTAATTATTTTCTTTTTACTACAACATGAATTTTCTACCACATGCATCTCCAGAGTCATAGCCTACAGATGGGGATTGTGTGCTAATGATTTATTTACAAGGGGCAAAAACAAGGTAGGAATCGAAGATATTGCTAAATATTTCATTTAAACTGTATACCCAATGTAAATATTTAATGAAAAGTAAACATAAAGTTCTAATTTTTGAAAGCTATTATTATAAATTATATAGGATAATCAGGATAAAGGTTAGTGGTCAGTCATTTATAACAATCAAAATTGTAGATATGTTAGTTATGCTTTCCAGATCATATAGAGATATATTTTAGACAGATAAATGGTCTTCAAACCATCCAAAGACCTATAGAATATGACATTTAAACTGTTTTGTTAACTTAAAGTTTTTCATGACAATGAGACACATCTGTTCTTGGCAGCACCAATTTATTTCAGAGAAGATGATGGTCATCGAAGAAACTCCTAATGGAGTTGGCTTTCATGGAGGCAAGGTTAGCCACTGGGCAAACAAACTGTTCTTGCCTTTGACTGTTGCCAATGTGCTGTACAGACTGGATATGCATGACACACAGGGAAAAAGACTGTTGAATTTTGCCAAAAGAAGGCAGAACAGTCCTTCAAAATTCCTGTTTCACAGAAGAGTCTGCCAGATATTCTGCTGGACACAGAGAAAAGTGACTGATGGACTTTGCCAATACAAGGTATGACAGTCTTTCACTTTCCTGCTTCCCTGAAAAGTTTGCCAGATATTCTAGGCCTTATAGGCTGAAGATGGATGCCCCAATGTTGCAAAGGAACTTTGGATGACTGTCCATGCAGCCAAATGTCTCTGTTGTTAGATAACATCACATCCTTCTGGATTATATGGAGTTGAAAACTAGGTAGTTATAGTTGCAGTTTTCCTTAGTTATGATAGAAAGTTAATTAGGTATAAAACTTTGGATTCACTAAGATAGGATAGATAATGCATTATTTTATCTGAATATGCCAACTACAAATGAACAGATTATAGTGAATATAATCTTTACTTGATAATTGTTATTGTACATATTCTTACTATGTTTAAGTTAAAACACTCATTTTTATTTAGACAAAAGGGGGAAATGTAGAATATTATTTAAAAATCTGTTACTTTTGTTTATGTTGCATTTGTTTAACTCTGTGAAGTTGTGTTACTGTGCTTGTCTAAAACACCTGATGGTCTAATAAAGAACTGAATGGCCAATAGCAAGGCAGGAGAAAGGATAGGAAGGGCTGTCAGGCAGAGAGGATAAATAGAAGGAGATATCTGGGACAAAGAAAGAAGCAGCCAGAGAAGGAGGAGGACATCAGGGGCCAGTTACTCAACTACACAGCAAGCCACAGAGAAAGATGAAGATTTACAGAAATAAGAGAACGGAAAAAGTTTAGAGCAAAAGGTAGGCAAGATAATTTAAAGTTAAGGAAAGCTGGCAGGAAATAAGCCAAGCTAAGACTGGGCATTCATAAGTAAGAATAGGCCTCTGCGTGTGATTTATTTGGGAGGTGGGTAGTGGGCCCCGCAAAAGAGCAAAAATAATAAAAATAAAAATAACAACACATATGTATAAAAAGAGGAATCCACTAGGAAAATATCCTCATTGCAATGTGTTCTCAGATCACATTTTACTTTGTGTTTAATTCAGCGGATTGCACTCAACAGTAGACAGCATTGTAAAAATGGGCTATAGGATATCTTCATTCCTATAGACCTCTCAGAAACACACAGTCAATTATTTGCCTAATTAACATTTATCTTCATGTTTGAGATGGAATTCATGAACTAATTCTCATCATTGTTATCGTGTCTTGTAGAACATACATAAATTGGATTACAGAGCTATGATTAGGAATGAATAAAGTATCCTGCCAATATGGAAGATGGAGAACACACAGATTCTCTTTATTGAAAACAACAATAACAACTAAAATTGCTAGATAAATTACCTTAAACTGCTCAAATGAATACAAGACAAGGTTGATTTGAAAGAATTGAAGGTATACTCCAATGAGGTGCTAAGAGTAAAATAAGCTGTTATTTAGCCTGAAGTTGTTTACTAAACAAATGAGTTAATCTTTATGATCAACACAAGGGCAATAAAATTCACAACTAAAACTAGGCCTTAAGAAGACAGATAAATCTATCAGAAATGATGAGCCATCAATTTGGTATTGACTTCAAAACTGTTTATACTCTCAACTGAAATCTGCCTTGTTAAAACATAACTTCTCTAAAAATACTTGTGGACTAATTTAAAGGTAATCATTTATTAATGACTATAAATCTAACCACTCTGCCTCAAACTGTTCATGTTTTCCTTAGGCTGTTTCCAGGGTTTACCTTTTAGATATTCTAGATAAGCAATTTTTTTTCTTTTCTAAAATATTTTTTCCCCTTGGTGAATTTTGTTTCACTCATTGCTCTCTTCCAAGGTCCCTGAGTAATATTGAATAAAAATAATATTGGGCTCATTATGCTGGGTGTGAGACTACCATTTTGTCCCCATATTTAGAAAGATACTTACTGCCCAAAAGAGTAGTAAATATGATATAAATAGGATAGGATAAAACTGATTGTAAAAAGCCAGTGATGTGAGCAACGTTGAAAGGGGATGCAAGACCAGAATAGATAGGGCTGTAAAAAGGGAAGTCCAGAGTTATCCACTGAAACATAAACAAATACATAATTACATTAAAATATTCCACATGCATCCATTTAAAATGAAGGGTTTATCAGACTGTATAAAATGCAAGTGATTACAACAATAAACACAGTTCATATATAAAATAGATTACAGGTAAATGTAAAAAAAAAAACAATGGAAAAAATGCTTTTTCTGGAAGTTATAATGGTCCCAAGGGAGTCCAATGACAAAGCTGCAAAAGCCATGATAAAAAAAACTGTTTGCAAAAAGATGAAATTTCCAATAAGTTCAAAGGATATTTATAGTTGCCACCAAAAATGAACAGATATTAAGAAAAGATATAGGAAATTTAGACCCCTATTATTTTCTATTTGACATTCTATAGCACTATGTTCAGCAAAACCAAAATTTTATTTGCAAACATTTCTTATTACTCACCAACATAGACCTTATTTGGGTATTAAAAAATCACATAACAATAAACTGAATATGACAAGTTATATCAAGTCTGCTCTCTGATTGCAATGATATTGTTTAGAAATTTAAAACATAATTCTTAGGAATAAAATTTCAAAGTAATATAATATTTTTGACGTGTTAATCAAAAAGAATTCTAAAAGAAGGGCAACAAGTATTTTGAGGATATTGAAATGAATTTGACCTCCACACCATGTTTTAGATGGTGTAAATAGAACAAAATTGAAATATATTTGAAGTTTTACATTAAAAATAAAAGTTCAAATGAATATGCTCAGCATCTAGTTAAGACTACACAAGTCAAAGGAAGTGAAACACTGTTGTAGAATATTATTTTAAGGTGTGTTACTTTTGTTTATGTTGTATTTGTTTAACTCTGTGAAGCTATATTACTGTGCCTGTCTAAAACACCTGATGGTCTAATAAAGAACTGAATGGCCAAGAGCGAGGCAGGAGAAAAGTTAGGCAGGGCTGGCAGGCAGAGAGAGCATATAGAAGGAGATATCTGGGAGGAGAGGAAGAAAAGAAGTAGCCAGAGAAGGAGGAGGACACAAGGAGCTAGCCACCCAGCTACACAGCAAGCCATGGAGTAAAGAGTAAGATTCACAGAAGTAAGAGAATGGTAAAAGCCCAGAGGCAAAAGATAGATGGGGATAATTTCAAGTTAAGGAAAGCTGGCAAAAAAACAAGCCAAGCTAAGGCTGGTCATTTATAATTAAGAACAAGCCTCTATATGTGATTTATTTGGGAGCTGGGTGGCAGCCCTCCTCCCAAAAAGAGCAAAATCAAACAACAATAAAACATGAAAACAGAGAAAGAATTATGAGAAAAGAATAGATAATTTCTATGTAAGAACAGAAAATAAATGAAGTAGAAAACTGGTTTAAAATCAATATAATTGTCAATTATTTTTGCTAGACAATCAGAAAAGATGAATGAAATGAAAGAAATTATAAATATCATGAATGAAATTACATCACTAAAGGTGTTACAGGAATTAAGATGTAGCACAGGACACTATGAAAAAATTTATGCCAATAAAGTCTATGCTTAGTGTGAAATTGGAAACATCATAAAGACAAAGACATGAAATAAATTTCTTACAGCCCCCCCCCCTTTTTGAAACACGGTTTATCTGTACAGCCCTGGCTACCCTGTGTGGGGGTATTGTGTCCCCCAAAATATTGTGTATTCTAATAAATTTATCTGGGGTCAGAGAACAGACAGCCACTAGATACAAAGGCTAGAAAATGGTGGCACTCACACCTTTAATCCTAGCATTCCAGAGATAGAAATCCCTCTGGATCTCTGTGAGTTCAAGGCCACATTGGAAATAGCCAAGCATGGTGACACTTTATCCAGAAAGCAGCTTTAATCCAGGAGTGTGTAGAAAACAGAAGATATATAAGCGTGAGACAAAACTAGCGCATTTTGGCTGGTTAGCATTTGCTGGTTAGCATTGGCTGGTTAGCATTCAGCTGGAGCAACACAGTCAGCTGAGATCATTCTAGATGAGGATCAGAGGCTTCCAGTCTGAGAACAGACAGCTGAGGAACTGGCAAGTGAGATAGCTGTGTTTTTCTGTTCTCTGATCCAGCATGACCCAAAATCGCCTCGTTTGATTTATGAATAAAATTTTAAAATTCATCTAAACTGAACTCTTCTATGGACCAGGCTGACCTCAAACCCAGAGATCTGCCTGCCTCTGCCTCCCAAGTGCTAGGATTAAAGGCATGCACCACCACCACCCCACTTAAATTTCTTATGAGAAGTTTATAAACTACTATCTTGATAGTTTCTAACTAAATTCACATTGTGTTTTGTACAGATATTGTGAAGGTGGTTGGTCTCCCGGGTGGTTTCTTTGAACATTCAAGGGTGATTAACAGCATATTCATACATATTCCTGAAATATTTTATGAAAGAAGTGCTATTCATCTCACTGTATGAGCTATCTTCTAATGCTCATAAAACCTTACAAACATTGTTAAAGAAATGCACCGACATGGAATGATGTGGCACAAGATACCATTTTTTTTTCCATTTATTGTGACATCTTCTTATTCACACTGATGAGAAGTATAGCCAAGAGAAAAATAGAAGGCATAAATAAAGTCCAGTTTCTAGGAGATTGTAAAGAAGTTAATATGTATAGATGTCTTTTAGGCCCATAAATCAGGCTTCTAAATTCAGCAAAATATCCTAAGCATATAGTAGTAAATGTATCGCTGCTAGTTGACTTTTAATTTAGGAATGCAAAGCTGGTTTAATATTTAAAAAATGTAATTCACCATAGTAAGAAATTGGAAAAAAAATCAGTAAATACAGAAAATGCCCTTGAAGAAAAGATTCATCATCCATTTCCAATAAAAGTTCACAGCGAAGCAGATGTAGAAGGGAACTTTCTCTCAGTGATAAAGGTCACAGACAGAAAACCTACCACTGACATCATAGTTAACATTGAACGACCAAATGCCCGTAGGCCAAGAATATGGCAAGGATATTCACATCCTGCCCTCTACTCAACACTCTCCATTTAGAGGAGATTATAGCCAGATGAATTTGAGCAAATAGAAAGCTGAAAGGCAATTCAAATTGAAAGCCAGTTGATTAGTGCTAATCGTGAAAGTAAAAAAAAAAAAAAAAAAAAAGAATGTACAGCTTTTTGATCTGAAAATCTGCAACACAGCTATGTAAATTCACATGTCAGAATGAGCTAAAGTATTCTGTAGGAGATCTAGAAAAAAAATTAGTAGTTTACTTCGCTGATGGCAAATCCCAGGTACAAAATGACACTGAGAAAAATAAAATCAGATAAACTCCTTCCAGATGGTAGTCAAAATTGTAATTGATTTTCCTGCTAGATCCCAACCTTAGGTAAGTTTCATCATTTTGATACACTGATTACCACATTCTATTTTAAATTTGTTGCAAGACATCAGGATTGGGCCAAACTATGGGGAAGTTTATGGTAAAGAATATGAGCTCAGTGCAAATGCCAAAGCTAATGAGTATAGGACCTTGGTAGGATAGTTTAAATGAAATGTAGTTAATATCTTAGACAATTGAGACCTCATCCAGAGCCTAAATTCAAACTGTAATAATAAAAATGACAATGAAAAACCACATACTTAAATGCCTAGATATGTATAATAATTCAATTTTGTTTTTTCAGTATCATTCTATAAAATAATATAACATCTACTTATGGGTTTTAGAAGACTAAAGGAAGCTTAGTTTATACAAGCCCAGATGAAATACAGTTTCTGGTTTTGTGTTGTTGTTGTTGGTTTTTGTTTAGTTATTTTAAGCTGTTTTTTTAAAGCTGTTTTTAATCATTTCTGTGCTAATTTGGACTTTAAATTTTTATCCTTTTCTTCTCCCCAGCTTAGTTCTGGTGCAAACAGACTTTAGAGAAATTATGTTGATTTGAATGGTAAGAAACATGAAATGATGAGATAACTAAGTCCTTCTTTACTTGCTTACATGTTGTGATGATTGACATAAGCTTTCTTTTTTTGCTATTTGGATATGTTTAGTTTATTTTATTCTGAGTATTATGAAGCAATAAGTCCTAATAGACACTTGATGCTGATTAACCAACAAGAAGGATGAGTACATTGAAGATGTTACTGTCATGATTTTTTTCTCTAAAAAAAATAAATGAACTTAGAATTAACAGAATATAAAGTAAACTAGGTATAAATTAACAGAATATAATGTAGACAATATCACAGTAAATGGGGTCTATGCATTAACATGGACCCCGTGACCCAGCTTGTCAAGTGTATTTGTAAAATTACTATGACATTTTATATACATATTAATCAGAAAATAACAACTAAGTTTAATTCAGAGTATTCCTCCAGATTTTATCCTGAATATAAGGTAACATACATAAATGTCCAGAATTGGAATTTACTTAATTTTTCTTCTTTTAATTTCATAATTTTATACATATGATACATGGATCTGTGGTCTCAATCTTAATGTTTCTGTTTCAACCTAATTTCAAAATATTTACATGCAGCATGATGGCCTCATTTATTTTGAAAATTGATTATAATGGACTAATCTCACCTCAAAGAGATATTTATTCTATACAAGAAAGTCTTCTACACCATGATTGCTAAATAGAATGTGTCTGTTTTAAATGTGGCAGTTTGTGGGATTGATGTATGACTTTCTCACATGTGCAATAAAATTCATAGTGTTTTCAGTATCAAGGAAATTTCTCATTTCTGCAGATCCAAATCCATTCCTTCTGATATAAATAAACAAAGCACACTTCAAAAATTCAATCATATAGCAGGGGCTAAAATCGTCTATGCATACAACTGCCAAGGGTAACAAAATTGAAGTGGCAAAGTCGGAATAGATGTGTCATCTGGATTAGCAGTATCTGATGGAAATACTGCAACTTGTTAGAAAGGTGGCTTTGGCAGAATCCATGGGATTTAAAATTTTCCAATGAAATAGTTAAATAATAATAATAATAATAATAATAATAATAATAATAATAATAATAGAAGATGATAAAATAGTTGAGTAATTATCAAGTGGATTAAGTAAACTTAAAATAATTGGATAGCTCCTGTAAGATTCTTATTTGAACAAATAATTACTTGAATATATTCAAGAAACATTATGCATTTCTTCTTTTACAAGGGCTTCAAAATCTAATGTGTATTTCAACTTTCAGTGTATATTCAACTTGATCTAGTCATAGTTTAAATCCTTTTGAGCCACATGTTTATGAGTTATGACATTGTTCGGCACAATTCTCCGTACATTGTCAATTTGCTATTAAACATATTACAATAATCTGATTTTAAAATTGTGTGTGGGGTGGTATGTGCATGTATCTGACACACATGCATATGACACAAGCACATGTTGGGGGTCAAATGGCAGCCTGCAGGAACTGGATCTCTTCTTCCATAATGTGAGTCTACACAATGGAACTCAGGAAGTCTGGATTGGCCACAAGAGCCTTTAGTTACTGAGTCATCTTCCCAGCCCTGTTACGAAATATTTAAGTGGTTTAACACATTTTCCAAGGTCGTCTTTGCTTGTTGGACCTAGGGTCTCACTATGTTCCACTGGCTGACCTGGAACTCAATATCAAGACAATGGCAGCCTCCAACTTATAGCAACCAATTTACCATTGCTTCCTGAGTGCTCAGGTTAAAGAGATACACCAACACACCCACCCAACAATAGGGATTTTTTTTTTTTGGTCTATATTTTGTTAGATATCACTATAGAGATCTATATTTATAGACTATAAAATTATGTAAATTATTGTATAAAGATCTGGACAAATCTGTCTTCATTAGAAAGCAATAAGGAATGGTGAGATATACAGTCAATTAGATTTATTTTCCAGTTTATCTGGAAAAATATTTGTCAGTTCTGTGATGCTCCTACTGTGCTGGACAGCAGTTCCAGTAATGACGTGCTTTCCCCTAGATGTGTTCATGTTGACTTATGCACACAAGAACAATCTCCACAATACATAGCATAGACTGCCTGTCACTTGCCTGACAAGGAGTTCATGGTCTTTTAAGTAATGAAGGCAGAAACTGAAAAAACTTGAAAAACAACACATGGAAATGGCAAGATCTGCCTACTTTATTCCTTGGGATAGGGAACATTATTGGTGAAAAGATTGATTTCTTGTTTCTTATTTTACATCATATACACATGCTCACTCATGCATATTTACAACAAAATTTGAAACTACTAGAAAAATCATATAACTTTATAAGCTTAAATCCACACAATATCCGTGTGTAAGACCGCATTCAGTAGCTTTCCCAAGATAATGGTGAACATTCCCAGACTCAGCAATGAAAAGAAGACAACTGGCTCTCTGGGCCTCACAGGTCAGTAAGCTAATCTACTTGATGACTGCTAGACCAATGAGAGACAGCATCTCCCAAAACAAATTGAATGGAATCTAAGTAAAATGAGAGTTGGGGTTGTCTTCTGGCCTTCACAATCATTGCCTTATATGTGAACCTGCACACAGGAGGTGTTGCCTCACACACATACACAAATCACACAAATATTGTTATTCTTTACATTTTGATTTTGCATAGAAATTCAGTGTTCCTTTTACCTATTTGCATTGAAATACACGTTATCTTGAATTGTTCATGCTATTCTGGCAGGTAGATGGAAATGGGAATAGTTATAAGCTCAGAACAATAGATGAATGCTTTCATGGTCCCTTGATTCTACCTTGTATGTTCTTGTAAGAATGGCTGATTTTCTTATGTGAGCACATGCACATGTGTGTGTGCGCGCTCGTGTGGACAAGTGATGAATATCCTAGATGGTCAGCTTGACTGCATTTGTAATCAACTAAAACTCAAATGACTAGGCATGTCTGTGTGAGACTTTTTCTTAATTAAATCATCTGAAGTGGGAAGACTCACTTTTAATCCAGATCTTTAAGGTTGGTAGGTCCACTTTTAATCTGGGCCACACCTGCTGGCAGTCTGTTTAAAGGGCATGGAAGAGGGAAACTACCTCTTGTTGCCTGTGCTCTCACTCTCTCTAGCAAGTCCATTCCTTCACTGCCATTAGAGCCTGCTTCTTTGGGATTCTGGCATATACTGAAGACGAGCTGAGACAGCCTTCTAGACTAGACAATAAACTGGATTATTGGTCCTTCCATTCCTAGGCAGCCATTGTTAGATTAGCTGGACCACCATCTGTAAATCATTCTAATAAATTCCATCTCTTAATATATGGAGAGATTTATTCTATAAGTTCTGTTACTCTAGAGAATGCCCTGCTAGTACAGGTTTTGGTACAAGAAGTAGTTCTAGAGCAATAGAAGTATAAGAATGAATATTTAAGTATCTGGAACAGGCAATAGGCTTTCCCATTTGCTAGCACCTCCAAGGACCAGAGCGTCTCCAGTTAAATGTCCAGCCTTAGCTTGGCTTTTTCCTTGCCGACTTTTCCTAACTTTAAATATCTCAGCTACCTTTTGCCTCTGGTTGTTTACCTTTTCTTACTTCTGTAATCTTACTTTGTTCCTTACTTCTCAGCTGGCTGTGAGGCTGTGTGACTGTGTGGCTGTGTGGCTGTCCCCTGATGTCCTCCTCCTTCTCTAGCTACTTCCCTGTTCTCCTCCAAGAATTCTCCTTCTATATATTCTTTCTGTCCTTCTGCGCTGCTCATCCTTTCTCCTACCTCTCTATTGGCCATTCAATCTCTACTAAAACATCAGGTGTTTTAGACAGGCACAGTAACACAGCCTCACAGAGTTAAACAAATGCAACATAAACAAAAGTAACATACCTTAAAATAATATTCTATAACACCATAGTGTGAACTATTTTATAAACTTAAGAAGACAAACACATTTGTTTATCCAGATTTAACAGTTCTGAAAGGCAACTGATTTGGTGGCTATGTATATAAAACTTTAGACAATTTTTTTTTTTAAAAAATCAGGAAAATGATGATGTTCAGTTGTTCCCAGCATCTCTGGATTAACTGACAAAAATAATGAGCTCATGTTAAAATTAGCCAACATCTAGCATCTCACAATATGGTAAAGGACAAGAATAACAATCAACTTAGTGATAAAAGTCACTGGTTTCTGATCTGCATAAACAGTTTAAAGGTTTCTAAGTGTAACATGGAGGAGAATCTTCTCTCTAGCAACCAGAGGGCTCAAGTTGCACAAAATCAAACCCTTATCATAAAGTTGACTGAATTTCAACAAAATTCAGGTCCTAGTCTCAGAGTGTTACTGGATAAAGTAAGGACATTAACTATTAAAGAACAAGATCCTATAACTTGGGATGAAGGTGCAAGGAGGGATCCCATTAAAGCTGATAACTTTGAACAATCAGATTCTCAAGGGTTCATCTCACCTGAGACAATAGTCTTTTCATCCTCAGCAGAAGATGTACTCACACTCCTACCCCCTGTAATATTTCTTTTTTCTTTTTTTTTTTTTTTTTTTTTTTTTTTGGTCTTTGACTGAGAAAATTATCCTTCATTGTTTGCTAAACCAGAAGTGATTTTCTCTGAAGGAGATGCCTGGCAGGACAATACTAATGTCTCTCAGGGCTTACTAATAGTTGCCTCAAGACTTCTAATCAGACTGAAGGCTAGACAGATGCCTAGAGGAAGAGTAGAAAGTGTTGTCCATGAGGTGCACTACATTACTAAGAAGCTGAATGAATTTGCTAATTCATTCAAGCAGAAGTCTGGGGAATATATGTATGAGTGGATTTTAAGGGAGTGGAATAATAGCAGAGTTTGTTGTTATTGACCGACTGAGTGAGGATTCTAGGTTTCATATGGAAGCTTGAACAGTTTTAAAAAAAGATATCAAATGGTTGTCTGAATAGTTGGATGAAACATTTGCCAAAGGTAGCCTAGTGAAGAGGAGTTGCCTAATTTCCCTTGGCTTATTGTCAATGAAGGTATTTTAAGGTTCATGGAATTTGCAATGCTAGAGTGGGTGTACTGTAAAGCCTAATCTTCAAAAACGGGAAGGTCCAGAAGACATGTCCCTCACTACTCTTATAGGACACAAAAATGGTCAGAGGGGCATCAGCACATTTGGAGAGCTTTGTTGTTGACCTTTTCCTTGTGCCAGACCTTAGAGTTGGCCACAGTGCTGCTCAGTTGCATGAATTAAATGCAATGGGTTTCCTTGTGGCCCAAAGTATCAGGGACCAGATGTCTGTGCTGATTCTCAAACAAATGAGAGAAAAACTATTCTGGATTGTGACAAAAGAGAATTTAGGCTTGTGAACATGAACCAATTTCCACACTTGAGCCAGTTTGCAGATCTAGAACCCCTTGGTACCTAGGTTCCTCTGAGGAAGGACCTTGATAAAATACCTAAAAGTTTTACTGTTACCCTTTCTTCTGTCATTCCTCAGAGAGACATACAGTACTTTACAAGGGTAACTGGACACTGATTGGAAGGAAGCATCAGACTTTCATGGGTGTATTAGATACTAGTTCTGAATTGACACGGATTCTGGGAGACCCCAAAAGGTATTGCGGCCTCCAGTTAAAGTAGGGGATTATGAAGGCCAGGCGATAAAGGGAGTTTTGGCTAACATCTGACACTCAGTATGTCCAGTGGGTCCCCACACTCATACCGTGATTATTTTTCCAGTCCCAAAATGTATAATTGGTATAGATATCTGTAGCAGCTGGCAGAATACCCACATTGTTCACTGACCTGTAGAGTGAGGGCTATTATGGTTGGGGAGACTATAAATGGAATCCTTGAGTTGTTCTGCTAAGGAAAATAGTGAGCTAAACCCAGTATCACATCCCTGGATGAAGTAAAGATATTAGTGCCACAGTCAAGAACTTGAAAGATGCAGGGGTGGTGGTTCCCACCACATCTCCCTTTAACTGTCCTATCTGGTCAGTGCAGAAGACAGATAGATCCTGGAGAATGACAGTTGAATGTCGAAAACTCAATTAGGAAGTGACTCTTATAGCAGGTGCTGTACCAGATGTGGCATTCTTACTTGAGCAGACCAACACATCTCCTGCTACATGGAATGCAGCTATTGATCCATTTTTTAAAAAAATTATTGATCAAATGCATTTTTCTTTGCACCTGTTCATAAGGAGCACCAGAAACTACCTGCTTTCAGCTGGCAAGGCAAGCAGTATACCTTCACAATTAATATTATATATTAATTCTCTAGTCCTGTGTCACAACTTAGAGTGATCTTAACCATCTGTCTCTCCACAAATATCGCATATGTTCACTATATTGACAACATTATGCTTATTGGAACAAATGAGCAGGAGGTAACAAACACTTTGCACTCATTGGTATTATATAGGCACATCAGAGGATGGGAAATAAATCCAATCAAAATTCAAAGGCCTTCTACCTCAGTGAAATTTTTAGTTCAGTGGCGTGGGGCACACATAGATATTACTTCTATCTAAAGTGAAGGATAAGTTATTGCACCTGACTCCTCCTACTACGAAGGGAGAAGCACAATGTTTAGAGGAGCTATTTGGAGTCTAGAGATAGCACATTCCTCACTTGGGTATGTTACCACAGGCCATATACTAAATGACTTGGACAGCTACTTGTTGTGTTTAGCCTGGAACAGAAGAAGGCTCATCAACAGGTCTAGGCTGCTGTATAGGCTGCTCTCTTCCTTGGACTACATAATCCAGCATGCCTGATGGTACTTGAGGTGTCAGTAACAGATCGGGATGTTGTTGGGGGCCTTTGGCAGACTTCTGTAGATGAATCACAGAAAATATATTTTGGACTTTGGAGCAAGGCTCTACCATTATCTACACACAGCTATTTTCCCTTCAAAAGGCAGCTCTTGGTCTGCTATTGGACATTAGTGAAATCTGAACATTTGACAAGGGCCAGCAAGTTACCATGTGACCTGAGCTGACCATCTGAGCTGGCCATTATCTCACCAAATCAAAAAATATGATGTGTACAGCAGCAATCTGTTATCAAATAGAAGTGATATATATGTGCTTGGGCTTTTGAAGGTCCTTAAGGCACAAACAAGTTGCATGAAGAAGTTGCCCAAATACTTACAGTTTCTATCCCTCATATGATGCTGTTTGTTGCCAAGTATGAAATTATGGCCTCATGGGATGCCCTATGATTGGTTGGACAAAGAAGAGAAGAGTGGGGCCTGGTTTACTGATGGTTCTGCATGTTATCCAGGCACCACCAAGAAGTGGGCAGCTACAGCATTACAGCCAGTTTCTGAGACAGTCCTGAAAGGCAGTGGTGAAGGGATATCTTCACAGTGGGCAGAAATTTGGGCAGTATACATTGACATACATTTTGTTTGAAAGAAAATATGCCCAGATGTGCAATTGCTCACTGATTCATGGGCTGTAGCCAATGGATTGGCTGGATGGTCAGGAAAGAATATGATTGGAAAACTGCCCAGAAAGACATCTGGTGAGGAAGTGTGTGGATAGATCTCTCCTAATGGATGAAGGACGTGAAGATACTTCTGTCCCATGTCATTGGTCATCAAATGACTGTAGCTGAGGAGGAGTTCAGCAATCAAGTCAGCCTTTTCCCCCAGCAATTCCTGTCATTGTTCAATGGGCCATTGAACGAAGTGGCTATGGTGGAAGAGAAAGGGTTTATATATGGGTCAACAACAAAGACTGCCACCCACCAAGACTGACCTGGCTACAGCTGATACTGAGTGCCAGGTCTGCCAGAAGCAGAGACCAACACTGAGCCATTCCTCGGGTGACTGTTCGGCAACCTGGTGGCAGGTTGACTACACTGGACCACATTCTCCATGGAAAGGACAGTGCTTTGTCATTACTGGAGTAGATGCTTATTCTGGTTATTGATTTGTCTTTCCTGCATGTAATGCTTCTGCCAAAACCACCATACATGAACTCAAAAAAATGCCTTATCCACCATGATATTCGATACAGTATTGCTACTGACCAAGGAACTCACTTCACAGCCAGAGAATTGCAATGGTGGACCAAGATCACAGAATCTACTTGTCTTTGAGTGTTTCCCACCATTTTGAAGCTGTTGGTCAGATAAAAAGACAGAATGGACTTTTGAGGACAGTTACAGTGTCACTTAGGTGGGATCAGCTTGGAGGGATGATGCAGGGTTATATATGGGGTCAGCATATGCAGGAGTATATGGGTCAGGAAGCATATATGCTTTGAATTAGCTTCCAACATATGGTACATTTTCATTTTCTCTTATAGTGAAGATCTATGTGAATCAAGGGATGGAAAAGGGATCCACTCATTATCACCCCTAGTGACCTAGTAGGAAAAAAATTTGCTTCCTTGCTCCTGTGACCTTAAATTCTGCTGGACTAGTTTTGATTCTAGAGGGGAGTACTCCAGTGAGGAGTCACAACAAACATTCCATTGAACTGGAAGCTCAGATTTCCTCCTTACCACTTTGTACTTCTGATGACCAAAGCCAATGGACTATGATAGAAATGAGTGTTAGGAGGGGTGATTAATACAGATTGTCAATGAGAAATTGGATTGCTTCTCCACAGCAGCAGAAGTATGAATGGTCATGTCTGGAGTGCAGGAAATCCATTAGTGAAATTTCTTGGTTCTATCATGTCCTTTGATTAAAGTCAATCTGAAACTATAACAATTTAATACAGGTAGGATGTTCAAGGTCATAGACCCATCATGAATGAAAGCAGGGGTCATGCCTCGAGGAGGACAGCCAAGAGGTACTTGCTGAGGTTAGAGGAAATACCAAATGGGTATTAGGGGAAGGTAGTTATAAATACCAGTTAAGGCCACACAAGCAGTTGCAGAAAGGAAGATGATAATTGACATGAGTGTTTCTGTCATACTTTTAAGAGTGTGTTTGTAGAGATGTTTGTGTTTTCTTTTCTAAATATCTTTATCATATAATGTAATACCAATTAAGAGAACAGCAATGGTTATAATATTTGTTTGAGATATTAAAAGAAAGTCTTTAAAGAGATCTTGTCACCTATCCAAAATTTATGTGTTGTATGAGGGATAGTTATATCACGTTAGGCGTAAATATGACCTGGTTAAATAAATGATGTGTTTGCAATTGTATGTGTGATAATTATATCATGTTTATGTGTAACTATGACCTGGTTATTGTTTTCATTTGGGAATCAAGCATGACATAAGGAGATAAGATTGTGAGTGAAGTTGACAAGGAGTAGACTGTGTTGGCTATTCTTGGTTTTAAACCTGATTACATCTGGAATTAACTAAGACCCAAATGAGTAAGCACACCTGTGAAGGATTTTTTCTTAATTAAATCATTTGAAGTGGAAAGTCTCACATTTAATCTGGACCTCACCTTCTGTTGGCAGCATATATAAAGGGCATCAAACAAGAAAATGCTCTTGCTTTGCCTGCTTGTTCTTCTCTCGATAGCAAGTCCATTACTTCACTGGCATTAGAGCACACTACTTCAGTATTCTGGAATTTACTAAAGGCCAGCTGAGACATCCAACCTCTTAAACTGAACAACTACTGGATTCCTGGACCTTCCATTCATAGTCAGCATTGTTTGATTACTTGGACGAGTGCCTGTGAATTCTACCACTAAATCCCCCCCATATATATAGACACACACACACACACACACACACACACACACACACACACACACACATGTCTTCATTCTGTAAGTTCTGTTACTCTAGAGAACCCTGATTAATGCAGCATGCATGAATGAGAGTGAGTGTGAGTGCTTTAGATTTTTTTGGAGTTGATATAAAGACATTGATTTTTAAAAGTTGATGCCTCAATTTTAGATATTTGCCTTGCATATCAAAAAATATGAGCACATTTGTAATTAAATTATATAAAAAATTTAGTTAGGATTGTCTACAGATACCAACAAAAAAGAAGAAAAAATCAAAGAACTGAGAAGCTGTATCTTGTAATTTTTTAATCATTATTTTTCTCTGTGATACATTGAGTGAATTAAAAGGAATGCTGGCTTAAAGCAGAGCTGAGCATTTTCCTTCAGCATGATTGTTTGTTTTTCTCACTTACTGTCTTTAGCATGCTAAATTTTGTCTCCATGCTTGCTCATGATTATTGCCTTTCTAAGATTTTTTTGGTGTTGTTGTAGTTTAGACAAACAGGAAGGGAAGTGAAGAATCTGTATGACAATAGTTGTTCTTTTCAGAGAATAGAAATAAAGGGTTTTTTTTGTTTGTTTTTTGTTTTTGAAAACATCTGTTTCTGCCTTTTGTTCCAAAACTTAGGTAGATAACCCTCAAATAGTGAGAGAGTTTGGAAAACTGATGTGCAAGGAAGCAAAGAGGCCAGAAAAGTTTTTCAGTAAATGAAATGCCAGTGTTTGTTACCATTTTGTCTAGCACAGCAAATATGCCACTAAGTTATTAGAACTGTTATCTAGTTGCAGAAAAATATTAAACAGATTACCATTTTAGTGAACCATATGCATTATGATGACTATAGTTGATTTGATATTGTGTTCATACAAACTCAGGTTATGTAATGGCTACTTTACATGTCAGCTCCCCTAGGCTACACTACCCAACTCTTTTCTCAGTGCATCATTGTGTGAGTTTATCACCATCAGTCAATGATTTGTCTTTTATGTATAAGTGGTTATCCTCTACTGTGTAGATCGGTGCTGTGGGATGGTCTGTATGTCAAATTGCTCTGATTGGCCAATAAATAAAACACTGATTGGCCAGTGGCCAGGAAGGAAGTATAGGCAGGACTAGCAGAGAGGAGAACAGAGAAAACAGGAAGGCGGAGGGAGTCACTGCCAGCCCCCACCATGACAAGCAGCAGGTGAAGATGCCAGTAAGCCACGAGCCACATGGCAAGGTATAGAATTATGGAAATGGATTAATTTAAGCTATAAGAACAGTTAGCAAGAAGCCTGTCACAGCCATACAGTTTGTAAGCAATATAAATCTCTGTGTTTACTTGGTTGGGTCTGAGTGGCTGTGGGACTGGGGGGTGACAGAGATTTGTCCTGACTGTGGGCAAGGCAGGAAAACTCTAGCTACAGATCGGCCTCCTCTAATGAGGTAATGGGGGTAAGAACAAACCCAAAGTTTCAGAAGAAAACAAAATTCTACTCAAGTCTATATCTAAAACTACAGCTTTTGGAAGTGTCCTGAAGTTTGCAGACTCAAACCACAGAGTTATTTACTACCTGTGTGCCAGCCTTAGAGCCTGTGATGGAAGCATTGAATACTCCAACATCCCTATAGTCCCATGAGCCAGTTCTGTAAAAGAAGCCCTTAAAGAGGTTGCTGTCTTTTAGCAGTAAGTAGAGTGAGAGGGAACATCAGTTTAGAGCAACAGATAGACATCACCCTCCAGGAAGGCAGCTCAACATTAAATACTTATCGTCCTTTTGAGTCAGCTTCCTCTGGAGACCCCTGACTGTTACAGCAGATATTTTCAATCACATAACTGAACTCAGTTTCCTCAATTTAAATATAAAACCATATCAAATGCATATACTTATGTATCTGATCTGAGTGAGTCATTTGACCTTGTGGTGACAAGTATATATACCTGCAAGAGTGTGGGAAGCAGTATGCAACACGTAAGAAGTTACTACTTAGTACTATGACTTTGATAAAAGGAGGTTTCTAGAAGGAAATGCATTTACATAATTTAAGTTATTAAACTAGTTATTATATTTAATGAAATTAGAACAATATCTGGTACATAATAAGTACTATATAGATGTTCCTCATTTTCTCATTATTATTATAATTATCAGCATAGTCATTGAACAGCATAGAGCATATTGACACTGAGATGATTAAAAAAGGGACACCTTTGGTCCTAATGTGTCCCGGCATATGTTTTAAGGCAATAAACCATCAACTCCACTAATGGAACTAATAGGTTAAGTTTCCCATGTTGACTGAATTATTTCCCTGAGAAAATTAAATTTTCTTAATAGAAAATCTAATTTTATCTCCAGTAACTTGAAAATCTTAATTAGTGACACAAAAGCCATGTTAAAATTACTTAGATCAAAAATAAACACATCATTATACCCAAATAAACAAATTGAAGTGTTACTGTAGTTTAGTTGACATTCTACACACAATGTCTTGACAAAAATAAGAGAGAAACAGGCAATTTCCAAAAGCAAGCAAAAACATCATCCCATAAATTAAATTGATTAACTTTCATACTTAATCAATCACAGGCATAAATCTTCTACAATCTGCTGGTGACCTCAGTTATTCTGTTTAATCATGCACACCAATAGCAGTGTAATGCCTGATTTTCCAATTAAAACAACTTTGCAATTAGATCTAATTAACATGTTCCAATTAAATAGGTTAAATGCAGCAGTATTCAATAAATTTAAGCCCCATACTTTTCTCTTGGTAAAAAGGTTCTCTAAAATTATTTGGATACATAATCCTTTTGGTGCCACAGCTTAAGAAAAGGAGAATGGAAAGGTCAACAGCTTGAGTATGAAATAACATAAGCTAGATATGGTAGAGAAGAACAGACATCCTGAGTTTCCCAATTATCCTCAAGATCACCTCATAAACCTTTCATGATAGCCCCATTATGGATATGATCACCAGGTGTTCTGTTATAGGGGAATTTGCCTTTTTTTTAACAAAAGAAAATATATCTTGTCTTGAGCCATGTAGTTTCAGTATGAATTTATCATGAATCAAAAATGAAAGAAATATGGTGTGTTAGGAATAGGAACTGATAAATACTTTCTGTGGCTTCTGCTTACAATATTATACAATAAATGTCCTCATCAAAGCATTTTCGAGGGAGAAATATAGTTGAAATATTTTTGTATGGTTTGGCTCTTTTCTTTTATGGAATTATGAATTTATGTCTCATTCTCAATTTTCATCATGAGAGTTCTGATTAATATATTTCAATGATTTTCTCTTTGTTCGCTTGAATGACCCAGTGATCACATAGAATTATCCATTTTTGAGAACATAGACCACACACACAAAACTTATGTCCAGAGGTCTCTATTTTATGTCAAGTGAATGGCTCTATTCTAGGTTCATGCCCAAGATATATAAATCATAGGTGTGAAGAGGTCTCTAGAGTTAACAATACTTTTGTGAATGCAATTTACCCTTTTAATTCTTCAAAGTTTCTGAAGCCTCTACACTAATGTTATAGACCATATGAAATATGCGAACATAGTTTTTTATATAATACATGCAGTATTCCCTCCTATTCTTGGAATGGTACACTTTTATGCATGATATGTACATGATTATTAATTCGTTATATTTTATCTTTACTTTCTGTAAAAATATATCATGCTAAAAGTTAATTTCAAATTAAATTTGTCAATGTAAAGAAAATAATAAATGTATTATTGTCATTGATGCATGTGTAAAAATTATATTATACATGTATGATATAATTATATGTAGGATTTTATAATATACTATAATATCTATTTACATATATAATATAAATTTAATTCATATTATACATGTATAAGTGAAGATAGAAAATACAACATATCAGAGCCTGTAATATTAAAAAAAACAATCCTAAGAAGGAAGTTTATAGCTATAAATGCCAATACAAATAAAGACATTTCAAATAATAACTTCATAATTCATCTTGAAGTTTTAAAAAATGTAGGAAAAAATAAAATTCAGAAATAGTAGACACAAAAATGAGATGGTTGAGCTAGGGAAGGGACCGAGTGGGAGAGCAATGAAAGAGATACCTCGATAGAAGGGACCATAATGGGCTTAAGGAGAAACCTGGTGCTAGAGAAATTCTCAGGAATCCACAAGGATGACCCCAGCTAAGACTACTAGCAATAGTGGAGAAAGTGCCTGAACTGTCCTTCTCCTGTAATCAGATTGGTGACTAAACTAATTGTTATTATAGAGCCTTCATCCAGTGACTGATGGAAGCAGATGCAGAGATCCACAGCCAAGCACCAGGCTAAGCTCCAGGAGTCCAGCTGAAGAGAGGGAAGAGGGATTATATGAGCAAGTGGGGGCGGGTCAAAATCATGATGGGGAAATCTACAGAGACAACTGAACCGACCTCAGGAACTCTAGACTGACAACTGTGGAGCCTGTATAGGACCGAACTATGTCCTCTGCAAGTGGGAGACAGTTGCATGGTCTGTTTGAGGGGTCCCTGGCAGTGGAACCAGGATCTATCCCTGGTGCATGAGCTGGCTTTTTGGAACCCATTACCTATGGTGGTATGCCTTGCTCAGCCTTGATGCAGGGGTGAGGGTCTTAGACCTGCCTCAACTGAACGTACCAGGCTCTGCTGACTCCCCATGGGAGGATGGGTGGGGGAAGCAGGAGGAGGGGTGGTTGGGGGAACTATGGTTGGTATGTAAAAATGAATAAAAAATTTAAAAAAGATGATGTCAAAAATGAGTGAAATTTAAACATAAAGAACAACCCAAAGAACTGTCAAAACACAGTTGGATATTTGAAAAGATAAACAAGATTGGCCAACTCTAAATCCACTTTACCAAGTGAAAGAGAGAAAAGACAAAACAATAAAATTATATAAGAAAATGAAGACATTACAATGGATACAAATAACAATAGGAGGACCATCAGAGGAAAAAAAAAACTCTGAAAAGGTATATTTAAATAAAGTGGAAAAACTTGAAAAATTGTATGCCTCTAGGCATATATATCCCTACCAAGATTAAACCAAGAAGTTATAAACAAAATTAAGCAAATCTATAACAAACAATAAGAATGAAGCAATGATTAAAAAGGGAAGCCAGGAACAGATACATGCACTGCTGAATTCTATTAGACTATGAAAGAATTAACGTTGTTGACTATCAAAGTATTCTGTATAATAGAAAGGAAGGGAATGCTATTAAACACATTTTACCTAGTCAGCACTACTCCTAAGTCAAGAAACTGGGTAAGAACACAATAATCAAAACAGAAACTATGGGCCAGTCACCCTGATGCACATGGATACATTAGTTTCTACTGAAATACTGTAAATAGAATTCAACAACACATTAAAAAAACACTTCACCGTCATGAAACTGGTCTCATTCCCAGGGATAAAGGCTGCTACAGAAAGGTGAGATGGAAACTGTTATAAAATGTTAGCTAAGCTATAAATTAGTCTAGCCACTATGGAAATCAGTAGGGTACTTCCAAAACCAGAGCTACAATAGACTCTAGGTCAAGATATCACAGAGATTATTCATGTTTATTGCAACAATATTCACAAGAGAAAAGTTATAGAATCAGACTATGTGTCCACCAACAGATGAATAGCTAAAGAAAATTTCTCTCTCTCTCTCTCTCTCTCTCTCTCTCTCTCTCTCTCTCTCTCTCTCTCTCACACACACACACACACACACACACACACACACACACACACACATGGGAACTTAGTCAACCATAAAGGAGAATAAAATCATGTCATTTGACACAAAATGGATGCAACTGTGACCATCAGATTTAACAAAAGAAGCCAGACTCTGAAAGGTCAATACTGCATTTTTCTCTAATTTTTGGATTCTGTACTTCATACAGAGACATGAATCAGATACATATATATATATATTAACCCTGAAGCAGAAAGTAGACTGCCTGGAGTTCAGATGGGTAGGAGAAGGAAAAGGAAGGGACTAAGAGAGAGACAAGCATGAATGATGCAGATGGTCAAAGCACATAACACACATGAAAGCAACCATCTGAATGAAACCATCACTCCCTAAAATGAATACAAACATTAGAAGTTAAAGAAGAGCCAGGTGGTGGTGATGCACGCCTTTAATCCCAGCACTCAGGATCCAGAGGCAGACAGATCTCTGTGAGGTCATGGCCCCTCTGGTTTACCATGTGTGTTTAAAGGGGAGCCAGGGCAGTTACGCAGAGAAACCTTGTCTCAAAAAAACAAAACAAAACAAAACAAAAAAAATTAAAGAAGAAATCAAAACCAGGTAAGAAGAGGTGGTACCAGTTCAGACAGGATGGAGAATTCAGTCAGTTCTCAACAGAAGCTCTCTTGGGAGAAAATCTTCTAGCTTTGCTCTTTTTCTAACAAGGCTGAAACACAACACACCTCTGCATATCACAATAAATCTGGCCCTCATTAACTTATTGAAGCCTCAGATCATTTAGTTGTAGGGGAATGCTTAGCATTTTCAAGATTTGTGAAACTACAAACCAAATATTAGGAAGATTTTACAAGGATATGGAATGAAAACAGCTAAGAAAGAAAGACACTTTTCCATTCATTAAGAGTCCCATGTTCTTCCTCCAATGGACAGCAGACTGTCCCTTAGTGAAGAGCATGGAATGAAGGGACCCAGTATCTACAAGTTTAAGCTCCTATTCATTTACTATTTCCTGGTATAATCTCCAGTGGGTTTCTAATCATTTCTTTACTATAGTTTCATCATATCTAAAACATTTTAGATTTCACAGGTTTGTTTCCCACCTTAAAGGATCTGATATTTGCAAAGAGATTAGAGACATACCTGCTATCAGGAAGTGCTCAATGGATTAGAGCCACTACCTTCTTATTCTTTTATTTTTTTTTCAAATAGACTTTAAGAGCATTTTGGAGGATTTAGCAAAATTCTGAAGAATTTACATTTTGCAATGCCTACTCAGATGTATAGATACAAAGACTTTCATAGTTCCAGTATCTCCCAACACACTGTGTTACAAGTAATAAACCTTCTTGGTGGATCCAAGTGAAAAGCACTTTTCTATGTGATAAATATTTGAAAACTAATATTAATAGATGAAAGATAAATATTCATCCACTGTTCTAAGTGCTGATAATATAACTAAATAAGTGTGAATGCATCAATGGACATGCAATAACTTGCTCAAGGCCCTAGGCTCAACCAATTGTACTATGCAAGAAATGAAGATTTAAAGCTATTCTAAAAGCTTTCAAAAGCAATACAATTGAAATATTTTCTAGTAACACAACATAATCAAACAGATTCACACTCTAGAACTAGTTGAAAAATGTTTTCAGGGATTCACTCCAATTTTGAGAATATAAAAATTAAGAGTTAAAAGCAAAATAAAAACATGATTATGAAAATTTGAATGTCAACTTTGCTGTTGTACTGGAGAAAATGTTTTGAGACATGAAGGCATTCGATGCTAAGTCTTTCTCCTAATTCTGGATCTTAGGATCTATATTCATTACTCTAAAATGTGTATTGAAGCAGTTTCTAGAAGAACTGCTGCTTTAAGCACAGGAAATGAGGGTCAGAAAATAAATCCCTCTCAGACTTCATGTCTTGATCTTAATGGACATTTTCTGCAGCACAGAAAATAGAAGAGTAAATGATTGATACCTTCATGTGGACATGCTGGTTTGGAAGGACAGAAGTGGAAAGGGGGTAGTTGTCTTCTTAAAGCAGATCTTGCTTTCTTTCTGTTAAAGTTATAAGAAATGCAGGCAGAAGCTAATTTTGCAGGACTTTTAAGAGACTAGAAGTGTTTACTTTGTGGAAACAGGAAAGAAAATGGAGACTTCATGAACCATCTCTCAAAATAACCTATGTGAAGAAACTGTGCTAATATGTGTGATTTGCAAGCTGAATAGAAGTGACATGTACAGAGCAATGTTGTTGAAAATTATTAATAACATCCACTTTTCATGCCTAATATTTACAGAGATGTGACACACACACAATGAGACATGCAGAGAGAGAGAGAGAGAGAGAGAGAGAGAGAGAGAGAGAGAGAGAGAGAGAGAGAGAGATCTGCTTTTCCAGTCTTATAATGTCAAGAATACAAGGCCTTTGCATTGTGGGAAATATATTTAATCACTCATCAAAGATATACTTGTGGAAATACCTTCCAAACTCTAAACAACAGGGATAAAATATTTCCTCTTTAAGAAAACCCAATGGTTTTGGCACCTTTAACTCTGTAACTCCATGTCTTTCCTGCCTTTATCTGTCAACAGGCAATTTTTTCGGGAGAACATCCAATTCCAGGCCGTCAATGTTGCTCAAAACACACCTAATAAATGACTTCTCCACTCATTCTTAGCTTTCTAGCAATTCAAGAAGCAATTGATTCACTTTCTTAACCTGCACAATTTATAAGTGGCCAACTATCATCATGAGTAATGTTCCTCCAGGTTGACAGAAATTATGAATTTTTCCACAAAGAAAACGTTGGAGTCATCAGAGTCTCACCCATACATCATTTTATCATCAGGGCCTAGGTGCCAAATGCCATTTTGTGACTGTACTCCAATAGTGAGATGCCAAGCCTAACAATGTTTATTCAGCAATTTGCAAGAAAAATGGTGGCATAAGTCATGATTAATAGTCAAGCAACCCATGTTGCTGATTCCATAGCATTCCTATAGAATCTTCTATAGAATGATTGCTATCCTGTCTAAGAGGTCTAAGAACCCTCTTGTTTAAGGGGATTTCGTTTGTGATGGCTCCTGTTGATTTCAAAACTCTTCAAATAGGAAATAAATCCACATAAACTAGATGAACTGCTATATGCTACACAATCTTTCATATTTCTTCTGTGTTGTATAGAAATT
The DNA here is from genome assembly GCF_004664715.2 of Peromyscus leucopus. Taxonomy (NCBI): domain Eukaryota; kingdom Metazoa; phylum Chordata; class Mammalia; order Rodentia; family Cricetidae; genus Peromyscus; species Peromyscus leucopus. The sequence goes on from NC_051086.1 coordinate 13,416,753, forward strand.
GAGGCATACATTTCAAGAGATAGAACAGTTCTTCCTAAAAAAAAAATAGAAAGTCCAAGCAATGATTAAGGTTGAGCAATTTGATTTTGGGTCACAATGGAAAAAGTGAGATTAAGAAGAAGAAAATTAGAAGATGAAATGTATTTAAACTATATTAGCTAGAATGAAAAGTTTGGGTGTTTCTTCCCACAAATGAGAACCATCAAGGAAATTTGAGGAAAGGGATTAATGAGTTCAACTTCTTTTATTGACAAAGACTAAGTACAAAGAAAGGAACTTCAGGGATGAAAGACTTGGAGCAGAGCCACCTAAGCAAAATGACTGACAATAGATTCTGTGGTAAGTCTTGAGTGCTTCAGTGTGCCATCAAAAAGAACTTAGGATGTAACAGGTAAAGAATATGTCCTGTGGATCTGGATGGAGCAAAATGGATTGGGAAGAAAGTACATATGATGATGTTTCTTCACAGGCAAAAACACTTATTTATTTAATATATATATATATATATATATATATAGATATATAGATATAGATATAGTGTGTGTGTGTGTGTGTGTGTGTGTGTGTGTGTGTGTGTTGTGACCGTGGAGGCCAGAAGAGGACTTTGCATCTCCTGAAGCTGGAGTTAAGGCTGCTTGTGAATGGTGCTAAGAACAGAACTCATGCCCTCTGTAAGAGCAGCAAATACTCTTGAATATTGTGCTATCTTTTCAGCCACAAGACACTGACTTTTATTATGAAAGAAAATCCAACTATTGGGAGAGACAGCTGGAATTGGGGAGTATTAGGGATGGTGGTGTGGAAACTGTGTGCAGTGGAAACTTCCTGGAATCCCTATGGGGGTGACCCTAGTAAGGACTCCTAGTAATGGAGGATATAGAGTCTGAACTGGCCATCTTTTATAGACAGACAAGGCTTTTAGTGGTGGGACTGGTTTGCATTTGTTTGAGTTTTTAGCCTAGGGAGTCCAATTGAGATCCTTAACAACCCAGGCTCATGCTAGGACAGAGATCACTCTCTGAATACTGACACTGGGGACCCATTGCTGAGGACAACATCCCCACAGCTGGCTAAATATAGAGAGGTCGAGCTGGTCCCTGCATGGAGCCTTCACCTCTATATTCTATTCCCTTTGGAATGGCCAAGAAATGATGTATCTTGAGACAGAAACCACGAGATGGAGCCCATGCCTGGATGTCTAGGGCCCAGAGACTGGATAGCCCAGAGACCTAGGGTTGGTGCCCTGTGTTGTCACCAGGGAGGCTTCCTCTTACAGCAGAGGAGAGCGAGTGCAGAGACCCACAGCCAGACATTATGTGGAGAGAGAGTTTAAACTGAGGGTCTCCACTGGGTCCTTCCCCTAGGAGATCAGGGATCCTTGCAGAAGATGGGAAGGAAAAAACGGTAGGGATGGTCAGCAGGAGAACATAGTCAACTAAATCAGCTAAACAGAGCTCAAATGGGTTCACAGAGAAGCAGCAAGCTTGGTGCCCCCATGAGTCTGCATCAGGTCCTCTGCATATATGTTATGGTTGTTAGCTTGATGTTTTGTGGGACTCCTAACAGTGGGAAGAGGTGTATTTCTGACTCCTTTGCCTGCTCTTAATGACAATAAAAGAAAAGACTAAATAGAGGAATAGAAAAAATGAACAAAATGATATTAAGTGTAATGTGATTTTTTTTTTGTAATTTGAGGGGTACTGAGGGCATGTTCCCTATATCTGTCAGTGTCTTTTGAGTTGCCTATTGATGGGCAAGACAATAACAACAACAAAACAAATATCCAATAGACCTATCGGCTCTCTATTATATCCAGAAGTTCCAAGCTTTTTCAGTGTCATTTTATCCTTTTAGAATTACTAAGCCTACTACATTATCAGAAAGCAGGTGTCTCTAAAAATGTTCCAAAGTCATTTCTTGGATTCTTGGAGATCTGTTTTCCAGTGAATGATGAATAACTTGGAGAATCAGCTGGAGTCTCCCCACTCTGTGCAGGATCCCGTTTGCCTGCTTGGGAATCCATTTATTGATATTAAGGATTCTCAGTCATTTGAAAGTAACCAACTTAGATAGCAATCAGCTCTTATGCTTCATACTTTGAGATAAACTCAGAAGTAGCTTTGTACTTCCAACTTCTGCTTTTTGTGGTAAAAGAGAAGTTCTGTGTAACCTTGGCCCTTTCTCAACTCCATGCCATGATTTGTTATGTAGATAATAAAAGAGATTATGGCTAAAGTAGAATAATAAAGAAAGTAAGGTGATTTTCAACTTTTGCATCATAAGGATCAAATCTCACAAGAGAAAAAAGGGGGAAGGACAAAAACTGTGTGCTCTTATCTCTCTTTTCTGCTCAGAAAGTCTGCCCAACAGCAATGCTTCTCTATCCTTAATACACAGAAACTACAGTCTGCGTGGCTGGAGGTAAGGAACAGGTAAGGGTGATGTATTGGTTGTCAAATTGATATCATCACATTTTGAGCATCTTATTTAGAAGCCTTGAGATGGCTGTGCTTCAGAGTTCAAAATGTTTTTGTCCGGAGAGATGGCCCTGTGAATAAAGTAATTGCTGTAAATTTTGATCTACACAACCACTTCAGGAGTCAGGCTGACTGCAGAATGCCTAAATGCCAACACTGGAGAGACAGTGGTTTAGAAAGCAAGCTGGCCAAGTCAGAATTGACAACATCCAGCTTTGGGGAGAGTGTTTGCCTCCACAAATAAAGTGGAGAATACTGAAGGAAGACAGCAATGTCAACATTAGGTTTGTATATTCACACATGAAACACACACACACACACACACACACACACACACACACACACACACACGCACTCACTTGTGCAAAAATGTATTTCTGGAGCCGGAGTGATTGTATAGTATCTAATAGCAATGGCTGCTCTTTAAGAAGGACTGGGTTCAATTCTCAATACCCACAGGGTAGTTCAAAACCACACTTAACTACACTTCCAGGGGCTCTGATGATCTTTTCTGACATCCAGAGGCATCAGGCACACATGTGGTATATATACATGCATGCAAGCAAAAACATACACAAACATAAATAAATCCCAAAATTAAAAAACCGAAATATCTTTCACTTAAAGTACCATACATAATTGAATATCACTATTTATCTTTACCAAATACCATCTTATTTAAACAAAAGAGAAATACTATTATCATTTACTATTAAAACAAATTGAGAGGTTTTGATACTAAACAGTTGCCCAAATTACATTTTCTTGGTATTTTTAGGGGTAAACATTTCATTAATGCTTAAGGTTTTGTCCATTTTTTAGGCTGTGGTGCTTTATCATGGACTGATGGCCTAATCAATGATAAAAAGAAAAAAAACCCAAAAAGACAATAAAATAAAGTATTCTCTGTCAACCATAGCTGTTCACTTCTATATATTTTTCTGATTTGCCTAGTAAGAAAACTATAGTTATCACTCCTATATAATTTTTGATTTGCATAGTGATAGAATCTGTACTTCAGCTAAATGAACCACAAATATTTTTCAGATATTCATGAAAGTGTATTTATTCTTCAGTTTTTAAAAGTTTAGTAAATTTTGCAAATTAAGATACACTATTGAGTATGTTGTCCTTCTTTATCTCTATATTTTCTCATTTAGATTTATTTTGCTATAAAATTGACCTAGAGAATTTCATTTTGAATTATATAATATAGATTTTGGAGTTGTACATGTGAGTTGGAGAATAAGTTTTATTATATCTATGCAGCATATAAAATAGATATTTTGAGTTTTAGAGGATTTGTTAACAGTGAGCAAAGACACACTGGCTAAAAAGAATGGGCACAAAAGAGAGGAAAAATGCCTAATACCTCTTGGAGAATGAAAGTGTGGATTCTAGCTTGTCTTTGCTGAGGCCTGACTCCCTTTTTGTAAGCTCAATCTAAACACCACATTTTTGTGAATATGCATCACATTCATTTTGGATTATTTAATTTAACTTCCTTTCCAGATGAACTAGCTTTATTAAATGCTTGCCATGGATGGGCAAACAGAGTTTATGCAGGCTATAAATATCTATGATTAGTTTGGTATAGTATACCGCAGTCTAGGGTGCTGCAATTATGCACACTACTTCCTCTCAAGCTTGATAAACCATTTGGGAACATAAAATAAAAGAAAACCTAGAAAGTGGATTTTGCAAGTGTAAGACATCTGCACACTTTATGTTTCTCTGAGCCCCTAGTCAGACGCTTATACACATACAGAAATGGATCTCAGAGCTAAAGAGCAAACAGTACCTTTGACTCCATATTCCTCAAGTACACAGGGTATAACGTTTATATTACTCATGATAACAGTTTTTATTTCTGTATCAAAACTTCATTAATTTTGATGAGTTGATGAGTTATGAACACTTAGATCAAGCTTTGGACACTTCACAAAGCCTATTTATTGCTCCCATGCATTATTTTTGTCTCCTACATATATTATCCTAGAAGAACTAACATTAAAATCAATAAAATTATGTTTTAATGTATCTACCATCCCCAAAGTTTATATGAATCTTGATTGTGCATTCATAGTTACTATTGAATTATACTTTATATATGTATATGTAGTCAAATATTTTACTTTAAATACCTGAAGAACTGTTAATAGAATCAGAAACTAGACTCCACTTAGTGTATTGAAGATAACAGCAGATAAAATTATTTGTATCAAAATACAATATATGTTAAAGCACATCACATGCTCTTATAGGACTAAAATGAAATTCAAAACAATAACACCAAAGATGGGAGCAGTGTTTGAAATGGGACAAGTGGAAATGATTTGGGGAGTTGTTGGATCTGATAGGGACTCTGAAGTGTTTATTAGGGATTAGCATGAATGGGGATAATTTGTAAGACTCTTCCAGGTAGCTGAATTACAAAGACCAACCATTTCATGATTCTACTTCAATCCAGAAGTTAGAACAGGAAAAATTTAAATACAAATTAGCCACAAAAAACTTTCTGCATACATAGATTTCTCAACTAAATACTTTCCAACTATTTCTAACTGCCTATGCTATCTGTCTTTATCATAATCATCTATATTTGTCAATTATTCAGGTACCTACATACCATTGTTGTATTGTGTATCTGTCTATCTATCTATCTATCTATCTATCTATCTATCTATCTATCTATCTACCTACCTATCATCTATCTAATCTATCTAATTTATATTTGCAACTCTTCTAACACACAGCATTTTCGTAATTTCTTTGTGCCTCAAATCTCATTTTTTTTGTCTTCATTTGATTCCTTTTCTCAATCACTTGTTTATAGTTCAATCATACAAAATGGCTTTGATATATTCAAGTTAGACAATAAGAGGAGAACACCTAAATATGATAGGGTATTCTATCTATATAAATGCATTGAAAAGAAACTATAACTTGTTAGATATTAAAATAGAGAGTTGTACAAATACAGTATGAGGAATTGTGCCTTTAAGGTTTGAATATAAAAGCCTCCTACAATGTCAAATGCTTGCATGCTTGGTCCCCACACAGGGATGCTATTATGAGAAGTTGTAGATATTTTAAGAGATAATAGCCTGCTTAGAGGAAAGGTTATTGGGCCACGACTTTGAAAGGCACTCTTGATCCTTGTTTCCTTCCTTGTTCTTTGCTTCTGTGTTGCTCAAGGTAAGGACCACCCTCTCCAATGTATTCCAACCATCATGATATTTTGCCCAAGCATGTGAGAAGAAATAGTGACACACTGTAAAAAACTTCAATAATAAGCAGACACAATTCTTTCCTCTTTTAGATTATTTTCTATTCATTGTTTTGTTCACAGCAATGAAAAAAATAACAATTTTCATATTTGTTTTCACATTTTTATTCATTTTGTGTGTGTATTTATGTTTTGCTAGGGTGCACATACGTCATGTCTCATGTATGGGAGTCAGTGGGAGTTAATGTTTCCCTCCTTCCACTATGGGGGTACAGGAGACTGATCTCAGAACTTCAGGTTTCACCACAGGCACCTTTACCCACGGATCCATCTAACCAGCCCTATCATCTGAATTTTTATCTTTTCTTAATTAGATAATCACACGACTTACTTTGGTTTTCGTAAATATGTTTTGATCATGTCAATTTTATTTGGTAGCTGGTAAACTAACTTATACTGTGACTATTACACACCTATTTCCATTTTTAGGAAAAATAGTTTTTCACTTCCTTGTTGCTCATAATCGCCAACTATTTATTTGAAATATGTGTAGGGGTGTATGGTAAGGGTACAGTTAGTTCCCACTTACTTGGCTATAATTTAAAGAAGGATATTAGCATAAAAGCATTAGAATATTTTATATAACTAAGATGCTGTCTGGTGTATAGTGATTGCATCACGCTCAACTTAACTTGCCATTGGGCTTTGGAATTTCTGGACATTCTGAGTTGCCCATTGCTATGTGCCTTGGCTTCACTCTCTTGTATTATGTCCCAATCACATCTGTCAAGTGGTTCAGAGACAGATAATTGGAGATGGAGATGTGGAATTCATATATGCATATGTATATATGCATATGCAATACATATTATATATACCTTTATATATTGCTTCAGATGTTAGCACTCATAATCCACCTCCAGAAGCATAGGTTTTGGGAAGAATGAAGGATAACGTAGCAGATTCCTTAGAAGGGTGTTGTCTCCTGTTTTCCTAGAAGGCTGTCCATCAGCCAGGCCACGTAGGCTTTCCATATATCTTATGTCCTTATTTCTGAAGTAAGGAAACGAAAATAAAAGCTGTTTCTGACTCAGGAAATGTGCAAGATTTGTATTTCCTATTCCATGGTTCCTTTAAGAAACTGATGGAAAATAATACTGTACAATTCATGGCCTTGTGTTCAGCAAAACATCCTTAGAATGTGATATGGGGGTAAATAATCAGTACAGTTGCCATCATCTGCAAGGTGTGAATAAAACCTATAGTAATTTAGTGAACGTATTCCCTTCCTCTATGTGTGTGTCACATGCTGACTAACCCAGTTTACCAATAATGTAAAAAGACAATGAATATATTTTTTTAATGAAAAAAAGCATACAGCTAAACCTCTCATACTTTAGTATTTTATATCATCTAACCATCCATCTATGACTTGGATATAAACATACTTTAAAATACAGTATGTAATATATTTTAATTTAATGCATATATATATATATAAAATTTTGCAAACCATTCTTTTTAACTGAAACAGTTTATTATGACATATCATATTATCAAAGAAGTAATTCAATAGTGATTATTTAAATTATAAATTTTAAATTATAAAATCGTATTATTAAAATACTTAGTTTATCCTTCTTTTGTTTTATTTATGTGTCTGCATGCAGAAATAACTACGTAGTTATGGGTGCCTGTGGATACCTGAGACATTAGATCCCCTAGAGCTGGAGTTACAGATGGGTGTGACCTACCTGACACAGTTGCTGGAAGCACCCCATTCTCTGGAAGATCAGTAAACACCATTAAACATTGTGTCATCTCTCCAGTCCCATGGAAGCCATCCTTATATATATAGGGAAATATAGTATTATACCATATGTAAACTTGCTTATAAATTGAAATTTTAAAAATTTAAGGTTTATTTGCTTTTGGTTTCTCAAGAAAAATCTAATGAGTTGTTTTTACTATGCTTTTAAGTGTGAAGAGTTGGAAATCACTTTTTATTTGACTCATAAAGATTATATTTTTAAAAGAGGATTTAAATGGTAGCCTTAGCAAGCTATGAAAAGCAAGACAAGAACAAATAACATCAAAATAACAAAACAATCATAAGAAGAAACCTAAACCAAAAATCAAACAAAAAATTAAGCTATGCAGCATTCTTTTACTGCAGATGGAGCAGCACAGACCTAGAGCCTGTGGTTGGCCTTGGACAGGTGGTAGCAAGGCAGTCACCAATTGCAACAGCCTTCTTAAGATGAGCATAGCCATGCCTCTTTGGGGCTTTATATGTCATGTTCTCACCAAGGTCAAGGATAAACATGTTACAGGCTACCCGATGTTATCTTTGAAGGTGTATGCTTTCAATACATGGAACAGGAGTTACTATAAAAACCAAAGTGTAAAGACTTCTGAATGGTTAACAAAGTGTTAAGTGCATGAGGCTCAACAACCAGTTCAGAGGTGAGGAAGGAACATTATATCCAGACATGCAGGACTATGTGCAGGATGCCTTAGAAAACAATTAAAAAAAAAAGCTGTGGGATTCAGGAACAAAGCACCAGGGAGTCTCAGGCTGCTAGAAACTGTATGCTACAAAAGTATGGGTGCACATTAGAAAGGTGAACTTTTAGAACATTTATCTCCTTAGGAATGGAAAGATTGCAGCTGAGGAAAAGCCTTGAACCAGGTAGACCTTTAAGGTGTGTGTGCACTTGGAGGTGTTTGGGATTCTACTCTTGTTAAGGATGCACAGGGGAGGGCTTCAGAAATATGCTGAAGCATATCCAGAGCTTCTGGGCAACCAGGAGGAGTCTGGGGTTATAAATTAGCACTTATCTTGAGGGACAATCAAGGATACTTTAGTGGAGATGACTCACATGAATTCAATAGTATTTGAGTTGTTTTTATTATTAACAAAAGGAATTCTAATTAGATTTATCTCAGTTTTTAACGTTATTTTCTAAAGAAAATTATTTTTGCTTCACTCTATTATATTTCCTCTTGCCACTTTTGAAATATTTTCATTGCATAATACTTGAGCCATCCTTTATTAAAAGTATTTCTTTGTGCCAGGCATTCTACTTAATTGTTTTCCTGACTTAAGTTGGCAATATATTCTGTGTTTCCCACCTTACACACAGGATTTCTGAGAGAGATGTGTACTAAAATGCTCCTGTTTCTACAGAAGTAAGGGCTCTGCGTTGGGGTAAGAGTATTCCATACTCTCTTTAATTGCTTTTCATCAAAGGAAGACTAAATGGAGAATGATTAAATTAAGTGAACTGAAGAAAGCCCATTACTAATGTAAATCATTATAAAAGCTTCACTAGGCAAAGAAGTAAAAACTAGAGAGTATAATGCAGTGTCTTTGGATAGTCTTCTAGTAGACAATTAAATTGCTAAAAGTGAGACAGTACTGGTAATAATTGCACATTTCATTTAATATATAATTATTCATTGTGGTCTTGATAGCTTTCTTAAGCTTAGAAATGGAAGTGACCCTTTTTTCTGACTGTACTTATTCCTTGAGTGTCTAAACTGTCTCCATTTATCTTCCTTCACCTTATACCTAGTGTATAGGAAAGGGAATAGTCCTTTGTCTCCTTAAGACTTGTGTGTCAAATAAAAACATTCATTCCTTCACAGAAGGACAAGGAACACTTGTCTCCCTGGAGATAATAAATGCACTGACTTATTTCGTGCTAGTATCCCAGGAAGAGATGGTATTTCCGGGCAGAAAATGCTTACAGCTATGAGGAATTGTGGTAGAGTAGAGTGGTTCTAAAGGAGTCCGATTCACTATTCAAAATATGTCACAAATTAAGAAAAAAATTAAGAGAACTCCTTATCAAAATGTTTCATGCCGCTACCCAATAATTATCCTTTGACTATTTGGCAACACACAATTAAGTTCTTTGCTTATGGAGTTTCTTTCAGTTACAAGGAACATTTATGGTCACTGCATTTTGGGACTCAAATAAAAGTAATAATGTCTGCTATGCTGGGAATAATGTCATGCCTGAGATGCTTTCCATAAATTGTCTCCTTTAGCTCTCCCTATAATTTCAAAGGGTTTCACTGGGCCATGATTTACAGATCAAAAACAGCAAAGAAGAAATACCAGCTAATTTATCTATTTTTTTCAAAAGCACTGGTATACAAATCTGATTGTAAGCCTTCTTGCTTAAGTATGACCTATCTTCTCACTACTTTTCCTTAAGGTGAGGAAAAAAAAGGTGGGCATTTGTCTTCATTGATAAAATCTAAAGTAAAATAGGCATTCAATATATTAATTAATTCAAGCAAAATTTCCCAATCAGTCTGTTCATGCTAGAACAGGAATCTTTCTGGGACAGAAAGAAAAGTCCTATATTAGTAACCAATATTAACCAGGAGTTTCCTCTGCATGTTGTCACAGAGTAGAAAATCAAAACAATCCTATTGGACTTTAGGAATATGTTCTATCCAATTAACTTTTCTAGCTACAAAAAAAAGCTAGACTGATTCTTGCATCATTGATGAATTAAGTTCATCTTTCAGTAAATGACTTTTTCCCTCAAATCTTTAAATATGATTTTCCCTAATCATTTTGGTTGTTACCCCAATATCTTTCTGATGATTTTTTCTTGATTTCATAAATAAAAAAATAATTTTCTTATCTCAATTATTCTCTGCCAAAAATTCCTCCATCCTCACATTAACCTCACATGGTTATGTGAGGATATTAGTATGGTGATATTTTATTTGTACTGAAATGTGATTTTATTTGTATGTTAATAAATAAAGTTGCCTGGGGGTCAGAGCTAATAGCAAGCCATAGCAGAAGCTGAGTGGTGGTGCACGCCTTTAATCCTAACACTTGGGAGGCAGAGCTAGGTAGACCTCTGTTTGTTCAAGGATACAGCCAGTATGGAGACATACGCCTTTAATCTCAATACCAACCATAGAAGACCTGGAGGTCTGTACAGACAGGCAGTGATGAGGAGGACATGTAGTTGGGTTTACAAACAATGAGAAGGCAGAATAGAAAGTCTATAAAAAAGACAAACAGACAGGAAGTAGGTCTCTTGCTGAAGAGGACAACAGCAGCAGTGAAGGGTAAGGTTTTTAGCTCTGACCTCTTGGGCTTTCATCTCTGCATTGGCTCTCTGTTTCTTATTTAACAAGACCGTTCATCTACATCTTAGTGTTTATCATCTCATGAATATACTTATCTACACTCTATATATCCATCTCTAGAGTAAACATAACATGAGCGCTATACCCCATATGTTTACTTTCCAGCCACAACTATGATGTGGAGATGATGAGGAAAGATAATTGATATTTTTAAAAAAGTCAAATGATTGAATAAACTTGGCACCATTGTCAAACTATAAAATGCAATCAGTCCCCATGATGAGTGTTTGAATATGTACAGATGTGTATGTGGGTAGAAGCATAGGTTAACAGGCTTGTACACAAACAAATTTACAGATTATATTTTTAAAACATTGGCTGTATTTTAACTACAGATCATTCATTAGCAATAATATCACCAATTAAAATATTAACACTTGGAAGGAAACCTACTAAAAAATTCAAAGGTGTCTCTGATATCCTTAATGAGAAACAAATCAACAAAGAAATAGAAACTTATACTCTGAGCTTCTATAAAAAGAACTCCAAGCGGCGGTGGTGGCGCACGCCTTTAATCCAGCACTCGGAGCAGAGGCAGTTGGATCTTGTAGGAGGTGCAAGTGGTTCTGCAAGTCAAGATTGAAAGTCAAATAACGTTGGCAAACAATCTAAGAAGTTTTGAAACAACATAAAACACCAAATGGTATAGTAAATCCAGGGGTAGACAGTAAACAGAATCCTTGAGGCATGTATGCTAAAGTTATTTGACCAAAAGAACAGAAATGGATCTGCTATAAATCAAAGTTCTAATGCCTTCTTGTTTAAATTTGGAAGAGGAGAACCTATAGATCTGAATTAAAATCTATATATGCTCAAAGCTCTGTGATTAGAAAAGATAATTGATAAATTAATTAAATATAATTCTGAAAGTTACTCTAACTCAAATCCCCTGTACAAACCAACTTGTATTTAGGGATGTAACCTGACTCAAACCTTGCATATTTTTTTAGTGGGTACAGTAAAATAAAGTCAGGTTTTTGAAAAGCTTTAGAAAGCTGATTTTTGATTGCAGTCTTTGATTCCCTTAGGCTTAAGTTCTCTTGGCATTAGGCAACAAATGGTAGACACTGATAAAAAAGTATCCATAAGAAATAAAACAGAGATAACAGTTTTGAAGGACAACAGTGTAACTCTATAAGCATGATAACAGCATAATTTGATGTAGTCTTGACTGCAGCAAACATTTTCAGAGAAAATGACTTCACAACCCATCTTAAGTATCAGTATAACTTCACTAGGAGGGAGAATGAGGGAAGAGACAAAGGGACCCACAGAATATGAAGAACAAGGCTCATGTATGACACCAAATGTGAAAGCATATTTGAGGAGGATCATGAAAAACTTCATATGATTGCATCATTTCTAGTTTTTTTTTTTAATCAATAAAAAACCTTTGAAAACTCTGTATAAATGCAAGTGAGTATGTGGATACAAAAAAAGGAGGTGATGGTAGATGTTAGACTTGGAGATTCATCAGTGGAACAGAATTGTACACAGGGAAAATACAAGGATGTTTGCAAAGAATGACCACTTTAACTCTTAATAACTTCCATTTCAATTTTCCTGATTTATGGTTCATAGTCTTCATTTCCTTTGGTCAGAAAAACCAATCTTTTACATGGGAAGAAGTGGTCACATGCCTTGCTTGTGATATTTTAAGTAGAGTCAAATTCATTCTAAACTCAAACAATACATAGAACAGTACACATAACAGTGTGAGTTGACTCCACCCACATCCCTTCCTCTCTGTGTCTTTCTGATAGACTTGTATAAATTCAGAATCTATTTCTTCTTCATATGTATAATTCCTTCACAGGAATATGTTGAATCAGCCATATACACTTGTAAGGCTTCAGGAAAATGTGGAGACAGTTACAAAACTTTAATAAGAATTTCAAGACATCAGCAGAGCCTTGTTGCTGATCACCTGATGCAGGTCACCTGGGTCTCTGCTCTGTTGATCATATTACATATGATGAAGTTAGTCCTTGATGCAAGAAGAGTGATCTGATACATGCAGAAAAGGCCTCAGGATGTATAACATCAAAGAAGCATGATGGGAAGAGGCAAAACCTACTTGCTGGCTTCTGGAACTTTTCCTGTTCCTTAAAAGCAAAATAAAAGAGGAAATGATCTTGTTGCTTTCTCTTTTTATACTTTCTGGATTTGATGACTGGAAGTATTGTTTCCATCTCAAATGAAACACATATTTATGATGACAGACGAGCAAAAATAAAAAAGAACAGGGAATGTTGAAAACATTGTTATAGCAATAACTCAACTTCCTAGATGCCCATCATGAGACAAGGCTTCCTATCGCACCAGATAATGCAAGTTCTTCATTGTTTTAGTCATTTTGAGTCAGGGATTTTGTTATGAGGACTGAGAATTATTCTAACAGACAAAAATAATAAAATCTCTGAAATAAAATTTGCTGAAAGGAGTAGTTCTTTACTTGTTTAATAATATACACTGCATTGTTGAGTAATTGTTTATTTAGAACTGTGAACAGAAGCATTATCCTGAATAATAGTAGTTAGCAGTTTACTCTCCAAAAGATTAAAGGTTTATGTGACATAAAGTAAATAACTTTGCCTCTCTTGGTGCATTCTATAATTTGTGGCTAATTAAAGATAACGTGCAGATGAGAAACATTAGTGTGTTTGTTTCATCTAATATTAAATATGAGGCTGTATTTTATGCAATTTTTGGTAAAGTGAAAATTTTATAGAGGACCAAGATTTTACTCAGCTGTCCTCACAGTTTAGGAATTGAGGCAAAAAAGGAGAGAGTAAGATTGTGAGCTAGAATTGATGGATGACTCCAAGAAAACAATGTCTTCCTGATATAACAGGACTATACTGATTTGAACTCACAGATAATGTAACAGCAGGTACAAGGTAAAGCATTGAGAATGGGAGTTTAAACACAAAGTCCCACCCCCTAACAAGGAAGTTATTTTTAATTAGTACCTGCTAGGAAAGGGAAAGTCACTTCAATGACATGTCACTGCATATGGTAATCACACCAGAGCAGACCCATTCCCAGGATGAGTAGCTGGCCAGTAGAAAATGGACTCCATAGTTTTGTTTTGCTGCTATTGTGTGTGTGTGTGTGTGTGTGTGTGTGTGTGTGTGTGTGTACGTACTCTGTGTCCTTTTGGTTTCTTTTAGATTTTCTTTTCTTGAGAGAGAGAGAGAGAGAGAGAGAGAGAGAGAGAGAGAGAGAGAGAGAGAGAGAGAGAGATCATGAAATTGGATGGGTTGTGTGGTTCTGACAGGAATTGGGGGAGGTAAAGGAATGTGATTAATATACATTGTATGAAAGCTATGGGAAAAAGAAAAAAGGAAACAACATTGCATGCAGAGCTGTCAAAAGACACAAGACAATGATAAATTTCTATTAGACAAGTCATCAGAAATAACTACCATGAAAATTAATCAGAATAAAATTATGTAAACAAGGACTTTTGCATTGTCCTATTGTATCTTGTTTCAATCTCTTTGGCTGTCGTTTCTTGGAGGCCTGCTCTTTTCTGAAGAGGAAATGGATGGGAGTGGACCTTAGGAAAAGGGGAGGTGGAGCGGTAGGGAACTAAGAGATTGGAGATAGAGGAAACTCTGGCTGGAATATATTGTATAAGAAAAGAATCTATTTTTATAAAAGTAAAGAACATATATATGAACAATAGAGTGTTCACTCTGAAGTATCTTTTTCTTCATTAAGGAATTTTTTAATTCATTTTACATACCAACCACACCACAGATCCCCCTCTCATTCCTCCTCCTGCTCCCCCCAGCCGTCCCCCTCAACCTACCCCTCCCCCTCCTCCAAAGAGGTAAGACCTCCCATGGGGAGTCAGCACAGCCTGGTACATTCAGTTGAGGCAGGTCCAAGCCCCTCCTCACTACATCAAGGCTGTGCAAGGTGTCCCAACATAGGTAGTGGGATCCAAAGTATTAATGTAACAATCTTAGTCAGTAATATTATTTCCATCCATCTTTTCTTAGGCTTGAGTGTGGTTACATCCATTCTTCACACTTGTCACAAATGGAAGAAACATCACCTGTTCCATCTGCTTTATTATAGTGAGTCTATCCATCAATGCAATAAGACAATTTTAAATTACTGGGAGAACTGTCTTAGTAACTGAATGGAGTGCAAATGACCATATCTAATTGTTCTGTGGGCACTCAAATGCTGGTGCTTCTCTCAGCAGCAGCAGTTTCCTCAGCCCTAGACACACTACTTGGGAAATAGCAAGTCTGACTAGATCAAATGTCTAAGTGCTTGTCATCGAGTCCCTCAAATGAAGACTTACATTTGAAGCTGAGGAGAAGGCTCAGAGGATCAAGTGTCTGGTGCTGCATGAGGATCTGAGCTCACAACATTGGTACCCATATAAAAAGAGCAGTGTGGTGGCAAATCCCTGTTACTTTCTGTGCTGAGGCAGGCAAATTCCAGGATTTACTGGACAGCCATTCCAGCCAAAACGGAAGCCTTCAGTTCAGTGACTCTGTGCAGCAAATTGAGGTGGTGAATTTTTCAGCAAGAAAGCCTATATAAAACTCTCCTACAAATACACACACACACACACACACACACACACACACACACACACACCACAAAGGCAATAATGTTCCATTTTTACACAAAATAATAGAAATAACAGAATAAAAACCTCACTAGAATGAGATAACACAAAGTGTTAAGTAGAGACACCTAAAATCATTAGCAAGTCCACATTGTAGAGACAATGGATGCTGAATGAAAGAGTTTTGAAGGCTTAGTGGCAATTTTGTTTTGTTCTGTGGTTTTCATTTGAATAAAAATGTAAATAAACTTGGCAGAAAGGGTAACACATATAAATATTTACTGCTCAGTCTTATAAATGGCCCTAAGTTGTTGTGAACCTATTTATGGGCATTAATTTGGCAATACTGTACAAAGCAAATTAGAGTAAGGAAAGACTAGATCATGGTTTTATAAGTGCCTCCCTTAATTCTTCATGAATTAATAAAAAATAAAAAGGATAATTTAAAAGAATAGAATAAAACAATGTTTTGATATAAAATGAGAATATGGTACACTGTTACTGATGACTGTTTTCTACATGTATCAGGAAGATTGTTTCTAGAATGTCAAAATATTTGGGCTTCTTGTTTTCTTGAATCTAATTGGCATATTTCATGCAGCAAAACTAATACAACAGACAAACTCAAGGAGAAACATGTGAACAAAGATGTAGACTCATGGGAATCAAGCAGAAAATGGATACAGCATCATATTGCTTGAAACCATGTCTTGGACTGATTTGACTATAAGCATGTGACCTTGGAACTAACTTAAGTATTGTATGTAATTTTTGAACTTTGTTGAATGACATGCTGAAAATACAGTTTGCAGTTATTCGACAGTATTAAAAGGAACTGAACCAGAGAGATTCTAAAGTTAGAAAAACCAGTCACCGAACAAATATCACATATCACACGTGGATGTAGTTGTAGTGGTAGATAGCAAGAGAACAAGGAGTAATGTAATGAAAGAGTCAATAGAAGCCATTTGCTGACATGATAACAGGGTGTGGGATAATGGGATGTCTCTGAAAACTCCAATACCTGGGGTACTGAGACAGAGATAAATATAAAACAAGTCAATTTAAGGTAACAATGAACCATGGAAGCAGAAAGACACAAGAAGCTGTGCTGTAATGAAAAGTAAAGGATGCTTCTTAAAAGGATCATTATGTATAAAACTAATGTGATTATTGACAGATATGCCAAAGTCAGAAGTGTAGACAAAAAAGTGCTGACTCAGTGTTCTCTTGTTTCAAAGGCACCTCTTCAATCTTGTAGAATTTCCTACCTGGAAATCTTTAATTTACCCATAGATTCTCAACACAAAGTGATTCCTAGAGGGCTATTTAAAAAACAAAATTGTGGGCAAACTACTTCCTCCTTTATGCTCTATTTTTGTGTGTCCTTTAACCTCAAATTATTAATTCATCAAATAGTCTTTGAGTACCTACTGCGATTTGCACATTATTTCACTTGGCAAAGAACATATCAAGTGACATTATCCTTTCTGTAATGGGCCTAGTGTGTATAGCCTGTCAACCAGTTAAATTCAGATGATGATATGATGAATTTTAAGTGGGGAGCTTCTTTAGACTTTAATCTGGAAGGCATTAATTCGAGAAAGCCACTTGTATTTCAGTATCAGCATCAAGAATTCAGTTCATAATTCTTCTACTCTGTCCAGAGCTTCAACTGTGGCTAGATGCTATGTAGCTGAGTCTCCTTGTCATTTGTGGGCTTGTGGACTGTGCAGACTGCCTCTTGTGGAAGTAGAAATGTTCAGTTCAAGTGGATGATGCTCATATACCATGTAAACTGCTCATTTCCATAGATAAGCCAATACGTTTGAAACATCTTCCAATCCCCTTGATATCTGTTGTAATAGGAACATTCATATCTCAGACACTAACAAATAATAACTTTAAAATAAAATAAATTGAAATGAAATTCCTAATAGCCTCTTATTTCACAATAATTTATTCTTTATAATATATTCCAATAAAGTATATAGCTCTCTTTAGAAGAAATTTAGTTAAAAAAAACCTTTTCATCATATTTCTGGGGAAAATGTCTCTCAAACAGGGAATAAAAACATTATTTTTCCACAATCTACTAAGTATTGGTGATATGGATAAAAATATCTCCACAGAGCTATTATCTTGAGAACTTGAGAATTTGAGATCATCTTATCTTAATTCTGTGTGGGAGGACTGCTTCTGACAAGCTTAATATATTTTTTTTTCTCCAGATAACTCACCTCTCAACTTGTCAAGTCTCTGATGTGAGATTCAAGGTTAAACAAAGAGTCCCATTGAAAGACTTACACAAGAGGGAAAGTTGAACCTGGGGTAAGATTCGGCTCTCACTAACCAAAAGAAAACACAATCTGTATCATCAGGGATGATTCTGTGTCTACCAGGAAAATCATTTACAAGTGTAAATTCTCTGCTTTAGTCAAGCTTTCCAACTCTACAGAGTACGAAAGGCAATCAAATATTCATTTTTTTTCAGTTCCATCTCAGTTTTTTAAGTGCTGCTTTGGAAATATTTTAACTGTTTCTCTCTTCATATTGGTATAATATATGATACTAAATATCTATGATTTAAACCCAGTTGAGCCAAAGTATTGACAATAATACCATCTCTTTCAATGGGGCATATGAGATTTATGAAATTGATGAGGCAGCCTCCA
Organism: Peromyscus leucopus; assembly: GCF_004664715.2. Lineage (NCBI taxonomy): Eukaryota > Metazoa > Chordata > Mammalia > Rodentia > Cricetidae > Peromyscus > Peromyscus leucopus. Next base: position 13,434,912 of record NC_051086.1, read on the forward strand.
TTCTTTGTACTAGAAAGTCATGAGACCTGACTTATTGAAGACCCAGCAATTCTACCTTTCCCCTTGGAAAATGAGTAGTATATTTAATAAAATACCCACACTTAACATACATGTACCTGTTATTTATTGTATCTTAAGCTCGACATTTTCCAAAAAGATACATGTATTTTATTCAATTTTACTTTCTAAGAAAACTAACAGTTCCTCTTTAGATTCCTGTGAAGGAGCCCAATAATGACAATCAATAAATCACAGTTACTATCAATATATTAATATGTTATTAATAACATAGTCAGCAAACCCACATCTTTGTAGCTGGGAGCCAATGTTTGCCCCTCTTTATCTTGACCCTTTTGATTTCTGATGTCTCCCCATTGGCTTTTTCCTCTCTCCGGCTTTCAATTCAATTCCTGTTAAAACCAGGGGACCCTAATGCTTACTGTACAACTTTTTTTTACGCCAAAGCAAAATCATCAAAAATTTTATGTATACTTAAAAACGAATTTGTAAGCATCTCTCTTTTTATCTCAGTTTTTCCTTGTTTTTGCTCCCAGACAACACATAATCCAAAGCTCTACAAGTTCAAACACTTGAGGCAGTGCATCAAGAACCCTCACACACTTGTGGACAAAGCAAGAAGATGAAATATAGCTAATGGTGACAGTGAGTTTAGGGCTGATTTCTTATTCCCTTCCTGGAAAGTGTATTCTTCCCGATGCATATATACAAATCATTCATGCCATTCATAATAAGATCATGAATTATTACTAGGCACATAACAAAAAACAATCAACATACTAATACATACTATGAACTGAATATAAATTCTCTTTACTTCCATGATTTTCACAGGAAAATATAAAAGTGGGTCAAAATAAAAGACTAGGAATCACTACAAATATTACCACTTTGAAACATCCAGAAAGGACACTTTGAAAGGAGGAAATGAAAAATGTCCTCAGCCAAAGCCATAAAAGTAAGTATTCTTTGACCAGGGCCATTCACAAATTTGATTCCTCCTTGTAGTCTAAAAACTCACAAAATGCCTCTTTCCAAATCCGAGCTATGTTCTCACTCTCAGAAACTTGAGTGCCTATTGGAAACAAAAAAACACATTTTGCCCCTGCCCCCGCCCCCAATAAAATCTGATCACTTAGAAATCAGTTTTTGCTGAAGTCTTGTCTTATATGTCAAGATTTTGCTGGAAGCCAATTTCTATTGCCTGGTTACAAACCTCTAAAATACAGCTCCATTATGGAAACAGCACACACCCTTAGCCTCAGTGACGTGAATGGCATTGGGATAATACTCTGAACACAGCATCAGCCATTAGCTCAAATAGCTTGATTTGGCCCAATTGTTGTTCATACCCGGCTATACATTTGCTAAAATGCCTGTGGTGCCTTTCAATACTACTTAACTATAGCCTGTCCTCCAGGAAATGTCAGGTACAGCCACTTCTGGTGACATGCAGACATGTGCTAGTTAGCACAGGTTTGTCACTAAGATTTTAACTTGATTCACTTTAGTATTTTTTTTTTTCTATTTGAAATATACTCCTTTATAAAAAAAAATACACCCCTAAACTATGTTGCAATGTGGGTCTGTGGACTTAGCTCTTAGGGACTATTGGTTTTTGGTAGTATATGAAAAAGGAAGCTGTAAGACCCAATCTGCTGGTTACAGAGCGCTGGCAGAAAGAAAATGCATTATTTTCCTTTGATATATTTCTTAATTATTTCTTTAAATCTAGATCAGAAGTTCTCAACCCATGTGCCTCAACCCCTTTGGGAGGTCACATATTCTTCCTATCAGACATTTACAGTACGACTCATAACAGTAGCAGAATTACAGTTATGAAGAAGCAATGAAATAATTTTATGGTTGGGGGGTCATGACAACATGAGGAATTGTATTAAAGGACCATAGCATTAGGAAGGCTGAGAACCACTGAGCTAGATTTCCAAACGTAATGGAATCCTGATAAAACTAAAAATAATGCAAGAACTAAATTATATGTTGCTCATGATATAGATTTAGAACTTCCTTTATGATTACCAGTATTCCAAAGAATGTTTCAGTGATTTAAGATAAAATGTGGTACTTTGTATAGTAGGCAGTGTTTGATACTCTATGATCAGCCCATTTTCTCCCACTTCCGTATGAAGCCTGCTTGCTTGACTACTTATTACAACAGACTTAGGTAACTATAGGATGAAGTTCAGTCTAATCAGGCTGGACTTTAAAACTCCCAAACATAGTGTGTGTTATCAGGGTGGTCATGTGAAAGTAGGGTTTCCTACCACTGACTTCAAGAGCCTCCTACTAGGTGAGGGACAAATACCTTTTTGTCTTCAGGCTGGTGACAAGCTACCGGGCATGTGTACAAGCTGAGAATGTATACACGGGATTCTGACAGCAGCACTGGAGTTAATCAAAGACAAGTACAATGTAGTAAGAGCTCTGGCTTTCCTTTGACGCTTTCACGTGCAAGGATGGCATTTGTAAGAATATTTGGTGAAGACTGGCATAGTACTTTAACAATTCTAATATTATTATGGTAATTTTCTGCTGGAGTAGTGGCTAATAGTGAGATTTGTGAATTCTAGCAAGATCCTATAATTTTTGAGTGCTTAATAATTTTATGATAATACATCTAAACTCATATCAACAATGTCTGAATCAATGTGTAAGCGGTAAGCCTGAATATTATCAGAGCAGATTTAATTTTGCTATTGTCCCACTGGCCTAAATTATCTGTTGGCAATGTGAGGTATATGTGCTTAATTGTTCAAGAATCATGGATGGTACCATCAGGCAACCCTGAAAAAGAGAGATTATTTGGTTATCTTTATCTGTAAAAGCAACCAGCATAAGATTTTAAATAGAATGTTGACAATTATATTTCAAACTGTAAATAAATGAGAGAACTTCTGTCTCCAGTCCCTGAATCACATTCAAGAAGAAGGAAAATGTGGTCTAATTCATTGCAGTTCTGATGCATGGACTCATAACAACTGTGGTTTAAGAACAACAGTAATATGACCGTCTACAACTGGAAGGGAACATGTTAGATTGCTCTATATTCTTAACAAATAATTACAAATGTAGAATATTAAAACAATCCTTGCCTATTACTTCCAGGTTTCTATAGAGCAGTGTCTAGCTAGCTTAGTTAGGGCCCTTCTGAGGATCTCACACGACAGAAATCAAAAGGTCAATAGTGTTACTGTCCCTTTTGGAAGGTCGAGGGAACAATCTGTTGATCATGTAGGTTTTGACAGAATTCAGGCCCACACTGTTATATACAGAGGTCCCAGGGTTTATTGGCTGTGGCCTGAGAGGCTTTCCCAATGTTTGAAAGTCCCTGTGTGTTCCTTGTTTCATGGCCTTCTTTCTCCACCTCCAAAGTCCATGCCACCAAGCTGAATCCTTGTCTTATATATTTTTTAAACACTCCCAAATTTCTGCTCCACTCACACACTTGAACAGCCCCCCCTGTGATTAGGCTGGCCCACCTAGACATCGGACGCTCATGATAAATGAAGGTGAATCCCAGCCATTCATTCTATCTGCAAATTCCCAGGCTTCATATGGAAGTGATTGAAGCAGTGGGAGAAATGGACTGATCACAGACTATCAAACACTGCCTGTCATACAAAGTACCACATGCTATCTTAAATCGTTGACACATTCTTTGGAATATTGTTAATCATTAAATAAGTTCTAACTCTATATCCTTAAGAAAATATAATCTAGTTCTTGCATTGCTTCCAAATTTTTAATTTTTAATTTTATCAGGATTTTATTTCTTTTGGACATCCTTGCATCATAAATTAATTTCTGTGTATCTCATTCATTCTCCTCTATAATAGAAAATATGTGACTTGGAATTAAATATAAATGCCCATGGTATCTGCATAATAAAAATCAACTGTAATATCATTGGGGAAAAGAAACATTTCTTATTAATAATTTTTGTGAAAAAATCAAGAGGACTGAGTTTCTCTTCTCTCCATATACTGAAATTAGCATCTTAAAAAAGAAAACAGAAATGTATTTTATAGAAAGCACTGTATGTTTTGTAAAACTTTGTTCTAACAAAAGATGATTCAATATGGAATTACTCCTCAGCCCATCACTACCCATATTGTGTGTCTTTGGAAATACAATCTCTCAACAAAGAGATCGCTGAGAGACAATAAACCGCTATAAAATTTCCTTCCTCAGCTGACCACAGTAACTCCTTCAAAGTCAGCCACATTTCAAGTTTGACCCAACTGGACATATGCTGGCACAGAAGGTAGATAATACAGTAGCTACTGTGACAATGTGAGTTGAGGAGCTGAGGAGAGAGCACTAGTGTAGTGTTCCTTGCTAACTTTTCAAATGTAGCACACCACTCGGAAGGGAGTGATTGAAGTGGATTATAATGCATCCAATGAACCAGAGAAAGTGATTGTCAGGAGAAAATGATGTGTAGGAAGATATGGAAAGAAATATAAAAGAATTTCACAAAGTGTAATCATTTTTGGGAAACATGACCCTTGAGTTATGTACTTGGATTGTGTCGACTGAATAGGAAACTGCAATATGTAGGGTTAAGCTAGAATTTTTTGTTGTTGTTGTTATTACTCTTTGTGACAAGTTAAAATAAACTGAAAGTTGACATGATTATATCTCCTTCACCCATAATGCTTCCAATTGTTTCTAAATATGTTGTAGCATGAATGCTCTATGTGAAGGTTCTTCTTCACTGGTAGTGACCAGATGTGGTGGCTTGAATAAGAAATGTCTCTTATAGCTCATGTGTTTGAACACCTCGTTCATGTATGCTGGAGTCTTTTGGAAAGGATATAGAAACATTAGGAGGTGGAGCCTATTCCTGGGCTGTGGGCTTTGAGGATTTATAGTCTCCTATTACTTTTTGTTCTGCTGTCTCTGCTGCCTGTGTGGATAGGCTCTTCCAGCTTCCTGCTCCTGCCACATGCTAATACGCCATCATGGACCCTTCCTCTGGAAGAATAAGCCAACTTTTATTTTTCTAAATGCTTTGCTTAAGATATTTTATCACAACAGCAGAAAAGAGACTAATAAGAAAACTACAAAATTTACATTTTAATGTTATATACACAGACAAATATCATTGAATAAAAATCTTATTAGAGGATATACATATGGTTTGCTTATATTAACAATAATGAATGATTGTTACTGTAAGTTTCACAATCACGGTAGATTGAAAGTGGAAACTTGGGCTGGAGAGATGGCTCAGCCGTTAAAGACTAGGCTCACAACCAAAAATATAAGAGTTCGGTTCCCAGCACCCACGGCTGTCTCTCCAGCCACCGAAAAAATAAATAAGTAAATAAAAAAAAAAAGAAAGAAAGTGGAAACTTGAGGTTTCTTTTTAACACCCTGACTACTTTTAATATGATCTTGCTCTCAAAGGTATATTTTCTCCTCTGGATTTTTTTTTAAACATCTATATAAAAGCCTGACATCCATGCTTTGTAGACAATTTCCTGATAACAGAGACTACCTATGAGGTTATTTTTGAAGCCACTGTATTCATCACCAAATGTGGAAACCCTTACCTGGAACTTCATACAATGATTTTTCTTTTTAACAATTTATTTATATTTATTTTATGTGCAGTGGTGTATGCATGTATATCTGTGTGAGGGTGTCAGATCTTAGAGTTACAGACAGTTGTTAGCTGCCATGTGGGTGCTGGAAATTGAACCCGGGTCCTCTGGTAGAGCAGTTGGTGCTCTTAACCACTGAGCCATCACTCCAAGTACAGATTAGTGCTTCCCACAGTTACACAATGAGGTGGGCACAGTACCAATTGCATGTGACAACTTGTGACACTCTGCATGAGATGTCAGCTTTACTGTTTCACTTGAAAGATTAAAAGAATATATTTTTGCTTAGATGAAATTTAGGCATATGTGATTATAGAACCTGTTCACAATGATTATTTATAATATGTTTTTAATATTTCAGTGCACTCAAATATTAATCAAACTGAATGAAAGACAAAATCATGTGATCTCTGAGTTAGGATTAATATAAAAATAATTTAGTTCATCACTGTTCCCTTAGCACAGACATTCTGAAAGTTTCTGGATTCTTTTCTAATCTTCTTCTTCCCTTACTTTATGAAGATAACAAACTTTTGACATATTTCAACAATCCCAATTTTCAAAAAGATTTTCACTTATAAAGAGTGAGAATGTGTGCTTTTGATACTTTTACCATATTATATACATGGATTCTAAAATGACTTTCTTCATAAGAAAACACTTCAAGTATTTTAAAACTCCCTCTCCTCTTGAAGTTGTCTTTTCTCTGCTTAGGAATCTTAATCCCTTTTAAAGATTTCTCATCTTCCGTCTTTGTGCTCGGCCAGGGAGTTAGACAAAGCAGTTGAGGTCTCAGACTTTGGAGTGAGTCATGTTGAGCTCTGAAATCCCTTTCTGTTCTATGATCAAACATGTGTTTGGATCACTGGTAATTTTACCTCTCTAAGGCTTTATTTCTTCTGGCATCTCTATAACCTTAAGCAACTTATCCAAACTCTCCGAGTATTTATTCTCTTCAATACTGTCTGTTTCATCTTGAATTAAATATTAACTATTTCTGAGCTCTTATAGCTTCATGTGTGTATGGAAATAAGGGGGCTGTGCATGATGGATTAGCAAAGATAATCACCATGAAACACATATAAAGGATTTCTATAATAAAAAGCTAGCATTATAAAAAATGTTACTCTTTCTCACCTGCTTCTGACTTAATCATTTTTGCCCATATATGCCTGCTTCCATATATATATGGATTCACATGCTAAGGCAAATTGAAGGTGTTAGCCATTTACTTAGACACTGTAAACTCAGAATAGGACAGAGAGATGAGGAAAGTTAGACATAGGGCGAAGAAGTAGAATGTCTCTGCTTTAGCCTCCTGTTTCTTGGGATTTCCTGTCCCATGATGGTTTGTCTTTGTTCCATAGCTGCTGCTTAGAATCCAGACCTTGTGATACTGTATGTCAACAGAATGGGAGTATGCTCTCAGGCCCAAATAGAGACAATGAAGGCAGACCATGATGAGATATAGCTTATTAGTAGGGGGTTTGTCCTGCATGCAAGGTGTGATTTCAATCCACTGAGACATGTGAAAACTAACAGTCAACCTTTAGAAGGAAAGTCAGAAATTCCAGGCCAGGCTGAGATACAAAGCACGGCCAGGTCTCTCTCACACACACAAAAAAAAAACAAAAACAAAAACAAAAAACAAAAACAACCAATAAAAGCAAACAAGAAGGAAAAGAAATGTGTGAAACTGATCAAATAGCTTATTGTAAACAGACTCTTTTTAAATTATTCCCCCAAACAAATGAGGCATCAACACAGGAAATTATTAATGATTTTCACATGAACATATAATATTGTATGAATTTTTTAAAGAAATATAGTGATGTTTCAGTGTATATAAATATAATGGAAAAGCTCAGTGTTGATAAATGCATAAATACCAATCCTGACATAATTGTTTTTTGTGGTGACAGCATATGGCATCCACTAAATCATTTTTGTTGTTGTAAGTTGATACCAAATTAGTCTTGGCTGGTGAGGGGACATGAGAGATAAAGGTGTCTAGTTTACATAGCCATCTTCTCCTTGAAGTGCAGTCTTATTTATATATATGCTAGGATTTCTTCTTCTCCAAGGGAAGCTTTCATGGTCTGGTCTTAATTAAACATTTAGAAGGATGAAAACATTTACAAATAATCTTCTGTTATTCCATCAGGTATTTATCTTTTTTCATCCCACATCTGCTTCTTGCCTAATCTTTTCTAGAATCTCCATAGCTCTCACTCTCTGGACCAGTCCCAGACAAACAAGGCTACATATAAATGTCCCATTACATATTTTCTCAGGAATTTTAAAAAAGTAAGTTTTAAAAAGTGAAGATAAATTTAATAATATATTTTTATGTAACTCCAGAGTAGACCTAAAATACTTATATGGCAACAAGTACCAAAGTAATTTTTTAAGATTTTACTGTTTTTTATTATATATTTTTTTTTAATTTTGCCATTTATTTATAATTACAGTGCATCTATGGTTGTACTACTTACTTTTCAGTTCTTCAATAACCATACATGATTAATGGCTCTTCTATTGAATATTTTGCAAGTCTACTTATCTCTCTCAAGATCCTACTCCCAAATTTCTGAATTGTTTTTCCTCTTCCACATGAATTTTCTTCCTGACTATATGTGACATGATGACAAAGCCTTCGTTCCTATTTATCTATTTATCGACACAATGCACTTATCTCACTGGTTAATGAACCTTCACCAGTTGTTATTAAAGGTTACTAGACCTTTATAATACAGTTTGTAAATTCTGATATCATTTTATTATAGTCTTTATTTAGGTCTAATTTGTTCTTGATCTTATCTGCCATGATTCTAATAATCTGATAGACCAAAGATTATGGCAGAAACTGTGCATGTACACTGTGTTCAAGTCTTAGATCCACTGGTGGCAGTCTTTGTGGTTTCCTCTACAAATACAATCTCCCAATTCATAATCAGTATAATAAAAAGAAGACCTTGTAAGATCTCTATGGTAGTGCCATTTTGCTATATGTGGAAAGACTTCATCAAGTCTTGCTGTAATTAGTCAAGCACACAAGCATAAAGATATTAGAATTCATAAACCACTTTTTCTTTTAAAACAATGTCAAGAGAAAGAGAGAGAGAGAGAGAGAAGAAAGGGAGGAGAGGGAGAGAGAGAGAGGAGGAGGAGGAGGAGAGGAGGGGGGAGAGAGAAAGGGAGAGGAAGAAACATACACACATCTCACACACACACACACACACACACACACACACACACACACACACACTGTCAACTTGATGAACATCCTTTTGAAGAGCCATCTCTCAAATCAAACAATGAGCAGCTAACCACAGTGGTGTTGACTACAGTATGATATTAGCTCTGTCAGTTCAGGGGTCAGAAGGGTTCTTACTGCTTAACATGATGCTTTGTGTGCCCTCCATCCAATCACTGACTTCATCGGCACTATTAAAGATTTGATCTCAAATGACTAGACTTAAAAATTATAGGTCAATGATTTTGAGGATGATGATTTTTTTAAGTGACTCTAAAACTTTACTGTAATAGCAGCATTGCATAGTTACAAGCAATAGCCTTTCGATTTTCATTTTGTCTTTACTATTCTCTGGAAATAAGTGTCTAGTGTCTGCATGTATACAGAACAGTTGTTTTTGTTTTATAGAATTGTGTTAAATATTTCTCTTCTGCTCCAACTTTTCATAATGTTAGCATTGTACAAAGTAATCAAAGCCAGTACCTCTTCTAACTTGCACCATTGCAAAATAACAAAAAAATTAAAATGAGTAAGGTTAAAGTTAATCCAGGAAACTTCAAAATATACAGATGAAAGAAAAACTAATGAGATACATAGATGGGCCATTTGGGGGGAGAGTGAGGGGACTGTTTTGTTTTGTTTTTTATAATAGGGCAACCTGGCACTTCAACCTATGGCATTAGGTTGCTAAAGCTAAACTAGCAGTCAATAAATATCATGAAGCACAACCCACCTGAATCTGATTACTCAGTGGTTAGAGAGCTGAGACCCAAAGCCTCTCAAAAGAACCCTAAGCTTGTGACATTTACAAAGCTGTTTCTAAAGACAAAACAGGTAGGAAAGGTCATGACAGACTAAGGCTTTTGGGGGGCAGGGGAGGGAGCTGTTCATCCGCTGGAAGATTAAAGGATTCAAAGTTGTAGAGAGGAAAGTTTGTAATTTTTCTGAACATAAGAAGCATGTTTTTGATACATATGTGTGCCATGAATCTCAAGCTGGCAAAAGCAGTATCAAGTGTTGATTTTTCATTTCTTTGGAAAACCTAAGGAACACTAACTTTTCTCATAGTGTTAACCAGAGCTAAATTGAGGATAAGTTCAATAGAATCTAAGCTTCCTCATCTTTGTGTGTATACTAATGTCTTACATCATGTTATAATTGTAAAAAAATTAAGATAAGGAAGTCATTTAAGATTGACTTCGAATTGTGGCACTGATTTTTAACTTGCAAAAGTCTTGGCGACAACAATCATAAGCTTTCAATTATCATCTCAAACAGAGACTAACCACTTGCACTTTAATTAACTGATGATTTCCTTATAGTCTAATATTATCAAATTTTAATATTCATTTCAAGCCACTCACTTCCGTTGAATTTATTAGAAATGTTCCTAAAAAGGCTTGCTGACTAGTTTTCACATTTTTTCATTTTTCATAGCAATATTTTAAACTATTTTCGTGAAACCATTATGTGATGCATGCCTGTGTGCAAACATGTCCTTATGTAGTACAGCTGAAGCACCACTGGGATTAATCAAGTAGAGAAAATCACAACATAAACCAGTAAAGTAAAGCCCTATTCACTATTTAATGCAAACATGAAAAATTAATTGTTGTCCAAAAGTAAAATCACTTACATTCAAAATGACTATCCATGAAATAAAGTAGGGTGCCCTGGACCCCTCTAGTTTCTCTTCACTCTAAGCTCTGTGATACAAGGTTTCCCAAGTGGTAATCCCTCCAAAATTTAGCCTTTAGCAGGAGATCTCCAGGTCAGGGATAGCAGTCATATGACTCTGGGATGTGACAATATATTTCTAGTCTCAACCTTTGTAGCTTGTCCTTCTACCCTTACCATATGCACATTGTATTCAAAGACTGGCAAAAACAAATTATAAATTCATATGGTTGGTGTTTTTGGCAAATGTTTGTATTTGGTTAGCAGAATTTTAAAACTGTAAAAGAGAGTTGAAAAACCATTCTTATTAAAAAGGGAGCTACAGTCTAAATAATACAGCTTGCTTTACTGTTGGCCCCTATGCAAAAGCTGTAGTGAGGATGATTAAAAAGGAGAAAAGGAAACAGTATTTGCATTCATTCTGGTAATAGAATATGAAATTAAAGCATGAACGGATTAGTGTTTTAAAGCTTGACTTGCAGAGATAAAGCTAAGGTATTAGAACAGACGACAGAACAGTTTCAGGACAGACAGGCAAAGAAAAAGCAGCCAATGCCTTAAAGATGAGTCAAGCTAGAATGGAATTACAAAATGATTAATCAACACAAATGAGAAACTGTACAAGGAAAGAGAGCTTGGTGAGACTTCTTATGGGACTGAATGCTGAGGCCATTTACAGATAATGAAAGGAGCTGGGCAAAGCTAAGGAAATGCTTTCATCCCATGGCAAAGTCATTTGTGAACAGTTTAAATTACCCTAATCACCTCCCCTCCAGCCGTCACTAGGCTCTGACTCTTCAGTTATTTAGAGAGAGAGAGAGAGAGAGAGAGAGAGAGAGAGAGAGAGAGAGAGAGAGAGAGAGAGAGAGAGAGAGATTGGGGAAATGAGTTCTGGGAATCTAAGCTGCAAAATAATTATACACACACACCGTTTTAGCATTTTAACAATGCAATCCCAAACATTTGTTCTCATTAGAATGCAAATCGACTCATTTAAGAAACCCACAAGAGAATTCCACCACACTCAGCTTAAAAAGCGCAATGGTATTCAAAATATTATTAATAAATGCCAAGTATGGAAAAGCCAGTTTGCTTTGCCAACCGCTCAGGCTAGATAAAAAGCATATACTTACATTTCCATTCCTTTTTTTTTTCTCTGACCAAATTTGGTGTAATTGAAATTTAACAGTTGAACTGGTCTGGGATAGACTTCAAAACGAACAACAACAACAACAACAGAAAAAGTCAAAGGGACAATCCCTCTGTAGGCAAATAAACTTTCACACTCCCAACAGTCTGAGCCTGTCATGTAAACGGAAGGCAACCATTTATCCTGAGCAGGGTTTAATTTCATTACCCTAAATTGTTGCTAATTGTCTTACCCCTGGTTGACAGAATACCATTTGGGCACTGTTTCACTGTATGTCAAGAATTTGGAACAAATCACCAGAACTTACAAACATAAGCCTTCTTTTGCAAAACTTTAAGAACACTTTCAATAAAATATATCTTCATTCTATGTAATACAGTCATTTTAATATGCTGCTTTAAAAGTAAAACACAATATAATTGTTCTGAATTATAATACAAAAAAAAACCACACGATGATTTCTTTTAAAAAGGACCATTTAGTTTGCTTTTTTATTCTGAATTACCTGTATAGCAATGAATACAACTTTGATAAATTCAATATTGATTGACTTTACTCAGATTTTTGCATGTATTAAAGAGTTTATTCTATTCAACATTCTGTCATCTCTATATATCCATCAGCTATCTATCTATTTATTTATCTATGCACCTATCATCTCTCTATCATTTCCTCTCACTTTCTCTTCTGTATCCTGTAACTTCATGGAGCTTTCTAAGAATAGCTCCACTTTTAGAATATCTCAAGGAAATGCTGACTACAAATGACTTTATCTTATGCATCATATGTACCAAGGGAGACATTTCAAAATGTGGACACAGAAACACGTGGTTAAAGAGTTCTGCCTCTCAGAGACATGATATCATCCTAACCTAAGCATACAGGGCTGGATTGTTCAGAAATGAAGAGACATCCTTAAATCATTATGTGCATATATAAACTTTTTAAAGTTTAATGGTGACAATGAGAAATCAGACAGGACTTTAGTGAACTATCAAAACATGAAAGGATCACACACACACACACACACACACACACACACACACACACACTTCTTAAAGGTAAATTCCTAAACTATGCCTCTATTCATTTTAGTGAAATGTGAATTGAAAGTAATTGGACATGCAACTGTCCAATCACTAACAAGCATCTATTTCAACTTTTAAATGTATACCCTAAATAAAAATGTAATCATGTTTAGATGGTTTGTGTAAACATTTCCAGAACTGGAAACCATTCAGGAATATATTGATTCACAGTGGTTTTGAAATGAACCTCTCAGATTCATATGTCAGAGTTCTGAAGCCGGATGTGACTGTATTTTGTGAAATGGCTCTCTCTCACACACTTGCAGGTTAATGAGATACTGTGGTTAAGACCCTTATCTGCAAGCTTTATTGGGAAAAGACAAGACACCAGAGTTGAAAACATAGAGATGAGAGCATATGAAGATAAGCTGGACAGGAGCCCTCTACAATCTGAGATTATGCAACACTATGCAAACAACCTGAATTTAAATAGTCATTCCACAGAACTGTGAATCAGTATATCCCAGGATGCTTTGTCATTTTTTGTTCGTTTATTAATATTCCTTGAACAAGTTGTATATCTTCCTCAGATTAGCACTTAGATTAGGTGAAACAATGTGTATTTTCGGAATTGACAAAAGAGAAAAAACAGTCTTTTATTAAATGTTATACAAATAAGCTACTTTATAATCAAAAGATAGATGACAAAGAACATTTCCGGGGATGTAGAATGCATATACTTACCTAATTGTGATGTGACCTAAAACTACATTTCCTAAAGCAGCTTCATTCTAATTACTAGGTTGGACATAGTTATGTTTGGTTTTTGGTTTCCTCTCAACAAAAGATAGGGAAGGTGAACTAAGGACACACTTACTTAGGGAAAAATTATAACAATGGAGGAAAAAAACAAATGGTAAACTTTCTTGTCAGTTAAGGGCAACCTACCTTTATGAACATTAGAAAAAGGGCAAAACGAATGTTTTCTAATGTATGGTCATAAAAATCAGTTGGCCTCAGGAGAGTTAGAATGTTCCCTGTCTAAAGTAGGTGGCAGATATCAACAATATTATTTGGCATAAACTATGGAGAATGGATATTAAAAAGTCAGTACCAATTACAATACTGTTAAAAGACTTGGGTCAGTCTCTCAGAATTTTCTCCTGAACAGATGGCATACAGGTAGAAATAAAAGGGACTCCTTTGTATATTGCTTGCTGGCTAGTACAAAATTTAAATCTAGAGAGGTACAGATAGATCAAATGCACAGGTGTTGATTTGTCTTGGGGTGTGGCATGTTATTTTACTGTATTATTTTCTAACCAATTCACTTCTGATATATTTGTATGGTATATCTATTCTCAAAGCACCAGGAAAAATTTGGGTATCAGTGAAAGATAATTTTAGAAAATATTTGTAGCATTTAAACAAAGTACTGAAAGGAGACATTGGAAAACATAAGAATGACAGGTAGTTACAGAAAGACAGAAGATGGTGATCAACCATGAATTTTTTTTGTCCTTTTGATCCTAAGGAAAACACTAGATTAAAAGAAACATAGATGATGCTTTTTAATTGGGGAAATACTCTGAACTCCAGTGTTTTATACCAAGAGTTAGGAGTCCAGGATTGGTTTCAAAATCTTAAACTATACCCAGTGTCTCCTTGAAGTATTCTTACTACAACTTGCACTCAGCAGAGTTTTTGAGCTAACATCCATTAAAAAGAAATATGAGGGAAAGAGTTGCAGTAAATAACATCCCAAGGAAGCAAAGTGAAATAATAATATATGGGGTATGGTGGGATGAATGAAATATTGCCAGCCTTGATGGATTGGCCAGTGGCACTGGGGTAATGAATTGTGTAAGAAAAACATTCTTACTTTTACAGATATATACTGAAATGAATAAGATCCAAAGGTGTGATACCTGAGATTTCTTTGACAATCCTTTTGTAAGGTGAAAAAAAAACTTATCCATGAAGCTAAATGATTTGATTTTTCAATTTATTTTTTTCTTTAAATAATAAAATATAATGAGACTAAGCTGAGATACAGTGTATAAGCAGAATTCCCAAAGTTTAGCAAAACCAATAAGAGGACTAATTAATTTGCAGTCTATCCATATTTCTCTAAGGAAATGGAATCCCAGAACAAAGGAGGTCTGAGAGGGAAGGTGAAGGGTCACACAGGCAAACCCTAGCAATGCTCAATGCCGCTATCAAGAGAACGGAGAGTGTTCTCTATACTGGAGTCTGAATATATCTTTCTTTTAATGACAGGACAGATGGTTTCTACTCTGAGTTACAAAAAAAAGGCATCAAATTAGTATACCAGAGGCCTCTGCTGACAACAATTCTTTTAAAAGCTATTTATTTTATTTTATTCCGGAAATGACATCACATTTATTTATTTTTACATACTAACCACAGATTCCCATCCCTACTCTTCTCTCCTTCCCTTCTCCCACTTCC